>NW_008805064.1:1718294-2935359 GCF_000004825.1 Heterostelium album PN500 | reverse complement strand
TAAATAAAATAAAAAAATAAATAAAAAAAATTTATTTTTAGATTTTAATTTAATCAGTGCAACATTTTACAAAAATGAGCAATATTATAATAATAATAATAATTCACCTTGTAGCCAAAAAGTATGTTTAGATGGTTTGGTTTGTGTTGATAACTCTGGTATTGCTACTTGTGTACCACCAATCAATATTGGACGTACCACTTCCTCTTCCTACTACGACCAAATATGTGGAAATGTGGCGTGTCCACCTTCATCAGTGTGTGCTGTCGTCAGAGGTCAGACAAGATGTCTAAGTACAAATTGTAACAATCTGAATTGCGAGAATACTTCTTCCTGTAGTAGTGGTAGTGGTAGTGGTGATATCTCATCCACTTCTGCTTCAACCATTGCAACAACTACTGCATCTACTGCTTCCACTGTTGCCTCTACTATTGCCTCTACAACTTACTCTCCTTCATCTATTGCTCAGACTACTACTGCTAGTACCGTTGCTAGTACTATTGCCACTACTGCATCTACTGTTGCCAGCACTATTGCTTCCACTACATATACAACAGCAGCAACAGCAACAGCAACAACCACAACACCAATATCCACCATAGCTTCTACAGTTGCTTCCACTACTGCATCAACCATTGCAACATCAGGATTGATGACTGCAACAACAACAGCTACAACACTTGCAAGTACAACTGCATCAACAATTGGTCAAACAACTACTGCTTCGACCATTGCAAGTACAACAGCAACAACATTAGCGAGTACTGCTGCCTCTACTGTTGCCTCCACAACTGCAAGCACAACAGCTTCTACTATTGCAACTACAACTGGAAAACCAACCTACAACAGCCTCTACAGTTGCTTCCACTACAGCATCAACCATTGCAACTTCAGGTTTGATGACTGCAACAACAACAGCTACAACAATTGCAAGTACAACTGCATCAACAATTGGTCAAACAACAACAGCCACAACGCTTGCAAGTACAACAGCAACAACATTAGCGAGTACTGCTGCCTCTACTGTTGCCTCCACAACTGCAAGCACAACAGCCTCTACAATCGCAACAACTACAGGTAAACCAACAACCACAGCCACTACAATTGCTTCCACAACAGCATCAACCATTGCAACCTCAGGATTGATGACTGCAACAACTACTGCGTCTACAATTGCAAGTACAACAGCAACGACCATAGGTGTCTCTACAACAGCATCAACCACTGCCTCAACAATTGCAACCACTGCTTCTACAATTGCAACAATCACAGCATCTACAACTGATATTGTATCAACAACTACAGCCAGCACAACTTCACATGTTTCTACAACAGCTACTACACTTGCATCTACCATTGCTTCCACAATTTCACATATAACAACCATTGCCTCTACTACACAAACAATGACTACCACCGCAAGTACTACAGCAACCACCACCGCATCTACAACTGCAACAACCACAGCCATACCTTCCACTACTGCAACAACCACTCAAACCATGACTACTACTGCAACAACACTAGCTTCTACCACTGCATCTACCACTGGTCCTGACACAACTTCAATGACCAATACAAATACTGGCCCTGCAACAACTGCTCCTGCTACTACTGGCCCTGCAACAACCGCTCCAGCAACAACTGCTCCAGCAACAACTGCTCCAGCAACAACTGCTCCAGCAACAACTGCTCCAGCAACAACCGCTCCTGCAACAACCGCTCCAGCAACAACCGCTCCCGCAACAACTTCTCCTGCAACAACTTCTCCAGCTACAACTTCTCCAGCAACAACTGCTCCTGCCACAACTGCTCCGGCAACAACTGCTCCTGCTACCACTGCTGCAACAACATCCCCAGCAACAACCGCTCCTGCAACAACTTCTCCTGCCACAACCGCCCCTGCTACCACTGCTGCAACAACTTCTCCTGCCACAACCGCTCCTGCAACAACCGCTCCTGCAACAACCGCTCCTGCAACAACCGCTCCTGCAACAACCGCTCCTGCAACAACCGCTCCTGCAACAACCGCTCCTGCAACAACTTCTCCTGCCACAACCGCTCCCGCTACAACAAGACCATCTACAACCACTCCAGCAACAACTGCTCCCGCCTACTACTGCCCCTGCTACAACAAGACCGTCTACAACCACTCCAGCAACAACAAGACCATCTACAACCTTTACAACATTGGCCTCTACAACACAAACATTAACCACTACAGCATCCACAACTGCAACAACATCAATCTCCACAACACAGACTACAACTGCAAGTACAACAGCCTCTACAACAAACACCTTAACAACAACAGCAACTACCACGGCATCAACTACATTACCTGTGTCTACAACAGCCTCTACCATAGCATCAACCCTATTCACTACCACAACCAACTTTACTACATTGGCATCAACATTGGCATCTACATTGGCTTCATCATTGGCCACTACTGCCACAACTACCTACTCTACAACTGCTAGTACAATAGCATCCACAACCGCTACAACCGCTTCAACAACAGCCTCAACAATTGCCACGACCACTGCATCAACTCTGTTTACTTCTTTACCAATATCCGCCATACAAACAACAACAACATTACCAGCAACAACCGGTATATCAACAACACAATCAACAACAGCAACCACCACAGGTCCATTGTCAACAATCACTCAAACTACCACAGCAACAACATCTATTGCTACGACACGACCACCCACAACTACTACAGGTCCCGTTTCTACTACAGCCTCTACAATAGCAACAACAACAGACTCTGCTTCAACAATAACACAAACGACAACAGCATCAACCATTACCTCACCTATTACTGCTTCAACAACTGCATCCACCATAGCATCCACCACAGCCTCTACAACAGATTCAGCTTCAACTATCACTCAAACAACTACAGCTACAACCATTGCATCAACAACTACTCCCACAACACGTCCTATCACTACAACTGGTCCTATAACTACCACCGCATCAACAACAGCAACAACAACAGACTCTGCTTCAACACTTACACAAACAACAATGGCATCAACCATAACAACACCTGTGACTGCTTCAACAACCGCAACAACAACACAATCTACTACTGCCTCAACACTAGGTCCTATTTCTACAATCACTCAAACAACTACTGCAACAACTACTGCTTCGACAACAAGACCATCTACAACAGGAGTTAATACAGGTCCAATAACCACAACAGCCTCGACCACAGCATCAACATCTGGTATACACTCAACAATAACACAAACTACTACGGCATCAACCATAACAGCACCTGTAACAGCATCTACAACTGCATCCACTACACAATCTACAACAGCAACCTTAACAGGTCCACTATCTACCATCACTCAAACAACAACTGCCTCAACTATTGCATCAACCACAAGACCAGTTACTACACGTCCAATCACTACAATAGCATCTACAACAGCAACAACCATTGGAGAAGGCTCAACTATCACACATACAACCACAGCATCGACCATAACAACACCTGTGACTGCCTCTACAACTGCCACCACCATAGCTACTACCACAGCATCAACAACAGACTCTGCTTCAACTATCACTGCTAGTACCACTGCGACAACCATAGCATCATCCACAAGACCAGCTACAGGTAAAACTACAGCAGTAACTAGCACTACTGCCTCCACCACAGCAACAACAATGGGAGCATTATCAACTATCACTCAAACTACAACAGCATCAACAACCGCAACAAATCCCGCTACTACAACAACAACTATGCCAGCAACAACACTTCCCGATACTACAATAACCACAACAACATCGCCAGCTACAACATCACCAAGTACAACATTAGCAGCTACAACTGCATCGGGTGTTCCAACAACCACAGCGTCAACAACTGCTTCAACCATGTTTACCACTCAGACAACAACAGCAAGTACTACAGCAAGTACAACAGCATCGGGTGTTCCAACAACAACAGCCACCACAACATCGGTTCCCACTTCTGCATCTTCAATCACAACCGATGGTTTGTGTCAAGGAGGAGTTTCACAGACGAAAGAAGATACATGGCAGAACGCTGATGGAACATACAGTACTCAAGTCACATTCCTTCTATGTAATACAGGTCAACTCCCCATTACTTCATTCCAATTCGATGTTATTGGTGAGCCATTGAAGAATTACTACGACTTTGTACTGGTCAGTGGTAATACTTACACCATTCAAAGCTATCTACTACCTATTAAGCCTGGTGAATGTCGTACTCTTGGGTACATTACCAACGGTCAAACCGTTGCAAATATCGATAACATTAAAGTTAGATGTAGTGGTCCAGTCAAATAATCAATAAAGAAAATTAATTAATAAGTAAAGTAAATGCAATCAATTGATTTATTATCGATTTCATTCACTGAATTTACTCGAAATAATATAAAATCGTTGGTCTATTCCCACCTGCTGAATATTTGATTGATCAGATTGATGGCAATCAAATAAGCACTATTTTTTACTCCAACATCCATCATTTTTCAATTTTAAACGAGCCTCAAACATACTATTTGACATCAAATATGTCTGCATTTTGATATAATTGTCTTTTTGTCTTTTTTTTATTCTTCATTTGTGAAAATACAAAATTCAATCTAAATTTAACTTGATGATTACCGAAAGCATCCTTAAATCATTCGATATATTAGACCAAATGGATTCAATTAACTATAGAAGCACTGGTAACTCAACATCATGAACCACAACCCCAATCATCAATTATTAAACTACACATTTGTTCTAGTCAGAGAAATTAAAAATAATTTAATTTAATATTAAAAAAACAAACTTTTAAACTTCTTCATTTTTGTTATTATCTTTTTTATTTGAAAATAAGTAGTAAGTATTAGTACAAAAACAGAGCAATCTTAAAGTCGACGATATCATTGGCAGGGAGAAGATTTACATTTATTCAATCGACAATATCTAGTACAGATCGACTGTTTTCATCAACACATACGTAGCAAGCAAGGTAATCGAGTTTGAATATCTCAACAATAAACTGTCAAATGATCGATTCCTATTCTTGCCCAAATCAGAAATCCAACTCTTTAATCAATACCCAACCGTGAGAAAAGGAACTAATGGTGATTGGTATGATGTAGATATTGCCAAATACGTGAACCAGTTACAGCCAATATATGAGACTATCTTGGCATCCAAGACTGACAATCAAATTTCCACCAAGCATTGTACAATCCCACGCACAGAAACTTTGAATTTAAGATGAGTAGAAATCCATTGAATCTAATAAAGACTTAGACTCACCATCATCTTTGAACCAGACTATCCAGAGTCTCGATTTGAGAATGTTTGGCGTGAGGATCGTGTCTATAAAAAGTCTGACACTAAATAAATTGTTTAAATTTGATTGTTTATTACTGTATCAGAAGTTTGTAATCCATTCAGTTATATCAATCCTAAACTAACACCTCTCAACAAACTATTTGATGTCAAATATTTTGTCTGATGAATGAGTAATGTTAATTCTTTTTAATTTCAAAAGAGTTTATATACTATACATTATTAATATTTAATTACCCTTCTTACTATTTAATTGTTGATTGTAACTTAATACTAATTGATAATATTCATTGGTATTGTTGAAGAGTTGTTATTGATTCCAGATCTTTTGAATATTCCAACTCAATGTTATTGCACTTCTCCCATTATTAATTTCTCAAATGTACTGGCTATATCTTTTAATAATAGGAATCTAAGAACTGTCATTCCTACTGATAGAGTACTTCTGATAATCCTGATTCTTTAATTCACTGCAATTCTCAGACTTAATCTTTATCATCCCGACATAATCTTTCACTTTATTCCTAGTGAATTAATTATACAGTATTAGAAAAGGAATTGTTAGCTATTGTACATGCATTAAAGGTTAATTATTAGTCATAATGTTGTAATTAATACAGACTATAAAAATATTAAATTCCTTCGCGAACAGTATGCTATCGGTATCAATTCAAGAATCAACCGTTGGTTGCAGTTTATCGAGTTGTTCGATCCTACGTTACATTACATTAAAGGAGAAACTAACGTTGTACCAAACGGATTATCTCGATATACTGTTGGTGTTAGTGTTAACACTCTTAAAGTTTCGTATGACAACGACTTGTTAGATGATATCCGATACGGTTATGATTTAGAATCTAAAATGATAGAGAATAACGAAATTAAATTACAAAAGTTATATAATAGTATTGCAATAGATGTATTGTGTGTTGTAGATGTAACGATTATTACCACAAGAGAAGAGGTTTGCTAAAGCCTTTACCTGTAATGAGCCACAAGTTTGTTGCTATATCATGTGATTTCATACCCAGTTTAAAAGAAGTTGAAGATGACAATGGAAATGTATTTAATCAAATTTGGGTAATTGTCGATCGTTTCTCTAAATATGTCACATTGATTCTGACTCATAATACCTATAAATCCGAAGATTTGTATAATCTATTTATGTCAAATTATGTTAAATACTTTGATGTACCGCGTGAAATTACTAGTGATAGAGATAGTAAACTTACATCAAAGGTTTGGCGTACTTTCGCCGATAAGATAAGGTGAAGTTAAATTTCACTACTGCTGACCATCAACAAGCAAACGGTCAAGCTGAGATTGTTATAGAGCTATTAAAAATACTTTAAGAAAACCACTCTATTTTTAATTTTTACATTTTTTTTTAAAATTAATGAGCAGGCGAAAGTGGTTGGGAGCCAGTTTCGTTTTGCAAGTTTCAAAAATTTTTCAAAGTTGCTTCCACTCATATAAAAATTTCAAAACTTTGTGACAGCGATCAAAAAACATTTATAGCTTTTTTTTGACTAAAAAGGTTATAAATTAGTAAAAAAAATAAAAAAATATTATTAAATTTATAAAATTGTATTATTTCTTCTATTGTCAGAACATTCGATCACTTATATTAAATTAAATAAAAAGGAAAAAGAATTCTAATTTTAAATTTAAATTGAATTGTGTAAAATTATATTATTTATTGTATAGGATTTATGGGGACTGAATTATGAACTAGAGATTGCCAAGAGTGATACTCTGACAAACGGTATTCTAAAATTATAGCATTTTGTTCTAAGTTGAATTGGGGTCCTATAAAGTAGAGTATTAGAATAATAAAAAAATGTTAAAAATTTATTTTAATTTTCACATACCAAGTCTATTCCCTATATATTCGAAAACCAAAAACAAAGCATGAGCAGATCTATAGAAAAAAGGGTATTGATCGCCAATTCCACAAGGTGCGTTCCCGGCTGTGTACATAGGAGGATTCATTGGAACCAAAGGCTGATTCCTGTTGGTTATTGATGTGATATTAAGAACAACTGAATTACTATATCTCGCAAATATGTTCAAAATATCTCTTCTCTGGTCAATGGTTAAGATACCATTATTAAAACGTACCAGAAGCTGTATACTGTCTGTTTCTTCGTCAATATCATTCATTTTTACAAAAAAAAAAAAAATTAACTTACGATTGTCTTCACAAATTACAAAGTTAAATAAATATTCCAAAAAACTGGTTATAACTCTTGCAATAAAAAGAATAAAATCTTTAAATAACATAATTAAAATTAATATTGAATAAAAAATAATTTAATCTATTGTCTTTAAATAGTATTCCATTTCCAATGTCACATCTCTAAACTTTCTTTAGATAGTTGATTGATATATTTTAAAAAATGTTTTTTTTTTGAAATGACTTCAGCTCTATTGTCTAAAAAAACAAAAAAACAAACATAGTAAAATGACAATAAAATTTAATAATAATTATAATCTAATTGATAAGCACTTTTTTTTTACTGCAACATCCATCATTTTTCAATTTTAAACGAGCACCCTCAAACATTCTTTTTGCAACATTTTGTATGTGTAAAAAGCAGCTTGCTTTCACAAATGAAGAATAAAAAAAGACAAAAAGACAATTATATACATATATCAAAATGCACACTAGTAATAAACAGCAGGTGTTTCAAATTGGAAGAGGTAACATTAAGTTATTACTTGAAGTTCTATATTTAATATGGTTCCTTATCATAAGCATGCTTTGTTTATTCTCTGAATTGTTAATGATAGTTGATTGAATTAGCTAAATCAATCTCTTATTAGGTGATTCTAATTTCTTCTTTATTCTTTGTATTACGACATCTATTAACTATATTGTTGAGAGTGGTGGTAAGAATCAAAAATATCCTGGTGAACCTAAAAAGATATAGTTATTAAAAAAATAGCAAAGGAAAAAGAAAAATTAACGTTTCAATATTTCATGGGTGAAAACAGGTCAAATAATTCTACTTGTATTCTATATGGGTTGTTCGATTAAAAAAACCAATATTCGATTGTTGATATGGCAGTCTATTCATGGGCAGTCTATTCGTGAAGGACTTCTTCCAACCCATCAGAAATACCAGAATGAATCTAAGACATCTTCCAACTATTCTTGCACGACTGAAAGAGGAAATCGAACATCTCACTCATGCTGGAACCTATAGAATTAAATTCGATTAAAATATAAATAAAAATAATCAATATAAATTTCATTTTTAAAAAACAAATAAAAATATAATTAATTAAATACAATTTATTTAATGATAGTGGATATTTTATCATTATTAACGCATTTATCAAATTCCTTGTCGTAAATTAAATCTCTTAAGTTATAAGTTGACTTTATAAATCCACCACTTATAGGATACTCTCGATTGTAGCCAATGAAAGTAGTCGATTTGTTAAATCTTCGAAGTTCTATATTCAAATGAATTTTGATGATTTCTACTGATAGTGGTAGATCTTCCAGTGTGGAATTGTTAAAATATGATTGACCCACTTTCATAAGCAATCTTTTCGGTTGATTAGGAGTTTCATTCAAAGTATCTTTGACAAACAAAATCTTATTTAGTGAGAGTTTCTTTAATGTCGGTGGTAATGATGAGTACAACAAAGGAACACCATTTCCAGAGAGTTTAAGTGATTCCAAATACGGTGGGAATATGCTTATCTTTATGTCTGCATAGAAGAAAAGCTTCTTTATCGATGGCAGTGAAAGAATACCTAAAAATTTCGACTCTTCAGAATATGAATAATTCAAGTATTTCAAAGATTCTACGGTGTTTGGTATCGATTCAGCTGAAAAATCACGGGCTGCATGGGAGAGATCCAAATAGATGACACCAATTGGAATGACACCAGGCTCGAGACTATGTTCAAAGTAACCAAGTGATAACTTTGAGACACTAGATGGTATGCTTCCAGGTTGTAAATTGAAATATCTCATGCCACCAAAGTCGAGATCGGTGATGGTCGATGGAATAGCACCTGGCTTAATATACTCGGAATTGAGATAGCAAGTAGTAAATCTAAGGGTGGTGACCGAGGGTGGCAGTGAACCGATCCACTCGAAATGACATCCAATAAGTGTTGTCAGTCTTTGAAATTGAGAGAGAATCGGTATGTTCTCGATTTGTTCAGCAAAACTATAATGGAATTGAATGGTTTCAAGTGATCGAGGTAGGTTTCCAATATCAACCCTGTGAGGTTCAGCATGGTAAGTTCCTAAATGCAGTGATTTCAAATTGTGTGGTAGTGAGTGTTCCATGAGTGGATTATCATACATATAGAGTGTCAGTGACTCCAAAGAATGAGGGAACAATCCAGGTAGAAACTCTTGATTGTGACAATCGACAGTCATTGTTTTAACACTATTTGGCAGTACATGCGCATTGAAAGAGCTACATATAGATATATTTTCAATACTATTTGGAAGACTACCTGGCGATAACTTTACATTTTTAGATAGGACATCGAGGACACTAACACTACTATCCGAAATATCAAATACAACATCGTCTTGCCATTCTCTTACACAAACACTCTTTACATTCAAAGGTATTTTACCAAGAAGAAAATCATTTTCTATCACTTTGGAAACTATATTTATATTTTATTGATATTAAGATTCTTAGGTTATCTAAAGTTATATTTGAGAATAATAACATACTCTCTATTAAATAATCATAGAATCTTATCTGTCTCCTTATTAAAGTGGTTGTATGACCATATATCAATAGACTACAAGATTTAATATCGGATATACGCTGAAATTGTTTATGATATGATCGAAGTGTTGCATGGTAACTCCGATGGTGGATCAATTGAGCTTGAGCATGTGTAAGATACTGATCGTTGAAACTCAAGTACCTATCTCTGTTGCTGTATAACTTTTTACTTATTAAACTAAAACATATTGAATCTAAAACTGAAAGATCTTTGAAACTCAATATTTTAGATAACAATAAATATGGTAAATCCTGAATATTATTATTTTTATTCATCTATTAATCAAAACAACTTAAAAAAAAATAACGAGACGAATGATAGTGTTGTTCAAAAAAAGTTCAAAGTTTTTTCTGCTAAAACAAAAATTTTTGGTGAAATACAAATCTAATGTATCATTTCAGAAATCAAAAAAAGAGAAAAGTGATACATAAACCTTGACGAATCGCTCTGTAGCATCATGAAATCAAAAGTAATGTTAAAGATTAATTAGATTTATTTTTTTATTATTATCTTTTCATATTTGGTCTTTTGGTATATTGATTAGTTGAGAGACATCAAGGAAAACTATACGAATTCTATGATAAATTAAATAGGTCGTTGTCTGTCCAAATCGCTGTGAAAATTTGGTCTTCTTTTATTCGTTCAAAATTTTTACCAAAACAATTTTTATTAAAAAACGACAAATTAATGGGGTTATATGTTCGTTGTGTAGCTTCAGTGAAGCATGTTCTCTATCAATTAATGATTCTCTTACATTCTCTCATTTACAATCAAATTATTATCTATTTTAGTTCAGTTATTACAATTAAATTTAGAAATGACACACTATAAATACAACTTATTTTTCATTTTAATATCATCAAACCAAGTTAATCATCAATCATATAATAAACTCAAATAATAAATAAAACTATCAAAACATTAGTATATAATCAAATAAACAATAATACAATATTAAAAATGAGTCAACAACTACAACAATCAAATTCAACCGATAACACTCATCTCAATCAAGGAAAACCATATAAATTCTATGGTACAGGAACAACCAATCCATGGAAGATCAAATTCCTGTTCGATGAATTGGGAATCGATTATGTCTATGAAGATATCGATATCTTCAATGAGCACAGTGAAAAGAGAAAAGAATTTATCAAGCTGTTCCCAAATGGAAAAGTACCAGCAATAATTGATTACACTGTCAATCCACCATTGAAGATCTTTGAATCCGGTGCAATTCTCATCTATTTGGCACAGAAACATGGAAAAGGAAAGTTCATTCCAGATCTCAACACAGATCCACACTCATATGCCGATGTACTCCAGTGGTTGGCTTGGCAAATCTCTGGATTGGGACCAATGAATGGTCAATATACATATTTCTCTTGTTTTGCACCAGAAGCCGTTCCAATTGCTGAAGAGAGATACCTCAAGGAAACCGATCGTCTTTACACAGTTCTCGATAAACAATTGGAAGGTAAAGAATGGATTGCAGCCAATCAATATTCGATTGTCGACATGGCAGTCTATTCATGGGCAGTCTATATTCGTGAAGGATTTCTTCCAAATTATCAGAAATACAAGAATGTTATGGCTTGGTTGGACAGAATGAATCAAAGACCTGCTGTTGCCAAACATCTTCCAACTATTCTTGCACCACTGAAAGAGGAAATCGAGCATCTCACTCATGCTGGAACCTATAGAATTAAATTCGATTAAAATATAAATAAACAATGTATATATATTTATTAATATTAATTAATAAAATAAAATAATTGTAATATGTTTTCAAGAGAACAAAATAAATCAAATCACCACTCAACACCAAAGTTGCATCAAAATTAAACCAAATTTTCTGACTTTTATGTTTTATTATTAAAAAATGGTAGATATCTCCTTTTATATTATAATTTTATAGATTCCTTTTAAAAATAAATTATTTTAGTAAAAGTTAAAATGAAATTTCTAATTCATAATAAAACTCTTACAATAATTCTTTATTTTTTTAAAATAAATATTAAAAGAGAATATCTAAAAACCTCCAATTACTTGATCTTCGTTGAAATTCAAAGGTAATGGGAGTAATTCCCACCAAGAGTCGTACAAACAAACCTTCTTTTTATTCTTTTCTTCTTTTTATTCTTCAAGTTCTATTTTTGTTCAATTCATAGGACATGATATACTGTACCTTTTCATAAATATCTAAAAGTTTTAATGAGGACATCATGATTTGTGTGAATTTAAAAATAAATCGGAGCTTTAGATTTTTTTATTTTTAAAACAACATAAGATACCACTACTTTTTTGGTGAAAGGGTTTTTCATCAACCTAATTAATATTGATCAAGATTTTAGAGACTTTCAGAACTAATGAAACAAACTTTGAACTGGTCATTGGGCAGCGGTAACAAAAAAAAAAAAAAAAAAAAAAGGATTTTGAAAAATTCCAATAGAAATTTTTTTTTTTTTTTTGCTTTGTGTGAATCAAGAAGATTAGATCTGCAAATTGCGTGAAAAAAATTTGGTCAAATTTTGTTGTTGACATATGTATTAGTTTTTGAAAACCACAGCGGCTGTTTGTGTTATTTATAAATTGACTAGCAGGTTTATTGCAATTGCGCGAGTGGTTGATTGGTGTTTTTATCCCAGCATAGCATATTATTAATTAGTGAGTGTGTGTAACTACAACTTATCAACAGGAATCAAAAACAAAAAAGAATAGAGAAGAATTAACTGGCGCTATAATAATATAATAACTTTGCCAATTTAGATAGATTATTATTCCACTCCTGAATTTCTCATTTTCGCTTTTGCTCAAACAAACATTTTTATTTTAGCAATAGCCTGTTTGTTTGTTGTGTAAGGTAATTACCTTGCTCCCCCTAAATTTATATTTATTTATTTATTAAAAAAACAATAATAATTATTTTTAAATTAAAAATAAAAAAGTTTGTTGGTTTTTTACATTAACGCAACATTCTATCAACATAACATCATAGTTCAACATCATCATTTATCACTAAGAAGAACACGAAAGAATAAACATCGTCATTTTTTCATTTTTCGCTTGACTGGTCTTTCTCTCTTTCTCTCTCTAACATACAAACCTTTATTTATTTAACACACATATCTATACCCTTTGCAGAATAAGCATCTTTCATTCATTCTCAATTCTACACTAAATCATTATCATTATCATTATCGTTAACGATCAAATCATCTATAAATATCTAAAGTGAAGTGAACAAAACAAGTAAAAGTAAAAGTAAAAGTAACACTAAAGTATTACTTGTTGCAAACTAATAATTACTTCAACAAAAATAATAATAACAAATAAAATAACTGGTTGTGTTTAAAAAAAAAAAATTATTTATTTAATAGACAAACCAAATAAGAGACAACAAACACATTTCGTTCAAAAACAGTTCAACTTATAAAAAAAAAAATTTGTATATTTTTACAAAAAATAAATATATATAAGACTGTTTTATTTTGATTTATTTAAACATATCTTTATCAATTATTATTACTATATAATTATATTTAAATATACACATAAATTATTTTGCCAAAATGGTGCCAAATACAATTGATGAATGTGATGAACCACTTGTTATAGAAGAGACTGACGATGGATATGAAAAGACAAATCATGGAAAAGTTACTGTAGATTCATCTATATTGGAAGCCGAAGGTGTAAGTAATTTTAAATATTCCTAAAAAATTAAATTAAAATATTCTAATATTATCTTTTTTTCATTTACCAATATTATTTCTTTTCTTTTTTTTTGTTTATTAATTTTTTTAATTGCCTAAAAAATAATCATTTTTATTCATTGCCAAACTTATTCGTCGTGATTCCTAATTACGTGTATTGAATTAATTTAATATGGATTTGTGATTACTATTTCTTTCCATATTATCTAGAAATTCATACACTTTAGAACGTTGTGGTCATTCACAGGACCAGGATTTCTGATGAGTATAGCCTATCTGGATCCTGGAAATCTGGAGTCGGATATTCAAGCGGGTGCTTCCGGTGGATACACTCTGCTCTGGGTGTTGCTGTGGTCCACTGTCATTGGATTCTGGTTGCAGATGCTGGCGTCGCGTTTGGGTACTGTGACGGGAATGCATCTGGCGGAACACTGTCGTCTGTACTATCCGAGAGCGGCGCGTATCGGTCTGTGGATCATGACGGAGCTTGCTATCATCGGTTCCGATATCCAGGAGGTCATAGGTACTGCTATTGCCATCAATATCCTCTCGAATGGCGTGATTCCACTGTGGGCAGGTGTTCTCATTACAGCGGTCGACACATTCACATTCTTGTTCCTCGAGAACTACGGTATCAGAAAGCTGGAAGCATTCTTCTGCTCACTGATATCTATCATGGCTATCACATTCCTGGTGGAATACATCATCAGTAAACCCGACCAATTCCAAGTATTCAAAGGTTGTGTAATCCCTTACGTCACGCGAAGTAACGTATCGGAAGCAGTCGGTATTCTAGGTGCTGTCATCATGCCTCACAATATCTATTTACATTCTGCATTGGTACAAGTAAGTTATAGTTTATAAAACAATATTAATCACTAATAATCTAATATCTAATATCTCTTTAATTAATTGTCATTAAAGTCTAGAGATATTCAAAGAAAAGATAAAAGACAAGTTAGAATTGCAAATAAATACTTTGCAATTGAGAGTGGAATCGCTTTGTTTATCTCATTCATTATTAATTTGTTGGTGGTTTCAGTGTTTGCAGTTGGATTCATTGGTATTGCGGATATCGGATTGTCTACAGCAGCAACCTATCTCCAAGAAAAGTATGGAAAGATCGCCAAGTACGTTTGGGCAATAGGTTTGTTGGCTGCCGGTCAATGTTCGACTATGACCGGTACCTACTCTGGTCAGTTTGTAATGGAGGGTTTCCTCAGACTCAAAATCAGACCATGGAAGCGTCTATTGCTGACTCGTCTCACCGCTATCGTTCCAGCGATCGTTGTTGCCATCCTTTCAAACACTCATCTCGATGCACTCGATCAATGGCTCAACGTATTACAATCTGTACAACTTCCCTTTGCTATTCTTCCTGTATTATATTTCACTTCTCGTAAGTATAATAATAATAATGATATTATATTATATTATAACCTTCTTCTTATTTCTAACACACAATTAAAATATAAATATATATATTTACAGGTGAAGAAGTCATGGGAAAAGAATTTAAAAATCATTGGTTAAACAATATATTCGTTAGATTCTTGTCACTTGTTATCATTGGTATCAATATCTATTTGATTATTACATTTGCAACACAGATTTCGACAGCATGGTGGATGATTTTCATTCTTTGCTTTGGATTCTTCTTTTATTTTGCTTTCATTATTTATTTGTCACTTGGAAAGACACAAGCACAAGTTGTCTCCTCAAAAATCAGAAGTATATTCAATAGAGAAACTGCTGGTTATCAAGCTTTTGATTCCGAAACTGTTATTCAATAGTTTATTTGTTTATCAGATTATCTTTATTTATTAAAAAAAAAAAAATTATTATAAAAATATAAAATAAAAAAAAAATTAAAAAACATCTTCTTCTTCTATCTCTCCTTTTACCAAATTTAGTTTTAAAATAGAGATATACATATGTAAAATGATAATATACATATTCTGTTTTAACAGTACTTTTAAATAAAATAAAAAAAAGAAATTCCAAATTTATCAGGTTGGATCTGCTGTACAAGGAGAAAAGCTTTCTATTCAGTATCATATGTGAAAGTATTTACAGACAGAAAACACTTGGATACGCTGCTCAAGCTGAACATGATCATGTTCATCATCATCGATACCACTGGTACGATCATCACCAACCATATTGCAAATCAACTAAAGAATCATCAAAACAAACCAATAGATATTAGAATCACAAACAGAAATGATAATAACAAATTTGAATTTCATTTCCCACTAAAAATTTACTAAAAAAAAACAAATTATAAATAAATGATAATAATAATAATAATAATAAAGTAAATATAATATGTACAAAGTTGTTTTTTTATTTATTATTATTGTTGTTTGTTGTTTGTTATTATTATTTTAAAGATTGTTTTACACGATCTATATTTTTTGTTAGTTTCTCTTTTTCTTTGAAAACAGTATCCCATTGTGTTATTTGTTTCTGTATGATATCTGTGGTTAGTTGTTTTTGAAAGAGATCCATTGTTATCGGTTGTGTTGAGGTGGCCAGTTGGTAGTCCGGTGATTCGTAGATCGGTGATATCGATTGAAGGTTAGCTGCGATGATCTCTGCTTGTAGTTCGCGTAGAGCCACCTGTATGTCCGAGCGAATCTGATAGGAACGCTGATAGTGTGCTTGTTGATCGCCATCGAGAGTGACCAGTGACATCAACTCTGTGTTCAACGACATCAGTCGATCGATTCTATCGTCGATCGGTGTCTTTTGTGACATCATCATCTGCTGTTGCTGCAGCTGTAACGGTGTTGCTGTCATAATCAGCTGTGGTGGTTGTGCAACTTGTTGTTGTTGTTGCATTTGTTGTTGCTGATGTTGCAGTTGTTGTTGTTGATTTATTTGAGTATTTGGTTGTGCTGACGGTAGATTTGCATTGTTTCCTGCACCACCTAAATAAGGTGATGTATGTACATTTGACATGATCGTACTCCTCTTTACTTTATAATAATAACTAAACAAACAATTTGTTTTATTTGAAAATTATCATTACTAATTTGGTCAAAAATATTCTTGATTTTTTTTTTTATCATGATTGATGAACTACAAAATTAAAGTGTGTGTGTTTGGTGTGCGTGGTAGGTAAAATAAATATATTCATTTTGATGATTCATTTCTCATTCCTATTTATATAATATTTTTATTTATTTATTTATTTATTTATTATTAATAGAGATATTGAAATATGGCAGCAAAAAAGAAATCACAAAAGAAGAAACAAGAACAAGAAGTTGAACAAACACAAGAGCAAGAACAACAAAATGAAGAAGTATCAGAACCAGAACAACCAAATGTAGAAGAGACAAAAGAAAATGTAGATGTTGTTGCAGAGCCAGAGCCAGAGCCAGAGCCAGAACCAGTTAAAGAAGAAGAGATACCAACTGCAACTACTTCCACTACAACAGAGGAAACAAAAGATAAAACAGAGACATCTGAAGATAAACCAAAAATTGAAGAAGAAGAAGAAGAAGTTAAAGAGACAGCTAAAGTAGAAGAGAAACCAAAACAAAAATCACCAGCTAAACAACAACAACAACAACAACAAAAACAATCTTCACCACCACAACAACATCAACCAAAGCCAGCACCAGCACCAACACCAGCACCAGTTTCATCAGGTTGGGGAGGATGGTTTTCAAGTGTTGCTAGTGCAGTCTCGTCAACTATCAATAATGCTTTGGCAGATGTCGAACCAGATCCAGAACCAATCATTGTCGATGAGAATATGAAACCAATCAACAACACCTCCAAAGACGACAACAACACTGAAGAGAAACAAGAGTCAGAGACTGAAACCACTGAAAAGAAAGAGGGTGAAGGTGAAGGAGATGAAGAGGAAGATGAAGTAGAAGGTTTACTCGGTGTAATCGATAAATCTGTATTTAAAACAGCTGATCTAATTGCTGATTCACTTATGTTTGCTGGAAATTTATTCTCGGTAAGTAAATTATTATTATTATTATTATTATTATTGGTAAATTGAAAACGAATAAATAATACTAATATTCTTTGACTATAAATATAGAGTGGATTAAAAACAGTACAAGAGAATGCAAAGATGGAGAATGTAAAAGGATTGGCACAGAATGTAGCAGACCTATCGATTGAAACCACAAGAAAAGCAGCCAACTCTGAGATCTATGAGAAGGGTCAGAAGATTGCTTCGCAAATGATGGATACATCGGTGGAGAGATTGGAATCGGTTGGTCAACGTGCTTATACAATGTTTTCAGAGACCAAAAAGAATATTGCTGCCTCTCAGCCAACTACTACTACCACCACCTCAACCAGCAGCAGTAGTACTTCACCAACCACCTCACAATCCAATGTATTGTCACCATCGTCACCTAAATCACCAAATCAACAATCGCAACAACTCAGCAACTCTGGTGGTGTTGCTGCTGCTGGCGGTGAAATAGATGTTGAGAACGAAGTGGTTTTCAAGGATAGCGAGTTTGACAGTACCAAATGCTTTGAACATTTCAAGGTGAATGCAATTCAACAGGAGATCGAGAGAATCACCATCGAATCAACAATGAAGATTCACCAATTCAATAGAAAGCTCTCCAAAGAGAATAGACCATCCGTTGAAATCATATTCTCTGAAATCAAAGATCTAGTGGAATCCGATGAGATCGATATGTCTGAGAAACCAAAGAATTTAACAAATGTAAATTGTCTATCATTATTATCTACATTACAAAATAATAATAATAATAATAATAATAATTATACTAATACTACTACTACCACTACTTCTAGAGTAATCAATCATTTGAATTGGAAACGAAATATAATAAATACTTTGATGCAATTCAAGAGTACTTCCCAAAGCTCAATAGCCAATCACAACCGACCGCTCTGTGTAGAGGATTAGAAAAGTTGGTACATTTGACTGCACTTGGTTTGGAGTTGATCGATGCCATCGGTCAAGCCAGTCTAGATGAGAAACCAGAGAACGCTGATCAAGATATCAAACAATGGACACTCTCAAAAGCAAAAGATTATTCTTATTTAATTAATAAGATTATTTCTGTAAGTAATTAACATTTACTCTATAATAATAATATCATCGATGCTAATTTTTTCAATTTCTATTTTTATAGGATATTAAGAGTGTATCATCTATTTTAACAGAGATCATTAAAACAAAACAGAATCCACAGACCAGAAAGTTTTTGAATACCATTTCCATCGAGACAAACAATACCATTTCAATTATTTCAGATTGCAGAGCATCCTTTGTTGCTATTTGTTCAATTATGTATATCAATCAAACAAAGAATAAATAGGAGTAAAAGGAAATAGTCAATATATAATAATAATAACAATATAAATATAAAATAAATAGATATAAAATATATAAACTTAATTATACAATTCACAATTTGTTTAATAAATAAATTTGATTTCTTTTTTAATGATTATTATTATTCTTATTATTATTACCATTACCATTACTATTTTTGGCGCAAAAGTGTTTTTAATAATGATAATTAATTTGGTAATACTTTATATGGATTAAGAATACCGTTTGGATCCATTGTTTGTTTAATACTACGCATCAGTTGAATTGCACTGTTGGTTTTAGAGTGATGCAGTTGTTCTGTCTTCATTGCACCGATACCGTGCTCTGCAGAGATCGATCCGTTGTGTTTGCTGGTGAATTCATAGACGAATGGCTCGATCAAACCGAGGAATTCTTTGTTGTATTTCTGCTTGGGTGTTGAAATGTTGAGATGAAGATTACCGTCACCGACATGACCGAATCCACAAACCATAGAGTTGTTCTTTCCTGCCAATCTTTCTTTCATCACTTCGACGATGTTGTAGAACTGATCCATTGGCAGCGACAAATCGTATTTATAGACTGCACCGGCTTTTCCAAGTGATTCAGTGATGGTTTCACGTAGTTTCCAAAACTCTGCGATACTCTTTGAGTCGGACGCGAATGTGCCGTCCGCCACCATCTTCCTCGAGATGACATCCTCCAAGTAGCTATTCAACTTCTCGTTATCGTGTTGCTCATTGAATCCAGACACCTCCAACAGCACATAGAATTTGAATTTACTGTCGAATGGCTCTCTGGCTTGCGGTTGGTGTTCCAGCACAACATCGATACACGAACGATCCATAAACTCAAACGCCGAGAGAATATCACCGAGTTGTTTCTTTGCTTCGATCAACAGCTTCTTCACCTCGTCGAAAGAGTCGCATGACAGCAGCGCGACATGCACACTCGTTGGCTTGGCGGGTGTCAGTATAGCCAGCTTTGTTATGACGCCAAGTGTACCTTCGGAGCCGATGAACAACTGTTTCAAGTCGTAGCCAGTGTTGTCTTTTCTGAGCGTGGACAGACAGTCGACAATGGTTCCGTCGGCGAGTACCGCCTCCACACCCATGACGTTGGCATGCATCGATCCGTAGCGAAGCAGACGTATTCCACCGGCGTTCGTTGCGGCGTTACCTCCTATTTGGCAACTGCCCTTCGCACCCAAGTCAAGTGGCACGGTGAAACCGCGCGGCTCCAAGTACTGCTCGAGCGACTCCAAGATGCAACCGGCGTCACAAGTCAGCACACCGGTGACGCTGTCAAACTCGTGGATCTTGTTCATCGATTGCAAGCTGAGAACGATTTCGTCGTGCACCGGAACACTGCCACCGACCAACCCGGTGTTTCCACCCTGTGGAACGACAGCGAGTCTCCGCTCGTTGCAATACTTTAGAATCTGACTGACCTGCTCGGTTGACTTTGGTCGGAGAACCAGCTGTGAATTGCCATGATACTTGTTCATCCAATCGTGATTGTAACCAACGAGATCATCAGCATCCGTAATGACACCTGATTCATCATTCATTATCTTTTTGAACACACTAATATCATCTTTATTCAAATAGCTAAATCTATCATCACGTTTCACTTTTAATAGATTTGCTGTTGTTGTTGTTGTTGTTGTTGAAGTCGTAGTGGATGATCCACTTGAAACAGAACAAAAATAGTTCTTCAAACAACTTTTATTAATATTTATAAAGTTTGACTTTGTAATTCTATTCAATAACATATTTTATATGTATTTATATAATATATATATATATAAATATCTAACTTTATTTATATTGTATAAACTATATATTATTAAACAAGACGATTTCAAATGAACAATATGATTAACAAAAATTCGTTTAATTTTTTAATTTTCATTGGGATTTGTGTACACTATTTCCGCAAAGATTTTTATAATTATTTCGGGCACTTTTATTCTATCAAAATTAAAATCTTATTTCTCAATAGTTTTAACTAGATCTATGTAAATGTTATCTAGATTCAATTGAATGTTCTTTTATTTGTTGTGCATTATCACCTTTTAAATGAAAAGGATTGATACCATTTCAAATTGTTAATATTGAATTAGAAAAAATGGAGTCCTCTTCTACCAAGAATTATTGGTTTACTGTTCTTTCTTTTTTATCTAACTAACTATGATTCTTGAAATGATGGAGATGACAAAATTAAAAATACATTTTTTTAATTAATTGTTAAAAAAATCTTAGGATTTCAGACAAAAACGAACCTTTAAAAAAAAGTGTCGATTTATTTTTAGATGATAAAAAATAAGATATACTATCATATATATTGTAAACTTATAGATTATTATTATTATAAAAAATAGTTTTTTAATTAATTTATCAATGAATTAGAATAATATTCAAACTAATATTATATATATTACATGAAAATTTTTAAATGAGTAGTATTAATAATAACAATAATAATAGTAATAACCTTAGTAATAGTATAGGTGGTATCAGTAGCATTGGTAGTACTAATAGTAACATCGATGATATTATACTATCGGTTCAACCTGCTACACCACCATCTAACAATACTACTACAATAAACAACACTACTATTACTACTTCTACTTCTGCATCTGCAGACAACAGCAATGAGAATAGTAATGGTAACAATTCATTGACTTCTTCACAACAGAATCTTATCAATAATAATAGCAATAACAATAGTAATAATAGTAATAATAATGTTATTAGCTCTTTAAAACCAAATTCAAGTCATCCTAATTTGATGAATCATCATAGTCATAATCAACATGGCGGACATCAGCATCATCATCATCATAATCATCATCAACACCATCAACATACCAATAATCATCATACTGTTCACAACTACAATAGTATGACATCACCATCTTCTTCGATTCTATCACGTAGTCAGAGTCAAAATAATATCAATTTATCACAGAATAGATCGGTTGGTAGTAATGGAAGCAATAACAACAACAACAACAATAGCAGCAGTAATAACAATAGTCATTTGTTCTACAATGTCCAGACATCGATGAACAACAACAACAACAATACGAATCAATCGACTTCAATGTCGAATTCATTTCACAAACACTCTCTATCATTGGGTGTCTCTTACAACATTCACGGATCTACACCAGGTTTTATCAGAGACGATATCTCTGTATCCTTTCAAGATACCTACAATGACAACCAACGTATTCATCTACATCCAGACATTGGTTTAACCTCAAGAGAAGCATCAGAGTAAGTAAGAGATATTGATAGTAGTGGACCATTGTTTAAACAATCTTAAGTTAACTAAATGTTTTTGAACAAAACACAGAAAACTGGTAAATCAAATAGAGAATCTATTGGATGAAAAAGAAATATTGAATCCATTTAGTAAGTGGAATATGTTGAAGGAGCAGCTGTTTAGAGTTACTCCTTTGATTTATGTGTTGGCGGTGATACTGCTGGTGGTTGCGTTCATTTTGGAGCATCAACATTTCCAGGCGATACATCTCATTATTGAAGCGGGTGTACTTCTCCTCTACATTGTGTTGCATCTCGTAATGAGGATTCGTGAGCAACAGTTGATACATAACGAAGTGATTGCAAAGGCACGTGGACATCTCAAACACTATGTGGCTGCCGGCGATATTCTAGAGGACGGTGTTATCAACTCGACAGAGACAATCTCGGTGTTGTCGGTGTGTCGTGATCATCTATGGCGAAAGGTGCCACTGAATCTACTGGTGGAGGGCGATCACATCAGTTTGAGAGAGGGTGAGAAGATACCGGTGATGTTGGCATGCGTCGAACCGCTCTTTAACGGAATCGTGTTGCGTCGTGGCGACACCTACTCGTCGGAGCTGCTGACAACCAGACTGCTGGAGGTGAATCCGGATTTCGGTGAGAAGGAGAAGCAGCATGCCAAGGAGATGGCAGAGACACTGTTTACTTCGGGACGTTGTTGTTTTGTCGTGCACGAGACACCGTCGTTTCCACAGCTAACTGCTGCGACACTACCGTCGACGCGTCCAATCAATCCGGTTATCAACGCAATCAACTATATTCATTTGGTGATGGAGCGATTCCTCTGGATCACCATATCGATTTCTTTGGTATCGAATATCATTCGATCGATCCTACAGAAACAGCGGTCGCTGGTCGATCTTCTCATTATCCGTCAAGTGGACTTGGCCATTGCATTCAGCTTGATTATGTTGCCAAGTGTATTGTTGATTCTCGTTTATTCCATTGGACATGCCAAGTTGTTGGCGCTGTTCGACGTGCTACAAGAGCGTTCGTTGAAGGGTGAGATTGCAGACGACCATCCAGCGCTCAACTTTGATACAGAGTACGACGAGGACAGACTTCCCAAGGTGCCTTTCGACTTGGTAGTCACCTACTGGCGCGCCATTATGAGTACAAAACATGTTGCTTTTTCACATTCTTCGAACTTACTTCACCACATTGCTAGCACAACAACTATATGTTGTCTCGACAAAGATGGTATCGTATCAGAACCCGTCAATACCGTTGGAGAAATATCGTTCTTGAAACAAGATGGTCCGGTTCGTTTGGAGTTGTCATCGGAGTACTCTCACACTCAGTATTCTATTACTTTTAATGACCACGATTGGCAAGAGCATATCAATGCACTCAAACCTCTGGGATTGGATTGTCTCTTGAACAAGACGTGTCGTTTGTACACAGCCACCACCGATACTTCTCGACCCAACTCAACGACCACCAGTAATCTTAGCGACCACGTATCGAAACTTCACTTGATTAGAGATCGAGAGGACAGCTCCGATACTACCAACTCCCAGTGTCTGTGCTTGCTCGCCAAGGAGATTGGATTCTCCGACGAAGTGGCCAACCAATTCGCCAGTGTAAAAGAAATCCACACGCTAACACAACGCTCCAACAACAAAGAGCAGCCCGACGACGATGACAATGAGTCGCCATCGATGATCTCTCTCGTTGCCAAGGATATTGGATCGGAGACATTGCAATTGCTCTCCAAGGGAAGCACTGAGTTGGTTCTCGATCATTGCACTCACTACTGGGATGGCGAGAACATTGTTGTGTTTGACGATGAGGAGAAGGAGAAGGTGCGTGCCGTCTACACAAAGTGGCTGGCCAACGACGGAATGAAGGGTATCTCTTTTGCATACAAGCCAATCGAGCAAAAGTTCAAAAAGCTATTCGACGGTGGCAGTGTCAACAGTCCGTTGGTCGATGTCAGATTCTCAAACAGTACCATTGTAAGAAGAAAGAAAGACAATCTTCGAATGCAACTCACCAAGAAGGCAGAGTATGAAAACACCCAGCCAAAGACAGCCAACATCTTTATTAGCTCACCAATTCCTTTTGCCCAACCAAAGACACCGATCACCAGAATCGAAGATATTCAACTAACACTCTCTGGCAATCATCCATTTCCATTCCAGGGTGGTGTTTCAACATCCTCATCAGTAGATGATTCATCACCAACCAAAAAAGATAACAAAGATAATAGCAATAATAATAATAATAATAGTGAACCAGTTGTTATTTTAGTAGAATCACCTATTCCAAGTGGAAAACAGTCACCTGCTCCAGTAAAGTCCAAGAAGACCAAGTTCTTGAAGCCATACAAATCGAAAAAATCCAAGAAAAAGGCAAAACAATTGGAGAAAGAGAATAAGATGAGAGAACAACAATTACAACAAGATAAGATTTCAGGTTCTCCAGAGAGTGAGCTGTCGATGTCTGCAACTATCACCAAACAGATTATTCTTCCACCAATAGAGTTGGACTATGAAGCTACAGATGACACTCATTCACAGCCAACCAACGACATCACCAACATCAAAGTAATAATGAGTGAAGAGGAAGAAGAAGAATTAGAAGAAGAGGAAATGAATGAAGATGATACTGTTGTAATGGTTATTGATAAAGGTGATAATAGCAATAATAATAAGGAACAATCGGATGAAGAAGAAGCACCATCTGAATATGCTAATAACGATAGTGAAACAGATAGTGATAATCCATATATACAACAACAACCGTCACAGACAGATAAACAACAAAGTTTGAAACAAAAGAAATTGAAACGACTATCAAGAGAAGATACAAACTCTTATAGTGTTTCAGAGACTTCTGAATCTGACTCGATGAACGATAAGAGAATTAGAAATAATAGATTGAAAAAGAAACAACAACAACAACAACAACAACAGCTACAACAACAACAAATGATACAACAACAACAGTTACAGAGAAAACAACAGCAACAACAACAACAACAACTATCCAAAGCCAAGAGTAATGAAGATAGTGAAACATTGATTCAATCTGGACTTTCAGATGATGGAACAGCAATTCTGACAACAAAAGATCTTGCCAATGATCATAGCTTTACCAATACAGTTGCTGAGAATGAAACACTCGAACAACTACAGAATGGACAGATCTATATTGGTATGGCAGGAATGAAACAATTACCGAAATCACATGCCAATCATTTCGTAGAGGTTCTTCGTATTGCCGGTATCAGATTTGTATTTTTCTCAAATCAAGACAGCAGAGAAAGTAATTCATTTGTCAACAAACTGGGTTTGGAAACCGATTGGAATTGCTGTGTATCGCTCAAGGATCCTGCTCCCGATGAAGTTCAAGTGGCCGACGGTCCCTCTCGTTTGCCAAAAGGTATCAATGCCATTAGAAGACATCTCGAAGAGGTAGACAACGTTCCATTGCTCGTTCCAATGTTTTCCAACTCCACCCCCGAGACAAAGCTGGAGATGATAAAGATCCTTCAGGAGAATGGCGAAGTAGTCTGCTGCATAGGCAGTGCACTCAACTACGAGAATACACCTATCTTTTGTCAAGCGGATTTGGCATTCTCTTTGGAGCCTGCCGTATCTCGTTGTCTTAATCTCCCACTGAACAAAGCGGATCCTCGTCCACTCCTGACATCTCGTAACTTTTTCGAAACAGAGTCGGTAATGGCACCACTTCCCCTGCGTAAAAACACAACTACCAGAGTGCCATCGGAACATCCATCTACTCACTCACTTTGTTGTGACATTACATCGTTGCCATGCTCGCTGGTATTCCACAGACGTACCGACTTTAATGAGATACTCGAGTTTTTCCATGTCGGAAGACAGCTACTCACCAACACACGTCAGTCACTCCAGTTTATTCTCAGTGCTTCAATGACTCTGGTACTGATGTGTTTAGTAGCCGGTGTCCTAGTTGTTTCGTATCCAGTCGATGGCGTCGTCGGTGGAATTCCTCTTACTGGACTACAATTGATTTGGTTACAGTTCCTTATTATCCCACTTGTCGGTCTGTCCTTACTTTTCACCACTGAAGACGAAGATGTTATGCGAACGCTCAGTCCAAAGAACAACAGTGAATTCAAACACATTCCTATTTTTGCTCGATATATTGGTATCCGTTTGGTTCCATCGCTCATTCTCATGGTATCAATATTTATATGGTGTTTACAATCGCTTTCCGGTGCTTCTTGGTCAAATATATTCGGTGCAAACATGTCAGAATGGGAACCAAGTAGCGAAAAACTGTCTTATTCCGATGCATTAATTATCTCTCAGAATATAATGATGTTTGCTTTTGTTTTTTATTTAGGTAATTATAATATCAATCTAATTATCCAAATATTTAAAGATAATTATTTATTAATAATTATTATTTTTATTTTTTTTAATAGGTGTAACAAGTTTAAGTTTTATTCATCATACTCGTAGTGTATTAAAATTCAATCCATTCAGAAAGAATTACAAGGCAGTGATAACCGTTATCTTTTGTATTATTCTACAAATATGCTTCACGTTGGTTACTCTAAAGATCATTGGTGGTGTTCACCTACTTAGTGAAATACCAAAGGAAATCTATGCAGTACTCTTTGGATGGGCACCTTTTGTAATACTTCTCGATGAAATTGTTAAACATCTCTATAAGAAATGGTTTGCAGATCTCCAATTGGAACTTCGTTTGGAGTTCGATACAAAACTTGGAATGCATTCTCCAATATAATAAATTGTAATTTCATACCTCAAATAATTCTTTACATCTTTAAAAATATTATATATATTTGGTTTTTATAAAAGTATACAAATTTTTATTATATTTAATTTATTCTTTAAAGATTTTCATACTTTATTTTTTTTTAATTGTAACAATGAACTAATATAATTGTTATGTATTAGTTAATAATCTAAAATTTCTTTTAATTTACAGATAAACTTACTCTCTTATTTATTGGGTGATTTCATAATATCTGTGTCCTCTGTGCTCTCTTGCAAAACAATCTTCGCACATCAATCTATTACAATCGTTACAAAATAATTTTAATTTCTTATAATGTAAAGAACACATATTTTTTGGGTCCATTTTTTATTTTATTTGTTAAGAATTTATTGAATAGTAATTTATTTATTTTGAATGGACTTAAATAAATTTATTCTTGAGGACTTAAAGCCTTCTTTTTCTATAAAAGGAAATTGTTTTTTAAAAAAATTAAATCTTGAAAATTTTATTGATCTTAATTAAGATATTTATTTTTTTAAAATATCTAACGTTTATTAATGAAAGAACAAATCTATTTTTTATTTTACCAACTTCTAATTTTTCTATGAAACGATATAAACTTTGAAATAGTTAGAGACATTAAAGACTTTCTTATCTGAGTATGTTTCTTCAAAGATAAACAAGTTGTTCTGCCTAATAACTTTTTTAAAAAAAATTTTTTGGGATCTGAATTAAAAAAAAACAAAAAAAAATAGTTATCAAGTGATTTTAATACTAAAATATAATCCCCTCACTCTCTTCAATTATAGACATAAAACAATAATAATGAATTCACCTAACTTAAACAAAACAAAGTAATCACTATCAAACAATGATAGAATCATATTTGAAGACAATTGTATTAGGTTGAGAAAGGATATAAAACGATCGTTGTTTCTTCATTACAATCAAGACAAGTTTGTGAATTTTATTATTTTTAGTAATATTTAGTGGCAAAAATGAAATCTCCTAGGAGTTAATTTAAGCAGCTTGCTTTGGAGTCATTGCCAAAGCAATCTTGTTGACTTCTTTGGTGAAGATTGGGAAGATGACATCGAATGATGAACCAGTAGAGGTTTCGTTGGCAAATACGTCCATAATTGTTGATCTCAATACTGGAATCGATGGGCTAACTGGTACATTCTTCAATCCAAGTCTCTTAACAATGGTGGCCAAGAATCTGGTTCCATAAGCAGATCCAAATTCAGTGTTGGATACAACCAAATCGAACTCCTTCATACCCTTCTCTGGGATATAGTCGAAACGTTCCTAAAGAAAAAACAATTTTAATTAATAACTCTGTATAGAATAGTTAAAGAATAGTATTCTTTATACATACATAAACCTTTTCACCAAAGTCACAGAACAATTTGTAGTCAGTGTTGATTTGTCCGTTTGGCAATTTAATGTTGAAGGCATAACAGACGATGTTTTGGTCTGGACCAATTTGAGCCAATTGACGTACCAACTCGGTATCGTTGGCAATTTGGTCAGAGGTGAGCCATTTACCGTTGATGATCAACTTCTTCTTGAGGTCAGCCAATACTGCATCGGATGGTGGAACTGGGATACCAGTTACGACGAAGTGGTCCGATGGTTGAGCCAACCAGAGGAGACGCAAGTAGAACAACTTGGTGTTGAGCAAACAACGCTTGAGGATCTTACCGTAACCAGACTTGGAGGTACGGAGAATGGCGTGACTGAGGTAGACAGCAGAGGCAGCAGCACCTGGCTTTGAACCTTCAATACCATAGATTCCGACAGTTGGTACAGTGGTACCTCCAATGTAGGTGGCGGTGTAGACCAAGATATCACGCAACTTGGAATTTCTGTAACATACAGAACCAGCTGGATATGGGATGTAACCGGCCTTGTGTGGGTCAATGGTGATGGTATCACAGTGAGCACAGGCAGCCAATTGTTTGGCAAAGTGGTCACTACAGTAGGCAGCTGGATCAGAGCTGTCCATATCATTGTAGGCAGTTGGTGGGTAAGACATCAAAGATGGTGTAAGGATATCGTTGGTTGGTTGTTCCAATTTGTAGTCTGGACGAATACATGACAAGAAATAACCACCCCAGGCGGCATCAACATGAATACCAAAGTTCAATCCTTTAATTCTCATTTCATCACGGAGAGCAATGAGTTGGTCAAGGTAATCAACTATATTAATAAACAAATAAAAATTAATATATAATATTGGAATAATAAATTAAGGTTGATAATTACCAGCTGTTTCTTCAGTAGTACCCATAACAGAGACACATGCTACAACTGGGATTTGGTGGTCAACACATGCTTGGAGGTGAGCTCTCATGACGGTTAAATCACAACGAGCGTGTTTGTCGACAGGAATGATCTTTACAGCATCACTACCAAGACCGAGGATTGCGGCAGCCTTTGGAATTGAATAATGGGAAGTTCCTGGGGTCATGAAGACTGGGCAGTTCAAACCGTATTTCTTGAGGAAAGTGTATGAACCGATGTTGGAGATGTGGTACTTCTTGAGCAAGTAGGTAACTTGGGTTGGGTCGATGTCACAGAGAACTCCGACATTGTATGGAAGACTGACTTGGGTATCAACTGACAAGTTGGTTGCTTCCCATGGAGTACAGAGAGACAACTTCTTTGAGGTTCCGTTGGCAAGCTCAACTTGGATATTGGCAGCTGGAGCGAGGACGGCTTCGTGCAAGAATGCTTCTTGGAGAGCCAATGGGATGAACTTACCCCAGTAGAGTGACCAGAAAGCTTCATCATTGGCAACAGTACCACCACATGTAATGTGTCCCCATGGAGTGATGGTGTTGGCCATTATCTTTGCCTTCTCCTTCTCACTGAGCTTTGGATCGATTGGAGCTGGGAATGGGTAACCAACCATACGACACAAATCGTTACCGACACACATTTCAATGAATGTGGTTACTGGTGAAGCTTGGACAGTGACGTTGTTGGAGTTGTAGAGAATAGTGGAAATGTAACCAATCACAGAGGCAATGGTGACGTCACTGGTCATGTGACCAACATAACGGAATGAAGAGTATGGGAGTGACTTTTTCAAGAAGTTGAACAAAGTGGTAGCCTTTGCGATCATATCGTTGGTGGCATTGATGTACTCTGGAGTCTTCTTGAATTCAGCAGTGAAAACTGGGGAATCTTCTGTGTGGAAGTTCTTTCTTGAGCTAATGTGTGACTCAAAAGCCATTGTAACCAATTTCATGAACAAATCAGAATTTTCAGCCTACAAAAATAGATGTCATTAAAATATTAATAATTTAACCAAATTAATAGATCTAAAAAAATTTATTACTTACCTTTGGACCAAGGAACCATGCCTGTGGAGCAAATTCGACGGTTTCTCCTTGGAGAGGTGGAAGCTCCTTACCAAACTGTTGGAATTGTGGAATTAAATTTTTGGGAATTTGAAGGGGATTCATGATTTATTTGTTTGTTGAATATTAGTTGACAATGAAAAGGATGCTAATTCAACTACTCTATTTATTGTCAATGAATTTTGGATTCTTCTAAATTAAACCATTTTTAAAATTAAAATAAAATAAAATAAAATATTACTTCAGATGTATTTTGATTTTTTTTGTGTTTTTTTGTAATCTGATAGTTTTAAAATTGATGATCAATATCATTGTTGTTATTTGGTAACTTTTATTGATTGGTTTTAAACCTCCACATTTTGTAAAGAATCAAATTATCTTTTTGTAATTTAAATTTATGAAATGTCATTGTTGGTTTTTGTTTTTATTAAAAAGCAACTGATGAATGTGTGTAAATCTGATTCAACGAGTATTGGGGTGATCACAAATTAAATCGAGGCCAATAAAAAAAAAAATGGTTAGAAAAATTAAAAAAAATGATGATAAAGTTCCAACTTACCTTTAAATCAACAGTTGTGGTTTGAACGTGTTTGATGAAAAATAAAATTATCTTATTACCAATTTACAAAAATATAATTATTTAAATAATCTTGATCAACAATGAACTTTGTGTAGTGTTGTGTTTCAAAGAGTTTGATTTATGATAATTAAGTTGATTGAGCAAAGAACACGATCTAACGTTTGATCATTTTTACAAGATATAATATTATTTAAATTGTTTATTTAATAATAATTATTTAACTATCTATAAATTGTATCTGCAATTAAAATTGTATCTTTAATTTCAGAGACATCATGAATTCTTATGATGTTAACACCCCAACCTGCACTTATGCAACAACATGCAGCAGTTCCCCATAGTCTACGATCGCTCTTTGCATCTGGTACCAATGTGGATCCTTCGCATTTAGCTAGTGTCGCACCAATGAATCCTTTACGCGATGGTCCTATCAACAGTGGGAAACCATTCGATATCAATTCGCTACCTCTTCTGATCAGATCGATCGACTGGTCGTAGGTCTTGGCAAATCCCAAACCTGGATCGAGAATGATCTGCCAGAGATGAATGCCCGAAGCAACCAACGTTTGAACACGCTCGTTAAAGTAGTCGCCAACCAGCTTTATGATATCCGGTTGCTTCTCGATGACACTGAGATCCGCTGGATTACCGGTTTCAGCTGCCATCTTTTGGAGATGTTGTTGCTGGAGGAACTGAGGTGTAGGACGATCGTGATTAATGATAATTGGTACACGATACTCTCTGGCTACTTCAATGATGGCGGGATCCCTTATGGCACCGGTCACGTCATTAATAACATTGGCTCCGGCATCCAAGGCAGCACGTGCCACTTTGGCATGGTAGGTATCGATTGACAGTGGTATGGTTGGATGATGCTCACGAATCTTTTTGATAATGGGAACGACACGATTGATTTCTTCGTCGGCACCGATCTGTACGGCACCGGGATAGGTAGACTGTCCTCCTATATCAATAATATCAGAGCCATCGGCTATCAATTTGGTGACCTGAGCAATTGCATTCTCCATATCATTGTATCTTCCACCATCTGAAAAACTATCGGGTGTAACATTCAAAATACCCATAATAAATGTTTTCTTCTTCCAATCCCACAGGGTTTGATTGATTCTCATAACTTTTCTAATGGTTAGATTACTTCCGAGATTGATCTTCATTTGATTCGTTGTAATATGTAATGTTGGATGAATAAAGTTTGGTGCAATACTAAATGAATAATATTTGTTGTTAGTCAATTGTTATATTAAATTCAAGCTAATTAACTACATACTCTGATAGTGGAACCAATACAAAGTCACGCTCCCACATTAATTTATGTGGAATTTCAAGATTCTCTGTTTTCAATACTATTTTGTTGTAATAGAGAATGTCCAAGTCGATGGGACGTGGTGCATTTCTAAAGGATTCTTCACGCTTCATATCCTTCTCTATTGTTTTCAACTTGGCGAGAAGTTGCTGTGGATCCAACGCCGTCGAGATACGACAACAACAATTGAGGAACTTGGGTTGCTCTGTAAAGTATGCTGGATCGGTCTCATACATAAACGAAGTGGTTTGAACCACCGAGAACAGTCCCAGTGATTGAATTGCATCTGTGATATTCTTGAAACGATCACCCAAATTCGAACCGATCGAGATATACACAATGTTGGCACCGCCACTACCGGTCGGTGTTGCCGGAATCGATTGGAGTGCACTCGGTATCTCGAGAGATGCATTCTTTTTGAAATACTCTAGGGTACGCTCTATCTTGACACCGGGCCACTTGGCGAGCTTGACAGCACCGGGCTTCTCCACCAACACCTTGACACGCTCCACTCCGAATCCAAGACAACAGGTACGTGCTACACCGGTTGCCAGTGCTTCGAGTGTATAGTGATGCGACGATTCCACATAGGCACAGACCGACTTTGACAGAGTACTATAGGAAATGGTATGACCAACCAAATCGGAACTACCACAAATCGATAAATCCTTATACAACTTCAATGTAATAATAATGTTTTGCTTGATGTTTCTCTCATTTGCATTTACACCAATTACAGCTTGTACATGTAAATCTTTAACTATAATTGTATCTACCATTTGTATCTAACTCTCTCTTTTGTTAACTATTTTTTTGTTATTATTTTTTAAACATATGTTGAAGTGAAGTTCTCTCTCTCATTGTGAGTCACATGCACTCGTTCTGCTTTCATAGGAGTAAAAAAAAATTTCATTTCAAAAAATTAAATGTGCTTTGCAGTTTTCCCACACACCAGTCTAATATTAAATTGAAAAATGAGTCTAAATAATTTTTTTACTGTGCACTTAAGTTGTGTACTAGTACACAAAAAGAGATCCATTAATTACCTCATAGATTCATAATCGTGTTGAAACAATGCAAGTACTCAACATTTTACACAAAAACTTGGGTCAAAGGTATTGTGAAGGTGCCCCATTTTTTTTTTTTATAAATTTTCAATTTTAAATTTAAATTCAATTTTTTTTTAACGATTTTAGATGTTTTCAAATGATTTATTATTTATTATTTTAACTAATAGTTTTTTTCATCTTGTTTCTCTTCTCCATCGACATCTTGAGTGTTCTCGCGATCACTATAATCATATGCCTCTGTTTCATTTTGTTCTAATGCTTCCTCATCTATTTCATTTAAATATTTATCTGTGTTAACAGTGTAATTATCATTATACCCTCCATTATTTTGTTGTTGATCATTACTTAATGAATATGTAGAGTTATTACTCGTACTATTGTTATTATTATTATTATTATTATTATTATTATCAACTAACATATTTGATGAGTTAGTTGTCGTGGTTGTAGTTGTTGATAGTCCGTCATTGTCATCTGTATGGAGACCGATCGCTGACAAATCATTTTCCAATTCTTCGTCTTTTTTCTTTCTTCTTCTTCATATTTCTTTATTTCATTACTAATCATTTCCATATATTTATTCCTTCATCTCCAACTTTGTTATGGATCAACATTTTCATTAGATGTTCTATTCTAAATTCTATGTTCTTCATTGATCGAGCAGTCTCTAATCGAGCATTTTCTCATTTTGTACATTGTTAGAAGACAAAAGAAGTTCTTTCTTTTCATGTTCTATGAAAATTCTTTCTATTTCAGGAAGAAATGGTATACATCTTTAATATTATTTGAAATTAAAGTTAATTAATTGGACTTAAAAATAATATTTGATATTTATATCTTCAACTTTCCAATCGAAATTTTCTTTGTTCTCTTCTTAACACTTCCATGCATCTCTTGTGAGCAAGGTAATGTCGTTTTCCACCTGTCTCTTCTTCAATATTAAAGAAAACATCCTTCTTCCATTTCAACTTGATGTATTAAAATATGAAATGGAAGAAGGATGTTTTCTTTAATATTGAAGAGGTGAAAAGCGACATCCCTTGCTCACAAGAGATGCATGGAAGTGTTAAGAAGAGAACAAGACAGAAGGCACTGCTTTTCACCAAAGTCAAACAGTGGAACGGTGACCTCTCCAAAGCGTTAAGAATGCTACAAGATAAACATCAGTAAGTATTTTATATATCTTTTTAATCCTAATAACAAAAACTAATAAACATTTTATAGAGTTATGTCGACTCAACTGGTTGAATGAATGAACGAATGAATGAACAATTAGCTCATTTTTATTTATTTTATTTTATTTTGTTAATTATTTATTATTTTAATATCAGGTTTTATTGAATGATCTAATGTGTAGATTGCATTTGGAATATCGTTTGACTTTGCTCGTTTCACAGCTGATTCATGATCGTGTTGGTGATCTAACCATCGTTGAATGAGTCGTTGTTCTAGTGTAGATCGATCTGCGTCAATGAATATTGTAAAGTCGAAAAATCGATGTAATCTATTCCAAGGTGATACATCGAGTAGCAAATAGTTTCCTTCGATCAATAGGATCTCTATTGATCGATCGACAACAGCTGCACCAGCTCTAGATATATCCAACTCACGATCGAAAGTAGGTATTATTATTTCATTATATTCTAAATCATCATCATCATCATCACTATTATTATTATTATTATTATTATTATTGCTTTGCTGTTGTGGTTGTTGTTGTTGTTGTTTAGATAGACGATCCAATATTGTTTTAAAACCAATGACATCAAAGGTTGGTGGTGATCCTTTACGGTGAAGTAATGATCGTTCTTTTAATATGCAATTATCTAGATGGTAGCCATCCATCGGTACAACTACAGTTTTTAGACCACTACTTTGAAGTTTCTCACATAATCTCACAGAGATGGTTGACTTTCCTGCGGCTGGTGGTCCTGCAATACAAACTAACATTCTATTACCAACATCTTTATTTGAAGAATTCTTTTCTTTGCGTAGGTTATATCTATTATTTATTTCATTATATAAATAATCTATTTTGTTTAATAGTTCTTCTTTATTCATTTTTCTTATTAACCAAAAAAAAAAAAATGAAATATAAAAAAAAATCAACCAATAAACACAAGTGTACACTTTAAAATTCTCATTGAAGTTCAGTTCATTCTCATTTTTTAAATAGTCAACTATGAGCTGTGAATAATGAATGGTATCTTTTCAAAATCATTTAGGTTTGTTGTGTTCATCTAGAATGAATCGGTTCAACAACTTTAATACCAATAAAAACTCTTTACATACTAATATTATTTGTTCCTTTTTTAACAATATCTCACAACACTGATTAAACACCTAAATTATAATTGATTTTGATTGGTTGTAAGCTTATCGACAACAACATATGATCTGTGATAAGATAATGATGATAATTATAACGACGATGATATTTCTTTGTCAAAACATTTTAAAATTTTAATTAATTAATGATATTATTATTTAAAACAACAATGATATAAATGTGTATTTTAAATACATATATGTATGTGTTGTGATGTATGTATGTCTTTTTTTTTTTTTCTATTTTAAAATTGTGTTTTGTTTTCAATTTTAAAATAAAACACCTTTTTTTTTATTTATTTTTATTTTGAATAAAAACAAAAAAAACAACAAACAAAAAAACAATGAAAACAGATAACATAACATAACAACATATAGGCATAATAATAAAAAGATATTTCCACTCATTGTTGTTAATAATGATCATGATAATTTTTAAAAGTGGGAACAAAACACAACACAAACTCATACAAAGATAAAGCAAACACACAAAACGCTGTAATCAATGTTTGTGTGTGAAATTGAATGCTCACAAAGAAAATAAACACACAGAAAAAACCCCCAAAAATCAAACCTTTTTGATCATTTTGCTGTTTCACCACACAAACACTCTTTTTACTTAAGTTTTAATTAAATATAAATACTTTTTGTTTTTTTTTTTATAATATAACAAATCAATTGATTGTTTTTTTATTTTAAAAATTATTTATCATATATAATCAACCTCTTATTTATTATTTATAAATATTTTAGAGTTAAGAAAGAATATCTTTTATTTTCAAAGTCAAGTCAAATCAAATCAATTCATTTTCAGAACAAAAAATATAACTTTCCTTTTTTTCAAAAATTTTTTTTTTTAATTTTTATAAAAATTGATTTAAAGATCTGACTGGAGGTTCAATATTAATTGAGAATTATATATTTAATAATAATAATCCAACCATATCTGTGTTCTTTTTTTATTTAAAAATAAAAAAAAACAACCAAACCACACAATATAAGTGTTGTCTGCTCATCACATTACAACTCCCTCCAAAACACTTAAATTAAAAGTAGTAGTAGCAGTAGTAGTAGTAAAAACAACAACTCAAAAATTACAATAACAAAAAAACAAAGTAAAAAGTAAATCATATATATCATTTAGGTGGTCAGTTCAGTTCAGTCAGTCAACCTTTAAATAAATATTGTAAAAAAACAATTGAAAAGAGAAAAAACAAGTCACTAGGCAGATTCAATCAATCACCATAAACAATAAATAATATTAAAATAGATTCGACAAAACAAAACAAAACAAGAAGAAGAAGAGGAGGGAAGAAGAGTGAGAGAGGTGACATACAATTCAATCATTATATATAAATATATACAAATATTAAAATTTGTTTTTTTTTTTTAAAAAAAATAATTGTTTTAAAAATAATAATTAGTTTTATAACTTTTTATTGTTAGTAGTAACAAACAAACAATAATAAAAATAGAATAATTTAAATATTATTTTTATTTATTTATAATATATATATATATAAATGGGACACCCACTTGAATTATCATCAATCGAATTAAGTAAGTTTTAGTTTCGGATATAATAAGTAATCATTTATAAAAAAAAAAAAAAAAAAAAAAAGATATTTATTTAAATTCTTTTAAATATTTTTAGATCATGTTGAAGAATGGCTAAATAATAACTATTTAATGTGGAATGAGAGCATTATGTATAGAGGATATGTAATGACCAAACGAAAATCAGAGAGTAAATGGACATCTTCTATCATTGTCATTACTCAATATCATATTTTGATATTCACAGAGGGCAAAGAAATGACAAAGAAACCACCAAAAGATCATCATATCTATGATATTAAGGAATTAACTAATAAAGTTGAATTTGTTGTATGTATTAATCAATCAATCAATCAATCACATTATTTTTGGAAAGTTATATTGGATCGGGAATCGGCATCGGAATCGAAAAAAATAAAATAATTTCGATATACATTTGGAACTAATCAAAATAAATACATATTACATATTGTTATTATATAGTTGACAGTATTATTTCAAAAAGGTAAACAAAAAACAAAATTGAAATTTAAATCAGAGGGTATGGATACTATATTGTCAGTTCTGAGACGTCTGAAACATGCACAGAATGGCGAGCATTGTCAAGCGGAGCTGGCTGTCAATGTCAAGTCGAATGCTCTGCTGGCATCGACTGCTTTTCATCCACCGACGGGCGCCAAACTCAACTTTGTCGACAGTTTCACCGATATCTATAGAGGCTGGTGCAGCTACTACCAGGTGAACCCACACATCCCTCTCACCAACTTACTCACCAAGATGATCAGCGAGGAGAACCGTGAGATCGATCTCTACACCGACCTGCAGCAATCAGAGTACTCTGACATCATCTTGGACATGGTGCCGCTGCTCAATGCACTGAGACACGACCGCTATTTCATTGGACTGACACTGCGTGACCTGAAGAAAGAGGCGGTCATCAAAGCACTCTCAGATCTCGTACTGCACAACCAGCATCTCAAGAAGCTGTCGATTCGCCGTTGTGGAAGTGAAGCGCTCCACTCTGTGTTCCTCTCGCTGTCGCTCAACAAGAAGAATGCAATCCAGATCCTCGACGTCTCTGAGAATCCACTGTCTTCGAAAGCCATAACCTCGCTGGTGAGCTGCATGCAGCAGTTCCAACATGCACTGGTGTATCTCGATCTCTCCAACTGCCAGATTCCAGCGAAACAAGTGACTGCGCTGTTTGAGGCATTCGAAAAGAACTATGGAATGTCGCTCACCCTCGAGTACCTCAATCTGTCACACAATAAATTCGACGACCAAACCAACTATGCATTCTCCAGCTGGATTATCAAGTCACAGGGATACAGTAAGCTGAGACATCTCTTGTTGAACGGCTGCGGTGTATCCACCTACAGTTTCTATGCGCTACGAAATCTGGTGGTGCTCGAACATATCGATATCTCGAATAACAAGTTGGAGGTTGGCGGTGAGTTGGATAAGCTACTTCCGATTCTCTCGATTCCAACTCTACACCGTTTGGATTGCAATCATTGTCCGTTGAGTAAAGAGGTATTGGCTTTGATCATCTGTAAGATGTCAGACAAGAAACCGTCGGTTCACCTCGAATTCCAGGGATTGAACTTGGTCAATGCCGAAGATAACTTTGATATGTTCTTCAACGCGCTTTCATTGTTCCGTGACAGCGAGAACTCGATTAAGGTTTTCAACTTGCGTCACATCAGAGGCACTGAGAAGACAATCATCTCACTGCTCCAAACACTCTCGGATATAAAAGTGAACGAATTAACATTGGATGGACTTACCATTGTCTATCCACAGCAGAACAACAGCAGTAATAGCAGCAGCAGCAGCAGTAGCGATAGCTCATCGAGTGACTCTGGTATCAATAATAACAGCAACCCATTGAAAACCGATGCAACTTCCAACAGTACTTCGACCTCTTCTACAACAAGTCCGCACTCACAACCAATAAACAGCAGTGGTGGATCAAACAATACAACCAACGTAGTTAACAATCGTCTGGTATTCAGTTTAGCAACATCCATCGATTTGAACAATCCAAATGAGGAGGATCGTCAATCAAGCAGTAACAACAACAACAACAACAATAATGATTTTACAAATGGATTCCATGAATCCGATGGAAACAGCAACAACCACGTAGGAGAAGTTGCAGCAGGTTTAAGTTATAATCAATCTTTTAGTACACTGTTTAACAAATCGCTACAAAAGCTCTATATGAATCCGGAACTTCGTACTCTAAGCTTGTCAAATGTTGGAAAGGTCACAATGACATTGATTCCATATTTTGGAAAGAATTCCTCGGTTACTTCACTCGATATCTCTAGAAATCAACTTGGCGATCAGGGTGCCAGTCTTTTGGCACAGGCACTCGCCAGTAACCGTAGTATTCTAGCGATAAACATCGATGCCAACGCCATCACCAATGTCGGATGGAATGAAATCTTGATGTCACTCACAGAGATTGGAAAATCAACAGCCAAAGATTCACCAACACTTCCAGTGTCAACCGTTCGTTCTCGACTTCATTCAATGATCTACCCGAGATCAGATTTCGAAAAGTTGATTGTTGCTACTGACGATCCGGTTCGTCGTGTTTCCATCTATCTGCTGATCAGCAAAATACAGATGGCATTGATTGGCAATGGCAACTTCTTTTATTCCGATCGTCGTAATTGTATAAATGCTAAACTCCCAGTTGGTTTCACCATTAGAAAACAAGACCATTTCTTCCCTCAGACTCCAACCGTGCTCTATCCGCGCACACCCATACCAGCGGACATTCTTGCACATCAGAAACTCAAAGTAGAGCAACAACGCAATGGAAATCCTCAGAGTGCCATTTCCACACTAGCGCAATTCCTAAAGGTTCCAGTGAAGCTCAATAAATCATCGGTTGTCAATGCCATTAATCCAAATAACGTAGTAATAGGACCGCCTACAACAACAAACAACAATCCATCGATACCGAAGAAACCAATATCAAACAACAATAACAACAGCAATAATAATAACAATAACTATCATCATAATCATAGTCCAGCAGTTATTACACCAGTTATCAATGCCAATAAATGTGAATCACCCAATGTGTTGGCTGCTCAACTACCAAGAAGTGAACGTAACTCTCCCGTTCCATTCAGTGAGGATAACAATGGTGCACCTAGCTTGGTTTCAAATTCTATTCCAGTCAATAGTATGCTCGCTTCAACATCAAAACTGGATACGTTGTTAACTAGTAACTCGACTAGTCTACCTCGACCCAAATCAACAATGTATCCATCGATTCCAGCATTTGATACTTCGCCATCGAAACCTACATCCACAACCACCACCGGCTCAACATCTTCATATAGAAAGTCATCGAAAGACACGCTAAACAGTGGACAACACGACCAGCCTGTCACTCACCAACAGGTATTCGATGCCATTCAGAATCTTGAGTTTGCAACCAACTACTGTTCCACTCTTAATGGCTATACGACACCACCAAAGTCACCACCAAAGTTGGCGACAGTCGGTGACAGTCACTCAACAAACACCACACCAACAAAGACAACCGCTTCATCGCCAACATCCGCTTCATCCACTTCCAAAAAATCTAAAACCATCTTAAAATTGAAGGGATCACCCTCCACTTCAACATCGTCATTATCTTCACTGACATCATCGTCATCGTCATCGTCGCTGTCTTCGTCATCGATGTCCTCACTTTCCAATCTTATTTTGGTGCCACACGGTGGAAATACTACTAGCAAAGTCGATAAATCATCGAGTTCCGAGAATTTGATGATCACCAAAACCAACAAGTCCAAACGTAGTAGTGTAGAATCACCAATGTCTACACCATTCCGTAAAGTATCGTTGAGCGCTTCAACATCTTCTTCATCGATTGCCGAAGATGCCGAGGCTTCGAACACTTTAACCACAACAACAACAACAACATCGATATCATCATCAGAGTTTGGTTCCATTCTGAACATGAACCAACAAAATCCATTTACAAGAGTACGTAGCCAGAGTGTTTTGACACCGATCAAACTGGATGATCTATTGGTAACCAACCATGACAATCCAATCATTGTACAAAGCTCAACTTCATCGTTAGAATCTGGTCTATAGTTAGATAGATAATGTAACTCTCAAACAACAACAACAACAATACCTCTCACCACAAAATACAAGCAAACTATAAACAAAATATAACAAAAATATTATTAATTATTGTATTAGAAATAATAATAATAATAATAAAAAAAACAAAAAACAAATTTATTTATTATTTAAAAAACAACGAGCATCATTGAATTCATAGTATTTTCATTTACAATTGTATTTTTATTTGTTTATTTTGTTATATATATATATACTATCATATATGATGATTGGGTCTTAAGTTGCTCTTTGACTATTAGTTTGGATTCTCAAGTTTATTTTGAATATCTTTACAATATTGATCACAAAATGCCTCTGGTAATTGACCCAACAACGATATCTTATCTAACATTTCATTTTGTCCCATTGCTTTCTCGTCATTGGAACTGAATATCTTTATAAAAAGTTCACATTGTTCTCTATATTTAGAGATTTCCTCGGCTGAATAATTATTTTGATTGTCTTCAATCCATTTGGGATACTAAAACATTTTCGAGTTAGAAAGAGTCCAATAAGAAATAGTTGAATTATCAATATTTATATTGTTGTTGCTTTGAACTTACATTTTCTACTATATATTTCATTGATTCATCATAGAAATCATTGATAGAATCACCCATACCCGATAGATCCTCACCATCTTGAGACATCATGCTTGCAAGATTCTTGAGGAGATCTGCTGTAGAGTCGCTGTTGGCAGCTGTTTGGTTGTTACTGTTGGCGGCGTTCTCTGCCATACCTTTTAGGACATTGCCAACGTTACTTTCGAAATCTTTAAAGTCGATACCGGATACAGGTGGTGGTGCGGAACTGTCGTTGTTGGTATCACCAGGTGGCTTACCGAATCCATCGAATCCGCTAAACAACGATGACATCTTTTCCATTGTCTCTGAGAGTTCTTTCTTTTTCGCTTTCAGACATTGCTCCAAACAGTTGACCAAGAGGGTCACCGCCAACATTGTCACCACCATTGTCACCACCACCTTCACCACCGAAACCACCCATTGAACCAAAAAGATTCTTCATGTTGTCTTTGAATGAGATGGGATCGAATGATTCACCAGACTCTGCAGAGTAGCCATCGATCAACTCTTTCATCTTTGGATCGTTGAATACCTCATCGAATACATCTTTCATAAATGTTTCATTATTTATTGGTAATGCTGATTCATTATTATTATTATTACTAGTAGTAGTATTTGTTGTTGTCGTCGACGTGGTAGTAGTAGTTGTTGTTGTGGTTGTTTGTGGTATATTAGAATTATTCTCGTTTAATGTTGTATTATTCTTGAAACTTGAAGTTATTTCATTGATTATCAAATCTTGGTTAATTGTATTTGATCTCTTTTCATTTTGCTGCTCTTCTAACTCATCTAAAGCACTATTTAATAAATCATCTAAATTAAATGACATTATGTTTATATATATGTAAAACAAATTTTTGATAAATTAAAATTCATAGTGAGTGGTCGGAACTCAAAAAATGACATTATTGTCAAAATTTAATATTTTTTTTTTCCCCAAAACCAAAATGTGCTATGATGGTTCGAAAAAACCTCCTATTATACTGTTAATTATTTATAGATGAACATTATGGTATAATTTAGATAATAATACCACCCAACACAGATGAGGTGTCGCCAAATGTAATATGTCCTGTGGGTAAACTTATATAAATATTTAACAAAAAATAACAATAATGAGAGAGTAGGTAAATCAAAATGTTTTGAGTAGTTAATAAGAATTCTAACCTTGTTTTATTGTGAAAGGAAAGATTCAATTGTTAAAATCAACTATGTCATTTCTAATGATTTTAAAATCAATGTCTCGAAAAACGACACTTGATGTCGAGCTAGGTAATGACTAAGATCGTGGTATTCATCACAGATAATCTCATGTACCGGTGCATACTTGGTTGCAAAGACTTGGTAAATGAGGTACAGTTATTGACCTACGTCGTAATGTTGAGAACTGCCAAAGGATCTTTGTTGTCTTTGCTCCAAGGACTACAAATACCATACTCGAAGAAGCCAGAGTTAAAAAATGATGTTCTTAGGTGGATCAGTTTATCGAAATTCTGGACTGTTTCTTTTTATCAGATATCTTTGCTGAAGAAACCAATGATCACTGGAAGTTCGAAAATTCTACATTTAGTGACATATTTCAAAATGGTTTTGATTATCCTGGTACAATGAACAATAATATACTTGAATCGAAAAGTGGCCACCATCGTATGATCGGATGGAATAATGGCAATCATCATATGCTCGGATCGTATAGTGGCAGTACATGAGGTTGTGGTCCTCCTAACCCTGGTTCGATTCCAGGTCCGAGCACTTAATTAAACTTTAAAATTTTTATGTACTGCATGCGGTACGAGAAGAAAAATTTATAACAAATTACAAAATTTCTTAATTCCTTCTATGTTCAATATATTAAAATTTTTTCTAAGTTTAGATTCTATCATTTTTGTTTGAATGTATTTATTATAACAAATATATTTATTGTATTTACAAATTATTAATAAAATTTAAAAGTGTGTTTTAAAATTAAATCACACACCAATTATTTAAATGAAATAAAAAAAAATGTAAAGTTTAATTTTAATCTAATTTTAATATATTCAAAGATAAGAAAAGAATGAATGATTTAAATGAATGGTCGGCTGCAGCTGATGACTTTACAAAGGTAATGAATAGTAAAGGTCTATTTGCTCAGTTTAGTTGTGATATGTTGGATATGACAATTCCAAATGTAGAGAAATCACTTAGAGTATTAGATGTTGCCTGTGGAGCAGGATCTCTAACAATTCAAGCAGCAGAAAGAGTTTCTCAACATCATGGAACTGTTGTAGCTGTAGATATACTCCAAACCATGTTAGACAGACTCAGTGCTAACCTTGCTACTCAAAACCTTCAGAATGTGGAGCTGCACTGTTTGAATGGAGAGGACATGTATTCTTTGGAACCAGAGTCATTTGATTTTGCCTATTCATCATTTGGAGTAAATATCTTTAAAGACAGACAAAAAGGAATATCAGAAATGTACAGACTTCTAAAACCTGGGGGAATAGCATCGATCTCAACTGTTGATAGAGATTGGGTCGAGTATGAAATGGTTAGAGATGCATTCGAAGAGTTGGGAGAAAAGAGAGATATTCCAGATGAAATTCTCAGCAAACAAACAACCCTTGATGATAAGGAGTTAATGGATCTCTATATAAATGCAGGATTCAAATCTGTGGAAATTCATAGATCTACGAGAGTGGAAATGATGAATCTTGACACCCTAATTGATTTCTTTAAAAGCCCAATATTTGCAGCGTTAGCAGAAGCAATTCCAGAATCAAAACGCCATCTAATCCTACCAACCATCAAGAAACAACTACTGGAAAAATATAAATGTGATATCGTTCCATTTGAAGGTACTTGTGTAATCTCAATTGGTACCAAAGGAAATCATCAGTAAAAATAAAACTTTTTTTTTGTATTAAATATAAATGGTATTTGATTTAAATATTATTTATTTGTTAAATCTAATGTTATGGTTTTGGTTTATGGTTTGCCATTTGCTTTTTGCTTTTTTTTTTCTTTTAATCTTTCATCACTAGCTTTTTTTTTTTTTTGAATCACAAATCATCTTTCGGATGGTGGTTGTTCATCATTTGTTGTTGTTGTTGTTGTAGAATCGTTTGATGATGATGATGCTGCAGATTTTTGTTGTTGTTGTAACATTTCAACTTGTTGTTTTAGTTGTAGTAATCTTGACCTTAGATCGTTGTTTTCGGTTTTAAGTGAGGTTGCAATCTTTTCAAAGGTTAATGGTTCTTTCGATGGCTGTCTGCTGTATCTGTAGTAGTAGTTACGCCAAAGCTGTACATATTCACCACGCCAGACTGGAAGTGGCGATGGCACTGCTGTCTTCTCGGCGTTGTAGAATGGATTCAAAAATTGATCTTTAATGGTGTTGAGGTGTGTCCAGAGAGAGACGGTCTTGTTCTTCAGTTGTGAACGCTCACGCTCTGTGTTACAGAGGAAAGTTCCATACTGACAGCTGTACAAAGCATCCAAAATAGCAATCAAATACTGCTCGTTAAACTCAAACATATCGTGATAGTAAACCTGCATCTGGTGAACACAATCCATGAATTGCTGGAAGACAGGCGAACGCTGGGAGTCGGCATAGAAGTTTCTGTCACCGTGACGCACTCTGTTTCCAAACATGTGTCCAAACGACAGCCATTCCTTCTCGATGAGCACTTGGAATCCGCGAATGGTGCGGTAGTATGGGTCGAGCAGTAGGAGCGAGAGCGAGGAAAGTTGGCTGGTTCTATCCCATCCGTCGGAGCAGTGGAGCAATACAGGGTGTCCCGACTGGATGAGTTCGACTGCACGTGTAGCTCCGAGTAGGACTGCACGAATATGGTCCAACCACTTGGTGGCTTCCAGTTGGGAGAGCCAGCCGTCGTCGACCGATGGTGTCGAGGTTCCATGGACCAGCAACTCCAAACGATTGATGGAATCACGCATCGCATGAATATTTCCGATGCCAAGGAACTCAATGTTGCAGTTGTATGACATTTCATAGCCCATACCCTTTGCAAAGTTACCGATGGCGTTGGCTTTGGGACGAGCGTCGAGCAAGTGTAGTGGCAAATTACTTGGACATGACTTTCTAATGAGTTCTACAAGCTTTTCGTCCTCGGCACATCTGGCACGAGTGATTCCAACCATTGGTTGAGAGCTACGTGCCAGTGGAACACCGGAGCGACTCACCCAGCAAACAGTTGGAAGACGTCCCTTCGAACGGAATCCAGAGGCAATGCGCAGTTCGTCGTCTGTGATGCTGTCGGGGACGACTAGACGTGCAGGATAAGTCGGACTGGCATACTCGCAGTTGACCTCGGAGGTACGCCACAGCTTGAAATTGAGCTCCTGTCGAATGAACTCTGAGAAGAGGTCGTAGGTACGCCAACCGTCGTCGTTGATTGGGTCAGCGAGAGGTGGTGGACTGAATTTGAATGCAAACACCGAGAGTGGATCGGTTGGGAATGCAATGTGGCGGAGACGGCCAATAAGTGGAGCGGTGTGGTCATGTTGTGGTGCTGGCTCAGAGAATGGATAGACCTCACGTGGAATAATGAAGAACTCCACCTTTCTAAAGTCTTTACACCAGATACCAATCAATTGATCCACTTTAAAACTGTTGAGACGATCGATACGATAGATGGTAGTGAGAGGTACCGAGAACGACTCGGTCATTGTCAACTTTGAAACGAAAATAATTCTGAAATTCGAAGTGAAAAGTATCGATGGAATAGTTTCATTCGAAAGATTATCTGTATAATAAACTGGATAAGATTCTTTATCTAAAGCTTCACCTGGTAATATCATTAAATCAACTTTTTTTACATTTGATTTTATAACATTATTATTATTATTATTATTATTATTACTATGATTATTATTATTATTATTTATATCTAAATCCTAATTTAGTATAATTAATTTTTATGATGATAATTAGTAAAAAATTAACTTGTTTTGTTTTTCTTTGCAATTACTTACTTTTAAAGGTGATAATGGATCTATATTCTGTTGTTGTTGTTGTAATTGTAATTGTAATTGTTGTTGTTGCTGTTGTTGTTGTTGAATCTGTTGTAACTGTTGTTGTAGCTGTTGTTGTTTAAATTTAGCAAACTCTGATTCAAGTTTGGCAAGTATGTAATCTTCTACTTTATCAAACAAGTCAACTGTCATTCTAGAGTTAAAGTCAACTGGTTCAGTACCTCCGTTATTACTATTGGTACTACTAAATAAACTAGGTAGATTGTTTGTACTACTATTATTATTACTACTAGTATTATCAGATGAATTGATAGTGTTATCACTATTATTTTGATTATTATTATTTTGTTCGATATTATTATTATTATTATTTTGTACAGTATTATTTCCAGATGTTTTGAGTGAAGCGAATAAACCAGATTCATAACCACTGTTAGTGAATAGACCACCAGAGCTATCGTTGAGTAGTGATTCTAGTTTGTTGGTGTCACCAGAGTTTACCGGTGCCAAGAACTTGATGGTGTTGTATGTCTGGTTGTCGAGCTGCATCGACTGTCTGGTAAGATACGTTGAGAATATGGTTTTGGCGAGTTGCGATGCCTCTTCGATCTCGAGTGCACTCACGTGCTTCCTGTAGACACGTATCGACGAGTGACACGATAACATTCGATGATACATGATATCACCCAACTGCTTGCAGTACGTCTTGAACTGATGATACTGTCCTTGATGACTATCATGATTGTGCAAGAAGTAACTAAGTGATGTAGTAGTTGCATTCATATCTAATATCTGTTGTTGTTGTTGCTGTTGATTTTGATTATTCACTGGTAAATTCAATGGAATATTATCACCGCTATCTTGTTGATCTTGAATTTGTTGTTGTTTTTGTAAATCTTGCAAAGATTCACTACTGTTGTTATGGAATGTATTGTTTGTTCCTAATGGATTAATGTTGGTATTACTATTACTATTATTAACACCATTTATGATATTATTATGATTATTGTTGTTGTTATTGGTATGATTAAAGTCATCACTTGATCCTAGTGGATGATGAGTATGTAATGGTGAGATCGATGTCATTCAAAATAAATTATTATATTTGATTCTTAATATTAAATAAAATAAAAATAAATAAAAATAAAAAAGAGTTGTTGTTTTTTTTTTTGAACCAGGTAACCAAATATAAATTAAAAAAAAGTGTTTATATATATTTGCTACACAACGATAATACTGTCTTTCTTTATATCTAATTCAAGAAACTGAAAAACAAAATTTTTTTTTTTTTTATCAAATCACTGGTGATGTGTTGGTTGGATTTGGATAGAGATGGTTGAAAAAAAAGGATTTTTGCAAAAAAAAAAAAAAAAATCAATTTAAAGAAATTTGAAAAATATCAAATCACAGTTCTTAAAAAATTTCCATTAGTTTTTTTGTTTTTTTTTTTAGAGTAAAAGTTTGCAGAAAGATTCAAATCTCTATAAACATTGACTATTTCTCAAATCTATGAAAAATGAAAATGTTTAAAAAAATAGAAAACAATTAATTAATTAATTAAATGGAGATTCAGAAGAGGTAGCAGATAGATTTACATTTAATAGTTATATTAATGTTATCAAAATATAACATCATACCATACATAGTGACACCATCCCAAATATAAAAAAATGTTTGTTTACGTGATCAGATTAATAAATATTAGGATTCTGAATATAGATTTTGGTACGTCTTTATAAAAATAAATAGATGATGTCAACACTGTACATTCAAAATTCTAGTTTTGAAAATTTTCATTTAGTAAAATTATCACATTAGTGTGTGTATCGCAATGTAGTAAAACTTCAGAGTGGGTGGAAAAATTACAATTATTTTTAATCAACCGCTATAAATTAGAATAGGATTGGATTTGAGACAATGATAAATTTGTTAACTATAAAATATATCTATAGTTTTGTTTAATATAATTATTTAGAAAAAATGTTAATTTTCTTGTTTGTAGTTATATTTTTTATTTCTTTGGTAAGTGAAAAAATAGAAAAAATTGATATTTATATTTTATTATTAATTTAATAATATCCTTTAGTATAAAATAAATAAAAAGTTTCATCATTTGGATCCACCTAGAATTTTGGCGTATCCTATCGTTGGTAATAGTTTTTGGATAATCTCTGATTTACCGTATATTGGATTTCAAAAATTGATAGAGAAATATGGTGATGTCTTTGGATTGTACTTGGGAACGAAATACACCGTGGTAGTGTGTAGTGCTCCGCTGGCAAAAGCTATCATATCAGACAATTCCGATAATTTTATAAACAAACCTTCTTCGATTGGATGGAGAGAGTTTTCTAGTGGACACAAGGATCTGTTTTTGGCTAGAGATAACGATTGGTACACTGTTAGACAATTCATGGGAAAGTCATTCACAACCACACAATTGAAATATCAACTACCATTGATCTATGATCAAGCTGACAAAATGATTGAATACTTTAGATCTTTTGCAAAATCAAATTTTAATGTAACTATTTTCAAACAAACTTTTTTTTTAATTATTAATATCGAAATTTTAAAATAGTTAAATCCAAAGGATGCATGTTATAAATATTCTATTAATATTGCTTTGCAAATTCTCGTTTCAAAGGAAGTTTCCTATGAAGAGGAGGTAGATAAGGATTTTGGTAATATAGTTCAATATTGTGAGAAGATTGCACATAATATAGGAACTAGTGTTGTATTAGAGTCGTTTGAATTCTTAAAGCCTTTGGTCTATCTCTACCTCAAGTACATTGGTAATCATAATAAAAAAAATAATTGCCAAGTTCAATGAATTCTATCTTGAACAACTGAAAACTATTGATCCAAGCAAACCAAGAAACTTGATGGATCAGTTTATCTTATCTGCCGAAGAATTGGGTGACAGAGATAGAATTTCATTTATATCAACCGATTTCATTGTTGCAGCCGTAAGTATTAAACAATTTATAATTATATGAAATTTTTATTAATTTATTAATTACAGGATTCAGCATCAGTTACAATACTTTGGTTCATTTTATTAATGGTGAACAATCCTGATTGTCAAGAAAAGGCATTCGATGAAATAAAATCAGTTGTTGGCAATAGAGAGAAAGTTGAAATTCCAGACAAGACACAGTTACCTTATCTATGTGCTGTTATCAAAGAGTGCCAGAGATATATTCCACCTACACCTTTTATTTTTCCAAGAGAATCAAAAGAGTCGATTGTTATAAATGATATTTTCATCCCAAAGGGTGCCAATGTTCTAGTCAACTTTTATGCAATGGCCAGAAACAAGAACTACTGGCAGAATCCCGATCAGTTTGACCCCAATAGGTTCATGAATAACAATCATTCCGAGAACTTTTTGCCATTTGGTACAGGTCCCAGGAGTTGTATTGGAATGAATCTTGCGCTAGACCAACTCTTTATTGCCTGTTCCAATATTCTATTAAACTTTAAAATCAAATCAACTGACAACAATCCGATATCAGAAGGTGGTTTAACTTATGACATCTTATTAAAACCCAGTCAATATGAAATTAAATTTGAAGAAAGAGTTAAATAAACAAAATTATTATTATTTTATTACTAAATTAATTAATATTAAAGTAGTTCAGGTGTAAGGAAATAATTATCTAAAAAATAAACACACAAATAAATGATAGAGAAATAGAGAGAAAAGTGGTAATGAGTTACTACTAATTTTATTAGATGAAGGGTGATTGAAAAAACATCATTATGTTTCTATTTAATGATCATGAAAAAATAGTGTGCTTTGAGTGATTTAATTTATTTTACACTTTTTGAGAATTTAGTGGGCTTTTTGATGAAGATTTTTTTCTTTGTTGGGGCTTTCAACACCATTCATTTCTAAAAAAGTAATAATTAAATATATTTAAATTAAACTCCAATTAATACTTAAGCTATTTTAAGAAAAGATGAGAATGACAATTTGTTTATTTAATAAACCTGAAGATGTTGATTTTTATTACTACAATCCTATTTGTATTGACAGTTTGGTCATTTGTATGTATAAAAAACAATTTTGATATTTTTTCTTTTACTAACTTTTAAATTATTTTATAGTATAGAAATAATCGTAGATATTCCGATCTAGATCCTCCAAAACAGATTGCACTACCTCTATTTGGAAACTTGTTAAGTTTTATTTTTGATTTGCCTTTTATTAGTTTACAAAAGTTCAGTTTCAAATATGGTAAAGTATTTGGATTTTATTTTGCCTCAAAGTAAGTTGTTACAATAGATTGAATTCAAAATCATTTTATTAATAAGATATATCTTTTTAAAGATATGCTATAGTTTGTAGCGATCCAAAGTTGGCAAGAGAGATTTTGGTGAACCATTCTGACAATTTTATAAATAGACCTGATTCTCCGTCATGGAAGGAGATTTCCAATGGCTATCAAGATATTATTGTTGCCAGAGATCAAGATTGGTATAGTTTACGAAAGCTTACATCAAGAGCATTCACCAAGACAAAGTTGAAATCACAAATCCCATTAATGGAAGAACAATCTTTGAAATTTATTCAACATTTCAGAGCCTATGCAGATGGTAAAACTAGAGTAAATATTTTTTATTAAAACTTATTGTTAACTATTCTTTCTAACGATTTCAAAACTTAAATAATCATAGTTAAATCCAATTGAATATTGTCATAGATTTACTATGAATATCATTCTTCAAATGATAATATCAAAGGAATTGAATTATCATGATGAAGACAATGAAATGGAAATGAAGAATATTGTACATTACTGTGAAGCGGTAGCCAAGAACTCTGGTATCTATGCCAACTACGAATCATTTACATTCTTACATCCATTGATTCGATTGTATATAAAGTATATTAAGAATGAAAATACAAAATTGGTATCGATTTTCAAAAGATACTATGATGAACACCTAGCATCATTGGATCCAGATAATCCTAGAAATCTTTTGGATTCCTTCATTCTTGCATCAGAGGAAACCGGTGATAAGACCAGAATCTGCTATCTATGCACCGACTTTTTATTGGCAGGAACCGATACCAGTTCCAATACAATCCTCTGGTTTATCATTCTCATGGTAAACAATCCACATATTCAAGAAAAGTGTGCCGACGAACTGAGACATGTAATAGGTTCAGACAGAAATCAAGTATTACTATCAGATCGTATTAATCTACCCTTTGTATCGGCGGTAATCAAGGAGGTATTGAGATATCGTCCTGTCGCTCCATTCCCATTCCCAAGAAAATGTAAAGAAGCTGTCGTCGTTAATGATGTCTATTTCCCTGCGGACAGTACTTTCCTTTTGAACAACTATGCCATTGCCTTTGACCAAGAGCACTGGAAGAACCCAGAGGAATTCGATCCCTCCAGATTCCTCTATGACAACCACAGCGAGTTCTTCATTCCATTTTCACTTGGACCAAGAAATTGCCTCGGTTTGAACTTGGCTCTAGACGAAATATTTATTGCCGTCTCAAACCTATTGTTGAACTTTAAATTCAATTCTGTTGATTCAAAACCGATTAGTGAAGAAATGGTTTACGATATCATTATTAAACCAAAGGATTTCGAAATCTTTGTTGAAGATAGAATTGTCTAAAATTGAAAGTAACTGTATCATTTTGTTGTGTTTTACTACTTTTATTCTTTTTTTAAATAAATGTAATATAAAATAAAATTGTTCTTGTGCACAAAAATTAACAATAAATTTTTTTTTTTGTTTGGCAAGATGACTCAGATCCTTTTTTTTTATAAGTTTACATATTTTACCCTTCCTAAATTTGCAAGATATTTTTTTTTTTTAAATTAATTTAATTTACAGAAAACATTGCAAAGACTTCACCACATTTTTTGAAAAGGTTAAAATCGAAATATATATTATAATATTAAATATTTGTAACAATAGTTTTTATTATTTATTTAATTATAAAATAAGGTTGAAAAACAAAGATGACAGAAAAACATATGATATTCTTTCAACATGGATTGCATGGTACATTTGCAGACTACGATGTTATGATAAAGAATTTCAAGGAGAGATACCCTGATCTCTTGTTGGTGAGTGGATCTGCCAATGGTGGAGTCAAGACACGTGAGGGTATTGACAAGTGTGGAGAGAGAATGGCACATGAAGTCACAGAGGTTTCAAAGCTACTGAAACCCACAAAGATATCGATCGTCGGTCACAGTTTAGGTGGTCCAATCTCACGATATGCCATCGGCATTCTATATGAACAGGGTTACTTTAATAACGTGTCACCCATTCAATATATATCTCTTTCATCGCCACACTGCGGTAGTAGACGTCCTCAGAAGGGTGCATTCAACGTCACCGTATCTTTCTTTACCGACAAATGTATCAGTGTCACCGGCAAACAATTGATGCTGACAGACAACGATTCCAATCCCATCTTGTTGGAGATGTCAAGACTAGACTCTAGATACCTACTGGGATTGCAGCTATTTAAGAACCGATCACTCTATTCAACTATCGAGAATGATATTCACGTGGTATTCAATACATCGAATATCTCTCATCAGAATCCATACACCAAACAAGGAGGAACGCAACAGAGGCTATCTTTGAAGTATCCGCACTTTATCGACAGTGATTCACTCGCTGAATTCAAGCCTCTGACAGATTCCGACGATTTGGCATTTGCCAACGATGAGAAAGGACCGATCCTGCGAGAGATGCTAAAGAACCTACAAACACTGACATACTCACGACATCATATGAAGTTTGACAATGCATTATCACATACTCATGTCATCATGAAGAGAGAAAGTTTGAACTCTGCCGGTAAAGATGTTATCTTGCATCTAATGGATCATTTAATTATATAAATAGGTTAAAAATTTTATTTAAAACCTTGTAAATTGCATCAATAAAATTATTTTAGCTAATATAATTAAAAATGTGACAATTTGTTAAATTTTTTGGGGATAACTGCAAAACTTTCAAAAAATGAATGTTGCAAAAAAGACTTCAACAAGGCCGATTAGCTCAGTTGGAAGAGCGACAGCCTTCTAAGCTGTAGGTCGCGGGTTCGAGCCCCTCATTGGTCGATTCTTTTAATGTTTCATCATACCGCTTGCGGTATACCAAATTTATAATTGGATTTGTCGTTATGTTTGTTGTGATGTATAATTTTTTTAAAAAAAAAAAGGTTTAAATATTATTTTTTATGATGTAACTCTACAATACCACTGCAGTGTACACGAATTTAATATATTTTGTAACAAGACTATCTCGTACATTGTATCTGTGTATGTTATCCAATGCCTTCGATTAATAACTTAAATCTAATAATTATTTTAGATTAATTTAAAAAACCAATGATATTGTCTATCCTGAGTGTTTGTCTATCACTATATCTTATTTTTGAATGCTGATAGTAATATCTTTTAGCGGTGTTTTTTTTATAAAAAAAAAAACATAAATATGTTTCCTTTATAAAGTTATGTATCTCTTATTATTTCTTTATAAATTTAATATCAATAGATTCGACAAGTGATTATCTATCATTATATCTTTGTTTTATTTAATGAGGTGCTTATTTAAAAAAAAAACAGTAAATACAAGAATATGTAAATAAAAAACTTATAAAATAATGTTAATGATATATTTAGAATAAATAATCTGCTACTAACTTTACACAACCAAAGAACATATAAATGATAAAATATGATCTTGAAATGTTAACATTTTAAAATATTTACTATTATAACTTATGATTGCATATTTAATTTTTTTTATTACTTTTTTATTTTTTTGTTATTTTGTTTATCACCTAAATGATTGTAGACTGTAGAAAATATTAATAAAACATATGTTTTACACTCTATAACTGTCATTACATAGTTTAATAAAATAATAATAGTTTTAATTCAATTTAATGATCATCAAAAAAAAAATTTTTGATCAAAACAAAAAAAAACATTAATTAAATTTGATTATTTTTATTATTATTGATTAATAATAATTATTTAAACAAAAATGAGTGAAACAAACAACAATAACAATAGTAATAGCATGATGCTAGAGGTCAACAACATCTTTAATAGCTTTATGAATGAAATGGAGGAAGAGTTCCAACTTAGACAGAATATTAAAAACTCAACCACCGTAATCGACCAAACAGAGAGAAAGATGAATTTAATCGTACAGATGGCTCATACACAGAGTATGTTTGTTGATGATACACTGAAAAGAAATAAATGAATCATCAAATTATTAACGTTCATTTTTATTATTATTATTGTTGTTGTTGTTAATGTCAATACAATGAATCATTTTAGATATCAATAACTCTAAAGAATTGTATAAACAGATAGTGGAACTTGCAACTTCACTTAAACCTACATTCAATGAATTGAAAGCACTCATAAAACCATTCAACTATTACAAGTATCGTGATCACTGGAAACGTCATCTCACACAGATCGTATTTTGTCTTGCATTTTCATATTGGCTCGAATGTAAACAACTCCTAAAGATCGAAGTGATCCAAAATCATCTTGGTTTCGAAAGTACTGCCACCAAAGGTTCTATCACCGTCGAATTGGAAGATTATTTACTTGGTTTATGTGATGTTACAAATGAAATGGTAATAGTAACACTGAACATTATATATATGTATATCTTCCTACTAATCAAAAGATGATTGTTTTCTTTATCATTATAGTCAAGATATTGTGTAAACTGTGTAATTAGACAAGATTTTGAAACACCACTTCTCATTTCAACATTTGTTAACGATCTCTATGCAGGATTCCGTTTATTAAACCTAAAGAATGACATACTAAGAAAGAGATTCGACTCGATGAAATATGATATCAAAAAGTTAGAAGAGGTAGTCTATGATCTCTCTGTTAGAAAATTGATTCCAACTCAACAACAAAAACAACAATAATAAACCGATCAAATAAATAAATAATAATTTTATTTTTATTATACTTTTTTTTTTAGATTATTTATACTAATTTGTTTGTTAAATGAAATGAAATTACATATAATTGATTCACACCTGGATAGATTGTATCTATTACATGTTTTAATTCACTTAATGACATATTCTCTTGGGATGCATGTTGATCATCAAGTTCATCTTTATTGACTGGGATAACGCTGTCTACCTCGATGTTACATATGTAGGTTTGGTCTTCATTTCTAAAGACACTCAGGACTTGACCCTTCTGAAAGTGACACTCACTGCTATCTCTAACTGTTATAGTCTTTCTACCATTGAGAATGTCATTTTCGAATCTTCTATAAAAGGTAATTGATTGATGATCACGAGACATGTCGTAATTCAATTTAAAAATAAAAATAAAAAAATAAAAATAAAAATAAAAAAAAAGGTAAACAAATTTATTTTTAATCAGACAAAATGAGATCCGACATCGTTATAATCTGATGAAGATATGTCACACATTAAAAACCCACTACTTCCTCCAAAGAACCTTTTTTTATTTTTAATTTTTAAAACAAAAAATAAAACAAAAAATAGCACATCATGAATACACACTAATGATGATCATTCCAAGTTTTGAAATAAATTATAACCCTCATCTTTAACATTGTTGCCCATTGACCTCGATTTGATTACTTTACTTTGCTTTTAATTAATTAAGGTGTATTTATTGTATTGATGTTTTTTTTCAGTTAATTTGGTTTCAACAAAAGAAAGACAATATTGTTTAATGTTAACTAATAACTAATAAAAACAAAATAATAATAATAACAAGTCAAAAAAGATAAAGGTATTTATAAAAATAAAAACTATTAATATCTTGCAGCAAAGCAAAACCTCTTTTTTTATTTTAAAATATCTTTGCGGGTTTCAAAAGAAATAGGTGATTTTCGTGTTTAGCTGTTGGGTCCTAAAATATTTTTCAATTTTTTTTTGAAAAGTCAATCTAATCGTCAACAATTCACCATCACACCAAAAGTAATACATTGGATGATGTTGTTAATTCAACATTTATTCATCGTAAATTTCCAAATAGAAAAAAAAAATCAAAAAATTTCAATCATAATAGAAGATTCAAAACATTTGATCAATATCATATTAGTGTACAGTCCTCCAATGGATTGTGTGCTTGAAGACCCGAAAAAAAGTTTTTTTTCATTTTTTTTTCACTTTTTTTTTGTCTTAGGCGCTACCTTTTTGATGGAGAGATACCTCCTGTCAATTAACGTGGGCGGATTGAAACCCCCACACTCTGATTTTTTTTTTTCAATTTGCAATTATTAATTTATTTTATTTTTTTATTTTTATTTTCAAGTTTATCGGATTTTCAAATCCTAGTAACTAATCACCCACAATTTTATCTTTTATTATTTTTTTTATTGTAGGAGCTCTCTTCGCATACAAATATTTAAACTCTTTGGTTTCCATTCGGTATGTACTACATATCTTATCTATTTATACATACTTCCTTATTCCTACTCTTATTACTTACTTTTCCCTATGACCATCAAACAATTTTCCTCATTCATTTCCCTCATAATCAAGAAAAATATCAAAAAATCATATTAACATTTCAAAATACAACTTATTATTATTTTAGGGATTTATTGAGTTTAGTTAGTTAGATAACAAAAGAAAAAGAAAAAGAAGAAGAGAGAAGACTTTTAATCCATTTATATTAAAAAAAAATAAAAAAAAATGAAAATACATTTTTTACTACCTACTTTTGGTAGTCGTTTTATATCAAGCAATTCCATCATTGACACACTCAGATGTTCATTTAAATAACCCGACAATGGGTTGCTCAATGTATGGTCTCAACTCAAATTTCATTTTAGATAAATCATTCCCACCTTTTATTGTAAGTATATAATTAATTTTTCAAGAAACAAAATCAATTTTATCTAATCTCTATTCTTAGCCCGATCCACCTATTGCACCGGGTACATGCCAATTCGATCCAGCATATTCAGGTGATGTCTGTTGTAATTACAATCAAAGTATGGTACTTTTCAATAATATGGAGATTGCTAGTGGTATGTTTGGAAAGTGTTCATCGTGTATGACCAATGTCTGGGAGCTTTGGTGCGCATCTTCATGCAGTCCCTATCAGAGCACATACATGGTTCCAACCAACGTCAACAACAACACCAATCAAATCATTTCAATCAACTACAACATCAACCCAATTTTCGCCGAAGGACTTTACAACTCTTGTCGTGACGTCCAAACAAGTGGTGGACCTCCATTCGCCCACTTTTACCCAACCTATCAGGAATTCTTTGTTGGTGTCTTTGTGATTTACAATCCAGCATTCAAACTTACCTTTGTCTACGACGAAGTCATTGGATACAATGGTAGCATTATCCCATGCTCTGAACTTTGCTCCTGTGAATATTGCAGAGATTCATGTGTTGTTCCAACCGAAGGTGATGGACTTTCCTTCAACAAAACACTTGGATATACTACATTCTTTGATGCTCAGTAAGTTATTGCCATTGCCATTGTTATTATTATTTATTATCTATCCAACAAACATTTATACTAATATATAAATTATTATTATAGAGTACCAGTTTTATCAATTTGGATGATTTACTCTTATGTTGGTTTCATTTTGACTACTTTTACAGCATTGTCAATGTGGATGTTATTCAATATTTTCAAGAGAACTCAAAAGATGAAGTGGATGATTCTCGTTTATTTCTTGCTTATTTTCTATTTGTCTGGTATTATTGTTCCATTCGCAGTTGGTGTTGCTCCTTCACACTCTGCTAGCTGCACCTACCAGATGCCATACAATGTCGAGTGGGACTGCAGTCTTGCTCTTTTCGTAGCAATCTATCCACCTTTGGTTGCCCTCTTGATCATCTGCTTCACTCTATTCCTCTACTTCTTCAAAGACAGACTCTCTACCATGTCCACTAACTTTAACAACTCGAATGACTCTGGTTATTCCAACATCACTTCACTCTACCTCAATGACAACTCTCCAAGTTCCACTCCACCATCCTCCCCAAAGTTCCAAGGTATCGGAATCAAGGATCCATCTCTCATCCAAAAGATGTTCTTTGTATACGCCAAATTCATCGGTAGACATCCATGGTGGATCATTCTCGGAACCGTCGTATTCACCATCGCTGCTTCCATCGGTATCATCAAGCTCCAAATCGAGTTGGATCCAGTCAAACTCTGGGTATCACCAAGCAGTCGTTCCGCCATCGAAAAAGCTTACTTCGATGAACATTTTGGTCCATTCTATCGTACTGAGCAATTGATTATCAGTAACCGTTCCGATCCATCCTCTTTCATTATCACCTACGACAACATCTTGACCTTGATGCAACTGGAAATCGATCTCATGGCAATCACAGTCGAATTTGAGGGTAAAACCATTGAACAGGCCGACCTCTGTTTCCAACCAACCAAGAGAGGATGTATCGTCGAGTCAGTCACTGGTTATTGGCAACGTAATATAACACTTCTCGAGAGTATCGGACCAGCTGGATTCAACGCCAGTCTTCAATACTGCCAGACCAGTAATCTCGCTCCACAATGTATGGATGCCATTGGTGTCCCAGTTCAGAATAACGTCGTCCTAGGAAATTTCACAACCGATTTCATGAACTCCACTGCTTTTGTCACCACATTCTTGCTCAATAATCAACCGGCCAATTTGACCGTCAACGAAGCTTGGGAAGATGTCTGGTTGGCTAAAGTTGCCGCCTACAACAAGAATGAGTCATTCCCCTTCCACATTGCCTACTCTGCCGAACGTTCCGTTCAAGACGAACTCGCCAGAGAAGGTAAGGCCGATATTCCAACCATTCTCATCTCCTACTCTGTCATGTTCTTGTACGTCTCGATTGCTCTCGGTCGTTACTATCCATTCCCATCGAGAATCTCCTCCATTTTCGTCAATTCCCGTTTCACCCTTGGTCTCTGTGGAATTATCATTGTCGCTTTCTCCATTTCCATCTCCGTCGGTATTTGCAGTATCATCGGTATCAAAGCCACTCTTATCATTTCCGAGGTTATTCCATTCCTTGTGCTTGCGATCGGTGTCGATAACATCTTCATTTTGGTCAACACATTCGAGTCACTCCACGTCAGCACCTACAACGCCTCCACCAGAACCACCACCCGTCCACTCCCAGAGGAAACACTGGCACGTGCCCTCGCCAAGGTAGGTCCATCCATGGCACTTGCTTCCCTCTCTGAATCGCTTGCTTTCCTCTTGGGAACACTCACAAAGATGCCAGCAGTCGTTGCCTTCTCCTTCTACGCATCGGTTGCCATCTTCTTTGATTTCCTCATCCAAATCAGTGCTTTCGCCTGTCTCTTGGTTATGGATACCAGACGTACTGAATCGCGTCGTATCGATTGTCTTCCATGTGTCCCACTCGACGGAGAACTCTCGGACGACGACGAGCCAGAGAAACAAACTCTTCTCGATCAATCTACCAACTCCACCTACGACGTCACCTACAAAAAGAAAGACGGATTCCTCAAACTCATCTTTAAGAAATACTACGCTCCATTCCTCATCCATCCAATCACCAAAGTATGTGTCTGTGTATTCTTTGTCGGTCTACTGCTCACCGGTATTACCTATTCGCTCCAGCTTGAACTCGGTCTAGAACAAAGTGTTGCCCTACCAAGAGATAGCTATCTTCAAGACTATTTTGCCGAGTTAGCTTTGAAACTCGAGGTAGGACCACCATTCTATATCGTTATTAAAGGTGCATACAACTACTCTAGCATTCAGGACCAAGACGAAATCTGCACGGTGCCCGGTTGTAAGATGGATTCCGTCGCCAATATCTTCAACAATGCTCCATACGTAGAACCCGGTATTTCTTCATGGCTCGACGATTACATCCAATGGACATTGAACGAAGCTTGCTTGTCAATCTACCAATCGAACGGTAGCACTTGTGTTCCACCACCAGTTGATCCAAACGATCCTGTCAGTGACTGTGGTGCAATCTCAGTTCCCCCAACCAATCGTCCAAGTGTACAGAATTTTGTCAAATTCATTCCAAACTTTTTGAACTACGCCAACACCAACTCCTGTCAAATCTCTGGTCTTGGTTACTCTGCTGACGTCGACATCCAAGATGGTGTCATCGTTGCCTCAAAACTCGATGGTTATCACACAACCCTTAGATATCAACAAGATTTCATCAACGTAAGTTTATTAAACAAAAACCAATCAATTTTATTTACTAATTAATTCATTTACAAAATTAATATTAATAATATCTAGTCAATGAAATCAGTATATTGGTACGCTGACCATTTCCATGGTGATTTTGAGATTTTCCCATACTCTGTATTCTATGTATACTTTGAACAATATCTCACCATTGTGAATGTTGCCATTTTGGATATTGGTCTTGCCTTGGTTGGTGTACTTGTAGTCAGTTTGTTGATTTTAGCCAATCCAATTGTCTCGTTGATTGTTGTACTCTGTGTGTTCTTGGTTGCCATCGATCTCCTCGGTGTCATGGCACTCTGGAGTGTCAACCTCAATGCAGTGTCACTGGTCAACGTAGTTATGGCCATCGGTATCTCCATTGAATTCTGTGTACACATCGCCCATACCTTTATCAATGCTCCAAAGCACTACACCAATGATGAAAAGGCCAAACATGCAGTCTCCGAAGTCGGTAGCTCAATCGTCAGTGGTATTTTCATTACCAAATTACTTGGTGTCGTCGTATTAGGTTTCTCAAAGTAAGTACTAGTCTAGTTTAACCTCATATTTTTATTTTATTGTTTGTTTGTTCGGTTGTTTTATTATTTTTTATTATTATCAGAAAATTTATTATTATAATATTGTTTTGTTTTTTGTTTATTGTTTTTTTTATTATTCTATTATTTTGTTTTAGCTATGTCGTTATTTTTATAATAATAGTTTTATTTTTAAAATTATTTGGACGTAAATCACTAATGGTCCAGTTATAAATCACAAACCTATCATCAAATCCAATCAACTGTGAAATCTTATTGAAATCACACGCTATTGTTGTAACTATCATATGATTTTATGCTTAAATCACCAAATCTTTGCAATTGATCACAGCCCATCGTTTATTTTTATTTTTTTTCAGTTTACAAATTCCAACCACCACAACCACACCAATAGTAATTCAAACGCTGAAATATCATATCATATAATATGATATTTATGTTTGAACATCACACCCCACTCACCCCACTGCTCTTTCAAATTACATAATCAAATTAATTTAAATGGGCAAGGCATGTCCATGTGACGATCATTTTTTTTGCAAAATTTTATCAAAAAAAGTAATTTTTTTAAAATTTATTTATTTTCGAAAGAATTGCATATGACGAAAATCGATCAAAAACCAAACAAATTGCTTTTCAGACAGCACCACACTATTTTTACAACAGAAGGTCAACCAATGACCGACGTCATTTGATTGAAATCTTTTTTTAGTGGATTTTATTTGTGGCTTATTGATATATTATGTTTGGCGCCTCATAACCATTCGTGCCCATTTAATGCTATAAATGTGTTTTTGCTTGATGTAGTGGTTCTATATTTGTATTACTTTTTGTTTTTGTGTTTGTTCGATTATATTTTTTTTATTTTTATTTTATTTTATTTTAAATTTTGTTGTTACACGATCCTCATCAATCACCAACATAACATAATTTAAATTTAAATTTGAAATAACAACAACTACCAACCATCATATTTGAACTCTTTATGGTGATGGGGTATTGTTTTGTCTTTAATATACCGGGGGCGGGCAATAATACAATGGTTGCCATACACACCTCTAAATACAAAATCTAAATCAAATCCATATTTGATAATTGATTTATACTAATCAATTAGAAACGAGAAAGAAGAAGTGGCAACATCAATTTGTTAGCTAATATTATCAAAAAAAAAAAAACAAAAACATCGTTAATTTAATATTTCTTTTTTGATCAATATGATATGATTTTTCTTTTAAATTCTATTGCATTCATTTCATACAATCGTCATTTCATTTAATATAATATAATATAATCTAGTCAATATATATTTTATTCATTTAATTAATATCTACCTTTATAAACAAACTTTAGTTCTGAAATCTTCCAGGTCTACTATTTCCGTATGTATATCTCTATTGTAATTTTAGGAGGTCTTCATGGTTTAGTTTTACTACCTGTTTTGCTTAGTATGTTTGGAACAGACAGATTTTCTATTCCATCTTTGTTTGGAAAGAAACAAGATTACCAAATTTCATTATAACAATAAGATAATATAATAATATAATAACACAAAACAAATAACAACTTATTTAAAAAAACAATAAACAAAATAAAAACAATAACACACAATGTAAAATAAAATAACAATAATTACAATAAAGAAAACACGAATCGGATTGAACAAAATCAATCTGATCTATCGAATAAATTATCTAATAAGAAAAAATTCCAAAAACAATAGTACTAAATAAATACAAACTGTGACTTTTCTATAACACCATCCACAAACCTTACCCTTAACCACAACCACACACTACATCATATCCATCATTTTCCACAATACGTTTCCTCATTTGTTATTTCCATCTTTGTGGATCTGTAACCATCTAACACATCTCACGACATTACTTTATTTATCGAAATATATTGATTTCCATTCTACAAATAAATCTTCAACAACAAAGCATCAACCATTGCTTAAAATATATTTTGAAAAAGATCTTTAAATTCAGCGATTTAAATACCAGGAGCAAATTCAATAATAATATCAAATTCAAAGTGAAATTAATTGAATAGCAAGGTATTAATGGATCGTAGATTGTTGTTTTCAACAACTTGCCCCTTTGATCCATATCTATATATCATATAATATAGTGGGGGATAGTGTTTAGTTTTGTTGTTATCATTTTTCATTATAGATGTTTATAGATCTATGAGTTGTTGTTTGTTGTTGCTGTTGTTTGTTGTTTGTTGTTTTTGTTGTTGTTGTTAATGATGATATTAATATGGGTGTGTTTAAAGAACTTGTTTTTTTATTTCAACAACAACCACACAACTAAATCAAGTTCGGTTAGTAAATAGTTCGATGTTTATTAGTGACCTGGTATACATTGCTTATATGGGTGTTGTTTTATTGGTGTTGTTTTGTTTTATTTTGTTTAAGAATTGGTTGTTGACAATTGTTAGTTCACATTAATTCATCATCATACTTGATATTCTGGAATCTCACTATATCTCTAAGAGTCATGTGTGACACTAAAAAATCTCACTACCATGATTTATCACAAATTCACACACCCCCATTTTATTTTAATTTTCAAAAACACAAATTTGTTTTGTTTTCATTGGTTTTTTTTTTTTTTTTTTTTTGTAATGGATCTATTATTAAAAACCTCAAACCGTTTGCATGTGTTAACCATAACAAGAAAAATCAAAAACTTATTTTTGGAGCTGTGTTGTTTTTGGCATATTTTTGGTGATCTGCTGTAGCACCATTTTTAGAAGATGGACAATATTTGTGTGTGTTGGTCCATTTTTTACTGTGAATAAGTGTGTGCAATATGTATTGAATCGGTGGAATTTCAATGCTAAAAACAAACACCACAACTCTACCCAAATTCAATCAAATGATCATTGCAATTTCGATATTATCGTAACACACGAAACACACACACCAACAACAACAACAACAACAACCAACTAGTTTGGTCGAAAGAAATATAATTATCACATCGTGTCAAGAATACAACCAAGTGGATGTAATCAATCAATTGACAAACAATCATAGATAATCTCCCCGTTTCCTACACCATCAAAATACCTGGTGGCGATAGTTTTGGCATTCAAAGTTCATCCAACAAAACACATCATTTTGATTGCTGATTGTGTATAGGTTAGGTTTACCTTTTGATCCAATACTGACCCTCCCCAAACAAACAAATTACATCAAATATCACCAACTCGACAACTATTGCGGTCGAAAAGGTCACGCCAAACTCTAAATCCTTGTGCCATGTTTGTCTCTCTGGGTCACTTACCCTAATATATTTAAAGCAACTTCATTGTCTTTTATTCCATTTCATTTTCAACTACTTAGTTTTAAATATATATCTTATCTCTTATAACTCTCTAACAATCAATCATACATACATTCCTACATTCATACATTCTTAATCAAACTCTAATAGTTCTTAGCTAATAGTTTTACAAATTTACAATCTCTTAGTTTAATAATAATATTTATCTATCATCATTACTATACTTTATTTATATTTATCACTACTGTTCTAATCAACAACCTCTTCGGTGATTTAATTGTTAATCGGCTTGATTTCTTTTTTTATCATTTTTTTTTTCAAAAATAATCAATCAATCACTTTTTTATATTATTTATAATATTTATATGGGGTAGCATTTATTTTCAAATTTTTGTTTTTATTTTTTTCTTTATCATCAAAAGACACACCTTCGACATCCAAAACCAGAATCAACAAAATCATACCCAATATCCTAATAAGCAAACCTACTCAGGCCAACCATCATACAAACCAAACCAGACATTTATTTGTTTAATTTTTCAAAGTTTTCAAACCAAATCGCATCACATCATAGTCAGTTTACGAGTTTTCAAATTTCAAATCACTCCAATTTAAATCTAAATAGTCCAGATCTCTAATATCGACCAACTGTATACCATAAATAATAGCACCAAACACCAAAACACACAAATACCAGAACATCATCACACATCTCACACAACTCTAATTAATTAAAAGGTTTCCTGGACAGCTCGATCAACCACCGATCAACAAAACGACCTGCACAATCGTCTAATTCCTTGATTTATTAAAAAACGACTTTACTTGATCAAATCCAGATCGAGTTTTTTGGAAAAGTTTGTTTTTTTTTATTTTTTTATTTTTTTGGTACCAATTTTTTAAAACTTTGTTTTTTTTTTAAAAAATTTACAAATAGATTTTTTTAATATTAATCTATTAATAATTAATTGATACCTTCAATCCAAATTTCATAATAACACATACACAATCCTCTTTTTATTTTTTTTCTGAATATTTCCACATTCCTTTTTTTTTTTTTTGTTTAATTTTGTTTTTTTTTTTTTTGTTTTTAATATTTTTATATATTTATAAATATTAATATTAATAATAATAATTTGTAAATCTAAAACTAAGAACCTCCAACTACCTAAAACTCAATTAATAATAATTTTTCCCCTCATAATTAATTTTTCTAAATATTTTTATAAAAGAAAAATCTTTTTATTTTTTCCAATTTTATCCTCAATTGAAAATCGAATCGAATCACCACATTTTATCCCAAGAAAATCTATTTTAATCAAATTGTAAGTAACTCCTACACCGCAACTTCACAATTCCTATGTTTCCGAACATCTTGATGGATTTCTTTATCTAAAAAATCCTTAAGGTCCAGTTCCATCTCCATTTTGTATCACTTCTTTGAAACAATATTCATTATAGATCTAAAATCTCTAAACACCACATAAATGTGTTATCATTGATTGCATATAATGTCATCAACCCACTCAAAAATTTTACAAACTTTTTCAGAAACCAAATCAATTTTGCAATTCAACCATATTGTTTTTTTAAACAAAAAAATCTTTTCCAAAAGGTAAAAAGTGGTTTTTATTTTTTGTTTTTTTTTTTTACGATTTTTTGCTTTCTTGTCAAACCGCAACCAAACTGAAAAACCATTGTACCATCATTTTTGGTGTGCAAATGTTGGTTTTCAGTGTGAGCCAGAGTGCAAACACATTGAAATGTTTTTGGTGTTGTATTTGATTGAAAACTATTTTCTACTGCTCTCTCACGATCATTTTACAATTTAGATTGTCAAATAGATTTTTCAGATATTGATCTGATCAGAGAGGTGCAAAGTTATTGGGTGACCACTACTATATTTATTTTTTTGACACCACCATTATTTCCACAACATTCTATGGTTTGGTTTTCTTGGATTAAAATCCCTACCAATATGGTAGTCTTTGCATTGTGGTATCTACCAAAGTGTAACTATCCATCAGTGAAAAAACCTATTAAACAACAATAATCAATTTTACTACCAATCCAAGAAAAATGTTAATCTTTCCTCAATCCATCCTTGTTCCATCTTTTACACAACATTACAATGGTCTTTTTGAATTGGCCAATAGGATTTCTTTCGAAATCATATTTCATTCAAATTTATAATTTTTATCCTCTTACCTTCCCAGGTACCATATCATCTTTCATCTATAAATATTTATATTTAGAAATCATTTCATTTTACTTTATTTAAAAAAACATAAATAAATAAATAAAACTAACTTTAAGTTATCTGTATTATTAGTCCCTATCAAGTAAGCCTTTAAACAAAATGAAATCTCCAGTTCCCGATGTTGATGAATGTAATGTCTTTGTTAAATTCTTACCATGTGAATATACTGAAAGAGGTAATTATTATTTCATACATTTTTATCTGCGACAGTTTGTTAATTTAATTTTCTTTTTTATTATACTTTTTCTTATTTATATAGATTTGTTTAATCTTTTTCAGCCATATGGTGATATTGTCAATACCAAAGTCATGATTAATACTAAAACCGGAACAAGTTTGGGTTATGGATTCGTTAGATTCTCTGATCCAGCCGAAGCAAGAGAAGCCATCGCCAAGATGAATCGTGTACAAATCGGATATAAAGTGCTACTTTGCAAACTCTCGAAACCAATTCAAACCCCAACTATAAATCCATTTTCACTGTTGGATGACAGTGAGCTCCGTGACCCATCTCCCACCATCTACGTCAGAATACTCTCGCCAACCATTACCGATGCCATGTTGAGAGCGGCCTTTGCACCATTCGGTGAAATCCAAGAGTGCCAAGTCCACATCGATTCAGTCTCTGGTAAATCAAAGCGATCCGGATACATCAAATACTCAACCATAGAGGAAGCTACCTCTGCCATCCACTCGATGAAAGGTTCTCTACAACTTGGAGAAACTCCATTAATTGTTAAATATGCCAACGGTAGACTCAGCCAAAAGTCTACCTCTCCACAACCAGTCAACATCTTGAACCAATCACTTTCCAACCTCAACAACAACAACAACAACAACAGCACCATTCTTCTCGCCCAAATCAACAATCTCGCCAGCTCAACTGGTATCGACTACTACTACGAATCTCCACATCGCCGATCTGTTTCCCCACAGCCATCGTCGTCACCACCACAACAACACTCACCAAGAATGATTCCAGTTGTTCCACAACAGCAGCAACAACAACAACAACAACAACCAACACAAATTCCACCACACCAATATACTTATTTATATGCACCACCACACCACCAAGATATTTATATATACCATCCACACTACTATGCAACCGAATACACAATATCGCCACCAAGATCACCATCACCCCCAGCGTCGCCAACCCACTATCCAACCACACCGTCACAACCAAATTTTTCCAACAGACACCACCCCTACTATATATATGCACCACACCACCACCCAACCTATACCTATCATCACCACCAACATCAACAACCACCAATGGAATTCTCGACCATTGACATTGACAATCCAAACTCAACCACACTCATCTGTACATACAATGAAGACATTGAATTCTCGGACCTCTACGAAACCTTTTCCAACTACGGATCACTACAAAGCCTAAAGATCAACAAGAGTGGCGAGGGCAAATTCCAATCGATTATCACTTTCACCAATGTTGACCATGCAGTCAACGCCAAACACTGTTTGGACCGTTCAAAGATTGGTTCACAAAGAATTCGTATTGAATATGACGAAGTGTTTTGTTTATAAACTCCATCACTCGCTCATGATCTACCAACAACATAAACTCTAAAAAAAAAAAAACATTCTAAACCTATCAAAGAAACCATTCAATTCTTTGTTTTTTTCCAAACTATTTTTTTTAATTTTTTTGATTGGCGATAATCAAATAATTAAAAAATAATTATAATATAATAATATATAATTAAATAAAATATTATTATATTATTTTTTCCAATAATTCAATAAAACAATCGATTACATACCAAATAAAATAACTATTCAAATGACAATGTCAGACAGAGTCAAAATTCAATTATCAAGTATCAAATATCAAACAAATAATATTATTGCTATTTAAAAAAAAAAAAAGAAATTGTACATTTAAATAAATAATTATAATTATTATTATAAACTAAATATTTAATTATTTTTTCGGTTTTTTATTAAAATTAAAATTATTATTATTGGTATTTAATATTTTACTTTTAATATTATCATTATTATTATTATTGTTATTTTGTACAGTTTTAGAGTTATTATTATTATTATTATTGTTAAAATCGAATTTTTCTGTATTAAGCTGAAGAATTTGGTTGGTCATCATCCAATTGAAAACCAATTCCTTTGGTAATGAATGTAAAAGACGATTTCTTGCTTCCAACTTGTAGTTTAAATCTATTATTTCATTTTCTCTTGATTCTATTTTATCTCTATATACATATATGTATAGATTACGATTGATTAGCATTTAAGATGATAAAATCGAAAAATATTGATTGATTGATTGATGATTACCGTAGAAATGTTATCTCTTCTTGTAACTTATCGACTGTGCTTGAATAGATAGATTGCTTTTGATTATATTGAAGTTCGTATTGTGCTCTTAGCAAAAAGTTTGATAGTCTTCTCTCCTGTTGTTCTTTTCTTGCTTGGTCATCGTAATCATAGCTATCACCATCATCATCATAATATACATCATCATTATCATCACCGTTATTGTTATTATCATTTTGATCTTCATTATCATCATATTCATTATCATAAGGATCCAACTGTATTCGACTTATATGTCTGTTTCTATTTCTATTACTGTTACTATTATTACTATTATTAATATCGTTTTTTGATTTTAAATTTGAAAGAATTTCTATATAATCTAAATCATCTTCACTTTCACTGTGCTTATTATTATTACTACTACTACTATTATCACTATTATTATTACTATCAGCTTCTATCAGTCCCTTTTCATTGCCAAGTAAATTCAATAAATCTTTAAAACCATACAACTCATCATTTGAGTGATCTGCATCTGCATCTAGCTGTGAGAAACTGTCTTTATTGCTGTTATTGTTGTCATATCTTTGCTTTTTAAATTTTCTTTGTTCTTGAGTATTTGTATTACTCATTGCTTTATATGTTTTTTGTGTTGTTGTTCTTGTTGACTTTACTAAAAAAAAAAAAATGTTTGTTGCAAAAAAATTACAAAAAAAAATATATAACTTATTTAATCTTATTTTATTTTAATTGATGATACTATGTAATATCATATGTACGACGGTTTGAGTCAGTTATAATTAATTAATAAAGTTTTTAAAAAAACATCAAACTTTGATTGTCAAGAAATCATCGCGAAAAATATTATTAATGAATAACTAATGAAAGGGGTAATTTAATTTCATTTTATATGTTTTTTTTTTTTTTTTTAATCAATTAATTAATAATTGTTTTTTTTGTTGTCATTTAATTTTAACACAACCCTATTAATAATAATTTGTAGTATCTTTTAATCAATTAATAATATCATACAGTTTGTTCATAGTTAGTTTTGTGTTTTTTAATTTATATTAACAATAAAAAATAGTAATAATAATAATAATAATAAACAATTAAATTAAATGGAAATAGAAAGTAATATGGACTATTCAATTCAATGTCCTGAATGTCAACTTGATATTCATAGTACTTTATTTCAAGAGCACTTCAATAGATGTATAGGTGAAGATGAGAATATCGAACAAGAACAACAACAACAAGAACAACAACAACAACAGCAACAGCAACAGCAACAATCATCGGATAACAATGAAGACAATGATCAAATAACTGATAATGGTAATGGTAATGGTAGTGGTGTCATTGGTAATCTGGTTAATATGATTATGAGTATCAGTGGTGTGGTTAATAATAATAATGTAAATAATAGTAATAATGACGAGGATGATGAAGATATGATGGAAATAGATAACAAAAACTATGATAATGATGAATTTGAAGAATATGATGAAGATGCTTTCAATAGAACCTATGAAAGTAATGCAACATCACCATCATCAACAACTACCACTACAACAACAACTACAACAACGAATAATAATAATAGTAATAGTAATAATAATGAAGAGATAGCAGCTAAAGATAGATATACAATTATAAATGTAGATGAAGGTGATCCTGTGACGATGGATGGTGCTTCAAGCTTTGTGTTGATGAGCAATGGCGAGTTTGACGAAGAATATAAATCATTGCAGCTGGTACATCAACTGATGGAGCAAGATCGACTTGAAAAACTCGCAAAAGAAGAGGAGGAGAACAAGCGTTTAGTACTTGAGATGTTGGAACAAGAGAGACTACTACACGAACAATCTGTAAAGGAGTCATCAAAAGACTTGATCACTCAGTGTATAAAGTGTCAAAAGATAGAGGAAAAGGTTGAAGATATTATTTTTTTAGATGTAAGTTTTGATTATCTGATTTTTTTTTTTCTATGTAATCTAATGTTTGATTTATTTTAATATTTAAAACTATACAGTGTAGTCATGTATATTGTAAATCATGTTTGTATTCATATATAATGAATAAGATCAATAAGAAGGATGTGTTATCTATCAAATGTCGGCAATGTAAGATTAGCGATCCAGATGCAACCTTGACATCATCCGATATCAAACAGGTACTCAGTGACAAGGAGTATCAAGTCTACGAAGACGCCTCACTCGACGAAGTGGTTACAAAGAATAAGAACTTTACGAAATGTCCATCATGTAATATATTTATGGAGAGTATTGTCAACTATGGTAATGGTAAAAAAGATGGAAAAGAATATGTATGTTAATATAGATATCTATATTATTATTATTATTATTATTATTATTATTATTATTATTATATTGTCTAATTGTGCTGTTAATTAATATGATTATTTGTTATTGAATTACTTTTAGGATGACAATGGAAATGAATTGAGTCAAGAAGCAATTAGACACAAGAATAAATGTAGACTACGATGTTATAGTTGTTCGACTGTGTTTTGTTCAGAGTGTCACTCCAATCCCTATCATCTGGGATTCAACTGCGAGCAATTCAAGACCTACTCGCAATCGAGTCACTGTAGATTCTGTCAGACTGCGATTGTCAAGGCGAACAAAGATCAGATTTGCAACTCACAGGAGTGTCAGCTAAAGTCAAAGAAATCTTGTCAAAAGATACTGGCTTGTGGGCACAACTGCCATGGCATTGCCGACGAGAAACAATGCATGCCATGTCTACATCCAAACTGCGCGAAATCCAACCAAGTCGAAACAGACTACTGTAATATCTGTTGGGTAGAAGATCTTGCTTCTGCGCCATGTATAAAATTAAATTGTGGACATATTGTAAGTGTTGAATCTATTTATTAGTTTATACAACAACAACAACAACAACAACAACAACAACAACAACAACAACAACAACAACAACAACAACATTTGAAGAATCTATTTACTAATGATTAATTATTTGTATAGTTCCACTACGAATGTTGTAAAAAGAAACTTGTAAACAAATGGAACTCATCTAGAATATCTTTTGGATTTATGAAGTGTGCATTGTGCTCACAGAATATAGTTCATGAATCTCTGAAGGACGAATTGGATCCAATACTGGAGCTGTACGATAAGATTAAAACCAAAGGAATACAGAGACTGGTGTCGTATGGTCCAGAGAAGGGTGTAGATCTCAAAGATCCAAAATGTAAATGGTACAAAAACGAAGAACTCTATGTCATGGAAAGACTCTCCTATTTCCCATGCTTCAAATGCAAGAAACCATACTTTGGTGGTGAAAAAGCATGTGGAGAGAACAATGTAGATTTCAAAGCTGAAGAACTTTTATGTGGTGGATGTAGTTGTGATGGTAAAGATAATTGTGAAAAACATGGAAAAGACTATATGTATGTTATTATTTATTTTTATTATTTAGTAATATTATAACTAAATCTAATTTACTTTACTTGTAGTGAATATAAATGTAAATTCTGTTGTAATACATCTGTATTCTTTTGTTGGGGTAAGACACACTTTTGTGATGATTGTCATAAGAAATCAACGGAAATGGTTCGTACACCAAGAGCTGACCTACCTAAATGTACATGTGGCAACATCCATCCACTCAATGGAGAGGAACATTGCTATGGATGTTCAATATGCAGAATTAATCAAGCATAACGAAGCTCACAACAGAAATACCAATCACAATCTATTCAATCAACCAATCAATCAATCAATCAAGATGACTTCCCTCCTATATAGTATACTATCGCTCCAAAATATATAAATAATATAATAAGATAATATTTATTGTAAAACTAATTCATTAATTTAAAAAAAGTAAACAATAAGCTATATATAAAAATACAAACGACCAACTTCTTTTTATTATTGTAAAAAAATAAAAAAAAGAACAACTAATAGATATATAATCTAATCAAGATTACCTTTCTCTTTTTTTTTTTTTGAATATATTAAAATTTTAATATAGCATCGCAATTTAGATATTTTTTTGATCAAATTTTTTATGATAACAAATTTATTGGGTGTGTGATAATATTTATTTTTGCAAAAAAAAAAAGAAAAATTAGCCATCCTTTATTGGATTCCAACTCAAAATCCCACCTTTTGACCCTGCAGTTGTACATTTTTTTATTAATAAAATAATTGAGGTCAACAATGTTTTGCCTTTTGTTGATTTATTTTTGTGCATTAACATAATATATATCAATTTATTGTGAACACCAAACCATCCACCAACTCAGTTCCACCAAACAAAACAATCATCTTCAAAATTTATTTTTTTTGTCCAACAGTTCTCTTTAAATTTCCAACTCTCTTAAACCATTTTCTTTTGTAGAGATCTATTTTACTTTTTCCACCATCAAATTGTTTTTTCAATAGACATAACTGATAAATATAACAAACTATTTGTCAATTGTAAAACATCCAAAACTATTTATTTATTTATTTATTTGTATAATATAATAATAAACAAACTATTTATTTATTTATTTGTATCATTAGAAAATCTATATATTTTAATTTCCAAACAATAATTTAAGAAAACAATAAAATAATGGCAACAAGAGCTCCACCAAGACCACCAGTAGGTAAAGGACCTGCTCCACCAATGATGGGAATGAAACCACCAGCTCCACCACCTCCTCCAGCACCAGCGGCACCAGTTGCACCACCACCCAAATCATCAGAGAGAAATGCATTGCTAAACTCTATTCAAAAGGGCTCCAAATTAAAGAAAACAAAGACCAACGATAGATCAAGTCCATTACTGGCACCAGACAAGTCAGCTGGTGGCGGTGGTGCCGGTGGAATGCCACGTCCAGGTGGTGCTCCAATGGGAGGAATGCCACGTCCAGGAGGTGCAGGAGGACCCCCACCAATGGCTCTTCCAGGAATGGTAAATACTTATTAAACTCATACTACAGCGGAAATAATAAAATACTAACATCCAATCAATCATCATTTACTTTTCCACAGAAAAAACCAGCAGGACCACCAGCACCAATTAGCTCTGGACCACCAAAGCCAGTTGCTTTACCACCAAAATTACCTGCAAAAGTCGCTGCTCCACCACCCAAGTTACCACCAAAGATTGCTCCTGTACCAAAGAGATAAATAGTCATTAATAAACTATAAAAAAAAAAAAAAAATCTTCTCTTTTTCATTTTAAAATAAATTACAATATATCTAAATAAGCGCAAAAAAAAACAAAAAACAAACAATATTAAAAAAGATTAAATAAAGTAAAAAAGAATATTTAATATTAAATAAAATAAAAAATGTTTATTTATAATCATATTTTTAAAATTCTGATCAAAGGCAACTCAACAACATTGAAAAAAGCTTCACTATAAACTATTGAAGAGAAAAAGAAGATTAGTATTATTGAATGATTATTAAATAAAATTTAGTGGTATTTGTTAAGAAAAAGTTATAATATTGTTTAGGATCAGAAAATTTTAACCAATAACCATACGATTTTTGTCACCAGAATTGATGTAAGTTCAGGTCGTTGTATCATCATCAAAACAATATTTAACTATTCTACTAACTATAACCAACTATATATTGTGTAAACTTACAATTTAAAAAAAATATCAAATGCAATGCATCTATAAATTAGTAACCAAGACGAAATAATGAAAATGAATAGATACAAATCGATTATTTATGACAGATAGCAAGAGCAAAACGAAAGAAAAAAAAAAAAAAATCTGCTAAACTGAAACGAAAAAAAAAAAAAAATTATTTTTTAAAAAATTAGCAATCAACTACTACTGCCCGGGCATAATATATTCAAACAATTTATTATTTAAACAATTACAATATTTATTTGTTTGATAATAATCATAAAGTGATTATTGCTAAATTAATTTCTAAAGAAGAGCATGATATTGATATCTGTATAATTATTTAATTTATTCTGTGAGATTTATGATCCTCATATAGCGATGAAATACTGAGATTTGATTAAAAGTACAAATAAATAGTTTAATAATATTTGAATAACAATGATTATTGTTAGAAAACATTTGTAACGGAACCTCAGTGAAGAGATAATTATTGTTTTAGTTTGGTAGAGCTTACTTGTAACGTTTGAAGAAGGAGGACTTTTTTTTTTCAATAATTATTTTGTAAAAAAAATTATTTTTTTTTTGAATTTTTTTTTCATCGTTCTCGCTTAACTCATGCCACTTTCAAGTTTTTAATCTTTTTTTTTATTCTATCAATAGTTGTATATCCTCACCGGAGAAATTCTATACAGTTTCAGAGATGGTTAGCACAAAGAAACAAGTATGATTCGACACAATATGCAAATGTGTGATTGCTTATAAAATATCATATCAGTTAGATAGGTCATAATCAATATTTATAATTATATCTATATCTTAAAGATACCAATAATTCTATAAAATCAAATTTACAAATCATGATTGATTTGTTTTATTTATTTTTTAAGATTATCAGTGGTGGAGAGATAGTCAATTAGATTAATTATAATTTGATTAATTCCAATTATAATTGTTGGTATAATAATAATAATAATAGTTATAACATTTTATATATATCTATTTATTATTTGTTTTTTTATTTATTATTATTCGAATTTAATAAAAGTAACAATTTAACTAACTAGAGTTCTTTCGATTTTATAGAAGAAGTCCCAAGAAAACATCGGTGCCAAGTTGGCTCTCGTCATGAAGTCCGGTAAATCCCAACTCGGATACAAGTCAACCCTCAAGACTTTGAGATCTGGTAAGTCAAAGTTGATCCTCATCTCCAACAACTGCCCACCACTCAGACGTTCTGAAATCGAATACTACGCCATGTTGAGCAAGACCAACGTCCATCTCTTCAACGGTAACAACATTGATCTCGGTACTGGTTGCGGTAAGAAATTCAGAGTCTCAGTCATGAGCATCACCAACGAGGGTGACTCTGATATCCTCACTGCCTTCGCCAAGTAAATTTACTTTTTATCTAGATCTTTAGATATTAAATAAAAAATAACCATCTACAAAAAAACTATCTTTTATTTGACTTTTATTCTTAATTTGTTTAAATTAGTATTGTATTGTATTACTTATAATACCAACCAATATTGAAGAATATTGTTGTATTATTAGTCTTTTATAGTAGTAGTTACAAAACAAATAAAACTCTGATATTTATATATTTGTGTTTTGTTTTTTATTTATTTTCAAAAGTAAAGTTTTTAATCATGTTCGGACGATTGTAAGTTTGATCCTAATATTGGTGAATCTTGTTGAAGACTGAGTGGTTTTGATGTAAGTTTGTTGATGACTTCACCGAATTTTGTCCAATCGTCAACTTGTGGCGATGCGAATTGACTTGAGTCATAGAGTGAAAGTTGGCCACCAGAGTCACCAACGAGAAGACGTCTACCATCGGCAGACCATGAAAGACGATTGAGTGAACGAGATGATGTCTTGGCACGGAAGATCGGTGCTTCGGTCTCTTCGTTCAAGTCCCAGAGTGCAAGTTGTCCACTGCCGTCACCGGTTGCGAAAATCGATGGATTCACTGGCGACCAACGTGCATCGAATACGTAATCGGTGTAGTCTTCGAACGAGTAGATAGGTTGATCTGGCTTGCTCGATGACCACAAACGACATGTCCAATCGGTCGACGATGAAAGGAAGAGATTCGAGAACTCTGAGCTGTTACGTGAGGGTGGGTGGAAGTCGATTGAGGTGACCGGACCGTAATGTGCTTTGAAACGCTCGTTGACACCAGCTTTGGCACCGTGTGCTTGTGCTTGATAGATAACACCTTCCTCGGTACCGACGTAGAATGTGTTCATTTCGGTCTCGGGGAAGACGAGCGATGTCACGGCGATCGAGGTGGTGGTGGAGACAGTTGCGGTGTTGGCGCGAGAGTTGAGGTCGAGTGTTTCAATGGGTTGTGAGAGATTGTCCAGACTCCAACTGCATAGTTTACCATCGGTTGAGATCGATACTAAGCTGTTGGCGTTTGCCGAACCGACGACGGCCATGCTGTAGACGGGGTGGGTGTGTCCGACTGACGAGAGCGGTGTCCTCTGTACTGGTGTCGACTTGGAACGGGTGTCCCAAACAACGATCTGACCAGAGTATGTACCACCAACGATCAAAGTGGGATGATATCTCGAAAAGAAGGTTGTCATCACTGGCGACTGACAATTGAAAACGTATTCTGGTTTCTGGAAATAGTTATTTACAGTCCAAACGAGGACAACTCCATCTGGGTCGTGAGAACCTGCCTCATTTGCAGAGTATGATGTCACTACCAACTCTGGATGTTTAGGTGACCAATTGATATCGGTAACTGATCTATGTTTCGACCATCTTTCATCTTGTAATGTTCCAATCAATGTTAATTCTTTAGATGATGATTTACTCCTACAAAATAAGCGAATTTTCGATATTATTATCTTGGTATTAGAAGAAAATAGAAATAAAATAGTTATTGGCTTGTTTATATATATACATACTCTTCATCAGATTTAGTATAGTCAACTAAAATATCGATTGAATCATCAAGACAGAGTGCACGTTCAATTACTTTGGAGGTTCTGGAGAAGAACGATTTGAAAGAGTCAGACTCCAAGATGTTGCTCTTGTCGAGATCGTTCAACACTATAATTTCAGGTTCGTTTGACGATGAAGATTCCTCTGCAGCCTCTGGTATCGCTGTATCTGTTCCTTGATTCGAGGATTGCTGCTGCTGTTGTTGCATCTGTGATTGTGATTGTGTGAGGAATGAAGGTTGATATTTCAACTTTGATTTCGATGGAGTCGATTGCACTGATCTCGCAGCAATCTCCTCCTCTGTCAATGGTTCTGGATCAATAGTTTGAGTTCCCTTTGAATATTTTGGAATCTCCTTTGGTGGTAAATCGATATCTATAACCAATGATTGTACTGTTAAAACTGGTTTATATCTACAATTTTAAAGTTCGATTAGTTAGTTAGCACAACTAAGTAAGTTTGTTAAAAATTAGTGCATCCACCACACCAGACCAATATTACTTACTTCTTCTCATCAGCTGCAGGTGATTTAATGTCTTCTGGAACTTGTTGTGATTGCTCTGTTTGTGTTGGTGAAGTGGCGACTGGTGATGGTACCATTTGGTGAATGGAATCCATTAGACTGTCGAAATCCATTCCTTTGGAGGTTGGCGATGGTGATGCAGCTGCAGTGGTAGTTGGTGATGATAAAGATGATGGTTTCTGTCCCACATTTTTCTATAGCAATAGATATAAAAATAGTGTTATTTCATTATATTAACTAACTGAATGGCTGAATGTTTCGACAAATATAGAATAGATGATGTTAGTTAATGACGATGCTTACATTCTTTTCTTTATACTCTGCAATTCTCTTTTTCTTCTCTTCCAACTCCTTCTTTCTCTGATTTTTCATAGCTTCACTATCCATTTTTGTGATGTTCTCAAATATGTTTTTAATTAGTTTCTTTTTTTCGAAACCAATCAATCAACTAACCAATAGTCAAAGTCAAACAAATTCAATATTTCTTGTTATTATTTATACAGTTTATAAATACAATGATTAATATCTTTACTCTATTATCCACCACCTATACAATACAAAAATTAATTAATTAAATATATATTTTAATTTATGATATTGATATTGATTTCTATATAGAATAATATATATATAGTCAAAATAGTCTTTTTTAGATTGATACTTGGATAACCAATACAAAGCAATGATCATCACATGAAAAAAACAAAAATGAAAAATAAAAATAAAAATAAAAAAAATACAAAAAAAATTTTGAAGTGTTTATCATAATGAAAAATGGAGGGTAACCAGCTTTTTAAAGAATGATTGTTATGTATTATTATTGATTTTATTTATTTATTTATTTTAGAAGAGTTGGTTGGTTTGGTTCATGTTCTATAATTACATTGGCAATAGCATAGTCAGTGTCGTGTGATATCGAAATGTGTATATCGGTTACATTCAGCTGCTTCGACAGATCCAAAGAGTTTTCGATTAGATCGACGTACGGAGATCCATCGCTATTCGAAAGTATACGTATATTTTGAAAGTTTAGTTTTGCTCTTTCAATTCCTTTGAATGCTTTATAAACTGATTCTTTTGCTGCCCATCTTAATGGATTAAAATAAAAAATATATTAATTAATATTGATCATATGAAATGTATAATCAATTATTAGATGAGTTAAGTAAATATAGCAAATAGCATACCTTCCAGCTAAATATTGTAAAGCATTCTGTTGACTTTGTAATTTCAATTCTTTGAATTTCTCTATTTCCACAGGATGAAATGCTCTCTTTAAAAATCGTTCATTCTCTGAGTTCACAGTGAACCTAGATATTTTAACAATATCATTTCCTATACCTAATATCTTTATACATCTATTTGACATTATTATATAATATATATCTACAAATACAATCTAAACGATTTCTTAAAATTTTAATAATATTTTGTTTTTTTTTTTTTTTTGTAATTCATGTTTTCATGTTTTAAAAGAAAGAAGTTCATTGTTGTTGGTGGATAGATAAAGATAAAGATATAATAATGGATTCAATTACAAGTTTAATGAATGAAGATGATGATAATAGTTTATTGGTTATAGTGGCAGATTTCAATATATATTCATGGGGTCAGAGAGCGCAGACAGTCCAAAGCGAAGGAAGAGACGGTCGTAGATTCCCATTGATTACACTGCCCACTTTTATTGAGAACTTATTGGTATTCATCAATGCCTATCTCATGTTGAATCAAGAGAATCAAATAGCACTGATATCTTCTGTCATTGGAGAGAGTTACTTTGTATATCCACCACAACCACAACAAGCACTCACCGATCATCGTTGTATATCAGAACAAATACAATCATCATTGGAAAGAATCAATACTATATGTTTAGAGAGTATGTTTTTATTGCTTATCGTATAATTGTTGTTCAGCAACTACAACAACAACAACAACAACAACAATATGAATTATCTAATCTTTAACACTAACACTATTATTATTTTTATCATTCATAAAACAAAAAAGATTTAGATAAAAGAAGTGAAGAACAACAACAACAAGATTGTACATCTTCATTCTCTGCTGCAATGTCATTGGCATTATGTTGTAAGTAATCAACAACAATACCTTGGTTATTTTAATAAAGTATTAATAGTTTAATGCATAATAGATATAAATAGAATAAAGAAAGAGTTTCCAAGTTTAAGAGCTAGAATTCTTGTATTTAATTTGTCACCGGATGTGTCGACACAGTATATACCGGTTATGAATTGTATTTTCTCAGCACAGAAACAATCGATTCCAGTGGACAGTTGTGTTTTATCAACAACAGACTCTACCTTTTTACAACAAGCATCTCATCTCACCAATGGAATATATTTAAAACCTCAAAGACAAGAGAATCTATCACAATACCTATTAGTATGTTAACATTGAAGAATGGTTAATCATAGTCAATTGATAGCAATCCAATTAATCTAATCATGATTTCTATTTATAGTCAACATTTTTAGTAGATTCATTCTCAAGAAAGTATTTAAGTGTTCCTACTTTGAAGACAGTTGATTTTAGAGCATCTTGTTTCTGTCATAAGAAGATTGTTGATATTGGTTTTGTTTGTTCTGTTTGTTTATCAAGTAATTATTATTATTATTATTATTATTATTGATATCACATTAATATTAAATCATTAAAAATACTGACACACTTTAACTTCTTTTAAAAACCACTGTAGTTTTTTGTAAACACTCCTCTTCTTGTTCAACTTGCGGGTATGTTATTTACTTAATAATGATTGTTACTATAATTTTTAGTGCCCAATGATGATACTAACTAACTAACTAATACCATTTTAAATGATTGAATCATTTTAGCACAAAGTTTGCATTGAAATATGATCTCTCTAAAATTACAAATGCATCAGCAACAACTTCAGCTACGACCACGACCACTACTACAACCACTTCTTCTACAAATTCGAATTAAGATACCAGTGGTAATAAAGTAGTAGTACTACTAATTTATAATTTGTAATACGGTTTAGATTGGATGCTAAGTAAAGCAAACATTGATTGGAGCTTGAGTAACACCTCATCCTATTTTTTTTGTTGAATTTCTTTTGATAATACACGATTCATGGTATGATTATTGTATAAGTCACCTCATATTCAAAACAACAACAACAACAGCAACCACTACTAAAAAGAAGTAATGGTGGATATCATGCAACTTTATAAAATAAGAAGATAAGATAACGATTGAGATGTATATAAAGATAAAGTAAAGATTTTGTGTTAGTGGGTTTTTTAAGGATGAACAAACTGTAAATAGTCTAATTTATAACTTCCCCACGCACACACCACACATATATATAAGTATTTTGTATATGTCTGTAAAAGGTAATCACTTGTTTAATGTGGTATCACTCAACTACAATCTTTTCAAATTTAAAAGTAGTGTGGTTTGGAACTAACAATCAATAAAAAAACCACACACACACATATATATATATTAAGATTGACTTAAGGTAAGGTAATTAATAACAAACATACATATAGACATTCAAAAAGATTGAATCTTAAATTTAGATTTGCTTTTGTTAAAGTAGATAGTTGCCTGTGATTTTGTTCAAAGAGGAACATTCAAAAACTTACAAATTATTGTTTTCAATATCAATGATCCACACCTAAACAACACACTTGATCAATCACCAATTTTCAGTCAATATAAAAGGGAAGTGTGGTGGTGTTGCTGTTGTTCGAACTTAAAATATTTATTGGTGGGGAAGGGTAAGTGGAACAGAACGGGGTTTATTTACATTACACCTAAGAGTGATTGTGTGAGATACGAGGTGTGGAGTTTATATATCTGATCAAGGATTTGTTATTTGTTTAATAAGAATTTCAATAGTACTGATGAAAGTTATTTCCTTCAATACAATTTTGAGTGAATGAAATGTTAATGAGGATGGAGCAATCAAAGAGTAGTTGTGATGTGTATACCATTGATACCCTCAGATAACTATTATAAATTATAATAAACCCAATGGTTTAATTAAAATATTAATTGGTGGTACTGTTAATGGTAACAACGAGCATGTGAATTCTGTATAGAACAACATCTCTATATATTTTATAGGTCAAAATGATAAATTAAATTCTTATAATGCCAAACAAAAACATATAAATTGGCTTCAGATTATCAGTTTTTATCATCATTTTCTTCTAAAACATCCTCTCTAAATATTAAAAATAAGAATATTCTTTTTTTAAATTACAACAAAGTTTATAAGATATATATCAATCTTGAAATCAGATTTTTTAAATAGATCCAATATTCCATTTATAAATATCTTTAAAAATTTCCAAACTATTTAAATAGAATAACAAAATCAATTTTTTTCAATATACTCTATCAAAATGACTTTATTAAGTATGTATCTAAAGATTTAAATTTCTCTAACTAAGTTGCTAACTATTTATTTTTCATTATTTCTCTAGATTCTCTTACTAAACTCGGTTCTGTTTCATTTTCATCTCAGTCCAATTTTTCTTTGAAAAATAATGACCAAATTTCCAGTGGAATTAGTAACCAAACTACAATTCAAACAAATAACGATGTGACTCGTAGATCTCTAATCTTCCCAAGCTGGTATCCATGGGGTGATATTTAAACTAATAGAATATAATTTTTCAAACAACTCGCGATGATTCAATAAATGTATATACTTTTAAAATATTATTTAATTATTTATTTGTTTTGGGTCAAAGTGGTACATAAAGTCTTAATTTTAGTGGCAACTGCCTCATCCAATTTCTTATGTTGTAAATCAAACTGGAACATTTGGAGAATCATTGGAGTATATGGTGAAATCTATTTTTTTAAAAAACAAGGAAAAGAGTTAATAAAAGAAATAAAAGCAAAATAATCATTTTTTTCTTTACTTACAATATTGTATTGTGTTGAATATAATAAATTAATGGTATTGAAAACAGCTTCGATCTCTTCCAAATCACTCTTGATTGGCAATTTGGTAAACAAGTTCTTTAAGATATCAGCAACTGGCAGTGAATGAGATTGTGCCTGAACCAAACGGCAGACACAACCGATGGCGTTATCGATGACAACTGGCTCATATTCGTCGCTATTCAAGATTGGGAAAACACCTTCCAAAACGGCAATGGCGTGCTCCTTCTTGGCGGAAACACATCTGATTGCCAAGATACCCAAGAGGAAACAACTTACTCTCTTGACTTGAGATGAATCGTCCTTCAATCCGCTGATACCGACCTGGAAGAGTTTGTCCATGATGTTACTGCAGTCGGTCTCCATAACCTTTATGATCTCGGCGACGGTACCAATGACACAGGCACGAATCGAATGGTGAGTGGATGCTTTGGTCAACTTGAAAAGATGTGGAAGTGAATTCTCGAGGAAAGTCTTGAATTTTGGACCGGAAACTGTGGCGATTTCAATCATACACTCTGACGCGTAGTGGAGCAATTGGTAGTCGGGATCGTCGTCGTCGTCTTCGTTGAGGTCATCCTCTTGACGATCGTCTTCCTCGTCTTCTTCGTCGCTATCATCGTGAGTGTCACCACTGGTGGCAGTCTGGCAGTAGAGATTACCCATGACCACTTGGAGGACGGCTCCACCGACAGCTTCCAAGTAGGGAGCAATAGCACCTGGACCAATCAAAGCAATGATATCGGCAATGCAACCAAATGTACGTGATACAACACTCTTGCTTGTGTCGTAGGAGAGCACCTGTGCGAATACCTGGAATGAGAATTGCAAAAGTGTTTTGAGTTGTTCAGAGACTGGTGCTCCAAAGTCACCTTTGACCCATTTTGTGGCTGGCGGGAATACTTCGTTTACCGCTTGGATAAGCGATTGAATGGCGATCATGGTTTCGAAACGGACATCCTCGTGGAAGTAGCTGGCGAGTGCTTCGATATTTACGATCACTGCTTCGGTGTATGGAATGAAGAGCTTGGGGACCGACTGGGCAATGACACCAATGGTGTGAATTGCAGCACACTTCTCATCGAGGAACGATGTTCTGACGCTAAGACTTACATTGTCGTCGTCTTCCTCATCACCACTCTCTTCGTCGTTGTCGATTCCACTGATTTGATCTTCGCTGTGCTTGGTTCTCTGGACACCATCGTCTGAAATTGCGGAATCCATCAACTGCTTGATAATTGGCTGGATATAAGCTTGCATCTCCTCACCGAAATGCTCAACCAATTTACCATAGAACTCAAAAGTGTACTCATTGACCTCGGAATTATGCAAAGTTTCAACACCATCGTGTGCAGCAGCCATGAGATCTGGAATGAGTGGACGGAACTTCTCCTTTGGAACAGCCTTGGCCATGGATCCAACACACTCGAACGCATTGGCACGGAGAGAGAGCAAGTTTGGCTCCTTGGTGATCAAGAGATCACGAATAGTACTCAAGACACTGTCGAAATATGGAGCAAAGTCAGACTCTGATGCGAGTGCAACAGCACAGATTGCAGACAGCGCAAACTCTTTCACCTGGATATTGTTACGTTGCAGGAGAGTACCCATCTTGGACATTACACTATCGATAATTGGCACGATTTGTTCACGCTCCAAATTGACGATAAAGTTTTCGAGTGCATAGCAACAACGAAGGATGAAAGCATCGTCTGGATCATCGAGTGACTTGAAAACCAATGGGAAGATCTGGTTGGAGTAACGGTAGAACTCTGGGTGAATGTTCTCAGAGAGACGAGCAACGGCAACACATGCATTCTGACGAACGATCTTGTCTTGCTGGCCGAGCGAGTGGAGAATCAACTGAGCGATCAACTCGATGTTGTCACGCATATCCTCTGCGCAACCATAGGAGAGTTGTTGAATGATCAATGGGAGTGCAACCTGTTTGGTCATATCGTTGGATTGAGCAAACTCCTTCAACACTGGCACCAATGGATGGAATATATATCTGGCGCTGAACGATTCACCGCAATATCTCAAAGCGATACCTGCAGTCTGATACAAGTAGTTATCGTCCAAATCATCGGAATTTCCTTCACTTCCCAAAATAATAATCAAAACCTGAAGAATTGGTTCCAACAACTTGTTTCTCTTTAAAATCTTTCCTTTACTAAAAATATATAACGAAATAAATATTAATATATAAATTGTTTGATAATCAAAAACAAGTTAGTTATTCGATACACTACAATTCAATCATGGTTCTAAGGAATTCCAAAGCAGAAGTACGAATGGAAGAATCGATGTTTACATTGGCAGCAACTTCAATAGAGAATTGAACAACTGCTGGAAGTTGTTGGAAAACAGCTGGTGATTGCTAGAAAATATTAATGAATGTTTACCAAGTTAGTTTTCCATTGAACGGCTAATTGACTGACTGTTTGAACACCTTACACTTTCAGCTAGATCATCGAATACCTCGAACGATGTAATAACATCATCTTCCATTTCATTCTCAATGGAGCTCTTTAAGACTTGTAACATTCTTGGGATGAGTTGGATGAGTTGACGAATGGTGTCGGTTTCACCGCTGAGTGCAATCATTGCACTGCCGACGGCACGCAATGCAGCCGATCTCACCTTGGCAACTTGATCGCCAAGTCCGAGGTTGAGGGCATTGACCAACTTGGTTGCGTTCTTTGCAATGGTGATTCTGTCGTTTTGGAGCAGTGTTTCGATGGTGTACATCTGGAACTCACGATCCAACGGGTTCTGTGACTCACTCAGACCAAAGAGGAACGGTGTGAATGTTTTCCATTCTCCGAGTGGCAACTCGACACGTGCAATGATAATCATGACTTCAGCAATCGATTTCTTCAAGAGACCGTCGGTCTCCTTCAAGAACAAGTCGATAAACATAGGTTTGATAGTATCACGATCCTTCGATGACAACTTGGTCCAGTGTACAACCAACTTCTTTCTCAACAAAACTGCTGCCAAATGTTTGATCTATTAGATAGAGGAGTATATAATATTCTAATATTAATATTTCTTGCTCAGACTTTTTTAGTTGTTTGTTTGTTTGTTTGTAAAAACAATTATTGTTAATTGTTGATCGCTGAACAATACAATACCTCTCTGTATGGTGAAGATTGAATAAAGTGAATGAGAATCAAAGATGCCGATGGTTTCTTGAGGATTCTGTTCATGTTGTTGGTTGCTCTCTGAACAACCTCTGTATTTGGTTCCAAGAAACCTCTAAGATTGAGCTCTACCTCTGCTATTTCATTGGTTGCCATTTTTTGATTCTATCTATCTATATTGATCTACTATAGATTAAAATGTAGCTAGTGGAAAAAGTAATCAAAGATAAATTAACAACAAATAAAACAAACAATCAAAAATCAATCCTTTTTTTTACCTCTTTAAAAACTTTGAAAAAAAATTGGAAAAAACGAGCGAAAATTAATTTTTTTATTTATTTTATTTTTATTTTATTTGTAAAAAAAAAAAAAAAAATTTGTGAAGTTATACTCTAATTAACTTGATATTTTAATTAAATATTATACTAAAGTTTCTTCTGCCTGTTGTTGTTGTTGTTGTTGTTGAACAATAAAACAATAAATTAATTTAATTATTGAAATTTTAATGAAATTAAATTGAACTTTCAAATTTAAAAGTTAGACAGACTAACTAACGAACCGTTAAAAACATTCATTTCAAATATTTAATTACTTTCAATTTTTAGTTTTAATGATTATTTGTTTTGTTTTGTTTTTGTTTTTGTTTTTGTTTTTTTAAGAAAAGATTAGATAAGACTAGATAAGATTAGATTATAACATTAGATTAGATTATAACATTAGATAAGAAGAAAAGATATCAAAAGATGAAAAAGAAAGAAGAATCAACAAATTTTGAAAAAGAAACAATCATTAATAATACATCAAAGACAAAGGTGTGTTACTTTCATGATCACGATATTGGCAACTATTTCTATGGAATATATCATCCTATGAAACCACATAGACTTTGTCTCACCAACAGTCTCGTTCTAAACTATGGTCTACATAAAAAGATGGATGTTTACAAAGCAAGAAGAGCAGACAAACAAGATCTTTTAAAATTTCATTCACCTGAATACATTGATTTCTTGGAGAGGTAAAATAAAACACCATGGTGATAACATAATGAACAAAAAAAAACACATTGATAATCATACTAATAGATTCTAAATATACTTTAGAGTTACACCTGGAACTTTAAATGATTATAAAGATGCTGTTAAACAATTTCACATTGGTGAAGATTGTCCTGTTTTTCCGGGGCTCTATGACTATTGTCAGGTTTATACCGGTGGATCTATTGAGGGTGCAATCAAACTCAATCACAAGATGTACGATATCGCTATCAATTGGAGTGGTGGATTGCATCACGCACGAAAAGACGAAGCATCTGGATTCTGCTATATCAATGACATCGTACTTGGCATCATTGAACTTCTCAAATACCATCCTCGTGTATTGTACATAGATATCGATATTCATCACGGTGACGGTGTACAGGAAGCATTCTACCTTACCGACCGTGTCATGACCGTAAGCTTTCACAAGTATGGCAACGACTTCTTCCCTGGCACCGGTGACTGGGATGAAATCGGTGTGCGCAAAGGTAAACAATACTCTGTCAACGTACCACTTCGTGATGGTATAGACGATAGAAGTTATCAAAGTATATTCAAACCTGTTATACAAGTAAGTAGTACTAGTAATAATCCAAATATACACAAGCAACAAACAAGCTAACTAACTAACTAACTAATATAATGAATGTATTAAATAGGGTGTAATGGACTATTATAAACCATCGGCCGTTGTGCTGCAATGTGGTGCTGATTCATTGAGATTCGATAGACTGGGATGTTTCAATTTGACATTCAAAGGTCATGCAGAGTGTGTAAAGTTTGTAAAGAGTTTTGGATTGCCTACTATGGTGTTGGGTGGCGGTGGCTATACCGTGCGTAATGTCGCACGTTGCTGGACCTACGAAACGTCCGTACTGTTGGACACAGAGATCAAAAATGAACTTCCATTCAATGATTACATTCAATTCTACAGTCCCGACTTCCAGCTTCACCCAGACTACTCTGGAATACCATACCGCTATCAGAACCTCAACAACAAGCAATACCTCGAGAATCTCAAGAGTAAAATACTCGAGAATCTGCGTGTCTTGCAATGGGCACCAAGCGTTCAAATTCAAGATATCCCTCCTGATGTTATGAACATCGAAGAAGATGAAGATAGTGTAAGTAATATAAATATTTATATTTTTTATTTTTATTTTGTGTTTTGTCAAAATTTGCTATGACACCACTTAAAAGATCATTTAGTTTGTTATTTATTCTCTTGTTCGCACCATCATCATTTTATCATCGCGGGTGCGTGTTGTCTGCTTGGTATCAAACAGCTCATCCCTCAGCTGACAATAAGTTTATACTTATTAGTCGACTAACATGTTTGGTCAAACCTTTCGCTCAGTCAAAAAAAAAAAACAACACCACTCCACAAACACCACTCATTTATTAATGAGGTCTGATCTTCCAACCACTCACCACACTTTAAAAGTCATTCGTTCACACATTCCATTTGTTCTTGTCGAAAAAGCTCTTGCAAAGTATATCTACTTTTTTTGTAAAAAAAAAATAGCATAATGTTTTTATTTTCGTTGTGATTTCTTTTTTTTTTTTTTTTTTTTTTTTTTTTTTAATATAGATGATATTATTGGTTAATTCAAATAAGTACACACTTTTTTTTTTTAACGGTAAAAAAATATAATTAATAACTAGCTAGTTAACTATTAAATTAAAATATTATATTGTTTATGTGAAAATATATTTTAATTTAATCTTCTGGGTTACAATTTTTGTTTGTTGTTTAAACACTTTCACCTTTCGTATTTGTATGATGGTTTGTAGTGTGTAACACCGGGACAACCTTCCCAAGATTTGCAGGTTAGGAATCCAAAACAAAAACAAAAAATATCTTGCAATATAAAATATCAAATCATTTGTCACTTGCAAATTTCCAAAGATTTATCATAATGTAATCAATTCTTTGCACAATATCAATATGATGATCAATTTCATTTGCTATAAATTCCAGATTTAAGAGGATCAGACACCCGATTTGCATGCACTTCATTTTAAAAAAAGTTAAAAACATCACCTCGTGTTAATATTGGTATTATTTTCTTTTTGTGGCTCGTTTGTTGGTAGCTCACCATCAGCGTATGGTCTGACATCCAAACAATAGTTGTTTTAGGATAGAATTCAATCACTAACGCGACTTTTGATTTTTTTTTTCTTATTTATTTCACCATCAAACAGTTCGACCCTGACAAGCGTAAACCAGCCAAATTCAACTCATTTAGAAATGAAGAGTATGAGAGTAGCGACGAAGAGGACTAGTACTGACAATAGTTGGCTTGCCGTGTGTGTTGTTTTTGCTTCATCTTTGAATTCTGATTGGTGAACAAAGCAAAACAGTTTTTGGTGTTCGACCAAAAATAACCAAACAATCTATTAAAGTTTTTTTTCTTTATCAGTTTGGTTTTGATAAAAGCGATCTCACACGCAAAACAAGATTAATTAATTGGGTATCCTCACCACCAAATTGACGAAAATAAACCAAAAAAATAAAAAATTGAAAACCAAAAAAACTTTTTTTTTTTTTTTTTGTTGTTTTGCAAAAAATATAGTCGATTTAGCTCGACATGCGAGAACATATTTTATATGACCCGTAGGTGACACTCTATGGAAGTCACCCACCAAATATTGATTCAATCAAAAGCACCAATTAGATTTTTTTAGTTTTTCAAAGTCTTTCCAAAAAAAAAGTGTGTGTTTTTATCTTTTTTAATATATTTTTAATCAAGTATCCAAAGACATCATCACATGATCAAACCAATAATACTTACCAGTACACTGACCAAAACTTATTTTTAATCGCAAATCACTCCAAAACTTCTATCTGCTCCCCAATCCTATTATCTGTGTTTATTAATACAACCAAACCAAATTTCACTCAATCAATTAAACAATCAAAACAATCAATCAATCAAATAAAATCTTTTCGTAATTAAATAATTTTTATTAAAAGACAACAACTTCACTTTTATACTTTATTAATAATAGCATCGCTGCTTTTTACTAAATTTTTAATTTATTGTAATACCATTTAAATAATAATAATCATAATTATATAATTATATTTTTATACCTCCCTATATCCTTATATTATTATTCACACCTCTCCAAAAAAATCAATCAATATAATTTTTATATATCAAACTGATTATATATATCATCACATCTTTGTTTCTCAAAAAAATTCAAATATCAAATAACCAATATAACTAAATTGGTAGACAGTTGTAACAACAACAATAGTCGCCCTTTAAATAACCACAAGAATCATTGATCTCTCCATACAATCCCAACTTCAACACACGAATAACTTCAAACCCTAACACTCTATTTTCATTTTATTACATTTTTTCTCTACCACTACACACAAAAATAACACCATAACTGATCAACCTGTGTTATATCAAATCGATCATTGCTCACTTCTACAAATAAATTATAACAACAAAAAACTTTATTTATAAACCAATTTAGTTTACATTTTTTTTACATTTATAGTCTGTTACCTTCAATTATTATTGTTAGTTATAACATTATAATCCAAATCAGTATTGTCTCTAGCAGATTTATGTATTAGAATCTTTTTTTTTTTTTAAAAAAATAAATTTTAATATTACTTTTGTATCAATAATCAGTCACTTCACAGACTCCAATCATTTATAATTATAAAATATATTTTAGTTTCAAAACTAAGATTATTTCTTAATTATCCATTCTTATATATTGTAACACCACAAAATAATAGTACTAGTATTATTATTTGTATTTCATTTCTCTGAAAAGAAAACTATTCCAAAATAACCTTAAAAATGAATAGTATTAAACTTGTAGTTCTTGGTTCTGGATGTGTCGGTAAGAGTTCTCTTACCATTCGTTATGTCCACAATGAATTCATTGATAAGGTAAATATTATTAATTAAAAAAAAAAAAAAAAAAATTTTTTAAAATTCTTTTTATTAACATTATTTTATTTTTTATTTAGTATGACCCAACCATTGAAGATATGTACCGAAAAGTCGTTGAGCTCAACGGTGATCATTTCATGTTGGAGATCATGGACACTGCCGGAACTGAAACTTTCTTAGCCATGAGAGACTTGTATATTAGAAATGGACAGGCATTCATGCTCGTCTACAGTATTACCTCAAGAACTAGCTTCCAAGAGCTCGAACAGGTCAAAGACCAAATTCTTAGAGTCAAAGACGTTACCGTTGCCAAGTTGCCTATTATTGTCGTTGGAAACAAATCCGACTTGGAACCAGAACGTCAAGTAAGCTCACAAGAAGGTGAGAATCTTTCCAGTAAATGGGGTATCCAATTCCTCGAGACCAGTGCAAAGACCAACATGAACATCACCGCCGCTTTCGAGCACTTGGTTGCCCAGGTACAAAAGAAAACACTCGGATCAAAGAGAAAGGATAGAAAGAGAATCAATTTTTGTCAACTCCTGTAGGAAAATCAAATATCACAAAATATTTATTTTCTTCCAACTCCTGCTTCACCATCTTCTATTCTTGGAAGATATCAACTAACCTTTTATCGATTCGACTTGAGTTACAGTTCTCCACCAGTTTGAAGACAACTCATTTTAAACCTTTTTTTTTTTTTTTCAATTATTACCAATCATATAAGGAACTCGATCATGTTCCCCGGCCAACAATATATATAGAATAAATTCATTCATCACACCAACAATAACAACTCATTCGATCACTACCACCAGCACCACAATTATAAAAAAATATAAAAATAAAAAATATTTATTTATCCTTTCATTAAAATATTTGAACTTGGTTGTGTCTTTTTGAGATGTAAGATGTTCAATCTCGTTTAGTAGGGATGTTCCAATTCACAAACAAAAACTAAGATATTTCAATTTAAAGGTTACATAATAGATATCATAATCATACAAATTCAAATAAAGATGGTCATTCAAATCCAAATAAGATACAATCATGATAGATATTTTTTTGTTTGAAAATGTAACAATTCTTGTGTCTGGTTTTGGGAAAAACTTTTTACAAACAAAAAAATTCTCATAACTTATACAATCTCTCACAGAATCTAAAAAAAAAGAGGAGGATTGTAAGTGAGCCCTCATTTTCATTTTTTTGATCAAAAATAGATATTTTTTTTTTTTTTGAGGATGTTTTTTACTTTTTTTTGGTAAAAATAAATTTAACCATCGAGATCATCAAAAATTATTGTTCCAATTGGTTAAGAAACGAATTTCATACCCCACCTGATGGTTTAAGTGACTGCTGGCAGCTATGATGATTTAATAAAAATTGTATGCTTCGATTTAGTGTTATCTCCCAACATCATTGTCATTACAAGATGAAAAATATCACCCATATTGTTGATGGGGATTTTATGCAAATTAATGTTTCAACATTAATTCAAATGAAAATTAAAGACTAACATTTTAGTGTGGTAGGGTTGTTCTGCAGTTTTACTGATCCAGCAAGGATATTTTATTCCGATGAATTAAATCTAAATGTTTTTGAAAATAAAGAGTTTAGTTTCTATTGTTTTTTGGATTAGTGTGCCTGTTTGATTGTATTCCACTCAACCCAATCAAATCAAATCAAATCAAATCATTCATTCATTTTCTGATTGTTTTTATTTGATTTCTTTCTTTTTTTGTACTATTAGATATATCTTTATATACTACTTAAACTATTTAACTATTAAATATAAAAAAATATATATATATTTTTTTTTTCAAAAGTTTATCTATAAAAACTTGTAGCAATAAATATAATATTTATATATACAAATTCAATCAGTTTTCCAATATCAATATTATAATTTATTATTTATTTAGAAAAAACAAAAAGTAAAAAATGAGTTATATGTTTGAATTGTTTGATATTGTGGCTGGTGCAAGAAGAGCTAGCAGAGCGCAGAGTATAGACCAAAGACAACATTTGGAAAATCCGACACACAATGAAACCAATACAGATGGAGGTCCTATGCCAACTACAGATATTTCAGACAATGATCCAACTAATTCAGATAGCAGCAGTTCCACCGATGGACACTCTGATACAGAGGTTGGCAACGAAGATGGAATGATCACAATTTCACATCCAAAAAGAGAAAAGAAAACACATCACCCAATAATCAATAATAATAATAAACCACCTCGATTAAACCTTACAGCCATTAATAATAGCGTCAATAGTAATAATAATAGTAACAGTAGTCTTGGCTCAAATACATCACCGAGAAATGCAGCCGTTTTGGATTCACCAATTGAAAACAAATCTACAACATCACCAAGAACACCGAAATCACCAAGAACTTTTTCTATTCATGCCGGAGACATTGAACTGGATATAGTAGTTGGATCGAAGGACAAAGATGGAGCCGACGAGACACCAACACCAGGCGAGCTCAAAGACGACGAACTGGGACATTCCAAAGAGTTTAAAGTTAAAGAGTCCTATTTCCAATGGAAATATCTAAAGGGAGCACTAGGTTACCATGCATTCCATTTGTTGATAGTTGCAATTGTCACACTGGTTTGTTGTCTATATATCTCATTCTATGTCACTTTTGGTAGTCACTATATAAATGTTCCTTACGAAGAATGGCCACTCTGGTCCAAGGTTTCTTGGGTCATAACTGGTATTGTCAATGAACAGTTTCTTCACAGTATGGGATTCGCGATTATTCGATCTCAATATGGACACAAGCTGACAAAGTGCCTCATTCCCTACCATGTTGTGATCGCTCTGCTTTCGGCTGCTTTCGAGATTTACAGTAGAGTCACACGTCTCCAAGGCTCGGTGCTTTACATCCCCAAGTACATGCTTGCACTAGCAGATATCATTTTAATTTCATATTTATTTGGATATAAAGTTCTAAAGAAGAAATTCTTTGTCCTGTGGTTCAGTTTACCGTTTTTATTTATGGCAGTCTTTTTAATTATATACGACTATTCCTTGCTGCCATTTTTCCTCAAGAAGTCGACTACCGAAATTACCAGATCGGTCATTCGTATTCTTATACATCCAGCAATCACTGCTGTTTGCCTTTTGGTATCTAGATTCTGTGCAAACATGATCAAAGACTATGACATCCCACCACGCAGTATCCTTTCACTCACACTCATTCCAATTGTGTTCAACACATTCTATGGTAGATTCTTTGGAAACAGTATGGGTACTTTACTTGGTGTAACTATATCCTCACTTGTATTATCCTTTACAGATCTTTTCTGGAAATGTTCACTTAGAGCTCGTGATTCATTTATTGTAAAATATTTGTAAGTAATAATAATTAATAATATTATATCTTTATTAATATTAACATTTTTTTTCTATTATTATTTAATTTTAATTTTACAGATGCAGATGTTCAAAGAATGCATCTGTTATTATGAAGCATAATCTACCAATTTATGCTGAATATCAATCTTTTGATTTAATTTTCGAAATAAGTTGTAAGTTTATACTTTTAACATTATATCTATTATCAATTTATTAATTATTGTTTTTTTATTTATCTTTTAGCTAATTTCATATCAACATTTTTAATTATAACTTATTATTTGGTATATTCACCCTCGGAGCTAGATATTGGCTTCCAATTTAAAGTAATGGCAATTCAATTGGCATTCTCACTAGGAACTGAAATCGTTGTATCATATGTATCATTATCATACCTGAAACTACCTATTATAATACCATGGTCAAAGAGACCACCAGGATTCTTATTTATTATTAATTTCAGTTTCCTGGTAGGATTATCATATACAACTATTAGAATTATTTCTTTATTAGGTGGAAAATGGATCATCTTGAAATAATCTAAACAAAAACTAAAATAAAATATAATAATACTTAGAATAATAATCTTAATAGAAAATAAACATAAATTATTTATATATATAAATATTGTTTTCAAAAATATTAAGTATCTATAATAAACAGACACTCTGAAGATTGAGGGTATTTAGAAAATAAACCAAAAATAAAAACACTATCTATAAAAGTTTATTGGATCTTTGGATTTAAATGATCTTGTTTGAATTTGTTTGTTATCTAAATATTCCTGTTTGATTAAAGCAGAGTTTATAAAGCTGTGTTGTCTTCTATTTTTGTTTTCCAATGTAAAGTGTCGGTGTTTGATTGAAAGTGATCGAATCGATTGAAATTTAACATCTTCTAAATAACCAAAGACACCGTTGATCGATGAAACCAGTTTATCGTAGTTATTGTCACTATAGAAAAGCGAGTCCATAGGTGATTCCTCGATTTCTAAATTGAGTGTTTTGAACTTGGTGGTAACCCTCCGGAGTAACACGGCTAGGTACGAAACCTTTGGCAGTACCAACGTCAACTCCTCGAAGAGAGAGTAGTGCTCTATGAATTGACCGAGATGAAACGGCATGTGAAGATTATATTGACTAGCGGCTTTGAGGAACACCGTCAGTTTTCGCGATGATCCAAACTTAAAGAGTGCAGAGCCGTCAGAGAATGAATTTTCAACAAACAGCGTGGCGTTGGTAACACATGCCAAATCGGACATCTCTACATTATCCAGAATACTATCGTTATTATAAATGAATTGAATTGTATTTGCTTTCAGTTTGTTATTGCCTATGATCGATTGAATAAATTGTAAGCCAATGGTATAATGAGATTGCAATGACGGTGATACCGTAATGAAATCAAATGATACCAATGATTTATTGGAAAATACAAGTTGATATAGTAGTTCTATATTGTAGGTTGGTTGATTTGTAGTGGTGTTTGGTTCATAATTATTATAGGAGTGTTGATGATAGTCTTGGAATCTAATGTGTTTGAGATTGGTTATTTCTGAATAATCTGCTGGTAGCATTTCGGCAGTCTCCAAGAAGACGAGAGTAAATAAAAGTAAGTTGTTTAGGCATTGGCGTTTGAATTGGCTAGGAATGTATTGTATTTCTGTTGAGCACAAATAAAGAGGAGGACTTTTATATAGACAAAACTGTGAGCCAATCGATATACCTGAGTAGATGTCCATAGGAATTGGATGGTTCGATAGGATATTCGAACAAACCATATGAAACTGTTTACAAACACTACCAAGTGATACTTTCCACTGACTACTTAATGTTTTATCTTTAAATAATATCTCCAAAATATATTGTAATAGTAGATTTGAAATGGTTGGTGATTTATTATTGTTATTGTTATAGCAATTATAGTTATTATTATTCATTATTAAAGATTCAAATGAAGGAATATATTTAAATAGAGAATGATAGTCACCATGTTTTTGTATGTTTAGGGTGAGTGGTGAATTGATGATGTAGTTGTGAAGTGAATTCCATGTGGGAGTATCTTTGATCGATTGTAAGAGGTGCTCAACACTTGTTAGGTGATCTTTATCATATCTATACAGTGAATGATAGGTCTGATAAATTAATATTATATATTGTAGCTTCTTTTCATTGCTTTTGTTATTGATCACATAATCAAGCACTTTACTTGATTCATTGAAATAGAGTTCTGGAGTTAATTTATATTGATTAAATAAATTACCAATTTCATAACTGTTATTATTACTATTATTATTATTATTACTACAAATATAATTAGTAGTTTGATCGACGTTCATAATAAATTTTTATTTTTAAACAATTTTTATTTTTGTGTTGCTATTCAGAGAGAATCAGAATGGTGTGCGACAAAAACCGATCGGTTTTTTTTTTTTTTTGATCGCCCAACTATACACTTTTTTTAGTAGAATTGTTTTGGAAAAAGAATTTTATTAAATAAAACAGAAATTAAATATAAAAAACCTCAAAAAAAAAAAATTAATTTTTTATAGAAGTTAACTTTTATTGGTAACGAATGTGTCGAATGAAACAAGAAAAATAGAAATATTAAAAGATTATTCTGAAATTCAAGTTCGACCAAAACCATCTAAGAAATCGAAAATATAGAGATTTTTAATAAATATCTCTTTTTGATTTTTTTTTTTTAATTTTTTTTCCGTGTTTATGATTTCTTAAACCAGATGTTTGTTTGGAAGTCATTCGTCATCTTGATTTATAATTTCTAAATCAATTATATATATAAATCTAGATAGATTCAGATTAATAAATAAATGTATAAATCAAAAGCTTTATTTTTAATTGTTTTTATTGTTTTCAATCTAATAGTTGTGAAATCTGACATTGAAGCTTCTGAACGTATGATAGATATTAAATAGATATGTAAGATTTCACTTAAACTAAAGTATTTGATTTTCTTTAGTTTATTGTTTAAGATGGTTCATTCAACAGTTTGGCTTAGATTGGAGTCTAACTTCTGCCGATTGCACACAAATAAGTTCAAATCCTGAAAGAATAAAGTGTATAAGAGACGCCGATCAAGTTGATCATATATCTTCATTGTTTGTATTTTCGGTTGAAAAGAAATTACTTTCTTTTTTAAAATCTAATCTAATCATTGAACCAATTTGATAGATCAATTCCCCAGAAAGTGAAAGATGGTAGTCAACCCAATCCCATAGAAAAAATAGTTTTTCCCTATTTAACAACTTTTTTAATCAGTACTACCTACTCTTACAATTCAACTTATGATCTACTTCAGCTCATAGATCAATCAGAGAACGTAAATCTCAACAGCATTTCTCTTTCATTTATCTCCTTTAGCGATTATATTAGTATATTTCCTGTAAATTTGAACCATCTTACATCTTTGTAAGTATATAAATATAATCTATTTTAATATATATCTATTAAACAATATTTTTTCCTTATAGATCTTTAAGTTTTAATTTTTTTAAATCAGATCTTACCAGTTCTATATTTAAACCACCAATGGCAAGAGTAATTCTAAACGAAAATACATTTGGGTCTGGTACTTTTAAGATTAAAAATGATGGTAGCACTTTTGATTCTATGGATTTCCTGTATGTTTTTTTCTGGTATCAATTACAAGTGATTTATTAACTATCTAATTTATCTCTTTTAGATTTATAAGATTGTATAATCTTGGATTAAATAGCTTGGACTTTAATGCAGCTCAATGGCCTGTTCTTAAAACTTTGTATGTTCAATTAGACATCAATAGTATATTTATAAACTTATTAATAATAATTTAAATTATAATTTTATAGATCAACCGACCAAAAACTACCATATACTCTTAATATAGCTTCCAATTCAATAGAAAATTTGTAGGTTTTTTAGTAAAAACTAAGAAAAAAAAAATGTATTAATACTTAATGTTTTAGATCTGTTGTAAATGCTAATTTAAACTTGGGACCTTTACCTAAATTATTTGAATTGTTTGTATCTTTTTTACCTATAGGATTGTAGTACTATTTATTAACAATACTAATTTAAAAATATCACACGCTTAAAGACATATAACTGGTTCAACATTTTCTCCGTCAGATCTAAGTGGTTTTCCAAGTTTAACAAATTTGTATTTATTTTTATTTAATTTTTATAAATATATATTCTACTTACTTATTAACTTCACTCTTTTTCAAATGAAATATAGATATTTACTTTCACCGAATAATACAATATCCAATGGAGCCAATTTTAAAAATATGTAAGTTAATTCAAAAACAATAATTATTTTTACTTTAAATGATATCTTTGTTAACAATAATATTAGAATTTTAGATCAATATCCACTTTCACCTGCACCACCAGCAAAATGGTTTGCGCCAAATTTTTCATTGTAATTATTATAAATCGAAAGCAAAAATATAGATAGGGAACTAATATTGTGTTTTTATAAGATCAATGAAAAATTCATTTTTTGAAGGTGATACTGTTGACTATGGATCTCGTACTCCAAACTTATTGAGTTACAAAAACAATACCAAGTTAGGCACTGTGCTTTTCGATTCCAATTGTTATTCTTTCTATAATTCTGATTGTAATTTAACATCACCATATGTTCCAGATTGTTTCTATTGCTATTGGGAGATGTATCTTTCAAGTCTTCCACCAAATACCAATCCACCACCAGCGGGATTTCATTGTAGTAGGTTTCAAACATAAATTCTATCAACCTACATGTATACATACTAAATAATTAATTAATTCTTTTTTTGTTAATTATAGATTTTACTGTTGATAAAAGTTTATACTATGTTCCAAGTGATTTAAGTAAATATAATAGCTAGTTTAATAATCATTTAGGATCAATATTAACCAAAATAATCAATTAAAAAGGTTTGAAATCCATTCTTATCAGTGGAAATAATATAGGATTAGGATATGATGCAAAAAATCTAAGTGTCAATATTCCAAACAAGTTGTTAACGTAAGTATTAATATTAATAATAATAATCAAAGAAAAAAGTAATCTAATATATCTATATTTCTAAAGATATCGTCTACCTAGTAGCCAAGGAAAAGCAACTTTACAATTTTCACCAGAATCAGTTCATAGATTTGACATAGTATGGGGAGTTGAACGTATATATCTTTTAATATGATTCTATATTTTTTTGTTATTTATGTAATTAATATATATTTATTATTTTTTATAGCTAAAATTCAAAGAGCTGGATATTTATATGTAGATGAAACTTATTGTGAATTTTATATTTCAGGAAGATTCAATATGTATTCTAATTTTACAGTTCAAGTATATAACCAAACTTGTAATAATGTCCAAGTCAACAGTACAACTATTACTTGTAACATGCCAATTGCCAAAGCAAATTACTATAACATTACCGTGGATGACACTATAACCAACTTGTTCATTGATACCGGTATATATGTACCACCAGAACAAAATAATTGTGGTGTTAATGATCAATGTAATGGCAAAGGTGCATGTATCAATAAATTCTGTCAGTGTTTTACTGGTTATAGTGGATTCCTTTGTGACTCTGCAGTGCAAGGAGGAGGTGTCATCGTCAATCCATCACCAACATCACCAGAACCGACCATCATCGTAGAAGATAAGATTAAGTTCAAGTTTGACATTGCTTCCATTCAAGAAATAGATTCAGATTCATCAATAGTCAATGAAGTATTCACCTCGAAATGGAATTCAACAACTATTACTATCGATACACTTACAACGTATAACTATTATATAACAGTAAATTCAACATCGACATCGATAAATGCAACGATTGAGCAATCAACAAAAGATAGAGTGGTTGAATTTGGAGGTTATCCAACAACCTATGCTGCAGGTTCACTTAAGCTGACGATAAAGATTAACAATTGGAGTTATAAAGACAAGTTGAATCATCTTCGAGTTATCATGACAACAACCATTGAGAATACCAAAGATGATTGCGACTCAGATACGATTGCCGATGGTCAAGATATCAATGATATCAATTACTTGAAGGTGATGATGAATGACAAGACATTCTATGGTAGATTCCTTCCATATTCAGTGGTTGACAATGGTAGAGTCGTCAAAGTCAACAATCAATTGATCAACACAACAGTTTCTACCGGTCAGTCATTTATTGGAATATCATTGCCCCTATTGTCTTGAATGTATTATCGATCCTGATTTTTCAGTTTTGGTCAACACCGATCGATCTGGTGACTCTAGATGTAGATCAGAATCAAGAAAATGGTTAATTCCAACCATCGTTGTAGTCGTAGTTGTTGGTTCTCTGGCAATATTAATCACATTATTTTTAACTCTTAGAAGAAAATTTAAATATATGGGAATGCACATAAAAGATGTCATATCAAAAAAAAACAAAAAAGAAATGGTCGAATTAGAATAAATCAAATGATATTTTTAGACACACAATTCACTTAAATTTATTTTTGTTTTTTTTTTTTTTTTTTTCTGTAGGCATATCCAAACAAAGCAGATAGAGAGTTCGATTCAATATTTAAATATGAAAGAAGTAGCTTTATTTATTACAATAGTTTTTATGTATACCTATGAGTCAATATAATTGATCATCTTTATATTGTAACCTGGTTCACCACACCTCATAGGCAACATTCATACCAAAAGGTTAATTCCATTCGTTGTAGCCTTAGTTGTGTTCTCTAACAATATTAATCACATTATTCTTAACACTTAGCAGAAGACTTAAATAAATAGGAATGTCAAAAAGAAACAAAAGAAAAAGAAGTAGAATGAGAATAAATCAAATGATATTTTTAATCACAACACAATTAGATTTGATTTTTTTTTTTAAGTTCCAAAAAATCCAAGAAGAAAAACAAGATCTTTAGATTTGACTATTAATCACACTTAAAAAAAGTTTTTTTTTTTTATTTTTTATTTTTTTAGAAAATCATGATAAAATATTGTCGCTAAAAAAAATGTTGTTTATTTTTATCATAAAATGAAATATCTATTTTTGTTTATTTGTTTAATATATTTAAATAGTTTAGTTGTAAAATCAGATTTGATAGCTTCCGAATGTAAGAAAACTAAGAAGATTATAATTGTTTTTACAATAAATTGATTATATTGTTATTGTTTATTTACTCTAGTGTCAAATTTAAGATGGTTGATCAAACAGTACGGTTTAATCTGGAATTTGAATAATACATCCTGTGTAGAGATTATAAATAATCCACTATATTTACAATGTGGAGTCAATTCTGATCAAAAAGAATTTGTAAAAACCATGTAGGTGTATATTATTATCAAACCTAGTATATTAGTAGTATTACTAACATTTTTCTTTTTTTATATATTACAAAGCGCAATACCTCAAAATTCTACTACATTTCAATCAGTAGAACCGATTTTAGCTTTAATATTCACAAATCTTGAATCAATATCAATTGACTCGACTTACGCTTCTGATCCTGTCTACAACATTCTTTTTCTCCTAGATCAAGCTGAAAATATAAAATTGAATAATATAGCGCTATTACGGAATACTATCACCGGTCATATTGATAACTTCCCTTCTAAACTTAAAAATCTTACCACATTGTAAGTATTCTATAAACAACCAAAGATTATTTTCAAACTAATTTTATTGCATTTATTCCAAAATAGAGAATTGAGTTCAAATACTTTTAATAGCAATGTGACTGAATCAATATTCCTACCCCCTATGAAATCTGTTAAATTTGTCGGGAATCAAGTTTTGGGTAATATGATCAAGATCACCCAAAAATTTTCAACAATTCAAAATTTGTAAATATTTTAAATTTAACTATAGATAACTTACAATTTATTGATACTTTATCATAAAAGAGAAATAGATTTAGGTGATTTTGGATATATCAATCTAATGGTAACAACAGAATTTCTTCCAAATATTATTACTTTGTAAGTTGAATTGATTTTAAAACAATATTTACCAAAAACTCATTTTTTCTTATTTACATAATTATACTAATAATAATAATTAGGTATTATACTCAAAATACACCTTTTGAAATCAGTGTAGAATCTCAAACTCTTAGAAGACTGTATGTATCTTTTACATTTTAAAATTCTTAAAAATAATGATAACTTATTTATAAATTTTGTAGAACTGTGAAAAAAGGAACTGTGAATATGAATAGTTTACCAGAATTGATTTATATGTAAGTTTTTAATCAATATAAAAATATAAAAAATAAACTAACCCCAAGCTATTTTAATAAAGAGATTTTGAAAGTTGCCAATTCACACCAAGTGAACTAAATAAATTTCCAAGACTATCCAATGTGTAATGTATATTCTTTTTCGCATCCAAATTTATAGTTATTAATTAAATTATTGTTTTTTTCAAAGAAATTTTATTAATGTAGATTCCCCAATAACAAATGCTTCAAATTTGGGACTTCTGTAAATATCATAATTAGATTAGATTATCTTATTTATATTGTTTATTAATACAGGTTCTCTTTTTAGAAATTTGAGTGGATATGGTAGTGGAGTATTTCCTGATGAAAGTTGGTTCAAACCAGATTTTAATTTGTAAATTTAAAATTTTCTTTAAAAACTATGCTAGTTTACTAATAGTTTGATAATAATAGAAACATCTATGACTCTTTAATTGGTGGAGGTGTAAAAGACTTGGGAGCAAAATCACCAAGATCTATAGTTCTCATTAATAATACAAGATTAAGTGGATATTTATATGAATCAAATTGTTATATTTTTGGATTTAAAATAGACAGTCAATTGGGAGTGGCCCAAAACAATCTAAGCATTTATGTCCCCGATTGTTACTACTGTTATTGGGACCAATATCAGAAAATCTTACCTTCGAACACACCTCCACCACCAGTGGATTTTCAATGTCGTAAGTTAAAAACATAACAAAATAATAATCGAAATTCATTTAAAACTAAACTAATTATATTTTTCAAAGCAATTGTATATAATCAAACATTATTTTATGTAAACTCTCTTAGTAAGTATTATTGTTGTATTATTAAATTAATCAAATTAGAAATACTAATTTCATAAATTCATTCAGGTCCATTATATATTAGTGGTAAAAATCTGGGATCTAGATACTATGGTTCAAGAGTTGCAAATGTCATACCAAACAAATTAATCCAGTAAATATAGAATGATTATTTATAAATCTTTAAAAATAATAATTATATTAATTTTATTTAATAAATAATAGATACACTCCATTAACTTTACAGGGAAAAGAAACAATAGTTCTAAATTCAAAAACAAATCTTTCTTTTGATATTGTTTGGGGAATTGAACGTAAGTTTATTTTTATTGAATATGAAACAATAGATAGTCAATTAACTTTTATATAAATTATAGCACAAATTAGGAGAGCAAATGCAACATATATCAATGAAACTTTTAGTGAAATTAACATCTTTGGTAAATTCAATCCATTTTCCAATTTCATTATCAGTGTTTTAAATGATAGTTTTGATACGTCTTCAAGAAGAATTCCGTGTATTCACGTACAGGTATCCGATACAAAGTTGGTTTGTGATATCGCAATATCAAAGAGACCATACTATAATATCACGGTGTCCGACACTATGACAAGATTGAATATCGATACTCTGGTTTATGTACCACCCGATATCAATAATTGTGGTGCTAACGATGCCTGTGGTGGAAATGGAAAATGTATCAATGCATTCTGTCAGTGTAACAATGGATACAGTGGATTCTACTGTGACTCTAAACTGCAGGGAGGTGATGTCATCGTCAATCCGTCACCAACAGCACCGGAACCAACAATCATCGTAGAGGAGAAAATTCAATTTAAATTCAATATCATTGCAATCCAGGAAATAGATTCAGATGAAAAGATTGTCAATGAAATATTCACAGAGAAATGGAGTTCAACCTCAACTACCAAAGATACACTTACAACGTATAACTATAATATAATGGTTGGTTCAACATCGACATCGATCAATGCAACGATTGAGCAATCAACAAAAGATAGAGTGGTTGAATTCGGAGGTTATCCAACAACCTATGCTGCAGGTTCACTTAAGCTGACGATAAAGATTAACAATTGGAGTTATAAAGACAAGTTGAATCATCTTCGAGTTATCATGACAACAACCATTGAGAATACCAAAGATGATTGCGATTCAGATACGATTGCCGATGGCCAAGATATCAATGATATCAATTACTTGAAGGTGATGATGAATGACAAGACATTCTATGGTAGATTCCTTCCATATTCAGTGGTTGACAATGGTAGAGTCGTCAAAGTCAACAATCAATTGATCAACACAACAGTTTTCACTGGTCAGTCATTCATTGGAATATCATTGCCCTATTGTCTTGAATGTATTATCGATCCTGATTTTTCAGTTTTGGTCAACACCGATCGATCTGGTGACTCTAGATGTAGATCAGAATCAAGAAAATGGTTAATTCCAACCATCATAGTAGTCGTTGTTGTTGGCTCCATATCGATAATAGTACTTTTGGCTATTGTATTAAAAAGAAAACTAAAATATATGTCTATCAATTTAAAAGATAAATTTGGAAAGAAAAAGAACAAAGGTATCGAATTACATTAAAATAAATAAAATGATTACATTTTAAAAATTATGATAGTGGACGATATTATTGATATCAAAAGTGTAACTACAAATTATTTTATTCTATTTGTTGATGAAAATCATGATTTTAATTTAATTTATTTTATTTTATTTTATTTACTTTTTTTGGATATCCTTATTAATTATTTCATAATTATTTAAATAATTAAAACTTTTCAAGATTTACTGTCTTGAAAAACAAATCTGTCAATTTCTGGAGCATTGATTAAGAATGATGAAATAATTGACTCATTTCCCTAACTGCTCTTGGAATTCAAATCATACCAAGATATAATTATTTGTATGAACCCATTTTTCAAGAGATATTTCATCTTTTAAAGACGCCATTAGTATGCACCTGACTTTGGCTGATTTTTTTTTTATCAATAAATCATTAGATGAATAAGAATTGATCATCATCACCAAAAATTTATTTGTAGTTAACCAACATTTTAATACTGCTCTTATTTCTTATTTTTTTTTTTAGATTTTTTTTTGTGAATTATAATCTTTCACAAAAAATACAACTTTGCATCTTCATATTAATTAAAAAAACATCCAAAATTTTCAATATTTTTTGTGAAAGATTATAATTCATTTAACTTTATAATATTATTTTTTGCAATTTTTATACTGATATAGAATATATATATTATAACTATAATTAGTAATAAGCTTATACTGAAGTATTATGAGTTATAATAAAAGTAGAAGTAACAGTGGAAGTAATAATCATAAAAATGATAATAATAACAATAACAATGTAGATCAACAACAACAACTACCTAGAAGATTAAGTGTAAATAGTAATAATAATAATAACAATGGAAATAGTAGTACAATTTCAAATGAAAATAACAATGTACAACAACAACAACAACAACAACAAACAATTGACATGGTATCTATATTGAGTGCACCTCCACCACCAACAGTTAGAATCTATGATCCAATGCAAAAGCATCAACCACAACAGAATAAACTGTTTCATTTCGTCAATAATACAGCTAGCTCTTCAAACAATGGATCACCTTCACCTTTAAACAACTCGACATCTTCATTACCAAATATAAATAACAATAACAACAACAATGATAATAATAATAATATTAGTAATAACAACATTAGTTCAATAGATCAGAATAGCAATAATAGTGGTGGTAGTCAATCAACAAGCTCACCTCTAAAGAGTAGTGCATCTTCATCTTCATTCAATGTAAATATCTAGTAAATGACGACAATGTAAATATAAATCAAAAAACTAATTATGTAATATGATACAGAGAACCTCTAGTGAATGGAATGATAAACCACAACATATCATTGACCAAGAGCTATTGAAAAAGATATTGAATGAGGAAGACGACGATGTAGATATTGAGAATGTAAATATTGACTTGAACGATATCCTGAGAGACGACGACCAGGATGATATAGATGATCTGTTGATGATGAACGATGACGATGCTGAATCAACTGCTGACCAGAGTAACAGTATCAGCAGTCACAGTGGTAGTACATTAGATCTACTACAACTAAATAATAACAGTAGCATTAACAATAATAGCAATTCACAACAACCTGTAACACAATCATCACCGTTGACACTTGCAGAGGAACGTGAAAAGCTGCTGTCTATGGCACAGGCACCACTTCCAATGCTTTGGCAGTCAAAGAACGCCAGAAAATCATTCAATGGAATCGTTGTGGAACCTCAATACTACACAAAGATCTCTGAACAACTGTCATCCATTGAGATTAGAAAAGAGACTGGTTTTCCAACTTGTTTTAGTGTATGGATAACTATTATTAATTAGTTTTATTAATCACATCCAAATAGAGAATAGCTATTAATTAAAGTTTGTTTAGACTGCAAAATATATTTGTATAGGTACTTCACATGGATATATATTGATATTCAATTATCATCAAGAGTTGCTAAGTATTATTGGTGGCGCCATTTGTGCAGACAGTGGAAGTGTCACTGCTATCGATTTGCCGAGTTGCAAGGTGAATGAAGATTGGCTTATCAGTGGTCATCAAAACGGACAGACCATTCTCTGGGACGTGCAATCGGGCAAACCTCTCAAGATATTGGATAGCAAATATCACAAACATCCGATACTTCACTTGAAGTTCTTTGCTGACGGTCACCGTTTCATCAGTTCTGACGCGCACGGTGTCACCAATATATTCACTGTACAGCGTGGTTTGATGTCGTTCACAGTGGATCAACAACTGTTGCTCAATGGAAATCTCGGTCCTGTGTTATCGATCGCTCTGCTCCTGCCCGGAAACTATCCTCATCCAACCGATCGATCGTATATCATTGCACTGGCTACCAAGCGGAAGATTCTCATTATCTCTGCATCGATGGAGGGTGTCAGTATTCTGAACAACAAGATCTCCAAGCCTGCCTATGTAAAATCGACTGGCGTGCTTCCGTACTTGTCGTGGCGACGTGTGTGCTACAACAAGTCGCTCGGACATAGCAAGCCGCTAGAGCCGATCCTGGCAATTGGCTGGGGCTCGAATATCCAATTGCTTCAAATCGTTACACATCCCAACGATCTCAAATTCCAATCGCCAGAGTTTATCATTGTAGCAGAGTACCAAACGGACAACGATATCTGCGGTTTGGAATGGATCGACTCGCAGACCATTCTCATCTTGAATAGTCGCGATGAACTTCGTGTATTCGATCCATTCGCGCTGGAGGAAGTGGAGTCTGTCAATATAAAATCGATGCAACTGATTCACCACTCGAAATTCCAGAACGTCTATTCATTCCACAATACATTCCGAACATTGAAATCTCATATGTATATGCTCGGAATGAATGGATTCTTCTCTGCTCATATCTTGACGTGGTTGGAGAGACTTTCGATTTTGGTGAGTCACCATCAGTGGTTCGAAGCGCTGTGTCTCTCACTGGATTTCTACGAGGGCAAAGCCAAGGCAGCCACTGGACTCAACTCGAATACCGTCGACTCCAAAGTTATCACCTCTGACAAAACCATTGAAATCCTATCGCAACTCTGTCATTTGGTGTTCACTTCTTCAGCCGAACAAATTAGAGATCACTCACTCATTCCCAAATCGATGTTTCATGATGTAATCGATGGAAGCTACCCGCTGGATCCGGCCATCGCCCGAATGAACATCTACCAACAGTTGGCATTGATATCGATTGAGTTTTGTATCGATGTGAAGCGAACCGACTTTTTATTTGGAGAGGTATTCAATTACTATGTGGAGGCATCGATGGTTGGAATATTCCTCGAGTTCCTCGAACCCTACATCCTGAGAGATCGTCTCTCCAACTTGAACCCAGAAGTTATGCAGTACATGATGTCACACTACCAAGAGCGACACGTCTTGTCGCGTGCCGAACAATGTTTACTACACTTGGATATTGCATCACTTGATTTCCATCAGACTGTTATTCTCTGTCGTAAACATGGATTGTACAGTGCAATTATCTATCTTTACAACAAGGGTTTGGATGACTATATCACTCCACTCGAAGACATGATGGAAGTATTCATCAAGCCCAATGGAAACAACTCGAATGAACCAACAGTTGGCTCGTCATTCAAGTTGGTCGATAACGAATCGAAAGATGTTGCCTATCGATTGTTGTTGTACCTACAATATAGTTTGTCGGGTCGATCGTTCCCCACTGGAATGATAGCAGCGTCGCGTGTACCGTCCTTGAAGATACAGGTTCTTGAATATCTGTTCCTTCGAAACTTGTTCCCCGAGGATCCAACACCCTATCCAAGATTGTACAATCTCATCAAGTTTGACTCGACAGAGACACTCAAGATTCTCTCGACGACATTCGACGATGAGTTCCTGGCCACTCACGACCCCAATGCCACGCTTGTGATTCCACCCATTCCATTCAACGTGAGCAGCTCCAACCTGAATCACCTGACAATGTTCTCTGTCTTACTGCTCATTATGATTGACCGATCTCAACAGCCCTATGACATCAAAGAGAATGAACAGTGGCCATTCTCACTACAGCAACAAGGTCAGCTATTTGTCCTACTCGCCAACTGCTACAAAAAGAAGCTATTCAATCACATCGATCATGTTCTCATGAATAGAATGATTGGATTACTGGCAGCCGCTCCACTTTACTTTACAACAAACAACACCAATAACAAAGATGACAAGGATAAGGACAATAACATTTTCAATAGTCAGGAACGCCAAACTGCTTTGTTGTCCATCATCACAACACTCCCCATTGAAGCGTTCGACTACGAGCGACTACTGGTGCTGTGTGAAGGCAATGAATTCTATCGTGTCATCCAATATCTCTATTCACTGCAATCGAATTACAGCAAGATGATTATGTGCCAGGTGAAAGATCCTCTTACCAAGTCAGACTCTTTCAACTATATCCGTGAGTTACTCTCACAGCCACATCTTTCAGACGAATCGAGAAACATCATCAAGAACACAACCATATCCACTCTGGCACAGTTGATTATCATCGATAGTCAACAGACCGCCCAATTGATTATGGATCACTTTGCAGCCGACCACGAAAAGATATTGAAGGAACTGAGCTCATTCCCCAAACTACAGTTCACCTACTTGGTTGGATTACTCGGTGGTGTTGACCCGAAACAAACTAATTCCGACAGCAAATCATTCACACAACGAACTGGAATCAATATCTCAAACGAAACCTACGAACTCTACATTAAACTGATGTGTATGTTCTCCCCACAAGCCGTTTATAAATATCTTTCATCTCATGATGATTATCCATTAGATGCATGTTTAAAGGTAAAGTATAAAAAAACATTAAAATAACTATATTGTTAATAATTACAAATACTAATAGTTAATTGGTTCAATAGATTTGTCAACAATATAATAACTTTGAAGGTGCAACCTATCTTTTAGAGAGAACAGGTGATGTACCAAAGGCATTGGAAATGATATTGATGACTTTAAAGACAAAGATTGAAGATCTTCTTAGACAATTCTCTACTATATTTGCAAATGTAAAGCACATAAAGAATGATAAGCCATCACCACAAGAAAAGGAAGTTATGGATATCCTTAACAATGCTATTGCTCTATGTCAGAGAAACTCTGCTAAACTTCAAAATACTGAAAATCAAGTAAGTTTTTATCATCGACTGTACTGTTTCTTCACACTATAATAATACTAATTATTAAAAATGTTAAAAATAGATGATTTGGTTTAAACTATTGGATACTATTGTTGTGTTTGTAAGAAAGATTAAACTATCGCTGAATCATACAGAGAATACCAATATCGCAATGCAAGAAAATACATCGATACTGAATCAATCGATAGATAGAACTACCAACAAACCAAAGAGTGCTGTCTATGTAAAGTCAACTACGTTCCTCAACAAGCTGGTTCACTATATTCTTAATAATATGATGGGATATGTAGCGTTGCCTTTGATCCTCACAAAGATTGTAAACGATCATGGTAGCGATGAATTCGGTGACTTCAAGTCGATCATCAGTGGAATGCTTGACACCTGCACGTTCGAGACGAGCATACTGAACACTGCCAACCAGTTGATTCAACGCGATATGTATACTACCACCTCGGAGTATATCGAGCGTCGTTCGCGTGCTTACTCGCCTGCCGCTGCTCGCTGCTTGATGTGCAACCGTCCATTGAAGGAGTTCAACGGACAGATTCACGATGTCACTCCCACCGATAGCGTTATCATCTTCCAATGCGGTCATTCTTTGCATTCCACATGTCTGGGTAAGCACACTGCCTGTCCACACTGTAGCAGCTCAAAGACCAAAACTAAGAAGGTAACCACAAACAAATCAACTCTCAACAACAATAACAACAACTATTCATCGGATGAAGAATCTGCTAGCAACACCGGTCAACAACAACAACAACAAAACGATCCAAGAAAACAAATGGCTCAGGAAAAAGAGAACGACCAGAAAGCAACCATGGTATATTTGGAAAGATTAAATAACTTTTCAAAAGTATCAAAGAGAGCATCAATGGTAAGCATTAAAAAACCGATTTTTTTATTATTTATATTTTAATTAACAAAATATCTAAATATCTGTAATTTAAATTATTATAGTATAATTTCGATACCTCACCATTGAGAAATCAACTAAAAGGTAAAAATGATAATGAGTTTAGGGATGCCGAAGGATATCAATTCCAATCAGATCGATCAACTAGAAATAATAGACAACCAAGGAGATAAATAAATCATTAAATCATTAATTTAACATCCATTTTACACAAATCAATCAATTAAATCTGTGGTTTGAATTTATTTTGTTGACATAATATCACATCATTTAAATTCAATAAATATCTTATTGTCAGAATCTAATGCTTTAATGGTGGGAATTGTTTGGTTATTAATAGATTTGTTTGCCGATGCAAATGTTCATGAAAATTTCTGATCAAAAAAAATATCATTACCTCTGACTCACCAACAAACTTGTTAATAAATGATCAAACAAGTGTGTTTCTTTGCAAAGCAGAATAAAATCAAGATATTTAGAATAAATTTTATGTTTTGATATTTAAATAAACCATGGTAGAATTAAATTAAAAAACACAAAAATCCCAAAAGAAAATTACTCTTACAAATAATCGGGTTTTAGAGAGAGAATTACTAATCGGTATTTTACGTAACTTTTTTTTTTTTTTTTATATATGAGAAATATTAACAAAGTTCAAAAAATTGTTGTGGAACAAGCATGCATCCCAAACCTCATCTTATGAGCTGTTTTTTTTTTTGCAAAAACAAAAATGAAAATGAAAAAGTAGCAAAAGAATTAAGATGCGCTGATGTTGATGCTCAAAATTTTCGAGGTCAAAAAAAAACTGTCCAACTTATGCCTATCGATGTGAATTTGGGTGGTTGTTTTATTTTGTTTTTGAAACAAAGCTGAATAAAAATATTATCTTTTTAAAAAGATATTTGATAGAATTTTCATTTTTATTCTACTTTCAAGGGCACCACTCGCTTTGGTCGACATGCTATGTGTGAGATTTTCGTTGTGTGTTGGTTGGGTTGCCAACTATATTTTTTTTAATCATACTACCACCACTCCACAGATGATGCAGGTCGTTTCAAATGCAATAATTTGATTTAACGATTTTCATGATAACATCATCATCCTTCCTCCATGTATTCTTCTTTAGTTTTGTTTTTTTTTTTTCAAAAAGCAAATTCTTTATTTGTCAATGTTATGTAATATTAGTTATAGTCAATTGTTTTTCATTTGATTTGGACACTCCATTCTTGGTAGGTACCCCTCGCCACTAACCGATTTCAAAACATTACCGCATGTAGGATTTGATTTGAAGTCTTCAAAATAAGGTCAACACCAAAGTTGTTACGTGATGCAAAGTCAGATTATTTCTCATTAGACTTCAACAACAATCAACAAAATCAACAAATAATAAATTTTTTTTTTTTTTTTCAATTTCTATTCTATTTTATTTTATTTTATTTTTTTATTTTTGTTAAATCATTTTACAAAATTCAATACCACCGACCGGCACCATCCATCTCTACACATCCTCTTCACATAGATATAAATAAATTTAAGGCAACCGAGCTTGAAAACTTATTATCTTATCTATTTATATTTAAAATGTAAATATCAGATTAATTTTTTAATATTCTATATTATATACAAGTAAACATTTCAATCTTTCTATATTTTAAACAAATATCATTTTGCTATCCTCTTATATCATCTAAAGTTCATTCTCCCACACAAAGATTTGCAAATCCCACAGCACCAGAATTCCCAATTAAGAGCACTTTTATTTCGTTTTTTTTATATTTTTAAATAATATCATTTGCAACTAGTTTTATTACTTTTCTTTGCACCAATAGTTAATAACATGATCAGGATTGAAATTTAGAGCAATTTTGTTTGCAAATTAGCTTAAAAGTAAAAGAGTAGTTAAACTTTCTCTCTTTATCTCTTATATATCGTTTAATTGTTGTTGTTTTTTACTTTTTTGCTATTAAAATATCACACACAATGTGTTTATTTTTTTTTTTTCTATGTCTGTCTTTACCCAAGTTTGATTAACCACACACCCACCATCATCTAAACAAACACCTGCCAAAAAACAAAACTATACATACATCCAGATATGATATTATTAAATATTTATTATTTTTGGTTTATTATTCATTCTATTGCGCACCAAGAAATTAAATTATTAAAACATTTTGATTAAATATGCAATAATCTCATATCTATCCAATCCATTCAAATCCCAATCTCAAGGTTTGATAGAAACTTAATATAATAAACACCTCCTCTAGAAATATCAAATTACCAAATTTAAAGTTGTAATTAATGTTTTTAAAGAAGAAGGAAGATGGATGTCTCAATCAACCACCTTATAAACCATCCAATCCTACAATCTTATAAATAGTTGATTATTTTTTTATAGCTATAACAAAAACAAAACTATTATACTTATTTGTATATATATCTATTTTCGATCGTACTGTACAATAATAATAATAATAGTAATAATAACATTATATAAAATTATTCTTTATTATAATAAATAAATTAATAACATTATTTTTTTCTATTTCTTTTAAATAATTCTAGATAGTTTTTTTTTTTTTTTTAATATAAAAGTCGATTGTCATAGTTGTATATTACGTGCAGCATTGTATAGAGAATAAAGGATGAACAGTTTATTAAGAATTGATATTTCAAATATCAATAGCCAAGACATCATCAATTATGTCAATAATTTCGAGTGGAAAACAGGAGTGACACCATTCTCGTCGATTTGGACTCCAGCAATCGCTACAATCAGTTATTTGGTCGTCATTTTCGCTTTGCAAGAGTTTATGAAGAACAGAAAGGAAATTAAATTACATTATATCTGTTTGGCACACAACTTGTTCCTATCATTGTTGTCATTGGCCATGTTCCTCGGTATCTTGATACCACTCTTCAGAACAGAGGCTCCTCAAGGTCTCTACCATTTGGCTTGTCAACCAGTCACCAAAGGTCAAGTCGAATTCTTCTTTTACATTTTCTACCTCTCCAAAGTCTATGAATTTTTAGATACCGTCTTTTTAGTTTTAAGAAAGGTAATTAATAATTACTATTATTTTTAATATTGTGATATATCTAATTAATTATTAACACTTGTTTTAAATTCCAGAAAAAACTCATTTTCTTGCATGTTTACCATCATTTCATTACTTTCTGGTTGTGCTGGGTAAATCTTGATCAAAATACCGGTATCCAATGGGGAGACATTACCGCCAACTGCTTTGTACATATCGTTATGTACTACTACTATTATTTGTGTGAAAAGGGACAAAGCCCATGGTGGAAGAAATACATTACTAGAGTCCAAATCATCCAATTCGTTTTCGACATCTCATTGCACGGAGTATGGCACTACTTCTTCCACACCTCTACCTGCAACGGTTCAATGTTTGGAACACAATTCTCCAACTTTGTTATTGGTAGTTTCTTGGCACTTTTCCTTAACTTTTATTTCAAGAGCTACAGATCACCAAGACCAAGTCAAAAGAAAACCAATTAAAAATATATAATTTGCCATCAAATAAAATATTTTAAGTTAATTAAAACATTAGATCAAAATGTTTCATCCAGCTCTAAAACATCATTTGCATTCACATCCCTAATATATCTAGATATGTGATTGAAATCACATATATAACAATATCAATCCTCTGAAGTGTATTAACACATTAAAAATAATCAAAATATATTTGTTGCTCATGACATCTTGCATAGTCCTACATAAATGGACGTGTTGTGTTTTATGATTATTTTTAGTACAAATGCAATGAGGTTACACCTAAAGAATGGAGGCCTATGTTTTCATATTATTCAGAATTCTTAATATGGATATTTAAAAATACACAACAATATAAAAAATTTAATTTTAATTTTATTTGGGTACTTGATTGTTTCCTTAAAAGAATTTTAAAATTGTCTTATTTGGTTAATATTAAATAAATACATACATTTTTCTTTTTCAATTTTATTTTTGCAAAAGTAATAGTAGATTGTTTTTATTAGACTTCTACCAAATTTAGTTTAAAAAATTTATCTATAAGAAGTAAATATCAAATGAATGGAATTCTAACTTTTTGTAGAACTATTATACAAAGATGTACCTTTGGCCTTTAAATATTAGGATTTTTAATTTTCATATTTTCCTTCTTTTGGCGAAAAAAACAACAATTTTAAATTTTTTTGCACTTTAAGAGATGAAAAACAAAATAAATAAGGGTTGGATAAAGATTTTATTCAAAAATAAATATTATTTGTTTTTATTCATGTATATAAATATAATTTAATCATGTTAGACAAAACTCACAAAAAAGTAAAAGAAATTGAAGAGTCAATGAAAGAAGTAGTCAATGTTTACACAGAAGATATTAAAACATTAAATGAGGAAATCAAAGAATTGGAAATTAAAAAAATGAATTTGGAAGAAGTACAAAAGAAAATAGATGTTTCTATGACAATGGATCCTATTGAATTGATGGTAGGCCAAACGAAATTTTGTACAAATATGGCAACAATGTTAAAAAAAGAAGATTCTTTTTTTTATACGATGGTAACAAAACAACAGAGATCTTGTGATGCAGATGGAAATCTAAAACCATTCTATATTGCAAAGTGAGTTTAAAAATTTTTAATTTTTTTTTATTTAATTTCTTATACTAATTTTTTTCCTTCTAAAGAGATGGCCAAGTTTTCATCTACATCTTAAATTTACTCCAGGGAGAAAAAGAAAATGTTCCACCATCACTCAAGAGTCAATTTAACGATCATATTAACTTTTACACTGTTTCCAAATCTGACATTCTTAACTATAGCCAATTCAAAACTATCCGACAATGGATAGGTGATGCAGAACTATCTGAATTATATAAAGTAAATAACTTTCTATGAATGTATAAATAATTAAGTTATTAATTTTTTTTTAAGGGATCTAGAGATGGATTTGGAGCCAAAAAATTTCATACAGCATGTGATGGCAAAGGACCGACAGTTACTATTATTAAAACAACTGCTGGCGATATCTTTGGTGGATATAGCAATGATTCTTGGAGAAGTGACAGTACTTACTTTGGTGATAATAGCTGCTTCTTATTCTCAATTAGGAATGGTCAACCAATTAAATTTGAAGCTGTTGGCTCAACTAACAATGTTTATGGTATTGCTGGGTCTGGACCAATTTTTGGAGAAGGTAATGATATTCACATAAGTGATCAATGTAATTCCAACCATTCAAGTTACCAGAGACCAAAATCTTACAAAGATCCGACTGGTCAAGGGCTGGCAAGTTCTGAATATTTCACAATATCAGAAATAGAAATATTTTCCTTATCCTCTTAAGAAGCTACTACAAAGGAATAAAACAATTAAACTTAAATAAATAAAATCTCTATAAAGTTAGTATTTGATAGGATTCAAACAAATCATATTCTTGGTCATCTAGGATGCTCAATAAAATTTATAACAAATAATAGTTACAAGAAAAGAATAGATTCAAAAATTTGATTTTAAAAGATATTTGTAAAAATTCTTTATCTAATGATATTTTAAAGATTAAGTTTTGTTTTTTTTTATTGTGCACCTATTTGTATTGTAAACTAAATAGATATCTATTTATCACTATTTTGATAAAATAATAATTAAATTAATCGAAAATATGCCTACATTCTCAAAGAATTATAAGTGGGAAGATAACAGTGTAAAGAAAGCCTTTAAAATGGTGGAAGGTAAATCGATGTCCGAAGAGGCCAGAGAGGTGATAGTCTCTATGATGCGTGATTTTACCCGAAGTCTGATCATGCAAACACAGCAACTGAAAGAAACATCGAAACGTACGAGAATAAATACCAACGATGTATTGTTTGCCACTAAACTGTTGCTAAGCGATGCACCTAATCTCTGTATGATGGCAAATGGCAATGGTATCGAGATGTCAAATCAAGCAAAGGAATGCGGAAAGGTTAGAGAGTCCGAGCATTTCATTCGTCAATCGAAAATGAAGAAAACCATTAAAGATATGCAATTCTCAAAGTGTCACATTGGAAAGGCTGCCGTTGCACACTTGACAGGTGTGGTAGAGGAATTCATAAAAGAAATTCTCACTCTTGCTATCTATATTGCTGGTAATGGTGGAAATACAGTATGTTATTTCATATTCTAATAGTACAATAAGTAAATATTCATATATATATATATTAATAATACTATTATCAAATATAGAGAGTAACAGCTCATCATATTAGAGTTGCAATTGGAAACGACGATGAATTAGATAAGTTTTTCAAAGATAAAATGGTTATAAGACAAGGTGGTGTGATGCCATCTTTTGAATTCAATCAGTCATTTAAGACTACACCACGTTTTGCAGTCAGTGCTGACCAAGGAGATGATTACGATAACGAAAACTCATTTGTGTTTGGATTGAATAATCTTTCAATCGCTTCACCTACCAGCAGAGTCGTATCAAGAAAGATGAAATCAGAAGACTATGAAGATGAAGAAGAAGATGATTATTATGATGATGATGATGATGAATTTGAACATGCAACAGAGTATTGCTTCTAAATGTAAATCTATAGATGTAAAAAAAATAATCTACACAACCCATTTTATACAAATAAAAAAGTGAAAAGTCAAAAGAGTTTTTTTGCAAAACACCCCCAAAAATTAGATTTTAAGAAATTTTTATTTTTCATTATCAGTATCATTTTTTTCTCTTTTTTTAGATAAAAAGATAATAATATATTAGTTTAGTTTATATTTATAATTTGTAGTTTAATAATAATAATTAAATAATAATAAGGTTGTAGTTTTACCATATGTTTTTGTAAATAATAATAATTTTAGGAAAGATAGGATAGATATAGAAAGATAGTTTTTATATGCAATGACAACAACAATTACTAAACCTGCAAATGGATATGTTTTGTCGGTCGATAACTTGGATGGTGTTTTGGCACCGATAGGTGCAAGTGGACGTGTTAAATACACTTGTTTCGATGTCTCAAAGAAGTACTTGGTGTTGGGTGCCAACACAGGTAGTCTGTACTTCTTTGAGAGGAAACCGAATGCTCTGCTCACCAACGAGACACTACAGAGTAACTTTGAGATTCTCTCGTTGAATGAGATTCGTGATTCTATCTTTAGTATAAAGCTGGCGCCTTGCAACGACAATCTAGTGGCGATGGCAACCAACAAGATCATCTATGTCATCGAACCAAACTTGGCCGCCGACAAAGGACGTCGTCGTGAGAAAGAGAAACAACTCTTCAAGATAATCGATCATCCACGTGAAGCAGAGATTACAACGATCGTTTGGAGTGCATGCGGTGGTTATCTATTCAGTGGCGATGACCTTGGAAACATCTACTGCTCTTCGGTCGCCAAGGGTCGTAGTAGCCACTTCATCTTGCGATTCAGTGCCGATTTCGTCACCAAGTGTGACAGTCGGTTGGTTCAGCTCGACGTCATTCCAACGACGGTTGCCGACACCTTCTCGATCTTGGCGTCGTCACTCACCAAGTCGGTGGTAATCAACTACACCATCTCACACTCACAAACAGGAAAGGTGATCTCACAGATCCAAGTCGGAAAGAAGCTGCGTGAGAAACCAACTAAACAAGGTGCTTGCTATCATCCTCTTCACAATTCTTCGATCTATGCTTCGCGTCCCGGTAAGAGAATCTGGCTGGCTGACCCGGTGGAAGGTACGGTTCTGTCGACTATGAACTTCAAGTCGGGTGGCGAAGAAGGCAGTGTCGTGGTGACACCGGTTCCACTGGCTGCCGACACTGTTAACACACCGATGTTGCCAGTGACCGCAATGGCATTTGCGAGACTGCTACCGTATGGAATGAACTTGATCTCTTGGGATGAGAAATCGTTGATTCTCATCGATGTTGACGAGGTCGAAGTCATCGAGTGGCGTGTAGATAGCACTGCCATCCAAGATATATGTATTCACGAGAATGCAATCTACATTCTCCACGGACAACACAGAAGTATTTCAAGAGTGTATTCACAGACTTTAATATCGGCACTTCCAATTCCAACAACTATTACAGCCGCTGTAGAAGAACATCATTCAACACAACAACAACAACCACAACAACAAAAACCAGAAGAAATTCATTCAGAACCAATACAATCAAAACAACAACAACAACCACAACAATCATATGTTAATACTCTTACATTTTCAGTTGTTGAATCAGATGATTCTAAAGGTATGTTGGTTTGAAAATGAAAATGGTATTGTAATATCTATATTAACATTCTTTAAACTATCTTAGATACAACAGCTACCTATTCAGATCAAACATCGAATAAAGATACAGATGGAAGTCAGTTGGATAGTCTCGATACAAATAGTTTGACAAATAGCACAAGTTCATTGACAATCGATGATACCAACGAACAAAATCAAGAGAGTGTATTACCACCATCTACTGCAACAACAGCAACAATAACAACTCCACCAAATGTATCAATACCAACAGTAACACCAACACCAGCAACTACCACCACTACACCACCACCAGCAGCATCATCAAGTCAACACGTTAGAAACACTTCAAAAGAGAATATATTTTCAGAGATTGAAGTGAATACCAATCCTCTGATTACAACAACATCGAGCGGTGTCACAAAGAAGATTATCAAAAAGAAAAAGGCAAAGACTTCCGATAGCTCTACAAATCTTCTAAAGACATCGGGATCCGATGCCGTAACACCATCACCAGTGTCGCCAACCAACAACGATCAAACTGCTACCATCTCGATTGCAAAAGACCCATCAACTCAAGCCAGCTCATGGGCCAATGTCAATGTATTCGACGAAGTACAATCTAAAGGAAATTCACCAATGGAACCATCGTTGGATCCAAAACATACCACCACAACCACTGTCAAGCGTACAGTAGTCAAAAAGAAACTTGTAAAGAAGGAGAAAACCAATACATCGAGTTCATCCATCAACGACAGCGCTTCAAGTCTATCAACTCCAGAGAATACAAGTAAACCAGCATCACCCACCAAACCAGAACAACCACCACATCCACAACCAATACAAGAACCAACAACAACAGCTACACCATCTCTATCTCATCCACCACAACCAATACAACCACCACATCCAACACAAGAAACATCAGCTCAAACACCACAACAACCAATATCAGCGGCAGCATCAAAAGCAAGTGGTATATTCAAAGGTTTAAGTACCAGTATTGAATCCATTCAACAGAAAGCTATCACTAAAATTCAAAAGCAAACCTCTGAAATCAAATCTGAGCTTACTAGCATTACCCAAAAGTTGCCGTTTGGATCGAATAGCTCAACACCAGCCTCTTCAACCCCACCTACTATGGAGCCAATCGTTGAGCATACAACAGAATCCACTCCAACCGTTGCAGCATCTGCACCTACCCCTGCACCTATCCAACCAGTAGAACCAATCCCAGAACCAACTCCATTGGAAGTGCTGGAAAAGCTAACCAAAGGAACCTACGACAGTTGGATCATCTACAAATTCAAGCGTAATGAAAAGGCATTCTTCCCAATGCTTCAAATTTGGCTGCAATCGTTTTACAAAGTGGAGTATGTCGCTCCTTCAGAGATGATCAATGAGATTATCACTGGTTGTTTCTTGTGTGGTGTTAACATGCTCGTACAAGATCCAACTGGAAAGCTTTGTATGTGTTGGAATGAGAGTAGTGCACGTGAGACCATTAGAAAGTACTTTACCTATCTGGATTGTAACAAAGTGTATCCCTATGTCAATGAACGTCAATGGGATTCCTGTATAGATACCATCTTGGAGATGGAAGCATTCTCCAAGCATGGATCGAAAGTCATTTCAACACTCAACAGCTTCATCGATAACAACGATGGACAAGGATGCATCCACTATTTGGAAACACAAAAGGATGACGTTGGACTATTGTTTAGATACATGGAGCGTCTGTTTGAGTTGCAACCGAAACAAGCTGCCACTTTCTATGCCAATCGCTACCCAGTCATTCTCCCAAGAAATATAGTGAAACTGGTCGACCAGAATCCATCCGTTCGTCTGCCAATCAAATTTGAATATCTCAATCAACTGTTGGAATTGGTTGAAGAGTGTAAATACGATAGCAATCTTGTAGAGGAGTGGTTCACATGCAATCTGAGTTTTAATCAACCACCGAAAGATCAGTTGTTCACCAATGAACATCGTCCAAGAGTTGGTGCACATAACGTCGAGTGGAAGAATGCACAGCAGCTGCTTTCCATCATTGGCGGTGTCATGACCAACGAGTATCTCTGTGACTTGTCGAAACTCGAAGATCTCTGTGAGAGCAATGGTTTCTTTGAGGGACTTCTCTCGATTTACCTACACCACTACAAACAATACTCATCGAAATCGGTCACCTTCCATGAGCAAGCCAGTTTGGAATATGCACGTAAACTCGTCCACTTGGTAGTTTCCACAGATAATGTCGATGGACTGACCAATCTTATGGAGAATAACATCGATGTTGGACTATGGTCAATGCTAGTCACCAAGATGCAAGAACACCGTGATCACTACTTCAATGTATTCTACTCACGTGACACCAAATTCGCCATCTCTGAAGTGTTGGTCGCCACTATGATGGGAAGATCGATCGGTCCATTGCAAACCATCGATATTCTCATTGCATCGCCACTGTTTGAATCGACTCAGATTCCATCGAATCTCCTCTCTGAATGGGTACGCAATGGAAAATGGGCACTCTACAATAGAAAGTCGATTTCTCACGAGATATTGTCGCGTCTCGATAGTTATCTCTGGACCAAGAAACCAATGAATCTTTCACCTCAGATTTGGTCGTTGGTAGATCAGGATTTCAATAACTTCCATTCACCAAACTCACTTAAATCACAACAGCAACAACAAAATAATCAACTTATCGATAGTTCATCATCTATTACATCGTCAACTGCCAACGAATTGAATCTCGGAATTACCCCACAGTTTTTCGAAGACTCTAGTTTCCACTGGGGAACAGAGACAGAGATACATAGTGGTCAATGTCCAATCTGTACACTTCCACTCGTAGAGAATCCTGAATCAACATTCGTCGGTGTCACTCCATCCAGTGTAGTTATTTTCCCATACTGTGGACATTCATATCATCAATACTGTATCGAAGAACAAGGTTGTTTATTATGTTATTCTCAAAAAAGATAAACAAAACTAACTATCTAATCATCATAACAACAACCAACCTAACCAACCAACCAACCAACCAATCTAATTTATTTATAATAATGTAATAGTTTCAAAAAATATAATAATAAAAATTACCAACAAAACACCACATTTGTATAAAAAAGAAAATAATCTAAACAAATAACAATGAATGATGATGAATCTTATCTTATCTTATTCTCTTTTCTCAATTTGTTTAAAATTTATTTTTAATTAATTTTATTTAATTAATAATAATTAATAATAATTTTTTGGATAATTTTTTTGGTGATGTGGTTGTGTTGATCTACATTAAAATGAAATTTTGGGGTTTGAAAAGTTCTGTCTTTTTTTATTTTTGAAGAATAATTAAATCAAAATTATTCTTTTAATAGAAATCAAAGTTTAATATATATTTATAGAATAATAGTATAGTTTTAGAATGGGAGGTGTTAAAGCAGTAATTTTAGTAGGTGGACCAAGCAAAGGTACAAGATTCCGTCCATTATCATTGGATGACGTACCAAAGTTGTTGTTCCCAATTGCTGGTAAACCAATGATCTATCATCATATCGAAGCATGCAGCAGAGTCAAAGGCATCACCGAAATCATTCTCTTGGGTTTCTTCCCAGAGAATCAACTATCAGCATTCATCGAACAATCTCAAAAAGAATTAAATGTTCCTATTAGGTAGGTTTTTTTTTAGACATTGATCATCTAGCTGATCAGCTCAATCAGTCAGTCAGTCAGTTGGATGTAGATCGATCGATCGGATTTATTAATCTTGACAAATAAAATTCAATCTAAAGATATATAAATGAAGTCAAGGTATTAGGTACTGCAGGTGGATTAAGTAGATATCGCGAGCAAATTCTTCAAGGAAATCCAGACTATCTGTTTGTGTTGCATTCAGATATCTGTTGTGCATTCCCATTGGAGGATTTGTTGAACTTCCACATCAAACACAAACGTATCTGTACCATTATGGGTACTCGTATTCAGAAGGAGTATGCCAATCAATATGGTTGTTTGATTCGTGATGAAAATACAGCTGAATTGATTCACTATGCTGAAAAGCCAGAGACATTCGTATCCGACATGATCAACTGTGGTGTATATTGTATCTCACCTTCATTCTTTGATATCATGGCAAAGACTACCAAAGATCTTCAAGAATCTTTACAAAATGTTACATTAGACAGTTATCCGTATGTATAAATATATATATAAATATATTGTTTGAAATTAATTTTAACAACAAAACAACTATATCATCTATAACAACAACAACAGAGAGATTACAAAGAAAGGATTTGAACAAGGTAGATTAAGATTAGAACAAGATATCTTTGTACCATTGGCCGGTACAAACTCTATTGTTGTCTACCCATACGTTGGTTTCTGGCGTCAAATTAAAAATGCTGGGTAAGAATGATGATCTTTAGAATTAAGTTTATAAAACATTTTTATTTATTAATGATTTATATCACAGTTCACCAGTATATTGCCAAGAATTATATTTGAGTCATTACGCAAAGACTAAACCAGAGTTGTTAGCAAAGGGTGATAATATCATTGGTAATGTTGTCATCCATCCAACAGCCACAGTCGATCCAACCGCAAAGATCGGACCAGATGTTTACATTGGACCAAACGTCAAAGTCGGTAAAGGTGTTAGAATTTTCCACTCTATCATTTTAGATGAAACTGAAATCAAGGTAAAATTGTTCGATCTATTGATTGATTATGATGTTCATATAGAAACATTTTTATTAACAGCTTTTTTGTTATAATTCGATCTCATTTACTCTAGGGTCATGCATGTATTCTTTACAGTATCATTGGTTGGAGAAGTGAAATAGGATTTTGGGCAAGAATCGAAGGTGTTCCAAACTATACACCATTCCTCTACTCTCAAGACAAGAGAAAGGGTATCACAATCATTGGTGCTGGTGCACAGGCAAACGGTGAAATCATCGTATCCAACTGTATCGTCATGCCACACAAACAATTAGATAGAAATTACTGTAACGAAATCATCTTGTAAAATCAAATCAACTACCACTACCCTAATATAAACAAATTTATAAACAAACAAACTAATTGAATCAATATAAAAATAATAAACAATACAATTCAATATAATGAGCATCATATAAATTTAAAATAAAAAGAAACAATCTATCTATCACCGAAATCTTTATAAAAATCTGAATATTCTTAATTAACTAAATTAAATCGGTTGTTATTATAAAATATGCTGTTAGTATTATTATTATTATTAAAAAAGATTCTGTATATAAATGAATAAATAAATAAGATATTTTAACATATCTGTTGCCATTGCTTTGTATATAAATTGTTTTTTTTTTTTAATTGATTGATTATTATTATTATTTAAACATTAAAATGCAATTAGAAAATCTTTAAATTATTTAATGCAAGTGATATAGTATGTTCGGTATTATGGTCTTATATGTTGATTTACTTCTTTTCGTGTGGGATTCTGTAGATTGGATCAGCATTGACTTCGTGGGCATACTTGATGGTAGCAGCTTCCCATTCAGCATTATGAGTAACATGTGGACCTATATTATTAAAATGTTAGATACATATAAACTAGAGCTTGTATGATCGATCACATTCAAAAAAATAGCTGCTGTTGTATTTTATATCACTTTTTTTTAATTAAACTGAAAGTTGATCTTTAAATGTTTTTCTTTACGTTCATCGATTACTATTCTGTTTAATTCTGTTCATTCCTATTCCTGTATGTTAAATTCTGTTTATATAGTGTAATGCTACAAACATCCAAATATTATTTTTTCTTTATTTTCTTTATTTTTTTATTTTATTTAATATTTTTTGCGAGAGATAGAGAATATAATAACAGCAGCAACAATTCTTATAATGATGATCTTTCTTTTCTATACTTATAATAGACATATAAATATAAATATAATATGATACATACGTTTGTTGGTTCTGACACCAGTTGAAACGAGGAAAGCAGCAGTCATAGTAGCAGCAACACCGATGAGGGTGAGGTAACCCTTTGGAAGACCAGCACCTTCAAGCTTGTGGGTGTTGAATGGGTAAGCATGGAATCCACGTGGGAATCTTAATTTGTATTCTTGTCCAACCATCTTTTACTGTTGTAATTTAAATATTAGATAATTTGTAATGATTATTTTTTTTGATAATTCAGAAATTTTTGATCAACAAACTGTAAAAACTTTTTTTAATTTTCGAAAACAAAAAAACGTTACTATGAAAAAACAAAACAACGCAATGATAATAACAAACAAACGAGCAACGACCATTTATTATATTTATTAGGCTAATAAATAAAATAAAATAAAAAAAGATTATTTATTTTTGTAATATTATTATTATTCTTGGAATTCAGGATATAAACCTGATGTTCTTAATGAATTTGCATAGAGTAGTGTGATGTCGTCTCTTGGTAGATTGACTTTTTTGAATTGATAATAAACTTTGAGAGTATCTTTGGGTGAATAGTGTAGTGGACCCTCTGTTGTGAATCCGTTGATTTGTGTTTCCAGACAGAGTTTGTACAGTGTTACTGGGTTGACGATTTGCTTTGCCTCCATCTTTTCGTATTCCTTTCGGTGTTGGTACGAGAATGAATGTTGTTCGAATGACTCTGACACTGAGAGTTCCTCCACAAACACAAGCAGTCCGTCTTCATCACCGCGATGATCGTCTATCAACAGTCGGTATTTGAATTGTGTGGACATGTGCGAGGTGATCTCTCCGAGTATCTTACTGAGCAGAGTGTTGGTGATGTTGAAGGTGTCGTCGGCCAGGTGCTTACCCCAGAACACAATGTTCTCGAGATCTTCGAGCGGCAAGAACTCTGAACCGAAAATTCGCTTGGTGTTATGATAGCAAACAAAGATACCCGCCATATTACCGATTCTGGCTTGCAGCGAGTATTTGATTGCTGCGGAACGACACATGTCGTAGAGTTCCTTCTCGTAGGAACCAGAGGTGCCGTCGTCCATAATCTGATTGATATGATAACCCAAGTAACTCTCATGATCTGCGCAGTTCAAACGAATCATTCTTGTTGCTCTCGTCTTCAAATCGAATGTCTTTGATTTTCCAGTGAACTTCTCAGAGTAACAATCGATCTGTGAACGATACATGATATCTCCAAACTTTGAGAACACATAGGATTCATCGAATTCATGAGCAGTCGAGTTCTTTGATTTCAAAAGTTTCTCATTGAATTCATTTTCATTCAATGTTAACATCTTTTCTAATGAATGTCCCTATTGATCATAAAATTGTTAATATATATATATATATGTGAATTTTAAATAAACATATGTTACTAGTAGTTGTTATTAAAAACTTACAAGATCCATTAAGATTTGATTATTTTTTGGTGATGTACCACTGTTGTTGTCTATTGCCCATACAGAGTTGTTGTAGTTAAGAAAGATTGAGACTGGTTTGACGAGTTGTGGTGTGAAGCTTGATAGTCTTTGCAAATGTGAACTGAATCCAGAAACATCGACATTATATTTCTTTGTCAATGCAAAGTACAGTTTTGTAAGAACTGCTGTAATTGATGACGTAGATGAAAGATATTTACAATTATTTTCTTTTGCATGTTTAAGTAAATTCTAAATATTTAAAAAATAATATGATAGTTAATGAATGACTGAATGATCGAGTTAACATTTAATATTATCATTAAAAAAATATATATATATACCTTATCTTGAGATGGTATCATATAACTACTATGTAATATTAAACTATCGAAATCATGAATTTGTGAGAGGAATCTTGTAAATCTGGGAGTACCATCAAAGTCGCTGACTGGATGAACACCTTTCTCGGTGATGACACGATCCAATCCATGTTCTAGTTTCGGTATCTTTGAATAATCCAATTGATTGATGACTTCAAGTTTGTTTTGAACGTCCAACACTTGGAATCCACTTGGAATAGGTCTATTTGAAAGAGTCAAAGGGTGTTGAATGGTGTCTGGTGCCATTCTACTTATATATCCACTACTATTAGTCTCTACATTAATCTCTGTAGCCGGTGTTATATTATTACTATTTGAAGGATCAATTAAATTAAAGAATTTGTTTTGTAAATCTTCGAAAACTATTGATGGTAATGCTGTGCCTGATTGATGATGATTATGTTTTGTTTGAATATTATGATGATGCTGTTGTTGAGAATTGTATGATTTATATGGTTTTGAATGATGCTCTTGGTGTTGTTGTTGTTTATGTTGATGAATATCTTCATATTTATGAATCATTTCACCAACTATTGATGCAGATGCAGATGTAGTTGTACTTTCATTTTGTTTTACTTTTTGTTTACTATTATTATTATTATTGTTATTGACGTTTTCAGTTGTATTTATTTGATTATTATTATTATCATTAAGATTAGTGTATCTCTTTACAACTTTTCTTGGTTTATGTCCACTTTGATTGAAAAATAATGAGCAATATGATCTCGCTAAACAATGACTATAGTTTGAAGTATATCTAAATAAAGTTAAACTATCTTTAACATGTCTATTTAAATTCAATGATGATATCATTATTATAAATATATAACAAATTTAATCATATGATTTATTTTTTCGTTCGTTTAATTTATATTTGATTTTTTTATTAAATTTTTTTTTTTTTTTATTAATAGTTTTAAAATTTAATTATTAATATCTTTATGATATAGAACAATATTATCTGTTTTTATAATAAATGATCAATGAAAATATGTTTTTGATTAGATTTAAAAATAAAATGTTTATTTTTTATTTAATGATTTTTAAATATATATTTTTATTTTTATAAAACAAATATTATGTCACTGATTGAAAGTAAAGGAATCTTTTTATAAATATTTATGATGATAATGTAGATATATAACTATTTAGGTTGAACATTTTGTATTTTCATTTTAAAAATTGAAGTTGACAAATTTGGCTGTTACTTTTTTTTTAATATATTATTATTTATATAATTTGGATTGTGGAAGATGAAGAGATTTAACGAAGGAAATAACAATGGTGAGACCTCTACAGGTGGTCAGAAATTTCAAAGAAATGATAATCATAATAGATCAAATACTAATTACCAAAACAACAGAGATAGAGATAGAGATAGAGATAGAGATAGAGATCAAGTGTCAGAGAATGACAGTGAAACAATTAAACTCTTTAGAACATATAGGGATCAATTGAATGAAAGTGTATGTAATACTATTATTAAATAAAGTTTATTTACTAATAATAATAATAATAATAACATGAATCTATTTAAATAGAATGATAAGAGAGAAAGAATAGTAAAGGTATCACGTGATGTTACTGCAAGTAGTAAGAAGATCATTTCATTGTTACAACGTGCACCCTTTGAAGATAAAGAATCGATACTACAACAAGCAGTGTCAGAGTTTGACAAGGTACATCAATTGATTGCACAAATCATCAAGGAGTTGGAGAACGATGAATTCTGGAAGTATCACCGTTCATTCTCCTTTGGCGTACAAGAGTACATTGAAGCAATCTCTTTCTTCTATTACTTAAAATTCAATGGTAGATTGATTACTCTCGATTATATTTATACAACAATGAAAGAATCATTGAAAGTCGTATGTTTATTACCAAGCAGTGGCAATATTGCTTTGTTAGATATCACCTTTTTATTTATTATTTATTAACTAACATCACTTTTTTTTTTTTTTTTTAGGAAACATTAAATAACTTTGTTATTTCAAATGAAGATTATCTATTGGGATTGGCAGATCTCACAGGTGAACTAATGAGATACACAACCAATTGTGTCAACGTTAAGGATTACAATGAGTGCTTTAGAATCAACACATTTATTAGAACGATATACAATGGGTTCAAATTTTTCCATTTAACTAAAGATCTACAGAGTAAGATGAACGTAACTGAACAGAATTTACAAAAAGCAGAAAAAAGTATGTAACAACAACAACATTTGTTAAATTGATCAAAATTCAATGATTTTTTAATTAATCTAATTTATTGTAATCTTCTACTACTTAGTATCTTGTAACATAAGAATTAGAGGATCAGAATATCCAGACAGTAATCTTTTAATTGGCATAGGAAATGAAGGTGAACAACAATAAAAAAAAAAATCATCATTTAAATAAAATTTATAATAATTTTATAATAAGATAATCTTTTTATAACCATCCACAAGTTGTCGTAAAATCAAAGTCAAAAAGTGTTTGCAAACATCTTCTTCTAGATATTTTTTTAACACCAGCGACGAAAGAATATCCTGGGTTGATAATTTTTGTAAAAAACAATCGTTCCTCTTTGGAGCAGGTGGTATCTTGGTATTTTATTTAGTTCCATTTTGATTTTATTTAAATTAATATTCTTTCTATTGTTAAGAAGAAAGAATAGATAAATGATCTTCTTTCTCTAAAATAAGTTTAATTATAAATCAAGTTTCATTATTTTAAAATCTTAGTACTAGCAACCTTTAAAGAATGAATAGATTTAAAATACTACTATCAATAGTTATTTTATGTATTTCCAATGTAAGTTGTTTTTTTTTTTTTGTAGACCAGACTATTTATTTTAATAATAATAAAAAAATCGATAGACATTAGGACAACCGGATTGGTGGATAGCTAGAGTGAATGAAGGAAACTTATTATCTACTCTGACGGAACCGTCTAATGCCGAGCTGATGGCAACCGTTGGTAATGGATTTCTTTCTTATCAGATTGGACTAGGTAATCCTATTTTCATGGCTGGTGTTTATAGTGGATCGGCAACTGCATTGACCACACCTAGTCATCGTGCTGCACTACCCAATTTCCAACAGATCACCGTTGCTTCCAAAGACCTCGAATTGAGTTATGCCGGTTTGGATCTACAGAATGCTACATACACACGTCAATATAAATCAAATGTATACAGTACCACTGTAAATCAATTGTATTATGCTCACCAATTGATTAGAAATGCATTGATTCAAGAGATTACCGTTGACAACTCACAATCGGGTGGCGATTATCATTTGAATTTGGAAACAATCGACTATTCGAGTCTCTCAAACTCTGATATCAATGTTGTTGCCAATGGCGGTGGACCAGGTCAAGCTGTATCTCAATTCATTGCAAACATAACCAAACCAGAGTTACCCAATGGTTATATCACATCGGTTGCAATGGTAACAACAAATGTACCAAGCGAAATCACTGTTCCTGCCAACACTGTACAAACCTTTTATTTCATGACCGTTATGACATCGAATTTAGAGAATGATGACAATTATTTTATTGAAATAGCAACCGATATCTATAAGAATTTCTATCCTATGGCATCGAGTTTACTCCAAGAGCATATCGCCTCGTGGGGTAACATCTGGAATTCTCGTGTCGAAATCGGTGGAAACTTGGAGTTGGCGCAAGTAGTCAATTCATCATTTTATTATATCTACTCATCGATTCGTTCTGATTGGGCGTGGAGCTTGTCACCAGGCGGATTGGCATCGGACGGTTACCACGGACACACTTTTTGGGACGCCGAGACCTGGATGTATCCACCAATTTTGGCACTCCAACCAATATTGGCAAAGAACACCGTACTCGAATACCGTATGCAACGTCTTAACGAATCACATTTGAAAGCACTCAGTTACGACCAAGGTTGGACTGGATACATGTTCCCTTGGGAGTCGGCATTCACCGGTACAGAAACCTGTCCAACCATCGCTCCAACTGGACTACTGGAACAACATATCACTGGAGATATCTCATTTGCATTACGACAATACTATTATGCAAGTGGTGATTCCCTTTGGCTGTTGGAAACTGGATATCCAGCTATAAAGGGAATCGCTCAATTCTGGGCCAGCAGAGTTGTATTGTCACCACAATCCACTCCGTCGCAGCCACAGTACGACATCAACGTTGTCATTCCACCCGATGAATATGCAGTCGGTGTCAACAACTCTGTTTACACCAATGTCATTGCCAAGTATGCAATTGAATGGGCATTGGAAGCAGCTGCCATAGTCCAAGACAAAACCATCCCAACTGAACTCTGGCAATCGATTTCCGACAATTTGAAAATACCATTCGACGCTGCCACTCAGATGCATCCGGAATACGATGGATACGCCGGTCAGACTATTAAGCAAGCCGATGTCATCCTCCTCGGATATCCACTGATGTTCAATATGAGCGAAGAGGTTCGTCGTAACGACCTTGAGTACTACCAAAAAGTGACCGATCCAAACGGACCGGCAATGACCTACTCAATGTTCACAGTGAATTGGCTGGAACTTGGTAACCAGAGCAAAGCAGAAGAGTCGTGGGCAACCTCGTACGCCAACGCTCAGATGCCATTCAAGGTTTGGACAGAGACACCTACGGGTGGCACCGTCAACTTTATCACTGGTGCAGGTGGATTCCTCCAAGGTGTAATATTTGGCTATGGTGGCATGAGAATCAAACAACAGGAAATCACATTCAATCCACAACTACCACCTGGTGGTACAACAAGTATGAAGTTGAAATCTCTGAAATATATGGAAGCAGAGTTTGACATCTATTGGGATACACAACAAATTCTGGTGGAACTTATTAATTACTCTGCAAACTATCCATCATTTACTTTGACTGTAACCAACATTAATCAACAACAACAATACCAACTTCAGTTAAATGAACCTATCACATTAGGTTCAGGTTCTACTCTTTCGATTTCAACAACTCAATAAACACATTGTTTATTGCAATAAACATTTTATTTTAATTCAACAAATATTATAGAAAATATAATATTTCTCCATTATTATTTGTTATAAAATGGGTTACCATATTAAAATAATAGATTGTTCATTGCATTACCAATCACACACATTGGGATCTGTGTGTACTAAAACATTTATAAATACTTTGAGTGTTTTATTTTTAAAAATTTGTTGAGCTGAAACCCACCCACCAACTGAATATGGAGGGGGTACAAAAATAATTATAAAGAAGAAAAAAAAAAAAATTAATATAAATAATAGTTTATATTTAGGAATTGGGATTAAATCTTTTAAAAAGATAATAATAATTCAGTTCCCTCCTCCCATTTTTCTTTAGTTTATCAATAGAATTCACATATAATAAAAATAAAGATGATGATTATTATGATAAGTTTTAAAAATTCATCAATGCGATCTGTTTCATATTAAAGTTATCGATTTTTGATAATAATGATGATGTTATTTTTGGTGTTTGTGTAAAAGGTGTGTTTCTCAATTGTATGAGAATTAAACCACACTCTAGCTGTTTAATTCAGACTATTTCCTAACAGTTAGTACAATAATGTTTACAATTATAATAAAATCGGAATAAAGACTTTACTTTTAGTGTCAATGACTGAATTTTTTCAGTGAAACCTCTGCCGACAAAAAGGTTTAACTGATTAATGCATATAAAAACTTAAAACAATTTTTTTTAAAATAAAATAGAAAAATTAATAAAAATTGGGGAAACTACTATGATAAAAAAAATAGATTACCCCCACAAAACTCAAGGCAATTTAAACAAAACGATTGAATTTGATATTTTTTGTTTTTCAGATCAACTCCCACAGCCTACATTTTCAAACCAATAGATTTTGACCATAGACAAAATTAAATGAACTTTAAAAATAATTATTAAAATCATTGATTGGTGTGGGTTTTTCAAAATTATAAAAGGATGGATTGAATGTTGAAGTTTTCCATGACATTGAATAATACTTCAAACAAACAGTAAAGTGATCAACAACAATAACAACAATTACTATTATTTATTAATAACAAAATTTAAAAAGAAATATTTATTTTGTAATACCAAAATTTTAATTGATAATTATAATTTATATTACTTTTTGAAAAAAAAAAAAATGTTAAAATTATCTATTTTTATATTACTATCTTGTTTTATTTGTATGTATCCAAATTATTTATACAAATAAAATCCATTAATCTTATTTGTTTATTAATTTTTGGTATTTTTTTGAATTGATCATTTAGGTTTTGGATATGGAACACCTCTTTCCATTGGTACCATTTCCGGATCTTATGAAATGAATCCAGAAAGTCCGTCTAATTCTTTCGAATATTCCACACAACAGTCTGTAGTTATCTCTGGAAAATATGTACCAAGTTTGGCATCAACTACATACGGTGGTCCAAATTCAGAAGTATCAGGAGGAGCTGGAACCTCCGGTGATTCGTCAGCTTCTGCAACTTCTACAACTAGCGGAAGTGCCGAACCATCTACCACCACAGCAAGTGGAAGCACAACAACATCATCATCAACCACAGCTGATCCATCATCAACAACTACCTCTGCATCCGGTTCAACAAGCACAACTTCAGATTCATCCAGTTCTACAGCACCATCTTCTACTACCTCGTCCTCCACAACTTCAGATTCATCAAGCTCTACAGCACCATCTACTACCTCGCCATCCACTACTACTTCATTCTCTACAACTTCAGATTCATCTAGTTCCACAGCACCATCCACTACCTCTTCAAACTCGACATCGTCAACAACAGGAGTACCAAGCACAACATCAGGTAACTCCACCTCCAGCAGCTCTAGTTCAGACAGTTCAACTACTACTGGAGTAAGCACAACAAGCTCTAGCTCAGACAGTTCAACCACTACTGGAGTCAACACAACCACCACCACTACTACAACTACTGGATTAAACACAACCACTTCTGGTACTACTTCAAAACCAACAACATCCACTTCTGGTACTACTTCAAAGCCAACAACATCGACTACCACTGTTAATCCGGGTACAGGAACTACAAGTGATCCATCTAGCGACAGCTTTGATCCATTTGAAGATGCTAGTTCTTCTTCAAAGTTAGCAATTGTTTTCCAATCTACTTTAGTAATAAGCTTATTATCTGCATTGGTGGTACAATTGTAATTTGGTTATTTCTTATAACAATACACTTTTATGGCATTGACTCAATAGTCTCTGAAACACATTTTTTTTTGTAAATAAAAAAATAAAATTTAATTAAAATTAAAATTTGTTTTGTTCATTCATTCCTTTAAAAACTAATACAACATAGTAAATGTCATTTAGAATTACATTAGATCATATCAAAGATGATATAAGAAATATAGAGAGATTAGAGCAAAATAGTGAATATCTAAATGACTTGGTACTTCAGTTTCAAAAAGAGAAACATCATAACGACAGTTCAAATAATAACACTCTTGATATTCTAGACTATATTTTAAAGAACGTTGATCTGGACGATGATATCAACGGTAGCTATGAATATCTAAAAGAGATAGTAGATACTAAAATAACTGATAGAATAAAGTCAATTTCAAATACAAGTAGTTCAAATTTAAATAATCTTTTAAATAACAACAGCAGTAATAACAACAATAATAATAGTAGTAGTATTGATAGTAATAATAATAGTAGTAGTAGTAACAACAGTAATAGTAAAAAGATATCAAAGAATAATAAAAATAGTAAAGATGATGATGATGATGAAGATGAAGATGAAGATGAATCCGCTCAATCAGATGAGAATGAAGATGATGATGACGATGATGAAGAAGATCAACAAGATGTAAATAAAGAAGCACAGAATAAAAAGAATGAAATTATACTTAGAAAGCTAAATCAGTTGAAAGCCTATGATGATACATTCAACCAAGCATTTAAATTCATTGAAACAGACAAATGGCTAAACTCTAAAGGATTGGATTTAATAGATGAGAATGAAGGTTCAATCAACAAAGAGTTAAAACAAAATATAGAACATCTCAACCAGCTTTTAGATCAACTTTCAAATCAACAAAAACAACAACAACAACAACCATCGACATGATCTCTTGATGATCACCAATAAATAATCAATGAATTAATAAATAATCATAGAAAATCAAATATTGTAAAGATAAATCTACAGTTTATTCATTTAGAATATTATTTTTATTTTGATCTACATTCACAAAGAAATCTTAATAATTAATTAAAATAAAAATGGTAATGTAGTACTGATTATTATTATAATAATAAAAAGAAAGAAAAATTATATTGTAAAGATAAGTTTTGTTATACTTTTATATTTATATTTATAATTTTTATTTATATTTGTACATTAATTTTGCATATAGCAGGCACCATTTGCAAAGAATTGAGTCCAATATAGATATCCATCTTGGTCTTTAGAGACGGCAACACCAACACTTGTCAATCGAGGGTTGAGAATGTTCTTTTTTTGTGAACCTTTCATGAATGTATCAATGAGTTGTTGGTCATTTCTGTATCCCATTCCAATATTCTGGGCAACATTTTGGACATCAACCTGTCCATAGTAATCTACCATTTGAAACAATCCACCGTGTGGATCGGCAGTGGTAAGGTTACGTGTTGAACTCATAAAGTTTGAATGAGCTTGTGCTGCATTATTCAAACAAACACTGTATGCCAACAAAGTAAGGTTTGCATTACTTCTCTCTTTGTTCAACAGTGTCAGATGAACTGTCGGATTGAATTGTCCAAATATACCATATACACCAAACAATGTAATAAATACAAATAAATAAACAATTATTTTAAACATATTTTTTTATATTATAATTATTAGTAAATAATATACTAATAGTGAAAAAGAGTAAGTAAAGTTAATAAAAGATATAACTATTCAGTAATTGATTGTATGTATTTATAGCATTTTAATTTATAACAGTTAAAAATGAACAACTAATTCAATCTCTATATTTAAAAGAATTATTTTAATATTCATTAGATATTGATGACCATTACAACAATAACTTATATAATACACAACAACAATTATTAAGAAATCTTTTAAAACAATCTGACGTGTTCGATTATTACGTTTGAAAATAAATACTATGATATGTTTAGAGTAATATCACTACAATTTGAAATGTAAATTTACATTGATTTTTATAACCTATCTTTATCTTACAGTAACTAAACAACCAATATAACTTCATTATCGACCCATTAACTAAATAAATTTATATTAGATGTTGTCATTATATATAAATATATATTAAACTTTACCAAAGTCAGTGATATAAGTGTTTATGGTGGTTTTTATTTCAATTGTCATTTCCTAATATGGTTAGTTGGTACATATTTAAATAAGTAAATCCATCATCAAAATATTATTATCTAACAAACAAAGAATATCTTAAAGATATTAACACTCACTAAACATAAAACAATAAAAAGTATAACCAAGTGGGGGTTATACTTAATGATTGTAGACAACAATTATTATTATTATTATTTTTTAATGTAAATTTTAAATTATATTAATATTTATTATTGGGTTTATAGAATACATGGACAAACCGCTGGGTAATTTGGACGTATTGGAGGGTAAAGACTACCGTATTGCTCATGTAATAATACTTCTGTTGGTTTGAATTGTGGTGTCATACACCAATTGTCTTCACCACCGAATGCTGGATCAGTTACCCAATTCCACCAGTGCTTTGTTTTGTTTATTAAAATGTTAAGGAAAGGAAAAGATAATTAATTTTTGTTATTTTTATAAATGTTTTTTCAAAATTATTTTGTATGATACTTACAACACCTTCGAACCATGGAACATTGGCGAATGCTTCGAAAACCGATTGGAATTGTATGTCCTGTATACCTAGATCCACTTCTGGTCCGGTGGTACAATTTCCAGAGCAATAACCGAGTTCAGTGAAAATCATTGGTTTATTCCAGAATACTGTGAGATTGTGAAGACTGGATGTCATTTGTTCCTCACCATTGTTCACTCCTTGGTACATAATGACGTTCCAGTAGTTTACCATGTCGGCAAGAGTAGCGTTGTGGGTCTCTGGACAGAGTGGATAGTAAGCGTCGACACCGATAATATCGACAACATCCCACCATGTCTTGTTGGTCTCTTCACCACCGTGGTTGGCTGCGTAAGTTAAAACACCACTGTAAACATCACGTACAGATTTGGCAACTTGACGCCATTGGGCATCACGCCAGCTAGTAGCAATCAACTCACAACCCAACGAGAATTGTTCGACCTTGAGATTCTCTGCCATCTCTGCATAGTGAACAAGACTGGGAGTGTAGTTGGCGAACCACTCTGCCCATTGTTGCTCTGTGTAGTAGACACCGATCTCACCTCTCCAGTGAGCTGGATCCTTCATGAAATCAATGTGTGGCTTTAACATAACATTCAATCCAATCTTGTGAGCATAGTTAATGGCATGTTCCAACTCTTCATCTGTTGCAGTAATACCTGGAACTGGATAAATAGCTGTTGTACTAAATATTATATTAATATTAAATAATAATCAATGATCAACCTTATGGTTAACTCTTACTTTTGAGTGTCTTGGAAATTTGTTACTACAATTGATACCCAATTGGCACCTGATGATCTTAAATTATATAGTGACAAGTCTGATTTTGAATCATTGTATCTTACAAATGGGCAATCTATATAGAAATATGTTATAATTTAAATACAAAGTTACCTAGATATTGTTAAAGTAGTGGAATACTTACATTTATCATTAGTATAGGTCATACCCTTCTGACTCCAATTAATTACAGCATTGCAATATTGTGAGAATGTACAAAGTACAAACAAACAAAATAATATATTTGAAAACTTCATGTTTTTTTTTAATTAAATATTTTAAAAAAAAGATCAATTCTTTTAATGCTTAAAAACCATGATCATTCCAACACACACAATTAAATATCTTTAATTAAAAAAAAAATAATAAAAAAATGGTCGGCATTAAATCAGGCAATTCCCGACATTAAAATTAATAAAAAATAAAAAAGGAAATCAAATTGTTTTTTTTTTTGCTTTTCAATCAAAGTGATTTTTGGTTATTTTTATAATCTATTTATTTTTATAATGTTTTTACTTATAAATTTTGACGAGATGGTATTGAAAATATTGTTAAAATAATTAATTAATTTAATCATGAACTACAGTTGGTTGATCTTGAGTATCCTCTTTTTGGACATTTGAGAATTGTTGCTCTTCAAGATCGGATCTACCTCTTCTGGGTGGTGGATTTACCCATGTGACACCAGTTGGGAATACAATACCGACAGTGTGAGAAGTCGGAAGCATGTCGACTCCGTTTTGTTGACCGGAGACCACTGGTCCAAAGGTGTTACCGAATGTAACACCTGGAATACCGCCACCACGTTGGCCAACTGCAGTGAGCTCTGGATGCATGGCAACAACTGTACCGACCGGCTGTTGCAATCCGGCCAATGTTGGAATACCGTTTGGTCCTGGGGCTGGTGGTGGCACACCAGGGGTGACACCTCCACCACCGAATAGTCCACCCAATAAACCTCCACCGTTTCCACCGAACAATCCACCCAATAAACCTCCACCACCCAGCAATCCACCGCCACCTCCATATCCACCACTACCACCTCCAAACAATCCACCACCACCTCCAAACAATCCACCAAGTAGCTGTTCTTGAGCGACTTGTTTGTTGACTTGTTCATCGTTGTCAGTGTTGATAAGCTTAACGATAACACGGAGGATGTCTTCTAAGTCTTTGGCTGGAAGATCTTCTGCAACAAGTGGAAGGTCCGAGACTTCATTTGCATCGACAAGCTTACCAAGTACACCAGAACGACCGAAAGAGAAACCTGGACCACCTCCAACAGAAGAACCAAACAATCCAAATGCATTGTTACCACCTGTTCTACTTCCGTATGGACCGGAACCACCGACTTGTCCGGAACCACCGATAACATTGTTGTTTGGACCAAAGCCTGGAATACCAGAACCACCGATTGGTTGTCCGATAATACCTGCATTTGGATTTGGAATTGGAATACCACCGATTGGAAGTGGTGGACCAGAAGTAACTTGAGCAATGCTACCACTGGTACCAGTACCGGCAATACCTTGTCCTACGGAACCAGTTGGATTTGGTAACAAAGCAATGGTCTTGGAACCATAACCGACTGTGTTTGGACCTGGATTACCAGCGGTCAATAAACCGAGAATAGATGCAGCGGAATTCTTCAATACATCGGAAAGACCTGCAATCAATTCACCGGCAGCAGCAGTGGCAATAGTCGAAGAGATCGATGGTGAAGCAGTTGGAAGACCACCCAAACCCGATGCCAAAGTGGCTTGTAAAGGTGGACCGTTGACATGTCCGATAATACCAGCTTGACCACCGTAACCTGGGTTGATACCGGTGATTGGCTCGTTACCGGAAGATGCAATGTAGGCCTGTGGAGGTGCAGTTGCCATAACACTGGTACCTACTTGAGCGAGGGTGACACCGACTACTGGTGCAGTACTTGGCTGAATGTTACCACCGTTGGTCGAAGTGACACCGAGTTGTGAGATCGAGGTTGGCACTGGTTTATCACCGAAAATACCACTCAGCAGATTGTACAATAGACCACCACTGAATGGACTTCCAGCAAGAGCATTGACGGCGTTGGTGAGCAGACCACCCGGACTGTAGTATGTGTATTCACCACCACTACCGAAACCAATGAAACCGGCGGCCAACTTCTCACGAAGATGGCTCTCGATGGCTGGTCTGAAATCGGTAATACCATTCTTCTCTGCGACGATAACGAGCTTATCGAGGGCTTCAATGGTCTCGAGCATTACCTTGACCTTCCATGCATCCTCAATATATTGTTGTTTAATTGTTTCTAGTGTTGACAGATCATTCTCTGACAATGGAATCTTTTGTTTTTGTTCTTCTCTTTGCAATTCTTCGTGTTCAACCACCTGTGCATCTACAACTTGCTCCTCATGTCTAGTTACCTAATATATATCGTTAATTTATAAATTTTGATCATTTTCAGTAAATGATGATGATTATTGATTTGATTGATGAGCAAAACAAAAATGGTAATTTTTTGAAATTAAAATATTAATATATTTTTTTTATTTATACAATATTTTTTTAATCTTACCTGATCAGTAGCACTTGTCTTTATGGCCAAAATTGTCACCATAAAAAGGATGCAAATAATTACTCTCCTTCTTATCATTTTAATAATAAATAAAATAAAAAAAAAAGAATAGTTTCAACTATTTCCTATTAAAATGATTATTTCTATAATATTATATTAATGTTAATAAATAAATATTATAAATAATAAGTAACAGAATTAAATAATACAATTTTATTATTTTTTTGTTTTTTCATATGCAGCTATTTATTACATTAAAAATTCTTAATTCAAATGTTACCTATTCTATTATAAATGGTATTATGATATTCTCTATGCATTTTGAACATTTTGCAGTATGCATATGCAATGATTGACCAAAAACACAACTATAACTCATTATTATTATCATCACATTCAGCAATAATACAATGATAGTTTGTTAGCTACTCCCCCTTACCTTGTAGATTTGTTATCATTGCTCATATGAAAATTAATATAATCTATTTTCACTGCTAAATTAACTGTGATGATCACATTTTATATATACACTTAAATTTTAACACAATAGTGTGTTTTTGTCATCCATTCTTTGACCCTTTTTTCAAATTGCACATGTTAAAAAAAAAAAACAAAACAAATAAAAAATATATCAATTATCTATCTGATCTTCTCTCTTGTTCACTCTATAATAAAAATAACATTTTATCAATGGACCACTTTTTATGTAACATCTTTTTAATTAAAGTTGATATCTGTAGTTCTAAAATCCAATTATTATATAATTAACCTTCTTCTTCCTTATCTTATAAAAATTTAGTATTAATATCTGTAGGATGATTATTTTTTTTATTTAATTAAAAAAAATTTTAAAAATTAATAATTTATAAGAATCAAAATTTTTTTATAATTATTTCAACTTAATGAATAATATCTCTTTGTAGTAAAGACTATTCTATTCATTTCGAAAGTTTATCAAAAGATGAGAGATATCAATAGTTTTAAGGAGATAAATTAAAAAGATGATCACTAACAAACAGTCATAACTACTGTTGTTTAAATATAATTTTTATTTATTTTTTTTCACACTCAATATATTATTATATGTATGATCAACCACCATTTTTTTTCATTTATTTCAAAAAATATATACTAAATTTTATATGATAGAATTGTCTACTGTTGTATTAACTACACCATTGAAATTATTACTCTGATCAATCCATTTATATTTGATTTATTTTTTAATAGAACGATGTGACACTTTGTATTTATTTTAATTAATTTATTATTACTATAATTAACAATCAACTAAAAAAAAATTATTATAAAATTCTTTATTATATAAAAAGAAACATTTTATAAATAGATATTAAAATGGATAGTTGTAGATGTTTTGATATTAGTTTTAATATTAGTAATACAATGCTCTGTGAATATTGTGTCAATAAATTAAATATATCTACAAAAATTCAATTAATTCCCAATAATAGCTCAACCTATCTTGACAATATACCGACCAATACTGCTTCTCATCTGAAAAACTATGTAAACCTTATGGATGATGAGGACAATCGGAACACTCTTATCAACAACGAAGAACAGACAAAATTTAGATACGAACCTGGTTACCGAGTTGATGACACCGATGAAATGCAACAATTCATTAAATACAATGAAAAAGAGATTCCGGATTCATTGTGGAGTAGAATTACCTCGGTTATAATGCCTTCATATCAACTTGTTGATACAAAAGCTAAAAAATAAAAAAAAATACCTACAAAAAAATTTTTAGAAATAAACAAATTTTTTTAAATGTTAAATTATTTAATTGATATTATTTAATTGGTATGTTTTGATTTCATGCTCAACTATATCTTTATACTTCTTTCTTCTAATAGATTCAGCTTCATCAATGACAAAGTCAAACTCCGCTGAGATCTGATTTCCTGTTTTCACATGTACTGCTGAAACTTGTAGCTGAGTAGTTGCAAACTTCATTAATACATCAACTTTTCTATCTAGATAGAGAGATTTCCAATGAATTCATTGATGTCATATAAGATGAAAAATTTCCCTTTAAAATGTACATTATTTTAATAACAACTCTAATTCTCAAATTTCTTAAAAAGATTTACTGAAATCATTATTATTGACCACCCAATTCTATCCATGTATAATAAAAATAATTTTAAAACCAATATTATTGTTAAGAATTTAAATAAACAACTCTTTATTTTTGTAAAAACAAAATAGCTATTCTATTTTAAATTGTTTGCTTTGGTAATATAAAAGGAAAAAATTAATTATAAGTTGATGAATTTGATCGATTTTTGATAAGTATTTATAAACAGGTGAAGTTGCTGTTGTTGTAATGAATGACAATGCCTCTATGATATAATAAATATCATAATGATAAAGGAAAAAAAAAACGATTTGTAGTTATTGTTGAAACATAAATATATAATAAGTTATAAAATAAGGTCGGATTTGTATAAAGGGAAAAAAAAAAAAGGAAAATAAAAAGAGAGGGAGAAAAATAACATTATTAATAACATAACAATATATAATATATAAAATAATAAAGATGTGTGATGATGTTTTAAAACAGCTCCAATGATTTCTTCAAGAGGTCATCGATAACGGATTGAAAAACAAACTTGGTATTTGTGGTATCGATGGCACAGGTGAGATGGAGATAGAGTGGTTTTTTGTTTTTGATCTGACTGGAGAAGAGTCCAGAGAGATAGGTTGCGGCAGGCTTGGCAGAGTTGGGACCGGTGTAGCCAGGACTGTACTTTGAGAGTGGTACACGCTTTACTTTCTCCTTGAAGAGGTCGGTCTTGTTGAGGAACAGGACCATGGCACTCTTGGCGAACCACTGAGAGTTGGAAATCTCGCCAAACAGTGACAGCGAATCTTCGAGACGATTGGTCTGTCCGTCCTCTTCCAACACCTGGTCATACGAATTCAATGATGCTACAAATAATACAGCGGAGACATTGTCGAAACAATGTATCCATTTTCTACGATAACTTTTCTGTCCACCTACATCAACCATCCTATTGTATCGACAAATAACAATTTACATATTAATAAAAAGGTTTGTATTATCAAATCAAATAAAATACATACTTGAATCTTAAACCTCTAAAAACATAATCTGCTTCTGTTACACTCGTAGTTTTAGTTCTTATTCTCAATATATCTTGTTCGGTTGGTATGAATGTTTCGGTTGAATAGGCATCTAAATTATTAAGGAAACTAAATTGAATAGAATAGATAAGTAAGTAAATGGTTGTTATGATGCTATTGGCTTCAAGAAATTGTTAATAAACTTACTATGGTGCAGAATCATTTAATTGATAACTGTTGGTTATTCCATTCTCTCTGATGTTGTATTGATGTTGAATTTCGTTGGATTGCCAGAGCATCTTGATGTCGGTGATGATTATTGGCCATGCGGTGAGTGTCTGACCGGTTTGAAGCAGGTCATGCGCGTGTTTGACACGTACTGCACGTTCGAAATTCATGGGATCTTCAAAGTACATGAGGTCGTCAGTGCTGCCGTCGTAGGTCGATCCACGATCGTTGTACATCGCCTCGAGAAGCAGGTTCATCTGACTTACAATGTTTTCATAGATGAGCACACGATTCTCTGCGAGCTCCTCACGAGTGAATCCACCATTCTCCTGAATGATCTTCATCTGCTTGAAGAGTGTCGACTTGCCAGAGTCTGATGCACCCAGTAGCAATAGCTTCAGCACAGAGTCACGTGACTCTTGTTTGATCGTTCTGTCGATGTCACGTGACTTTTGTTTGGCTTCTGCTGCTGTCAATCCATAACTGTTTGTCATTGATAACTTTCTACCTGTTGATGTTGGTGTTACTGTATTCTTGTTGTTGCTATTATTGTTGTTATTGTTGTTGTTGTTGTTACTATTGTTGTTAATAGGAGAACCAGTGTTATTGTTATTGGCGTTGGTTGTTGTGGTGGTGGTGGAGGTAGAAGTTGTTGTGGAAGTTGTTGTAAACGACGTTTTTGATATATTTCAGATGAATGGTTAACTTCTGTCAAGGATGTGATTGAAAAACACCAAAGACAGAGAACCAAACAAAATGTATAAAAACTCGAGGATTTATTAACAAATTTTTGTATGTTTTTTGATTGTAATATAAATAAATAATAATAACAATATCTTTCTAATCTATAATTATAAGGACTTTTTTTCTAATTGTTTTTTTTTTTTAATATAAAACTAAAATTCGGTTTTGATTATATTACTACTTCTGTTGTATTGTTGTGGTTTGTGATAAATAATATACACTATTATGGCTGATTTTGTGATGTTGACTGATTGATATTAGGTCAGTGATCAGTAATTGAAAAAAAAAAATATAAAAAATTAAAAATTTTGACTTGTTTTTTTTTCTTAACTTTTTTTTGGTGAAAGATAGTAATGCTATAGTTATTTGTTGGTTGATTGTAGATAGTTATTTGATATCAAAGGAAAAAATAGTTTAAATAGAAAAAGAGGATAACAATGATGTCGATTCAAATACAAACGATTTGATAACTATAGAAATATATAAATATAATTGTATTATTAAAATCGTTATTGTATAATAGTTTTTTTTTTTTTTGCTAACAAAGTGTGAAGTTGGTGCTATTGTTTAATTGAAGTAAAACTATTCGTAGGTAAAAAACAATTATAATCGTAGAGAAAAAAAAAAAGATAAAGAAAAACTAATGTAATATATAAATATAGAGGGAAAAAATATAAAAAAAAAAAAAGAAAGTGAAAAAAAAGAAAAGAAAAAAAAAATCGATTTAGAAGAAAGAATAGATTATAAGTGAATAATAAATAAGAGATATCATTAAGAATAAATAAAATTGTACAAAATAAATAAAAATATATATCTAAATTAAATTAGATATTATTATTATTATTTTTAATAAAAGTAAATTAATTATATCTAAATATAATATATTCTAAATGATGATGATTATGATGATGATGTGACTGTCTTTGAAAAAAAAAAAAAGAAATAAATAAAAATAAATAAATAAAGCAAAGAACAACAAACAAAAAGAAAATCTTCTCTTTTTATGGTCTGAACTAAAAATTTTTATAAATAAAAAGAAATTGTTGTGTTTTGATGTGTGTGAGAGTGGGTGTTTGTTTTTCAATTTCACACAAAAAAAAAACAAAAAATAAAAAATAATTTTGAAAAAATAAAAAAAAATAAAAAAAAAAGCTTTATAAATAAATAACAAAAGCTTGTAATAAAGATTTATTATTTCTTTAGTGAGGGTTTTTTCAATGATAATTTCGTAGTTTGATGACGAAAAAAACTAAACGACGATGATAGTACAACTAAGAACTATTTTACTCTAATCAAAATCAAGGTCTTTTGGTTAGGCATTGTACCCATATGGTGACAACATTGTTTTTTATAAAATTTATTTTATATTTTTTTAAATTTATTTTAATTTAATGCCGTGTTCTTATTAGAAAAACAAAAATCTACAACAGTTCTGTTGATACATACGACTGGCTAGACATACTATTGTATCAAAACTCTAATCAGATCTTGAAATCTAAATCAAGACTTTCAAAAGTCTTTGAATTGATTTATTTTTTAAAAGCTACTTTTTTGTTGTCAGGTATTTCCAAATTAATATAAATTCGAGTGTGTAACATTCCAGTTGTTACAACGACCAACCAATTAATTAATAGAAAAACAACGAAAAAAGCAAATATTATTTTATGAAAAAAAAAAAAAAAAAAAAGTAAAAACGGTTTGTGTAATGAGAAAAAAAAAAAAAAAACGAACCTCCTTTTTAATCCACCAAATTAATTAATTAAGTTGGAGTATTAATGAAGAAAATGGTTAAAAGTATAAAGCAAAAAAGTTTGGAAACTCATTTTAATCCGATATTTACATTTAATATTTTATTATAATTTTTTTTTTTTTTTCTTAAAACCTAAAAATGGAAATTAATCATTGGATGGGTCATATGAGTAGAATGGAAGAGGGGTGTTTAAGCAATAAAAATAATAACTACTACTAATTGTTTAATTAGATTTCTTTGATGATGACGACGATCCTGATTGTTGCATTGGGATGTATGCGTGAACCTTGTTGATGAGGTCATTGGCAATGACTCTGATCTTTCCGACTTGCTCATCAATGAATTGCTTCTTCTCCAAGTATAATCTTGGTACAATGAATGAAATGAGGAAAACTAATAAAATTTTAATCGAGACAACAAATCGTTGTTAGTAAGTAAGTAAGTAAGTAAATCATTGTTATTGATCATAATAATTCTACATACCAATGTAAAGAATGGCATTACCAGAGAGACATTTACCAATCTTGGCAACAACGTAGAAGAACAAAGCAAATTGACCAGTAAGGTACAAGCTCTTGCAGCTCAAGACATCCTTTGCGACGCTGAGGATGGCATTGATGAGTTCACCAGTTGCTCTAACATATTTTTCGATGACAGCATCATCTACATGGAAGCTAAGAGTCTTTAACTTTTCGCTTTAATATTATAATTATTATTGTTAATAGTTTGTTAATAGGTTGTTGTGTTATTGTTGATTAAGCTAACTGTTGATTAAATACATACGTGATTGGGTTGTCAATGGAGATGGTGTTTACATATTTGTTCAAGACATGCGAGGTAATATTAAAGAGCATGGTGGAGATGGTGGCAACCATTGAGGCATAACCAACGAGAGAGAGTACACTGTATTTTCCACAGCATGTCAAAAAGAATACTAAATTGATGATACCAAACAAGAGTCCTGTTTGGATGAGGTCATCCCAGAGTAATACTTTATTGCCTGTTTATTTTGTTTGTTTGTGATTGTAATTGTTTGTTTAGAGAGTGAATGTGTTAGAATATTAAATGAAATGATAGATAGATAGATAGTTGATTGATTGATTGATTGATACATACAACAATCGTTACATGGGAACTTCTTTAATGCGCTGCAAATCTTACCGGCTTGGTGACAAATTGAATATTCACCAGAGGCAGAGTATGGACAACATCCTTTGATATCCTCTTTAATGTCCTTCTTAATCTCTTGGACCTTCTCAGATACCTTCTCGACGCTAGCAGTTACCTTTGAGGTGGCAGTATCGATGACTTCCTCTGCTTTCTTTTCCAAGCTAGCAATGTCTTCCTTGACGCTCTCTCCGAATTCTTCGACTACCTTTTCTACGTCTTGAGTTGTTGTTTCTGTAATGTAATGTAATGTAAAAAAAAAAAACAAAGTTGAATTGATAATCATATATCATGTTAATATTTATAACACCAATCAAATAGTATTAATATTGTATAATACATACGTTCTGTGTCTGACATTTTATTACTTTATACAATTATAATGATGTTCAATCAAACTATTTAAAAATAAAATAAATGTTTATTAATTAATATTTAAAATAATATTATAGGATGATTATGATTGATAATTGATTGGTTGATTGATTAGATTATTGATTAAATTAGTTGTTTGTTTTCTTTTTAAAAATAAAGACAACATACAATGGTGATTAATTTTTGTTTAAAAAAAAAAAAAAATAATATTGCGAAAAATAAATTAAATAATAATGTTAAAAATATTGATATTGATAGAGTTTAATTAAAAAGTGAAGAAAATAATGAGAGAGATAAATTTGTCAACTTACTTATAGTGATAAATACGTTGTTGTTGCAATGTGGTTTGAAGATGTGAACTCACCACCTTTTTTAATTAAATAAATCAATTTTTTAAAAAAGTAGTAAAAAATTAAAAAAAATGAAAAAAACGAACTCCATAATTAAACCCATCAATCTTCCTTGAAACCTTCAATTCAATTGTTTGTGATGGGCATTTAGAACAAAAATACAAAAATAAAAAATAAAAAATGTTAATATAAATAAAATAAAATAATCAAAAAATAAATAAATAAATACTAAATAAAAATATCACATAGCATTTTATCAAGATATTTTATTATTAATAGCTATAATTTAAAATTTAAGTTAAAAATTACTTACTTTTTTTATATCTCTTTTTTCACTGTATTTCTTTATTTTTTTAAAAAATAGTTGGACAGTTTTTTTCTCAGAGATTAAAAATTTAATTTATGATCAGATTTTTTTTTATTGACAAACAAAGATGGGGCATGGTGTGTGAAGTTTGTGGTGTGATCACATGACTGTTATTGATTAGGTGTGAAGTGAAACTCATTACCATCATCAAAAAAAAATAATAATAATATTAATAAAGTAATAATACCATGACTAAAAAGAAAATTAATACTAAAAATAAAGAAAATAACAACAAATCACCACAAAAGATTGCTAGCAATGAGTCATCGAATAATCAAGAAAAAAGTAAATTCTTTATAAATAGTGGTGTTGGTGATAGACCAGACCAAGCTATAGATATTGCCAATCTATCGGATCGTCATTTACTATATGAAGAGGCTGTTCAGAGTCCAAAATCGGATGTCGCCTTTTGTAGTTTATTGTTCCATCAGCTGCGTCATAGGAAGGCACTGATATTCAAAGAAGACTTCTCTGGAACATCTATTCTCGGAACTGAATGGGCCAAGTCTGATCCAGAGAGACAATCGATCTGTGTGGATTTGGATAGTGAGACCCTCGATTGGGGACGTGCCCGCCACGTAGAGGCAGCAGGTGCAGCGGCCGATCGTGTCCAACTGATACAAGCCAATGTTATGGATGTCAAAATCAACACCGCCCGAAAAGTAGATTTAATAGCATCGTTCAACTACAGTGTCTGTTTGTTTCATAGGCGTAAAGAGGTATTGCAGTACTTTAAGATTGCCTACGACACTCTCGTTGATGATGGACTATTGATGTGTGATTTGTTTGGAGGATATGAGTCAACTATGAATACCGTGCAATTCAGAGAGTTTTCAAAGTTCCGATATATTTGGAGACACGATAGTTTCGATGCCATGAAAAACAGTATTAAATGTAGTATTTCCTTTGAATTCCCAGATGAATCCAGTCTGCCAAGAGCATTCACCTACGACTTTAGACTCTGGACTATTCCAGAGTGGAGAGACATGCTTTTAGAAGCAGGATTCACAGAGGTTAGAGTTTGGTGGAGAAATGAGAGAAGTGCATTTGTAAAAGACTGCAACAATGATTCGCATCCGTTATCAAAACAAAACAACGATACTAAAGAGAATAACGAATCAACTGATGACGACGGCGACGATGACGAGGAAGTGGACGACAATAAAAGAAAATATTTGGAAAAGAAGAGATTGAAGCAAATGAAACACCACATCAATATTTCTCAACAAAAACAACCAACCAATCAAAGTTCAGAACCAGATAAATATGTTGAGGTTCAATCAATACCCCAAACACCGGCTTGGAATGTATATGTTGTAGCATTAAAATGATCATTAAAAAACAGTAAGAGAACAAAATTAAAGTATTTATATATTTTTAATTATTATTGTTTTTTTTTGTGATTTATTTTATTTATTAAATAAATTTTAAATATTATATGATATTATTATTATTGAACAATTGTAGTCTTAGTTTTCGCAACTTGGACCAGTGAATGATGGGAAGCAAACACACTTTATCAAATTTCCATTTTCATCGATATTTGCAATACCATTTACACATTTACCATTGATATTATATCCTTTCCACTATTATTATTATTAGAAAAAATTTAATTAATAAATATTAACTTGATTCTTTTAAATTATTAATATTGTTAACTTACATATGAGAAACCTACTTCATCAAAAGTAGGGATATTGTAATATGGTAGATCATTTGTAATATTTGCAACATTGATGTATTTTATTGAGTTTACTGCAAATGTCATCGATCCTGGTCTGTAATTTGTAATTAATAAAAAAAAGATTAGTTATTAAAATTTTCTGTATAATTTAAATAAAACTTACTGGGTACTCTTGGATTGGAAGAAAACACCACCAACAATAGTGTTTGGTGGGTATGGGAAGTAGAAACCACCAGCCAATTGAGCAGCATTACCAGTAAACTTTGAATATGTCAAATCAAAGTTGATTGAGCTTGAATATGATGGAATGCTTGCCTAAAAAAATAATATAAAAATAATAAAATATAATATTAATAAAGACGAAATACAATTTGTTACCTGTAATATTATTGTTGTTGTTGTTTAACTTACAATTGCACCTCCTTGTAAATCAGCATGGTTATACAAGAAAACATTATCGACAAGCTTCAAGTTTGAAGCGGCAGCACGATTGCTGATGTAGACAGCACCACCGGATTGTCCGCAAGTATTGAAGGTGAAGGATGAGTTGTGTACACTCAAACTGCTAGTCAAAACATTGAGAGCACCACCGTTGCTATTGGCAAAGTTACTGTCAAAGTGACAACTTTCAATGAAGACGTCGTCGGTAGCGTAGACCGCACCGGCATCACCCGATGAAAGCGAACCAAATGCTTGATTTCCAAAGAAATTCGAATAGAATACACTCAGCTTCTGAGTGTAGAGTGCACCTGCTAAACCAGCACTGTTCGAGGTGAAATTTGATCTAAATACAACGGTGGTTTGCGATGCGTAGACAGCACCACCCATACCAGAGAGTTCAGCAGTGTTCTTGGTGAATGAGCAGTTCTGAATGTAGGCGGTGTTAATGCCGTAGAGCGCACCACCAGAGATAGCGCCATTCGAATAGTAGTTGGAGTTGAGTGTTGTCACTTGCAAAGCAGATGCGACACCACCGAAATATCCAGTGGCGTTGTTGTTTGTAAAGTTGGAGCTGTAGATGTAGAGATTGGCATTGTCTGCAGAGACGACACCACCGGAACCTGCGACACAGTTGGAGATAGTCGAGTTCTCAATGAAAACAGTTGGGAATGTAGTGTAGAGCAATCCACCATCTGCCAAAGAACGACATCCAGCTGGACCTGTTGTTACATTGTACAAATAAACAGAGGCGTCCTGCAGTGTTTGTGAAGATCTGATACTGATACAACCACCAAAGAAATCATTGTAACCAGTCAAATTTAAATTGTCAAAGACAAATTTGAAAGATCCAGTCAATGAGTAATCAATCTGGATTGAAATGAATGGATTCTATAATTTTATAAAGATATATGAGAATTTAAAGTTATAATATTATTATAAATGAATGTATTTACATTTCCACAATTGAAACTGGCATATTCATCTGGTGTAGCAGAGGTGAATATAATCTCACCAGTAATATTGAAATCTTGGAAATCACCAGCACAGTATTGTGGTCCATAGTTTCCGGCTGGAATTTCAACAATATATGCTTCAGAAGTTGGCATGGTTTGGAATTTTCCTATACATTCAGCAATCGATGGACAAACACTAATAAACAAATATTAATAAATATAATTTTAATCTTGTTATTTATTTCATTAATTAAAAAACATACACAAAGTTTGGATTGGTTCTCTTACATGAATCAACATTAAGGTCAAGTAAACAACCAGTTATGGTTGAATCATATACTATATCTCTAGAAACTACGGCATTGATTGATAACAATACCAAACAAAATACAACAATTATTGATTTATTCATTGTTTTTATTATTTATATTTATTTATTTATCTTTTGTTATTTTTTATAATGAACAAACAATAACATTTTTTCTATTTATAATGGATAACAATCCTTGACAGTAAAGATTTGTAGAACCCTTTGGAAGATATCTAAAAATGATATGTATTTCAGATTAAAGTGGGTGTGTGAAGGGAGGGGAGCAGTGATATGAAGTTTTGGGAATTCGCAGCGAAAAAAATATCAGAAAGAATAATCTAATCGAACAAAATCTTGATTGTTTTTTTTATTCAGAATTTGTAGTGATTTCAATTGAAATCAATCTTATTTAAATAAGTCCCAGTAATTAAAGAGCAAAACAGAAAATGGAGTGAAATTTTCTGTTTCGTACCAATTTTAGAGATAAAAAATCTTTAAAGATATTTTGCAATATCAGATTTTTTCAAATTTTGTAGCTACAAAATTTGGCAAATGCAAACATTCGTTTTTTTTGTTTGAAAAGTGATCACAGTGAAAAAGATAGACAGAATGATGTCACATGTGATTGACAACTATGAATACACATTCAAAAATTCGTTTTTCGTTTGCATCTTTAGATTACTGCTCTTTTTCTCTACAAAATCCACACCGCACTGGAAATTTCCAATTTGTTTACTAACCTGTGATTCATGATAGAGACACGTACCCACAGGCAAAGTGCAAACGATGTGAAAATTGAAAAGTATTTTCTAATGCAATATTCTTTGTTTATAGAGAAACAAAATACAAAACAATAAACAAAAACTTACTATTTTTTTAACCGCCGACAAATGCATAGCATTTTGTAGATAATTAATCAAATAATGATTTTATATGAATTTGACTCTTAGGGTTAACTTTCTACTCTTTTTTTTTTAAGTGATATTTTCAAGTATATATCTATTTGTCGAATCATGATTTTCTTTTCGTTTGCAATAATTCATCATGTTCGCACGTTCACCACTTTAAATAATAATATTAATAATTACTAAACTATTCTTTATAATTTAACATCACTTTTATTTTGTTTATCCAACATAATTATAACTAAATCTAGTTATAAAGATAAAAACATATAAATAATTATGATAAAAATGATGTTGGTGATAACGAACTTCAAATTGATTGTAAAAATTTTGGATAAACACAATCAGTTCCAAAAAAAAAAGGGTTGATTTCAAAAAAATAAAAAAATTCAAAAAAATAAAAATTTTGTCGACTTAATTTGATCATATTATTTTTTCATAGTTTTTTGATCATTTTTTTTTTGATATTATTATTGTTATTTTTCTTTGTATTTTTATATAATATAGTTCAGTGATTTTAGACAATATTGTCACTGATTATAGCGATCGCAAAGAGAATAGTGATGATGATGTTGACAAGAAGTGTAAATAGCAACTGTGTGCGATTGGTACAGTTGGCAGCAACAACAGGAAATAGCAATGGTTTGATGTCATACTCAAAGAGCAGCAAGAAACCAATGTCCGCAGAGGAAGCAGACGATATCAGACAGACAATCCACGTATCGAATGCACTGGACGAGCAATATCAACCAAACGCTTACAGTGGTCACTACGTGCGTGATCCACATCGTAAGCCATTCAAATCGCCATTCTCACCAAAGGATGTCGGTAGAATTCGTACTACCAAACAGATGTTGGATGCACAACACAACAAGACTGTCGATGTCGAGGACGACATCATCGACGACGACGAACAGGTCGATGAGAACGGTGAGATGGAGCTTGGTGACGGTGAATCGATGGAGCCAAACATGGACGAAGAGGAGAACGAAATGAACGAACACTTTATCGTCGATGTAGGTCGTCACGTTAAAGTAACCAAAGGTGGACGTATCAATTCATTCTCTACTCTGGTATTCATTGGAAATGGTGCTGGAACCGGTGGACTTGGATATGGTAAGGGTGAGACAGCCGGTGTCGCACTCCAACGTGCATCAAGAGATGCCGAGAGAAACGCAATTACAATTAATAGATATTTAGTAAGAGAATAGAATTGTTGTTGCTGTTGCTGTTGTTGTTGTTGTTGTTTTCCTGATAACTAACTATTTGTTGTTTTTGAATGATAACAGGATAGAACATTACCGAGTGGTTTGGATTTAAAGTTTAGAAGTACAAAGATTAGATTCTTCAAGACTGGAATGACAGATATGTCGTTGTCCGGTGAGAAGCAAGATATTATTTTAGAGTCATTGGGATTGCACGGTGTCGACTTTAGAACTTATGGTCGTCGTTCGTGGCGAAACATTTTCAATGTAATTCAGAAGAAGTTGCCCGACTTTATCAATCCCGACGAATTGGCACGTGTCACCGGTAAGAAGCTGGTTACACCCAACACACTGAAGGAGAAGCGTGAGACTCTCAGAGATTTGATGGCATCGAACATTCCGAACCGTCAATCGGATCCATACAACTTTGGTCTCGTAGGCAAGTTCCTCTACGACCTCGAGAAGCCAATCGATCGTGAGCAAGAAACCGCCGATCTCCTTTGCAACTCTATACGTGATCTCGAAGACGACGCATCGTTCAACGAAGAATCGATGGTCGACAACGATCACAGCGAACTCGAGAGAGGAACTGTCGATCCAATGAGCAGATACAAACGTAAGCAATTCATTGCATCACAAAAGGTTGAAGATTCAAGAAAATTACACACTCAAATTAGACATTAATATATATATAAAACTTTAAATAAATTAAAAAATTAACATAATAACAAACAATTGATCATAACAACAAATTGATCATACTATTATTATTTTATTGAGTTTGAAAACATTTTTGAAAGAGGAGCAAAACCGATGAGTTGTTTCTCTTCTGCTTCAAAAACTGATCTGCAATATGGTTGTTGTTTTATGATGATTTAATATAATCAACTGAGGGAGTAGCAATAAGAACAAGAGAATATCTGGTGAACTACATTTTTAAGTTTGTTAATTCTTATTGGGTAGATAATAATAATTCATCATTTATCGCAAAAATGATGTGTTTTGCAGTTATTTCATTTTATCCCTAGTTAAATTTTTTTTATGAAACAACAAAATGGAACTGGTCCTTAAAATTAGTAAATATCAAATGTACTCAACTAAATTAATAAGACTACACTGATACAGCTATCATCAGGCATATCATATATCGGTTATTAAATTGTGTACTTTCATTTATCCCCTAAAAAATGAAAAAAATGTTGCACTTGGGTTTTTCCATTTTACCTCTAATTTTTTCATTTTTTTGTCTGTTGGGTTTATTTTTTTTTTTTTAAAACATAAGGGTATTTTATGACAGGGCTTATAAATTTTTCAAAAAAAAACACTTGTAGAATTTTATTCGCTCAAAAAACAATCATTCCACACTACCAGATGAAAATTGCCATTTTTGTTAAAAACAGGAGATTTAATTTTTTTTTTAGAAAAGATAATAATAAGTGAAAAATTTATTGATGATGGTTTTCAGGTTTAATGGAATTTCTCGATTATTATTTTGTTAAATTAAAACAAACATCTATTTCTTAAATTATATATTCATTTTATTTAATTATATTAAAATTGATAATAGATAAATAAAATGTGTGACAATATTATTAAAATATTCGATTCAATTTTAAGGAGAGATGGTTTTAATATATTACCCGATTTATTGAAAAGTGACAAGAAGTGGACGGTGTATGCCAAGAACTTTGAGAGGCTAGTAAAGTTGTGGACAGATGACCTCTCTTCTGAGGCACGAAAGCAAATTGCTCAAATTATTTTCGAAATGGGCAATGCTAAAAGAGGTGTTCTGGTTGCACTTTTATTTGCCATGCTTCCCCATGATTTCCAGAAAGAGAATGCAAAAGGATTGGAGAGTTTTATGACGAACGTCAAAGGTAGCTTCCAATTGCCATCGGACATCTTCAAATTTGGAACTACATCGCTGGGTTTAGCAGTATCGAATGTCGTACCTCATTCACTTATTCAATTAAATTCCGAAGGTATTCCTGTTCCAATGAAAGTAGATGATACCAAGATTATCTTTCACAATTGGACAAAGAAGGAAGAAACCGGAAGCTATATCTTTGCCGATGGAACCGAAAGTCCAAAAGGAAAAGTTGTTTTAATCGACATATGGGCCAACTCTTCCAATCGAGCTTTTTTTTCCGTGTCTGACCAAATCTACTACTATCTGCAAGTGTTGCAAAATGACGCAATAAAATCGTTCAACATTATCGTGGACTGTATAAAATCCCAATTTGAGGGGATCAAGATTGGACACCTCGGAAGCCTAGAACTGCCTTTCCATCTATACACCAAGTTGCTGATCGAGTTTGAAAACAAATCTAGAGCGTGGTACTACTACGACAAGACCAGGGAGGGATATAATTTTCTTCATGAAGATATAACGAAAGGAAAGTATTTCCCAGATGGAAATAACTACAAGTTGCTGTCACTTCAGTGCCAAATTCCTACTTCGCTTGTCTACGATACCTCAATTGCATATGGACTGCCCATATCTCTTAGCGCGCACCTAAAGATGAAAAGTCAGATACAAGACGATACTTTTGCCAAGTCGATATATGACTATTCGGTCTCTGCCTGTTGGAATCCCATTCTCGAAATATTATCGAAAATCGATAAAACTATCGATTTATGGAGTCTCTTTCATTATGATGCCGAGAAACAAATTTATTTGGTGAAAAAACCAATGGAAACCAAATTTACTTCCAGCAAACGTAATCACCAAACCCAAAATGGAAACCAAAGTAAAGGTGTTGTGGCTGAGCTTGCTTCAACCCCCGATACAAATGCCGACAGTAACACAACTAATGCCAGTGTTGATAACTTGAGTAACGATGGCCCAAATTTCTCCACTTTGGTAACAATATTGGTAGAGTTATTGTACCCAGTAGTAATCCAAAATCTTAAAGAGTTAGATGAGGAACTATCGAATCTAAACAATTAAAATAAAATACAACTTCATTACTTTTTGTTATTTTACTTTCTTATCTTTGAGTAATTTGGAGAAAATTTGGTGATTGTTCTGTATTAACAATCTAAAAAGTATCGTTTAAAAAAATTCAATGCTTTTAAAAAAAAATTGAGAAAACCAATATATTTAAAAAATTTTTCTCAAATTAATGATCACTTTATTGCATTATTAATCATTTTGTTCCATAGCATTATGAGCATCGGGAACCACTTGATGATTTTGTCTTTCGTTCACTTGAAAGAGATAATGTAAACCAACATAATCTATTTCTGCTTCTTCTTCTTCGTTATCTTGGTAATAGTGTAAATAAAGTGACTATTTAGAAACATATATATATATATATATACATACGGTTGGCTTGGCCATCCATCGGTAGATGCAAGGTAAGAGATATATTGCTTATTTGTTTGCATTCATTTGGATTTTGTTTTCTAAACAAGTTCATGCCTTGCCTGAACAATAATAAAGCGTTATCTTCATTTACATTCATTGTGTATTTGTTTATAGTTATTTATAGTGGTAAATTGATATTTATTTATTGATTTATTAACAAAAAGTTTCATCAATATTTATTAACAAATGTTATTAAAAAAAAATTTAATTTGATCAATGGTCAGAAAAAAATTAAAATAAAATATTATTAATTACATATCCATAAATGGTGAAATCTAGATTTCCCCTTCAAATAAAAACAGTTACAAAAAAAACATTCATCGCAAAAATGATTTTCTTTCTTGGTTATTCATTTGGATATTTGAATTGATAATAAAGTTAAAAATAAATTATAATTACATTTTATAGATAAAAAAAAGTACAATCAAATCATTGATTTTTTAATAATTTTTCATATCGGTCGGATTTCGGGCTTCTAAAGTTGAGAAAAATGAAAAAAAAATGGTATTTGGCCTTAACATTTTAAAACCTGAATCCCATTTAATTTAATTTTAAAATAATTTAATTTCTAAGTTCACACAATTTTTTTTTTCAACGAATTATAACACTTCATTCTTTGTTCACCAAAATTTTTTTAAACGTTTGTTTTTAGAATTTTTTTTAGTTATTCGTTTCTAGACAGATAAATAATTAACAATTTAATTAATTATTACATAAAAAAAATAATAAATATCTTGAAAGCATAGTATTTCCCGGAAATAACTTCCAGTTTTTGTCAAATCTTGGGTCTAAAAAATTAAATAAAATAATATTTATTTTTCTGTTTCTATTTGAAATCAATCATTGTTTAGGCAAGATAAAATTAATATTTAGTAATAAATATAAGAAAAACAATTAAAGTTTCTTCAGATATTAAAAAAAAAAAAAAACAATATAACATTCTAATTTATTGTAATAATAACTAAATGTTTTGTTGCTCTCTAGGAATATTATGATCAGGAACGACTTGATTATTTGGTTTACGATCGTTTGGTTGAAGATAATGTACACCAACATAATCTATTTCTTCATTTTGGACTTGAAATAAATAGTATAAATAAATCTAATAGACGATTTTATAAAATAAATTTACTTACTTTGATTGTTGGCTTGAGCATCCATCGGTTGTTCCAAGGTCAGTTTTATTGCTGATGATATCACAATCCTCTCCATTTTGTTTTTCAATTAAGTTCATCACATGATTGAACAATAAGAATGTCTTATCTTTGTTTTCACGTTTTATATCCATTATGTATCTTTTTATCTATCAAAAGGAGTAAGTTGATATTTTTTTATTTATCAAAAAATGCTTGTTTAAATATCATTAACAAATTAAAATTATCTTTAAAAATTTTTTTTTAAATTTATAATCTAGATTTCTCAACTCACTAGATAATGTGTAGTGTAGCTACAAATTAACAGACCTCGAGCATTCATTGCAAGAGATTGTTAAAAAAAGAATGATGATGTTTTTATTAATTTCTCCAAAAATTTTTTTTTATACATTTGTTTATTTTTTCTTAAACGTTAACTGTCTGAGATAAAAAGTTTGGCGTTTTGTTTGTGTTTTTCCATAATGAAATTTGTTAGTTATTTTTGTTTGGTTTATTTATTTTGAACTCCAACAAATATTTTATAAATTAAATAATGTTTTTAATAGAAATAATATAGAGAAAGTCATCATTTTAGAAAAGATCACTGGGAAGACTACCTATATTTTGTTATCGTCAAGTTTCCAACTCACTCGACAACCTATTGAATCGTGATCAATTAACGGCCAGGCTCACCAGATTGTTTATTTCGATTGCCTTACCAGCTCCAAATTCTCCATTACAATTTATGGTATATGCACTTAACTCCATATTCTTTTGTCTCATTAAAAGATTTATTGATATTGGATTGGTTACAAACCATCATTGAACAAATAGCCAGAGGTCAAATCAATTCCTTATCAAATTCACTTGATCCCAAAAGTGTAATATCTCTAACTAGTACAACTGAAAAAGTCAAACAATTCTCATTATATGAACTTCAGTTAGAGTTTACAAATCAAGCAGCACTTTGGTTGGAGTATTGTGGTTTACGTATCAATTCAAATCTACCATTGGCATCGACAATTCAACGTTGGTCAATATTCTAAAATTAAAAGAAAACCTTTATAAAAAAAATAAAAAAATGTAACACTGCAGTGTTGACTGAAATATTTAATTTCAAAGAGTATTTTTTTTTATTTTCTAATTTAGCAACATTCCATTCCGGTATTATTATCTATTAATGAAGTAGATTTTTTGTATATTGTATATACAGAGATTATATCAATTCATTACTTCTCAAAAATATACTGTAAAAGATTTAATTAAATTACCCACCCCAATAGACATTAATATAGTATAGCTTCTGAACATTAACATAACAAATTTTGTTTTTTTGTTAACCACATCACTTGTATCGTTCATCTAATAAAAATTTTTGTGATATGAAAACGAATGATGAATGGGTATGACAAACTATAGCTGATCAGTGGTAATATTTTTTGAACAAAAAAAATAATAAATATATTGAGTTCTAATAATAGTTATTTCATAGTATGTAATATGTGTATTTTTTCATTTTTGATATTATTAAATTATATAATAACTATATTTGAACAAAGTAATTTGTTTTTTTTTGTAAATTAATATCAAGATATCAAGAATAATAGTTATGCAAGAAACAACAACATCATCAGCAGAAGATTTGAAATTATTGGGTAATAAATGGTTTGCAGAGAGAAAGTTTGAAGATGCAATTCAAGTCTACTCAGAGGGTAGTTTAAAAGATGTGAATGAACCTGCATTCCCTTCGAATATTGCAGCATGTTACTTTGAACTTGGACAATATGAAAAGTGTATTGAACAATCAAAGCGTGCAATCAACATCATCGATAACACAGAGTCGAGTGATCCAAAACAGATTAGAAAGAAGAATGTCATTAGAATTGCAAGATCACTTTATCTTTGTGCTGTCGTTGGTAGCAAGACGAGATTAACAGAATATCTATCGAATCTACCATCGATCTATGATGACGATAACGATATCAAAGCAATTAGAAACAGATTGGTGTCGATTGAAGAGTCAACTGTGGAAACAGATCGGTTCCTAATTCATCAGATTCCACGTGTATCGCCGGCAAGAAAGAACACGGCGAGAGAGTACTTTGCAACTGGACACGATACTGCCACCAGTGCATTGCGAGGATACTGGGATGAGTCAGAGCCTGTTGAATTTACCGAAAAGGATGGTTCCAGACCTAGATATGGAGAGGATGAGAGTGCAAGATTACTATTTAAACAACATCCAAAGTTGTCATTCTTTTTTGGTGGTGTAAGTGATGCTCGTCATGTAATCTACACATTGGCAGATGCTCGACGTCAACTTGATGATATCAGAGATCGTGACGATGTGAAGCTACACATTGTAATCAATGATATCCTGCCAACATGTTTAGCAAGAGATGTATTGATACTTTCAATACTTGAAGATCTTGGTCAAGCTGAATCATTGGAGTCAATCTACACCACTGATAAAGATAGATATGGTAATCTAGCAGCACTACTTTTCTATATCTATTGTGGTGTAGTGATGCCACCAACTTTATTCGATCTATTGATGACGAGAATCGATCGACTTATTGAACAAGGCAACACGAAAACATTACCATCATGGTTGGTTGTCGATGATCAACAATGGACCAAATTGGTAAAGGTATTAGGATATTGGCGTAAAGGTGAATCATGGATCACACCAAAGGAAATCATAGAGGCTCATCAAGTGGCATCAAAAGAAAATTCCATAGATGCTGAGATGGCGGAAGGCGATGACAATCCAATGAATAAACGCAAAGAGGAGAGGAATAGGATGCTGCGTGAACTCAGTGATCCTGCAAACATATCAGAAATGGGTTTATCAGATCAACAGAAAGAGAATTATTTGGAAATGGTCAAAGATGGTAGTATATTGGATCTATTGATGGGAAGTGCAACCGAACTACCAATACCAAAGGAAGCCAGTTTGTTATATACTGCAAAATTAATCCTACCTCCACTGATCTATGATGGTGATCAATATCAAGAGCAACTCGAAAGCATATATAATAGTATTACTAATACACCAATATCAGTCCGTTCAGTGGTTCAAGGTATCACCGAGACATGGAAGACAAACATTACAATGACCGACGAGTTTTGGCGTGATACTGGATCGTATAACTTTGATCCAATATCGACTGTAGGGAGATTCTATGGAATGAAATGGGTTGGTGAACCATCACAAGACAAGCCACGTATGTTTGATTACTTTATTCATGTATTCTATCAAGCTTCTCAAGGTTTGGTTGGATTGTCCAAACAGAATGCATTGACAATCGAACCGATTACAGGTGATCTACATTTGGCATTGGATGAAATAGCACTCAATAAGAATCAACGTATCGCTCGTGGGTATCCAAGTGAATTCGATACTATCTACTTGAGTAATGTACCGGATTACACTGGATACCTATCAATCTTCAGCAATATAGTATTGTCACTCAAACATGAAAAGCATTGTTCCGTTGCTTTTAATTGTCTTCTCAATACTGGATTGTTTAAATCACTGGATGAAGTTCTCAACACCTACCTTTTAATACCTTCAAAATCGTTGCTTGCTAGTCATGTGGCCATTGAGCATCGTTTAGGAAAAGATCATTGGGCAGCCTACCAACATTATGGTTATCGTCAAGTTTCCAACTCACTCGACAACCTCTTGAATCGTGATCAATTAACAATGTGGCTCACCAGATTGTTTATTTCGATTGCCTTACCAGCTCCAAATTCAGTACGACAATTATGTCTGGTAAATGCGCCCAACAACATATCAGTATTCTTTTGTCTCATTAAAAGATTGATTGATATTGGATATCCACGTCATTGGTTACAAGCTATCATTGAACAAATAGCCAGCGGTCAAATCAATTCCTCATCAGATTCACTTCATCCCAAACGTATAATACCTATCACCAATACAACGGAAAAAGTCAAACAATTCTCATTATATGCACTTCAGTTAGAGTTTACAAATCAAGCAGCACTTTGGTTGGAGTATTGTGGTTTACGTATCAATTCAAAGCTACCATTGGCATCGACAATTCAACGTTGGTCAATACCAGTGACATTTACAGACTTTGGTGGAGGCCATACTGGATCTCCTTCAATGATGGTTGTCATTGAATATCCATCGATTTCACAAAGTCAACGAATGAAGAGATTTCATCTATTAAGTACTGAAATGGATGAAAAGTTTCGTCATCAAGTCGTTCAATTACCAAACAACGAAATCATACAAATCCTATCGGTCATTGAATATAATCAAGAGAAAAGTACAATTTCGTTCTGGCTGAGTCGTAAGGATATGGATCATCTTGTTAATAAGAAATGTGTTCTCTCTGTATTCCGTAAAGATCATTGAAGAATAGTAATATCCACTCCCGTTGTTTTATCATCTTTATCTAAATAACATTATCAATAACAATAACAACAATAATAATATATAATAATAATAATAATAATAATAATAATAATAATAATAATAACAATAATAACAATAATAATTACATAAATAATATCAGTTCTAAAAGTTTCAATCCAGACTTAACCATAAATCTTAAAGAATTGAATAGCTATCTCTCTAGTAGCTATGGTTTGGATTGATCTATTTTTATAAAAATAAATAAATAAGTAAAACATTTCTTTATAAAATCTAGATTGAAAGATTAACAATGTGATTACTTGCTACTCTAAAACCTCCTCAAACAACTCTCTCTATTTAGTTTTTATGAGGGTCATTACTCTTACAACAGTATTATCATCAAAAAAAAAAAAGATCATTCCCCCAAAAAAACCAGGTGTTTTTGCCAATACCAAACAAACAAAAAGATCAGTTTTATTATTTTTTTTAGTCCGACAATCATGTTGTAATCCTCATTGTTATCTTTTTATTTTTTTTATTTTATTTTATTTTTTTGTTTTTTGGTAAAAAAAAATTTGTAGATCCCTTATCAACAATAATAATAATAATTATAATAATAATATCATTGTAGAGAGAATATGACATGTTAGATTTAATTTAATTAATTTTAAATTATTCATTTTTATTTTATTATATTTATTTATTTTATTTTATTTTTTAGTAGTAGAGTAGTGTTTTAGCTTTTTTTTATTACAATAAATAAGCAAAGGAGTAGGAAGTAGCAGTAGTTGTAGGAAGTAGCAGTAGTTGTAGTTGTAGTAGTATGTTACAGTTTAATAGATTTAAAACAAAGATAAGAAATGCACCGTTGTTTGGAAAGAATGGGGCATCTCCACCATCATCCGGTGGTGCAGGTGGAATTATCAAAGCAATCACTAAACGGTTATTCAATGAGAGAAAAGTCATTGTTGTAGGTGAAGAGGGTTCATTCATTGCCAGCCTACTCACAAGTGTACTTGCTCAATTCGAATGTTCTGTAACTTATCTATCTTTAATTGTACATACAACAACATCAACATCAACATCAACAACAACACCTGATAATATAGATAATAATAACAACAACAACAATAATAATAATAATGAAGATAACAATAATAATAATAATATAAATACACTAACAATTAATATGTCGAAATGTTGGGTTAGAAGTGGACCTAATATGTGTGCAACGGTCGACCAAGAGGAGTTGTCACGTGTAATGAATTCAATTGTAAATACTATGGATGCCGGTGATTTCGTTATATTGTGTTGTGAGTGGGCAGAGTATCGCCAACTCTTTGACCAACTTGACGTGCTTGCGCGTTGCTGCAAGTCAGCATCGGTGCGTAGTGTTGCAGTCGTTTTCCCCATGGGTGTGGAAGATGAGTCGATAACTCAGCTCTCTTCTTCATCATCATTAAACAGTAGTAGTACATGCTCTAGCAATGGCAAGTCTATTGAATCTATATTCGAAGGCATTACAACAACCTTTCTCTTCTACTCTGCACTGATGCAGTGGTTGTTTATCGGACCACCAAACAACAGTGATCGAGTAGTAGAACTTAGCAATGTAGTCAACAGTAACTCAATTGACGACGGTGGTTGCTACTGGCTTGACTGCGACGATCTTATCAAAGTAATCGTTGAGATTGTAAGACAGTCATTAGAGCTTGTATCAACAAATAATAATAATAATAATGAGTCTAATAGTAGTAGTAGTAGTAGTAGTAGTAGTAATTCTATTAGTCTTGATAATAGAATGTATATAATAACCGGTGGTGAATGTCTGAGTGGTAAGGACATTGCAATGGTACTAAACAACGAACTTCACATGACTACACAGGATTATAAAGGTGACAGAGGTGATACCATAGCGAAATTCTACCAGTATCTAAAGTCACCTATTTCCACTATACAATCACCAGACATCGAAGTATTTCTAAACCATCAGCCAACCACATTCTCAGAGTTTATCAGCAAGTGTCAAGCCACTCAAATATTCAACAGTAAATCAATAGAAATAGTAAAGAGGAAATTAAGTTTAACCAATTCTTTAAATAATAGTAATAATAACATAAGCAATAGTAGTAATAGTAGTCACGATATGACTAATTCACTTACATCGTCAACCTCTTCAGTTTCATCTTCGTCATCATCTAATACAAGTGATAAGAATAATGTATTAGGATCACCTCCCTCCCCACTTATAAATAATTGCAATAATAATAATAATAATAGTTCAACAACAACAACAACAACAACAACATCTACAACAACACAATCATCAATAACATCAAGTGCAATCAAAATAGTATCATCACCATTTTCATTTTTAAAATATTCAAAAGCTTTAAGTATGTATTGTTGTTTATTATTTTTATTAAAATATTAGTGTAAAGTAATTAGCTAACAATAGTTTTTATTTATTTAATAATGTTATAGTTGAGGAAACAATATACAAGACACCTGCAGCATCAAAGAAAAAAGATAGTAAAGATAGAGAGACCGATACTTGGATATCATTACTCACTACAGGTTTTAAAAAGATGTTAGATTCTCAGAATTCAATAGATGATCAACCAATCACTGATTTAGATTATCAAAAGGAATCAACTTATGAATTCTTAGAGTATGTTGTATATACTTTTTAATGTTTAAACGGATTGAATATTCTAATGTTCATTTATTAAATCATTATTACTAGTGATATTCAATCGAATTGGACACTGACAAGTTATGCACCAAAGATATTTGATAATATTAGAAAGTTTTATTTAATCGATCATTTTCTGGTAGGTTATTCTTATCAACAAACACCAATTGGACTCATTGATAAAGTTAAATATCTAATCTTTATTTATACTATAATAATAAACAGCAATCAAATAATAGTAATAATAATGGGATACTAGATTTCGAACAAGTTAAAACAATTGGTAGAAGTGGTAGTTTCTTTTTCCAATCTAACGATGGACGTTATTTCTTAAAGACATTGCCAAGCAATGAATTTATGACATTTTCAAAAATACTACCTTCTTATTATCAACACATCCAAAAGTATTCAAATAATTTACTGCCTAGATTCTATGGATTATATAGGCTAAAGGGTAGATTACATATAAATAACAATAATAACAATAATAGCAATAGTAATAATAATGGATGTGGTGATAATGGAAGTACTGGCAGTAATAGTGGTAGTGCAACAAATTTAGATAGTAGCAATAGTAGTAACACTAGTAATGCCAGTAGTACAACGAGTAGTCGAGATGTTATATTCATTATCATGGAGAATCTATTCTATTGCAATCCAACGGTGGAGTTGCACGAACGATATGATCTAAAGGGTAGTACGGTGGGTAGATTCGTTGATGTCGACGAGCTTGATGATCTCTCACTCCACACTCTAAAAGACTTGAATCTCAAGCGTAAACTGTACATTGGTCCCTACAAGAAGCTGTTGGTTGCACAACTTGAAGTAGACACTGAGTGGCTACTCAATCATTCGATATGCGACTACAGTCTTTTAGTTGGAATACATCTGGGTAGTAGTGGTGGTGGTAGTGGTAGTGGTAGTTCAGCCAGTAACACTAATACTACAGATAAAGAGAAACAACTGCAGTTGCTCACCAAGGATATTTCATTCTTTAAAAAGGATAGCAACGGTATTCTCTCGAGTACGATGAAACCGATGCATGTCATTCCAATTCGAAACGGCAGGACTGCTGTGCCACCGATACTCTCGAGACAAGACTCTGTTAATCAAGTGCGATTCAGTGCAATGTCAGTGGAGAACGAGCTACACAACGCAGACTCTGAGCAGAGTGACGATAGTAGTATGAGTGAGCACGAAGAAGATGAGTCACTTCGATTCGAGGAGGGTACCATCTATTACATCGGTTTGATCGATACACTCACCACCTATGACATGAAGAAGCGTGGTGAACATGCAATCAAATCGGTACTCTTTGACAAGACACAGATCTCTGCCGTCAGTCCCAAAGACTATAGAACTAGATTCATAAAATATATACAAACGATCGTGGAATAATAATATTATAGATTTGTTAATAAAAACCAACACCCTATATTTGTTTAATATTTAATCAAACTTATTCTTAAAAAAACAAACAGACTTCTTTGTCTCCGTGCGAAATGATCGAAAATTTCAAAAATAATAATATCATTAATTTTAAATAATCATTTTAGTTTTGGATAATTGATTCAAAGAATATTAGTATTTAGTTACTTTAATTTTCATCAAAGTTTGTATAGGCATGACAAGTATACCAAATAAAAGTGGTGAAGGATGCAAAGTGTAAAAAGATAGCAACTACAACACTTGTCACTCTGACATACCAACTCCACTAGACCACATGTATTACATGATAGATTCTTGATTCTATAGAGTGGCCATCATGGTCTTGATGAAGAGTCACCAATATTACCTACCACTATTAGAATAACAAAAAAAATATAAAAAAAAAGGTAAGTGCAATTGGTGTTAGATAGGTAAACAACCTTAAACTAAACAATGTATTAATAGACATGTCTTATCCCTAAATGGGTTCCTAGATCTATCAGGGAAACCAATAACTTTAGACATTAAGTAATTAAATGGTAAATAATAAATAATATGTGTTTAAAAGTTGTGTATATTCAATACATTTAGATAGTTTTTAAACGATGATGAACCAGAGAAATGTATTTATTATTAAATGATGGATTTGTTTGTATCTTCAATATCATTTGTTAGAATTTATTTATAGTTGGAATAAATCTTTTAAATTGGATATCTGGGATCTAAATTTTCATCTTACTAATCATTTGCAAGATAGATAGATACTTTTTGTTTATCCAACGATTGATTACAGTTCATTTACAATGTACAGCTTTCTATTAACCAGTAACTACTCACTGTTTTGATATTGAATAGTTTGGAGTATATACTTGTTTTAAAAACTATCTATCTATCTCTTTTAATCTTGCTAATCATTCATTTTTTAAATTTAAAGTATAAAAATAACTGTCACTTATTTGTAGAAACAAATAATAAACGATTATAAAACAAAAAATAACCAAACCACTATTATCATTATTATATTTTAATACACAGATATAAAAATCAGTTTTTTATTTTATTACAATACAATACAATACAGTAACAACTCAAAAATTAACAGATCTATTTATTTGACAAGTATTTAAAATATTAATATTTATATAAATGTGTTCAATCTGTTTTATTTTTAGTTTGTATTATTATTATTATTATTATTAGTATTATTTATTTATTTATTTAAATAATTTAAAACAATTATTAGTATTTTTAGAATAAAAAAAAAAAACAATTAAATAATATTTATTTATATGTATAGTAAAATTTGACATTTGAACAATTGTTAAATAAAATAAGAGTATGTTGTCCAAGTACCTGTTGTATCTAGTTTAGTGTTGGTTTTTTTAAAAAATAATTAATTGTAGTACAGTGCACTTCGCCTCAAATTGTCTTTATAAACAATGATATATTCCATTTTTGGAATTCAATTTCACACAATAAATAAAGAGTAGCAAATATCTTGTTCATCACTTTAATATTTCTTTCTAAAGAGTGTACCCATCATACATTCATATATTCAATATTTTTTCAATCATATTATTAGTTTTTCTTTAAAGAAACAATGATCATTCAACTTTAACTTTATTGTTTGTAAATCAAAAGGTCACATTTCATGCGACCAGCATATTAGTTTAATTAAATCCTCCAAATTTTTTTTTATATGAATTTCATATTGAAGGTAGCACCAAGTAGCATGCTATCCTTTGTTATAATCATTTTAGAACCAATTTTATTATGTGGTCATTATCAAGATGAATGTTGTGCGAAGTGTAGCACCAGTGTGTGTTTTTTTAAGTTGGCTGCTGGCATCATTTAAAGCGTATACTCTTGCTCACTTTTGTTAAGTTGGTTTTACCTTTAGTGTTGTTTTATCTAATTCAATCGTGATAAAGGTAGCAGTAAGTAGTACCAATAAAAAGTTATTGACAGTACAGTATCAATTATTATACAGCCAAAAAAAAAAAGAAATACATGCATTGTTTTATAAATAGTAGTAAAAGTTAACATAATTAAGTTTTTAATGCTTTATTCACTCGATCATCTGTTTGTGTGATGTTATTTATTTAGTAAAAAACAAAAATTTTGATGTTAATTTTAAAAACACACACACAAACACACAAACACACACACACACAGATAACATCAGTCTTTCTATCACTTCTAAAAAAAACAAATAACATATAATTGAAAAAGTAGTTAATTACCATCAAATGAATTCAACAACACAACTATAAATAATGATTGTGTATCTCATATATCACACACTCTACTGAAATTGATCAAACCAACCAAAACAACCTCGCCCACACTCCTTTCAATTCAATCATAAAAAAAAATTAAATTAAATTTTGCACTGATGGGTCGTGTATTGTAGCAGTGTTTTTAGTGCTGTGTGTGAAAAATATAGTAGGTGAGAGAGAATAAAGGAGATGAAAATAATGAAGAGAAATAAAAATAAATGTATACCAATATGAAATTAATTAAAAAAAAAAAAAAAAAAAAAAAGTAATAAGAGAACAATATAGTACTATCAGTAGTAATATTTTTAACAAATTTAGAAATAATAATAATAATATTCATCAATTATATATATATAGAAAAAATTAGAATATTAGTAGATGTACGTAGTTTGTTTTTTTTTTGTAGAAAAAAATACATTAACAATATAATATAATATAATAACAATTATAAAGAAGAATTGAATATTGGACATTTTCAATTGATACAATTACTTGTTATCTCCTTATATATCAAAAACATAATCAAATATAACAAATCAATTCAATTTATTAACTCACAATCAAATCAACAGTTGAAATAACAAATAAAAAAAACAATAGTAGTAAATAAAATAACTGTTTCAATAATTTAACACAAATATACAAAATAATATAATTCAAAAATAATAGAAATAATAATTTTAATTATATCTTTAACATTATCAGTCATACTAATAGTAAGATCAAAAGAATAATTTATAATCATCCATTATTTGATAATTCCAATTATTATTAATTTTAGGATTGTTTGGTTTTGTTTGTTTTTTTTCCTTTTGATCAACCAAAACAATTTATACACCCCACCAAACATCAAATCTATCAAATGTTAACAAATCAAAAAATTGTTTGGAAACTACTTCACATTGTTACATTACAATTATTTATTTGTTTGGACTATTTTGGATTGTTGTTAAATCATTTTTTTTTTAATGTTGTTTTCTTTATTGTTTTTTTTGATGATGATGATATTAATAATTCAAAAAGAATGAATAAATGATGAACATTGTATTTACATTATTTTATTGTTTTACGATTAATCCTGTTATTGTATTGGTCAATAATGTAACTTGTGTAAATTTGCTGTATTCTCATTTTGTAAAGTGATCGAATTAAGTAAGGATTTCGCTTTTTGGAATACAACAATCAAATGTAAATATTTTGCGACAACAGATCAATAATCAGTGTGTGGGAGTGTGTGGTGTGATAATTATTGTGATTATGAAAATTGAAATATTTGTTTTTCCAAACAAACATATGTTTCCATCTATCCACTCCAATTTAACTCCAATCCAGTATTTTGTATATTCTACACTTAACATTTCTGTTACTTACTTACTTACATACATGCTCAACAACAACAACACAACCTATTAACCAATTCAATCAATAAATTAATTATACAAATCTATTTAACAATTTAATCATCATCAACAACAACATCCAATTTTTGACTATCAATCATTCACAAACAAACAACTATCCAAAATTTTTTATTCTTTTTTTTACAATACATTTTTATTTATTTATTTTAATTCAATCAAACAATCAATCTATCAAAATTAAGATAAATTAAATAAATATATTTTTTACCCATTTATTTTTTTTATCAACTACCCATTTTATTTATTTATTTATTTTTTTATTTATTTTTAATTAATAATAATAATTATAATAATATTAGATAAAAATTATTAATATTAGTTAATTTCCAAAAAAAAAAAAAATATAAATCTATTTTTCTTATAGAAATATATGGAACTTAGCCAATCAACAGCAAGGGGTGTATTGAACTACAATTGTATTGCAAATTTGGATTCAAAAATAACAACATCAACATCAAGGAAGAAAAAGAAACAGGAAATTTTTCGTAAGATTACAATGATGGCCAATCAACAACAAAGAATAGATCCATATTTCGATTGTGGCGGTGGTGGTGATATTCAAATCCACTTGAATGACAGCATAGATTCTACATCATCTTCATGCTCCTCTAGAAGTAGCAACAGCAGCAGTAGCGGATATTACAGTAACAAAAAGCATCACCATCAAAATCAACAGTCTTCGATAGGCGAATATTTTATTGGTGCAGCATCATCTGGTTCTCCGTCGTCTCTCCATCATAATCACAGCCATCATAATCATCACCATATGCACTCTTGTAACAACGCTAATGGTAGTCCACAGTGTTGCAGCAGTCAGAAATCAACACCGAGCATGATCGGTGGAAAATTCACTATGGCCGAGGAGGAGAGTTGCGAGGACAGCGACGACGACGATGACGAACCATCGTTTGTCGAGGACGACGATAGCTATCCACTGGACGGATGCGTGCAAATGGATATCGACTCTTGGTATTCCGGTGATCCTCTTGTGTCAGAGGTGCTTCGAGATATCAAAGAAACAATTGGATTTATGGAGCGTCGTGAAATGGAGTTGGAAAGTGTCGAGAAAACCATATGTACACTCAATGAAACGCGTGAAGCCATTCAGAAAGATATAAAAATGAAACGAATGTTCCTCAAACAAATACAAAAAAAGAAGGAGGAGCACATTAAAACCATTACCAATAGCTACCACTCACTTGCTCTGCGTTACAATCTCTCACAGATGGAGTCACGCTCGCTCACCTTGATTCTGCCGGAGGAAGTGATGTTGCATATTTTCAAATTCCTCTCGCCAATGGATCTGTGTAGCGGTGTCTGTAGGGTCAGTCGAAAGTGGCGTGCATTGGCATTTGATATTTCACTCTGGAGAGATATCTGTCTCCAAAGAAAGCTACTCGATGGCTCCAGTTTCTACAATCCATCACCATCATCGTCATCCTCTACTTTTTCATCTTTGACATCCTCTTCAAATTCACATTCCACCGATACCATAATGGAAAATCTTCAATCAATAAGCAATAGCAACAACAATGCCACCACAAGTATCACTAATACAATCGATTCGAATGCAAACCATGACCAACAACAACAACTACTACTACAAAAGTATAAATTCAACCAACAATCTCCACAGACATCCAGTCACACCAATCCAATTTGGGGCGAGAATTGGTATGTCGGCGAGTTCCGAAAAGATTCCAATTGGCGTCGAGGAAAGTACAGTACCACCGTCCTCAGAGGTCACAAAGAGATTGTTTGGTCACTTCTCTACGAGTCAGACACCAATAGTTTAATCAGTGGTAGTGAAGACATGACTGTCAAGGTTTGGGATTGCTCAAGAATCGGTGAGACGCACCAGTACTATGATGACCTCGATGACAGCAAGAAGAGATGTGTCAAAACACTCGGTGGTCACAAGAACGGCACAATCTGTCTGGGTAGCACACCCAATCGATTAATCAGTGGAAGTGCCGATGGAAGTGTAAAGATATGGGACCGTTTCGAGGGAACTTGTGTAGAAACCATCCAAACCCATTCCTCAGTGTGGTGTCTACAAATTGTCAATGGAACACTCATTTGTGGATGCGTCGATGGAACCATGCGCGTCTTTGATCTCAACACATCGAGCTGTCTGCGTACTATGAGAGGTCACACTGCACCAGTTCGTTGTTTACAAGCGATCAACCACAACGGACAAGAACTGGTTGTCTCTGGTTCCTACGACAAAACCATCAAAGTGTGGGATATGGATGCACGTTGCATTAACACGATCAGAGCTCACACTCACAAAATCAATTGTCTCCAATATGAAAATGGACAACTTGTCAGTGGTAGTCATGATAGTTTATTAAAAGTAAGTTAAAAAACAATATTAAATTGACCTAAAAGTCACTAACTAATAACTAATTATATTTTTTATTACCTTTTTTTTATTAAGGTATGGGATATGAATGGACAATTAATACATACATTACAGGGACATGATAATATGATTCATTGTCTTCAATTCAAAGGAAATAAATTGCTGAGTGGCTCAACCGATAGTACTATCAGACTATGGGATTTAAAGACTGGTACACATGTAAATACTATCAAAGGACAATCTGCCGTCTGTTGTCTCAAGTTCAATGATTCCAAATTAATAACTGGATATGAAGATTCAACTATTAAGATATTCGATTTTTCATTCTAATGGAAATACGATAAATAAAATCTTGATTAAAATAAATAAAACATCGTAAGATAAAAATAGTAATATATTTTATTTTGTATTTTCTTCTGGTATTATAACTGGGGGACCAATTGGATCTAAAACATAGGTTTTGTAAGTGTTGGAATCATGCCAGAATTTAGTGAACAAATCGATTGACTTATCATGTTCCCAAATTAATTCGACGATTGGGTTCCAACACACATTGACTGAAAAGTCAAATATGGTCTGAGCGAAGCTAAAATCAGGTTTTTCTTCCTTCAACCTAGACTGAGCCTTCAAAGAGATAGGTAGGCCAAAAAATATTGATATATCAAAAAGTATGCTCAAATCAATTGAACAAATATCTTGATAAATCAAATAATTTTCTCCTTGAACAAACATTTCCCCTTGGAGAAAGCTATATCCTAGCTTTTGTTTATCATAGAAATACCAATTTCCAACTCCGTTAATCTCTATATATAAATGAGCGAATAAATGGAATGGATATCTAAAACCAAATTAGATTTCTGAGATTAAAAAAACTAATCATACATACTCAAGATGACCAAGATATGCCAAACCTTTACTTGAAGATCTATGTTTTTTCTGAACACTATCTACTATGATCTCAAAGATTTTCATTCCCTCCTCTTCCAAAGATTTAAGCATGTGGAAAGTAAAGTTTCCAATTGGAGATGCCTTTTGATTACACCATACTTTTATTTTTGTAATTCTTCCTTTTTCACATAGTGTGTCATTAAAATAATAATCTGTACCTTGTTTCTTAAAATTATTGAAAATAATATTTCGATGGATACGATGGGTTCTATTTAGTGAGTCAAAGCTAATCAATTTGTTCGAAAGGTTTAATCCTGTTGATCCAAAAGTCAAAATTTCAGGGAAATTCTGAGAGATTCCATCATTTTTCATTGATTGTAGCAACCAATTTTTAATAAAATTGTTTGAACCTAAAATTCTATCTACATCTTTAGCCATAAATTGGTAGGCTAAATAAACAATGAACTTTTTCTTATTCGGACTCATGTCGCTAAGAATTTTTATTATTTGGTATCGAGCTTCAGGGGTGAGATCTCTGGTCCACATCTTAGCTAAAGCAAGAACATAATCTGAAATTAACTTGAGATTATCTACTTGAATAAATTTAGATATATTACTAAACATTTTATAAAGAAATATATTAATTATAATAAATTTTGTTTGTTGCACAGTATTTATAATAAAAATATTAAACCATTTTTTGTATTTAACTTTCAATAGAATTTATCAAAGGTTACCTAATGAGAATATTAAATTATTGGAATATATATCGACATCAAACTTGGGTCCCCATATCATTATTGAACTTTATTATGATCATTATTCTGATTATTATTTAAAATAAAATTTTATTTAAACTAATCTCAGGATTGAAAATAAAAAAAAACAATTTTCTAAAATTACAAATAGATAAAGATGTTATGATTTATTGGTATTCATCTCCACATTGATTCTAATCATCGAATTGTGAATTAACAATCTCATTCCATTCCTCTTCGGTCATTCCGATATGCTGACTTTCATCATTGATCTCTTGGAAGTCATCGGTAGTAAATACACATTCACCATAGTCGAATTCATATTTAAAAGTAGGTGTGTCGAATCGTAATTCTGTATCGTCACTACACAGAGTTGAGCATTCTTTTTTCAACAACGATTCATATTTATCGGTGAGTGTTTGATTGATACATCCATTCGGAATGATAAATAACTGATCGATTTGATTGAAACCAGTAAACCATCCTTCTTTTGTTGCTTGTTTTGCTTGCTGTTGCATTTGTGAATTATTCTTAAAAGTATAGTTCAAGTCCAACAATGCAATGCGAATTCTTCTCTTGACTTTTGGCAGTGCATTGGAATACGCTTGAACAACAATCGTTTGTAAATTACTCTCTTCTCCAAACAGATAATCTATTAGTAATTGCTGTTGTTGTCTAGTTGAGATAATCGATGTATTGATATCGAGATAGCTTATTTTCGGGTGTCGCTTAAGGTAGTCTATGAACAAATGGTGAAACTGCTCTCCTTCTCTGCTCAGGTCAGGATGCTCCGGATTGCTCTCCATGGTTATCATCAACTTGTTCAGATTGTCAAAGCTATCGAGTATCTTGATGGATTCTAGTGGTTGCCTTGCCATAAGATAAGCAAAGTTGTCGTCCAACTCCAACACTTCCAACAGAGGTCTCGGCTGCTTGGTGAACTCTTTTATCGTGTTGTAATAGGCAGTCTCAAAGTCTAAATCTTCTCCCTGATAGGCATTGAGTCGTAGTGCTTTGAGATTAGGAGGCAAAAGGACGGCATTGGTATCTTTCATTTCATAGTCCAAATGCAAATGTGTAATATACTGATTAGTATCATACGAATGATAGCTTTCTAGATCTTTAAAGTAGATATGTAGGTCTTTCGGAGAGTCCAAACACCATTCTCTCCATTGTTGGCTCGATAGCATTTGTTTAAAGTTCTCTCGATTCTTATCGCTGGCATACTTGATATTTACACCCAAGGTGTTTAGACATTTAAATCTACATAGATCTGATCGATGATGATTCTCTGCTACACAGTGCATCAACGGTTCCAACAACCTGTTCTCTGTTAACTCTACATCCAGCTGCTGTACAATAGATAGAAAATAATGATTGACCAGCGATAGCTTGGTACAATGTTTAACATCCAGTTTCCATGTATGTTTAATTATCTCCTTTTGAATAAAAAGCGGTAGGGTACTCATTATTTGGTAAACTACTTATACTAATTATAATAATATTAATCATTTTTATAGATAGGAGATATCATTGTGACATGATCGTTGGGCAAAATAATATCCAAAAAATAACAAATATCCAAAAAGAATTTTTTAACTATTTTTTTTTATTTTAATTAAACTAATTAATAATCTTTTGTGTAATAACTTTTAAAATTTCTTTGTTCAACACAGAATGATAACAAAAAAAAATAAATTTAAAATAATAATAATTAATTAATTAAAAGTCAGATTAAGTTGGTATCAACATCGACATGTTAAATCTACCTTTTTTGTTTTGATAAAATATTTATTGTCACGTGCAATAATCATAATAATTTATGTGAACAATGCAGTGTCAAAAAACAATAAAATAAATCTAATGTGTCACACACACCTCTCTACTTAAGAAAAAACAATCTTTTTTAAATCAACTAACCAATTATTAAATATTTGTTGTTACTTTAATGTAACTGTAAAAATTATTTAAAATGGTGCAATAAATCAATTTTATAACCAACTTTTGGTAATTTATTTCAATACACTATACTCTACAACTTTTAAAAAAAAGATATGTTCTTAACTATAATACTATTGTTTTTTATTATAATATTTCTTTGGATCTTAAAAGAAAAAGTATTTGTCACTATACTTTTTTAATATTTCTATCAAAATTTTAATTCTTTATTATTATTGCTATTATTATTAGGGACCAACGAATAGATTCGCACCTGGACCTTTACCACTGCCATTGATTGGTAATTTACACTTGATGAAAGGAGAACCTCATCATTTGTTTTTTAAATTATACAAGAAATATGGATCGGTTTGTCGATTTAAATTTGGATCAGTGGAAGGAGTGATTTTGACTGGACCAGAGATCATCCATGAGGCGTTCGTCAACAACAACGATGTGTTTATCAATAGGTTTATAAAGCATAGCAAGATTATATGGAGTCAAACTGAAAATATATTCTATTCAAACGAGGATTACAATCAATACATTCGCCAGATTACTCTGCTACACATCGTGCCAAACAAGTTGAAAAAGATCGAAGGCTCAATGGTCGACGAGATCAACTTGCTCTGTTCAAAGTTTGAAGAGTTTGCGAAATCCGGTGAGCCTTGTGACCCGATCAGATTAATGAAGCTGTGCTCATTCAATATTATCTTTAGATTGTTATTTAGTATTCATTATCCGTATGTAATGGAAAAGAATAGCAGTAACAATGTTATTGATTTCATTGAATCAACGTTGGGTTTGGCTGGTCAGTCGTTTGCCTCTGACTATCTTCATTTCCTTCAGCCACTGTTTGGAAGAACCAAGGCATCGCGTGATTACATCGAGTCGAATAGAAGTATTGGTCGGTTCCTAGACACTATCATCGACGAGAGACTAAAGAGTAAACATGATTACTCTGACCCAGTCGATATTTTAGACCTATATATCATTGAATACAAAGCAAATAAGATTACAAAGAATGCATTAACCTATGTATTCTTTGATTTGCTATTGGCTGCTACCGATACTTCTTCCAATACCGGTAGTGCTCTGATCAAAGTAGTTTGCAATCAACCTGAAGTACAAGAGAAATTGTATCAAGAGTTGAATACTTTTATCAAGAAAGAACCAACTCTCTCTGATAAGAATTCAACACCCTATGCAAATGCAGTAATAAGAGAGACACTTAGAAGATTCCCAGTTGTGCCTTTGGGCATACCTCATCAAGCTACCAAAGATTGTTATTTCAAAGGATATTTCATTAAAGAAGGTGTAAGTAATAATTCTTATAATAGTAGTATAACACCGAGGTTTTTATTAATTCTTTTTTTTTTGTTGTTTGTTTGTTGTTAGACACAAATTATTCAAAATATAAATGGATCAATGTTATCTGATGAATTTTGGGATGACCCAATGTCATTTAAACCAGAGAGATTCCTAGGTGAATCGAATCAAAAGAACGTATCAAGAGTGAAATCAGTTTTTGGTAGTGGTACAAGAAATTGTTTAGGAACAAGTCTTGCAGAGTATGAACTCTATCTTTGGACAGCTATCATTTTTAAGAGATTTAAATTTACTAGATTAACTGAAGAGAAAATCGATGATTCAATGACATTTGGTTTAACATCGATGCCATATCCATTTAAAGCAAAAGTAGAACTTAGATAAAACACACAATTCAAATAAAATACTTTCTTGTTTCACTATCTATAATAATATGTTTAAATCATTTTTTTATTTATTTATCTTTATTAAATTTTACATGATGATACTCTGGAATATTGATTTTATCAATTGTACAATGTTTACTACCAAGGTAATCTAATAGATCGGTATTAGATTTAGTATGCATCGAAAATGGAGACAGATTAAGGTATAATGATTTGATTGAATGGTGTTGTTTAAGGAAGATTAAAAGAGAATCATAAAACAAGTCTAAACCGTCTGAATGGATGAGTCTACCCATGCATTTGTTGTCACTAATACCTAGCTCCTTAAGATTCTCTAATCTATTGAGACGGTCAAAGAGTATGCTTACTCCATCTTCCTCAATTAGTATTTGAGGAAGTACATCGGAATGCAAATGAAATACTTGAAGCTGTTGTCTATCAACATGAAACATTCGTGAGAGTAGTTCAATGAAACCAGTACGCCTGGAGCCAAATGTCTTTACTTTGAGAGATACCAAGTTGGCAGGAAAGAGATAAGAGTCTTCGTTGAGATTGTATGTTATGTCTAGATGAGTGATATAGTCGTCCTTGATCAAGTCAAAGTTTAGGTGATAGCACTTGACAGAGAGATGAACTGTTTTAGGTTGTTCTTTGTTCCAAATCTCCCATTGACTGCTGAGAAACAATTTGTTTAGAGCATGTTCATCTTTCTCTAGAGAATCTTTGCCAACTCCAATGTGGATGCTATCCACAAATTTAAACAGACACAAGTCATCGTTAATCTTCCCATTAATTACATCGTCTTTGAAAGCAATCAAGGTTCTATTTATATAAGCTCTATTCAAACGTTGTATATTGGAAAAGAAATATTTACAAACTAATGACACTCTAAGTATATATTTGTCAGCATTTGCATGTTGATATCTATTCAATAAGATCTTTGATTTTATATTGCTACACAATATATTAATGATATGTAATAAAATAATTAGTGGAAGCTTTGGACTTTCTGTTCTTGTTGATGTTTCTGTTACTGCAGTTGTCGTTGTTGTTGTTGTTGACATCAAGTTAAAAATAAATAATCTGAGGTGAGAAGAAATATGTCATCAAAAAACTAAATTTTAAATTTTTTTTTTTACTTTTTTTTATTTTATTTTTGTCATTAAAAACAAAGATGTAGAATTTGTAAATCATTTTGAATATCAACTTTTCTTTATTAAGTAAAACGGTGTCGACCCTTCAATTCAATTTTTTGATGATCCTACAAACAATGAATTTATTCAGATTCCTAAAGATTTTAAATTCATTCTAAGAAATAGTTTTAAAAAAATAATGCATTATTGCAAAAATAAAATTCAAATAAAAATTATTTATTTATTTTTTTATACTGGTTTTTCAGAAGACCTTCACAAAATAAAAGATAATTATTTATTTTTTTATTTATAATTATAATGAGAAAAAAAGTTGATTCCTCTACCGATTTGACACTCAACCTGTTGTTTCCCAATACCAGAAATTTTTTTAAAAAAATCTTTTAGATTTAAGAAATTTGAATAGCTAGCCTCCAAAATATAAAAAAAGGAAAGATCCCTCATGAGGCTTTCTAGATATTATTATTTGAATAACAAATGAGGGAATGAAAAGACAGATAATAAATAGGCGACACTTTTGAATTATTCTATCATTCCAATATTAAATATCAATTTTTTTACACTTTTTAAAAATACATAAAATAACTATGAACAAATTATCTTTATTACTTTTGGGACTTGCCATGCTCCTTTGTGTTTCCGCAGATTCTATTCAACTTTGTGGTGTTTGTAGTAGTGGAGCTCTTTTAGGTTGCGGTTCATCAGGTCAAAAGACTTGTGTTACAATTCCTGTTGGAACATGTTAGTAAGTACTACTTTTTTATATATAAAATATTGAATTATCTAATTTTAAGAATTTTTTTTTTTACAAATTATTTTTATTTATAGTACATTCGATGATATCTGTACCGGTGCTCCAATTATAACTGCTTATTACGTTTCAAGTATATCGAATTCTATTGTCATTGGTAAAGTTTATGAGGATATGAATGATTGTTCCAATGGAATTGGAAGTACTTCCATTGCCCAACCCTGTGGAGATTGTAATGAAGGTACAACTGTATCCTGCAGCACTTCCTCTACCTCAATTTCTGGTAATATGGATACCACCTCGGTTTCTACATTGTCTTCGACCATTCTTTCTTCCACTTTTTCCACAACAGCTTTCCCACACAATTCTGGTAATATTCAAGTTGTTTCTTTTGGGTTAATTGCATTTATTTCTTTATTTGTCATTTTAATTTAAAAATTAAATAAAATTTTTAACTGACGAGGGAGACTACCCTCTAAATATAAATTTTTTAAAAAAAAATTTTTTAGAAGTGTAACAACATTTTTGGTTTTTTAAATTCTTTTTAATAAATTTTAGTTTATGAGGGAATGAAACAAAGTAAAAAAAAGGAAATATTGATTCGAACTGCTCACCAACAATCAAAAAAAAATAGATTTTTTAGTTCAATTTATATTAGAATAATAAAATTCAAATAAAAAGTAGATTGATAAACCAATAACATTTCTTGATATAATTTATTACTGATAATAAAAGTTAGTTATTAAATTATAGATGATTAAAGTTAAAACCACAAATAAATAATTATAAATTAATCAATATAACCAATATTTTAAAAATGATATTATTATTATTTATTACTGATAATAAAAGTTAGTTATTAACATTTTTATTCTATATAAAAAAATAATAGATAATTTATTAAGAGTTTAGAGAAGTTTCTTTTTAGGGATGAAAAAAACAAACTTAATACCTAAGGTTATCAGATAGAAATTTAAGAATATATCACTTCTTCATTATTTACTAGCGAATCTTCCAGTTATTGTTACTATGGGACTACAATGAAGTAATCCAGAGAATACTCCCAATCAACAAATATGATGTTCTGGAGCCAATCATCCAAGAATTTCCATTTTATATTCGAGCTCTGAATAGAAATAATAGTAACTAATAAAAATCTCTACTTTTTATTAACTTAAAATTCTTATAAATTCTTTTTTGGACTTCTATCTCAATTTACAACAAAATTTGTCTTTATTAATAGATACTATTTTGCAATAAATTATTAACAACCAATATTGATTTATTCTGTCAATGAATTCTATGAAGATAAATAATTATTTATTCAATTATACTGTGATACCTCCAAGTGACATCATTTTAAAACAAATATGGGAATGGTATTATATTTTATTTACATTGTCTTTGTTCTCTTTTTGGGTGTTGTTTTGACTTCTTGTGACGGTTCAAATTCATCATCAGTCTCTTCATTAGCCTCACTTGGTTCTTCTTCATCTTGACTGATATCCTCAAAGTCTTCACTTTTTTGATCACTCTCATCCATTAAATCTTGCTTTTTGTCTCAGCACTGACGATGAAGAGTTATGAGAGAATTTGTTCTCAAGACTTAAAGAGTTATTAAATTGGTTGTCAGCTGAATTTATCAAAAAAGGTAAGGAGAAATCTCATCGTCAGTGCTGAGACAAAATTAAAACTACAAAGAAAACCAAAGTAAAAAACAAAATTAAAAAGAATAAAGATTTTATAGAACATAAACCAAAACAAACCCCATACTCAAGAAAATCATCACCATCAAAAGATATTCAAAAGAATTTTGTTCCTACCAAAAATACACATATTCATATATAATTCTTCAACTTGGTCACCAAGAATTACTTATACCCAATTTGCATCTCCTCATGAACCATCTACTTTTAATCCTGATCAAATTCTATATTCAACTTTTCAAGATACAAATCTATCTATTCCTCCTCCACAATACTTTCCTTTTTTCGACTCATCACAGTCAAACAATCCAACAAATATATCCCCCAATGTTTTAACATCATACAACACTGATAATCCAATCTATTCTAAAACTAATATAGAACAAAATTATTTTTTGTTTCCTATTCAACAAGATCAAAATCAAAACAATTGGAATTTTAATAGAAGTCCAAATTCAAATTAATAAAATTAAATTAATATTGCGGATTACATTTCTCTTTATCAATAGATAAAATTTTTAAATTAAATTTCAGAGTGATCAAAAACAAAAAAATATCTTTTCGAAATTCTTTTAATTTGATTAAAGCTGATCAATCAGAGATCAAGTTTGTTTTCAAATAAATAAATCATAAGAAGACAATTAAATCTTCCAATAAAATGATGATTTCGTGCAGATTCTGCACTTAAGTTATGCAAGTTTATACCTTGATTACACTTTACTGTATATTAAACTTCATTTCTTTATTCATTCATCCCAACCAAAATAATAATAATGTCTAAATCACTTTTGTTATTAGTTGTATTTGTAGTAGTTAAAATTGTAATAGCTGATCCTTTTGAACAGTTCAGTAGTGCAACCGTTGCATTCTATAACTTGGCTGCCAACTCGCCAGATGCCATCTCTCAATACAAGTATCTAGACGGTGCGGTATTCTGTTGTGCTTATGGAACAACTTATTTGTCACCAAGTGCTGGTGGCTCTTACACTGGTACTAGATGGTTTATTGAAAGATACGCTGACAACCTCTATGGTATTGTAAACACAGCTGCATTCCTTCCAGGTGCTGATCAAGAAAGGAGATATCTAGCCTGTGATTACTCTACCAACAGAGTGATCCTTACATCACGTGACGTTCCAAGAGATAAAGTCTATTCATACAGCAACACCTGGTCTGTAGTCAAACACGGAGACAATGACTACTCATTCAAATGTAGACCGATTCTCGCTGAAGATGATGCCTACTTAGATGGTGCAGTATTTCCTGGTACTCCAGGTAAAGGTATGATCTTAATACGATGATCTACTAATCTAAATTTAATATTTCTTTTTAATAACTAACTAAAATCAACATTACTATTTATAAAAACAGTTTACATCTCTCCATCATATAATGGTGGTTATACAGGAACACATTGGTCTATTTCTCTTATTTAAACAAATAACCCATGGTTCTGAGAACAAAGTTTAAATTAAATAAATAATTAAATAAAAAGTTATTTATCTTCTTTGAAGCTCTTTCTACATTAAAATTTGTATCCTTTTGAATTTATTACACCAAAATAATAATTAAAGAAATCCTCGTCGTAGATGTGAGAAGCAAATATGGATATTCGTTTTGCTTTTTCTATTAGCTTTATCATCTTTACTATTTGTGCTTCTATATCGTTGTCTCTGACTGGCACCAGGAATATTTCTGCTCTCTCGATTATTCTGTCGCATTGTGGAACTGAGTCTGTATGCAGGTGAACTGTAATATCTCTTATATTGGTAGCATTGAAAAGAAAAGAATTTAATTGGAATTTTGATTCTGTGTTGGCAAAGTTGTTGGTATCCAACTCGAATTTCGATATGGTAGGATGTCTCTCGAGAAACCTCTTAAAACAACCAAAGAATTCATCGATTGATTCGTTATTGCTAAGATCGAATCTAGAGTCTACATTACCAATCAATGAGAGATCTTTGATGTTCACCAAAGATCGATCGAGGTAATTAAAGAACTTGGTGGCACCTTCATCTACGATGACATCGACAAAATTCGATCGAAGATGAAACAGCTCCATCTGTGGTCTTGGTTTTGACATAATCTTACTGATCATTCGCAAGAACAGATTTAAAGAATCGGCTTGCACAATTGGATGAGTAGTCAAGCGAAGTTCTTTGAGATTCGGTGGGAATTCGCAATACTTTGGATGCTTTACGTGTGGTACATAGTATTCGATTGTGAGGTGTGTGATGTATGGATTGCTCTGAAAGATACCGAGATTACCATCGATATGAAGATGTATTGATTTCGGATGTTGCTGATACCAATCTTGCCATTGATTGCTAGTCAGTAACTTTTGAAACAAATGAGCATCTGATTCCTCTTTATCGCATTCATCTTCATAATCCTCATACATATACTCTAATTTACAAACTATTTGCTCTGTATATTTAAATAAACATAATAACGATTTATATCTTTCTTTTAGAATATAATCGACAAACTCTACGATATTCCAACTGATATCTATTGAAATGATCAAACTTTGAATAACTTTTAAAAAACCTTTACTAACAAGAGATAACTCTAAAAATCTATTATATTGATATCTATCATCTTTTTCTTCCTCCCAAATCAATCTAACTATATAAGTAATTAATAAATATGGTAGCATGTGATTGATTTTTGAAAGATATTAAAAAAAAAAAAATGAGAATATAAAAATCATCACTTCTTGATTATTTTATTTAATTTTTGATTTAAACTTTGTTGTTGGCCGATTTCAATATGTTTAAATAAGAGCAATAGACCAATGAGTACCAGTATAACCACCTGTGAAAGATGGTGAGATATAAACTAATAGATATAAAGTTAGAATTATTAGTAAAATTGTTAAGAAAAGATGGATTATTTAAAAATTTAGCAATCATACCTCTACCTGGAGGACCTGGGAAAACTGCACCATCCAAATAGGAATCTGGTTGAGTCATAAATGGTGCTGGAATACATTTGAAGGAATAATTGTTATCAGTGTGCTTTACGACTGCCCAGTTGATGATGTGTGTCGATGACTTGGTACTTGGGATTGGCTTGGATGTAAGTACTACATTTTTGGAGTTAAAGTCACAGGCAAGATATCTGTTCTGCAAATCGGCACCTGGGAGGAAGGAAGCGGTGTTGATGATATTGTAATTGTTGTCGGAAAGTCGTTCAATAAGCCATCTTGTGCCTGAATATGATCCACCGGTGGTTGGTGACAAATAAGTGGTTCAGCACAACAAAATACTGCACCATCCAAGAATCTATAGATCTATATATGTTGGGGAATGGCACCTGGCAGAGTAGCAGCCAAATTGAAGAAGGAAACAATTTTTCCGTTCCACTCCTCAAATTGGTCGGCTTGTACAACTACAAGGGTTAAAATTTATATATAACACGTCCATGAAACTAAATTTAATTAAAATGAAACATATAGAAAAATACTCTAAAAAACAACGCGATATTTTAAGAACAGAATTGAATATCAATGTGGCAGATGGAAAACATATTTTTTTTGTTGAGAAGAAAAGAGGAGGACAAGAGTTGAGCGAGGAAACTAAAAGAAGAATTAAATCGGATTTAAAAGAAGTTGTATTTTTCTATATGTTTCATTTTAATTAAATTTAGTTTTTATATAAATTTTAATATACGATGTACAATAAAAAAAAATATTTAACATATTGTTCTCAAGTAAACTACCGTGCCAGCGTAGTGTACGACTCAAATGACCGTTACAACAATAATTTTAACTTTTTTTTGAGCTATTCTAAAATTTAAACTTTTATCCACCTCGAATTTTTGATCAATTTGTTTCAAAATTGATGTTTTTACTGGCTAAAATTATTTTCGAACCAAACTTTGAATTCAAATTAAAAAAAAAGTAGGTGGCGACGACGGAAGATCAGTTTCGCTATGTTTTGCGTTTGGGGGTTCATCTGAATTTTAACATTTAGTGATAATAATTCGAACTATTTATTAATAACTGTTTAAGTACTTGTATAAATACTTTTTTTTCAGAAATATCTACATAGAGTTAAAAGAAAGTTATTTAAGATATCACCCCATTTCAATAAAACATTCAACTAAACAGACAAAGTCGATGGTTTCCCAAATCTCTTCTTGAATACTTTTCATTGCCAACCAATAAATTCGGATCTTGGTGTCAAGATTATATTTGATAGGATTTTAGGTTATATAGTAAATCAAAATCCAAAACAAACTAGGAGTTATATTGGATTGAAATTATCGTTGATCAAATCTAAACGAGTTCGAAACTTTGTAAATTGAATATCACTTTAAAGTTATAGAGAAATAAATTATTCACTTCCAGGATTCAAATGAACAAATTTATCTAATTAATTTTTAAAATGTTAAAAAAAAAAAATGAATTAAAACAATTTAATAATTTAAATAGTTCATCCACTCTACCAATTTATATGTCACTTTACTATAAATTAAAAATGTAAAATGTCCAATAATAAGTGGGCACATCAAAGTTTGTGGAGATAACCACCCTTAATTTTTTAACTTTTTTTTACTTTTGTTTAATTTTAATTGTTACTCTTGTTACAACTATTTTTTTAATTGTTTGTAAATATTATTAATTATCTCTATTGAAAAATGATGAATGAAGAAGAACCTGTAATTGCCTGTTTGGTTCATCCAAAGATGGTTGCCCAAGATCTTGTTGGTGTGTTGGGTCCTCTTTCTTTCGTGACAAAGACCGCCTCCAAAAGACATTTAGTGTGGAAGTCAACTGATCCCATTCAGTTGGATCTGATGACGATCATTCCAACTGACAGCTTTGACAGTTGTCCGAGCCAAGTCGATATCCTTGTGATTGCTGGTGGGCTCGAAGGAACTCTCATGTGCATGAAGGACAACCAGGTACTCAACTGGATCAGGAAATTAGCAGAGAATGCACGTTTTGTTGTTTCGGTCTGTACTGGAAGTCTGTTGTTAGCAGCCACCGGTCTCTTGGTAGGCAAGAAAGCTTCAACTCATTGGTCACTCCGTGTCACCAATGTGCTTGATTTACTCGAAGTCAAAGTTCAAAACAAGAGAATCACATTGGACGGCAAATACCTTACTTGCGCCGGTGTAACTTCGGGAATTGACTTGGGATTAACCATTGTCTCATTGTGGGCAGAGACCGAGAAAGAAGGTGTAACAAATGGTGAGTACGCCACATTGGTTTATGAATACCAGCCAGAGCCACCATTCAAAACCGGTACACCAGATGATGCTCCACAAGCACTCTCTGAAAAATTCCTTGATCTACGTAAAGCCTTAATTGATGATTGTATAGAAGTCGCAAGAGAAATAAGGAACAATTGGCCAAGAGAATAATCATTTTCCTTGTAAACATTGATGATCAATCACCAAAAAAAATTAATTAAAAATTTAAATCTGTCAAAAAAAAAAAAAAAAAAAAAATAGTCCTTTGCAAAATGTAACAAAAATGATTTTGATTTAATTTAACTTGTTTCGAGATATATATTTATTATTACTATTTTTAGAATGCAATCATCATTATCAACATTAAATATATCAAAGTTGATATCAACAGGATTACCATCATTACTATTAGCATCGTCTGCACTGTACATTGGTTATAGTCTATATCAAAGAAAGCAGACAGATGATAACCTTAAAAAGAATATCTATATTGAACCAATCATTGATTCATTACTAGATCATTTTAAACAACAGCAACAACAACAACAACAACCAATAGATAATAATAATACAATCGATATTATTCTAATACATGATAATGAAATTGATAATGAATTGATAGATGAAATAGCACAAAAGTTGTATAAATCATTTACTGCAAGTGGAAGCAATGTATATAGAGAGTGGTTGAATAGAATGAATAAGACAGTCAGTGTTTTCAGTATAACAAAAGAGGAGTTCGTGCACTACAACCAATACAATGCAAACAGAACATCTATAACAGCAATCGTCAACATAGAGAGTAGCTACCCAACATCAATTACAACACAACTCTCACTGTGTTCGAAATCTGCTAAACTACTGCTGTTAAATCATCCTTTTATTACTATATTTAATCATAAGATTTCAACATCCGACAACAAAAACACCAGCACAACAAACAACAATACCGATATTGAATTACCACTAAATGTATGTTATTAGCATTATTTAAAATAACAATAACAATGATAATCTAACTAATTTACCACACCTCCTATTCATAGACATCGGAAATACAGACTATCTATAATTTATCTGGTTTCAGCAATGTAAAAATAACACAATTTGTAAATGGTCATCCGATGACCTTATTAACTTCGACATCACCCAATTGGAAAGTTGGTGTATCCGATACAATTAAATTATCTTGAATTAAATAAATTAAAAGATATTCTTTAAAATAAAGATAATGATACTTTATTTTTTATTTTTATTTACTTTTTAATATTGTTGTTGTTTTATTTCTGTTTAATACTTATATTGCTGTTTTATAAAAAATGAATATCGTTAAAGATAATTTAATATTGAGAGAGATGAGAGTACAAACAAAAGAATTTGAACACAGATTAAATGATATCGATAGAGTTTATTATAAAACAAATTCAAAAGTTGGATCGATTGAGCAAAGAGTACAAGATCTGTATCAGAGAATCATAGAGAATGATAAAAGATTGAATGAGATTAAAAAGTTAGTTTTCTTATGACTAATACTACAAGATTTCTAACATGTTGTTATTGTAAAACTAGTAAATCTAATGATTTAAATATAGAAATTGATATTTCCAATGCAATAATGGAACACAAAGAGTATTATTTGAATAATTTAAATACACTCTACATAGCTACCAAAGAAACAATTGAAAAGGTTACCAAAGAAAGAGACAGACTTGCGTAAGTTATATTAATAGGTGTTTAAAACTAAACAATATTAATCAAATAATGAAAGTAACGATTTCTTAATAAAGAATGATGAATTTAATAAATGGCAAGATGAACACTCAAACTATGATGCAATTAGAGAGATTAAAGTTAAAGAGGAGATCGAGTTGGATGAGTTGAAACTAATTAATTTACAAATGGAATCAAAGATGAATCAAACAAGAACTACACAACAGAAATCAAAGGAACTCGATATGGAGATCAAGAAATGGAAGGAAATCGTAGAAGACAATGAGTACAAATTGAATAGTAGATACGAACAGAGTGAGTCTTTGATTAAAGAGATAAATGATACTACTGAACAGATAAATACATTACAAAATGAAATAGAATCGTAAGTTTATTATTATTTTTAATAATTTTAACTAATAATATTAAATGATAAATACAAGTATTCAAAAAAAGATTGAAGAGCATCAAATGCAACAACAGCAACAGCAACTACTACAACAGCAACCAAAGAAGAGAAATCAAAAGATGTTACCACTTCACAACAATCAAGTACAAAGTCTGAAATCCTCTGTTAAGAATAATAATAATAACAACAACACAACAAACATCAATGCAACCATTCTTAATAAAGCTCATCTCCAACAAACACAACAACAGCAACACCAACATCAACAACAACCAAGTTCTAATAATGTTACAAAGATGGCCAATGTCACTACGAGTTGGAATAAACAATCATTTCTGTCTGGACAACATAATTTCCTTGTTCCAATTCAACACCACCAACAACAAAACCACATCAATGATATCACAACAAACAAGATAAATTCAAAATCAGTATTACTATCCAAGAAATAGAATGAATTAACTAAAAAAAAAAAAAGAAAAAAAGAAAAATAATAATAAAGAATTGTACAAAGATAATTGAAAAACATTAGTAGTTAAAAAAATAAAGCAAATAAATAATAATAAATAGATGAAACCGCGCAATTCACAAAAACAAAAAAGACTAACAAACTAACAATAATGCAATTTGCTTTCTTTCTTTTGATTTCGTTTGTTTGAATTCTAAAAACAATAACATTAGATCTTTATATGATGAAATAATATTAACAGGTTGAGAAACAACAATTGAATAAATATAAAGAATAGATATTAATTTAATACAATGATTTGTTTCTTGACTACTACTACTACTAAGATGAGACGAGACGAGACGACCACGATTTACTATACTTTGGAGGATACAATTTCATCATAACCATGATTGATTGTTTTGTTTTGTTTTGTTTTGGTTTTGATTATTTTTTTTTTTGTTTTGTTTTGAATGTTTATAATAGATATAGAGAAAATTTTGATATAATGTTGTTTTGAAATAAGTTAATTCTTTTACAAGAATGCCGATGATGATGGTGGTGATGTCATTATAAAATGATAGAGTATTAAATATTACAATAAATATTGATGAGATGTGAATGATAATGATGATGACGAGTATGTATGAGACTAATAGCGGATGATGTTACACTGACAACTACGATCATGTTATGAAAACAACAATTATAATGAACAAAAGGATGATGGTTATCGACACCACATTAATAAATTAATATGGGTTTGAACCATGATTGGAATTCTTCAGTGCAACTTTGAGCTGCTTGCCATTCATGGTTGTACCATTGAGATTGGCAATGGCTGAATTTGCAGCGATCGAATTATCGTAACTAACAAAACCTATATATTTATGGATCGAGAATATTAAGTAATATAAAGTAAGTAAATAACTTCAAAATTGATGTATCAATGTGTGCAATTAATTCTTATGCTCCCGAGATAATTGATTGAGAACTAGATGTTGTTGTTTTTTTTTGTTTTGTTTTGTTTTCAATTCTTACCGAAACCTTTGCTTAAACCTGTGGATTTGTCGGTGTAGACCTTCGAGCTGACGACATGACCGTATGGGCTGAAGAGATTGAACATGTCGGAATCGTTGTAGTAGTTTGGAATGTTGTAGACAAAGAGGTTCGATCCGGCTGGTCCCGATTGTTGTTGTTGCTTACCTCTCATTCTACCACCGCTGGAACCAGATGCCGATCCCGGGCTGCCAGACATTCCGGCACCGCCACCTCCGTACATATTGTTCATGATACCGCCACCATTGTTGTTTTGTCCACGTCCATTGTTGTACGATGGTTGGAATCCACCCATTCCGTTATTGTTTATATTTCTGTTGGCACCGGCAGTACCAGCAACACCTGGTTTCATACCCATGTTCATCATTCCTCCCATTGAATTCATACCCATTCCGTTCATACCCATCATTCCAACACCGGCACCACCCATTGGATCGAATGACTGTGAATAGAGATCATAGATACCATCACCCAACATTGGTGGTGTACCTAATAAAGAAGGTGAAGGTGTATCTATAGAAATTATATTAGTTAACAATGAATATATATATATACTAACAAAAACTAATTAATTAGTCTATACTTACTGGGCATAAAGTTAAAGTTTGGAATATTTGGATTTATATTGTATGGACTCATAAACATTGGTTGGTTGTTCATCTTTGGTACATTCATCTGATGTTGTTGCTGTTGTTGTGACTGGTTGTGTGAAGATTGGTTAGATCTCATATTATTATTATTATTATTACCACCACCTTGGAGTTGTTGCATTTTTTGTTTCTTCTTTTTATCTTTTTCGGTATCTGCAAACTTTACAACCAAGTTGTTTGGACTTGGCTATAATATAATAATATTATGTAAAAAAATAAGTAAGTAGAATAAAGTTAATAACTATTAAATTTGATAATATATTGTATAATATAAACTTTAACATACAGGTAAATTGATACCGTTCAATGCAGATATAGCACTGAGACAACTCTCTCTATTTTGGAATCTAATGAAACCACAACCTTTGCTCTCATTGTTGTTTCCTCTCAACAGGCAGATATCTTCGACCTCTCCGTAGTCGGCAAACAATGTCTTGATGTCATCCTCTTGGTAAGTACGTGGTAACATTCCGACAAATAATTTTGTTGCTATCATTATAAATAAAAAAAAAAAAGTTATTAATAAAAAAGAGAATTAAAAATAAAAAAAAAAAAAAAAAAAGTAATATACTATTTTAATTAAAGATTAAAGATATATATACTTACATTGTTTCTCTTGTTCACTATCAGCATATTTAACTTGTAAACTGTTTGATACACCTGGGAACTTCTTGCTGCTGTGAAGTGTTTGAATTGCCTTCTCGGCATCGTCTTTGCTGGAGAGAGTAACGAATGCACAACCTTGTGGTTCGTTCGTCTGTTTGTTACGAATGACAGATATCTCTTGAATACTGCCTTCATAATCAGCAAACATTGATTTTAGATTGTCTTCATTGAATGACTTTGGGATTTGACCAACAAATAATTTAATTGACATTTTATTTTAATTAATTTTCTTTTTTATATAAACTACTATTATTATTTTACAATCTTTCTTTTTCTTTTCTATTTATTTACTTATATCGTGTTGTGTTGTGGTAATATAATATATCAACTTTAATATATATATATATATAATATCTAACAAATTTAAATTGACAATAATTAGATAAAATAAAATTACTTAATAATTTTTTAGCAGTTATTTTTTTTTTTTGCTTTTTTTTTTCAAAAAAATTTCATTTTTTTTTTTTTCAAATTTTTGCTTGTTCAATTCAAAAAAATAAGAGCAAACTTTATTAACAAAGATAATTACAACAGACTTGGCAATAGAAATAATATTTATTAGACAAAGTTATTGATTATTTTTATTAAAATCTTTGATTAATATTTTTTATAAAATTATTCAAATTTATATCATTTTCTTTATGAATAATTTTAGTTTCACTTCCACTTTACCTTATAAATAAAATAAATTAATAACAAATATATATTTTAGTTATAAAATTACCATATATCTTTATAAATCTAAAAATACGATATTGATTGAATCAATTCTTTGAATAATTTCGTCGAAGGTTTTTCTCGGTTGATGTAAAATAATTTTTGTTTTTTTCATGTTTTTTTTTAAACTCTTTTAAGTATCACAAAATCTTTGAAATAAAATGATCACCTATTTTGTTTTAAAACGGTGCACCCCTACCTCAATTGATTACCATTATTTTAGATTTTTAATAATAGTTTAAAACTAAACACAATATTAATTTTAATTAAATTTTTAAAAAAACACACAACAAAATTTGATCAGTTTATCAATCAACAAAACTCATCTGCACCTCCCTGCCAACCCAATCAATAGATAAATATAGAATTTTAAATAAGTCTATTTCCTCTTTATTTTATTTTTTCCTATCCCTAAAAACTATTTATTTATTTATTACAACTGTATTATTATTTATTATATTATTTATTATTTGTTATTCAAGGATAGGAATAGTTAAATAGTAGGTTATATTATTTATCTATTAGTGGATTAACACCAAAAAAAAAAAAAAAAGGATGGAGATGCAAACAATCTCACTGTCATCGTTAGACAATAATAACAATAATGTCAATGATGATCAGATGAGTAGTACAAGTAGCCATAGAAATCTCAGATTCACACACTCACACTCACAACAGAGTATGGATATATCAATGTCAGAGATGACACCAAGAAACAACCATGTCTCCGATAGTAAGATAGGTGGTAGCACTCACTCTTCGACTTCACCAAAAAAGAAACTTCACATCAAGAGTCCACACATCCACCTTCCTCATATTCATATGCCACATCTACCTTCGATGCATGATATTAAAAGGGTATTTATATTTATCTAAAGCTCACTTTAATTTAAATATTTATATTAATTAATATATTAACAAAAATATAGACAAGAGTATTTCGTGGTCGTGGTCTGAAAAAGTTGAGAATGCAGGACCAAAAAGAAAAGACAAAGAAGAAAGTCAGTCGATTATCAACGTAGAAAGAAAGTAAACTCTTTCTTAAACACAAAATTAGTATTAATCATATTAATGGTGGCATCGATATTTATGGTTTTCATTGGTAAGTTGATTGTTCACAATATGTTTTTTTGGTTTTCATTGAAAATTCAACTTTCTGACACTCTTCTTTTACAATTAATAGACGATATATTGGTAGCTTCGGGAGCACCAAATAACGATGCATCTTACACCACTGTTTCAATCCTCAAGATTATTGTATTTCTAATATTTTTAACCGATTTAATTCTGAATATATTTGCACAACGACTCCACTATGTAATATCATTCTTTTTCATTATGGATATCATATCGATTGTTTCGTTGGTGCCAGACATTGTCGCATTCATCTTTGGCATCTCGAGTATCACAGCTATCAACTCACTGTCACTGAGTAGAACGGCGCGTGTTGCTCGTATAGCATCACGTCTCTCTCGTATCGGGCGTATCATCAATTTCTTTTATTTGTTCAACTCGTCCGGTGCCAAGAGAAAGGCAGAGGTGCAGGAGCGTGACGAACGTCTTCTGAACATGCCTGTGCAGCCATCTTCAGTTGGACGCAAGCTACTCTCAAAAACATCGAATACCATCATTGTCATGGTACTCCTAGTGGTACTCATCACAACACTTACCAATCCAGTGGGCGACGACGAAGACGACCAACAATCCATGTTGAATCTTGTGATGCTGAATGCCAATTCCAATGGATTGTTCAGTTCCAGTTTCAATAGCACCGTTGAGCATCTCCTCCAATCACGTAATGACATTCTCTTCCTGGAGATAGATAGCCAGACAGTCTATAAATCCGGTATTGACACAACCGATTGGTACCACGGATACATCCTAAAGACAACGGCTGACAGTGACAAGAGTGAACTGTGGATAAACAATAAGCATAACGAACAAGTTTCAGCTGCTCTTGGTTTGACATTGACAGTTTGTATCATTATTATCTTGTGTGTTGGAACGGTATTTCTCTCGGGACACTTCCAATATATGGTGATTAAACCGATTGAACGTATGATTTCGCTCATTAAGAAAATCAGTTCGATGGATAGACACGACAGTGACTACGAATCCGACGACTTTTCTGACGCCCACAGCGGTGCAGAGGGAAATACCAGTGATGGCGAGAGTGGTGTCGACAAATTCGATTCAGATTTTGACTCTATGGATACACTGAGCGGTTTCGACGATGAAATAGAAACTCATTTCATTGAGGAGATGTTGTCCGACCATCTCGGACGTAATCTCGAGTTGGCCAAACAACAAAAGAGTGTCGTGGATTCACATCAGCAATTGAATCTGGGAATTCATGCTATTGGTGCATCGATTGCTGCATTCTTGCAACGTAAGCGATTCATCGATGAACATAAACAAGCAATTCGTAGATCGAGAATTGTCAAGGAATTGATGACAACCGAACAGACCTATGTAAACTCATTGGGTGTATCGATCGAAGGTTATCTAATGCCACTGAGATTATCTAATATCATCAGTGTCGAACAATGTAACAACCTATTCTCAAACATTGAAGTATTACACCAGTATCATAAGGAGTTCCTTGAGAAGCTAGAGTCGCGTGTCAACGGTTGGCATACCAACCAATCGATCTCCGATGTATTCTCATACTTGGAGTCGGCAGCAGTAGATATCTATACAACCTATATCAACAATTACAACAATGTAGTTCCTACACTCGATGAGATTAGAAAGGATGAAAAGACATCAGAGTTCCTTCTGGACAGTCGTGACAAACATTGTAAGGGAATCGAAATAACTGGATATCTTATCATGCCAATTCAGAGAATGCCACGTTATGTCTTGCTACTGGAAGATCTACTCAAGCATACTCCGCAGCAACACTTTGAGTATGAGCCAATCACCAACGCAGTCAAAACACTCAAGAAAGCAACGGTTGTTCTCAACGAACGTAAGCGTGAACACGAGAACAAGCACGCCATTCAAGACATCTACATGAAACTATCACCACCGGTGCCAGACATATTGGTACCGGGCAACAGTGTCATCAAGCAATCCAAGTTGAAACAAGACGGTGAGAAGTACTACTTCATTCTCTTGAACAGTGGACTGCTCAAGACCGTCAAGGATTCCAGTGAATTGATAGTGAAGGGATACTTCCCGATCAAAGAGATCACCGCTACCTCCATTCAGGATTGTTCATCGATAAAGATTGTCAATGCATTCCAAATCAAGTTGGACGACCAATTGATGTTGTTGTTTGCCAAGACACCAGAGTTGAGACAAGAGTGGTTGGAAGGAATCTCGCAGTACACTCGTGTAATGACAGCACGTACCAAATCGATTGCACTCATCAATCATGGCAAGAGAACATCACTACATGGTAGCAGCTCATCGAATCGATCACCGAGTGTCAGTCATGGCACTAGATTGAGTGTAACTGGATCACAACAACGACTCAGCTCCTCCAACCTTGGTCTTACAACACCAACACCACTCAACCAATCAAGTGTATCAAATCTTTCATCCTACAGTCAATCTTCATCAAATTTAAATGTTACAGTAAACAACAACAACAACAACAATAATAATAATAATAATAACAATAATAATAATTCAAGTTCAGGTAGTAATTTAAGTATACCATCTATATCAATAAAGAAAGATTAGATTATTTCTTTATAAAGATATGTATTTGTATACTATTGATATATATATACAATATTTATTAATTAGAATAACAGAACAGATCTGTAAAGTATAATAATAAAACAAAATAAAAATTGACAATTTCCGATTATTTAATTTAAAAAAATGGTTTATAAAGATATATATAATCTTTATTATTATACAAATATTATTTATTTAAATGGTCTAAATATAATTATTCTATATTTGTGATATAGATTATCATAGTAAACCTTTACATATACATCTTCAATTGTCTTTGAATCGTCTTCTGAAGCAATCTCTAATCTCTCGACCGGTGTTTCATCGAACCAATTATCATCTATCGAGAGTTGCGCGGATTCAAATAGAAATCCTTCTCTAAGATGCTCTTTACTTTCAATGTTATAGTAGAATGCATAACCTTGTATTACACCGGCTTCAATATTTGTATCTTTCGGATATAGTTTGACGATGTAGAATGTTTGAAAATCGAATGTGTCTTCCTCTTGACAATGACTCACTCCAACTGAAAACAATAATAATATAATAAAAATTAAAAATACATCTATCGACTTATTACTAAAACTACTAAAATTGTTCTTTATTTTTATCATTGTTATTTTTTTTATTCAATTTTATTAAATTAAATCTATCTATCTATTTATCTATTTATCTATTTATCTTTGGCTATCTATTCTATTTATATTAATTTTTAAGGAGAATTTGATATAAATTTTAATTTTAATTATAAAAAATACAAGTAAATATAATAAATAATATTAATAGTAATAAAGTACTCTTGTTTTCTTAATTAATTAATAAATTAAAAAGTAAAAGAGAATGTTATCAATAACAAATAAATAATTGATTAATTGCAGAAAATAGTTAATAAAAAATATTTGAATCAAAGTAAATCTTATAAGATATATTATTAATTAAACATTTATCGAATGATTTGATTGATTATAATAATGCAGATTGGTGATATATATAGAATTATATGAAGTATTCATCTACATTTATAAAGTAATCCAACAATCTTGATGAAAAATAAAAATATCATAATTACCTTTGGTAACTAAACAAAAACATTAAACACCACCAAAATCATTGGATAGTCAATCCGTCGTTATCAAAAATATTTATTATACAAAATCTTTTTATAATCCAAAGTAAATAATTAAAAAAATAGATAAATAAACACAAAATTGTGACAATAAATTCTTTTGAAAAAAAAAAATAAAAATTAATATTTAAATTTATATTTATTATTGCTATGATCATTTAGTAACAAACTTGGTTAAGTTTCATTTGATAATCCTAATTTTATTTTTCTTTCTTTGGATAATTTCTAAACAAGATCTTTTTTTATCTATATTTGGATAAAATGGTTCAATTTGTGTATAATTTAGTGGGAATGAATTTTTATGTTGTGTTTTTTCCCTAAAATAAATGTGGAATATCTCATTAAATAAAAAAATGAACATAAACAAAATAAAAAAATCAAAACAATTACTTTGTTTATTCATTGTTGTATTTCAGTAAAAGTATTTTTATAATATAATATTTTTTTGTTTATTTAATAGTGACAAAAATAAAAGATTGAATTGTTATCTATTGTTAAAAAATAAAAAAATGAATAAATACATGGTAAACATTTCAAAAATTGGTTGTAGATCATCAAACCAATTATTTAAATATCCTAATTTACAAAATGTAATTATCTTTCTTATTTATTACTTTCTCTTTAATTATTTTAAAATAATTTTAATTATTTTTTTTTTTAATTCAAAAACATATTATAGAATTTAGGAAGTTGTACATATCTAAAAACATCAAATATACAATTGTCATCTTTGGACTCTAATGAGAAATCGACAGGTGCAAAGAAATCACTCTATGAATACAAATCGGCTGCCAAAGAGGTTCTAGGAACAGAAACTCCATCCACCTACTTTGTCTTTGGTGATACAAAGATCAAAGAGATATTGGAAAAGAAGGAAAAGAGAGAACTTTTGACAATCAATTCAGATCAACTGATTATAGAGGCATTGAGAAAGATGACTCAGAACAAAGTGGGTGCTATAATGGTGTTGGATTCAAATGGTCAGCTGGAGGGGATCTTCACAGAGCGTGACTACGTTGGAAAGGTGGCATTGCAAGGATTGAGCAGCCGTCAGAGCTTAGTCAAAGAAGTTATGACTCGTGGTGTAAAGACAATCTCTGCGGATTCCTGTGTAGTTGATACCATGCACATTATGACCAACCAGAGATTCCGTCACTTGCCCGTCGTTGATAAAGAATCCAACAAAGTTTTAGGAATGGTTTCCATTCAAGATCTTATTCGATCTGTTCACGACAACCAAAAAGAAACCATCAAATACCTAAGAGAGTTCCTAAGTGATGCTAATTCATATTCCTACAACAAAAATCCAAAGAAATAATTATTTTAAATATAATTATATTATAAAAGAAAAAAGAAAAAAAATAATAAAATGTAAATAAATAAATTAAACTATTAACTAGTTTTTAAAAGAAGTTAATATTTATAATAATTTATTCATCATCTTCTTCTTCATCTTCCTCTTCATATTCATCTTCATCATCATCTTCTGCATCTTCAAATTGAACATCACCATCATCTTCATCATCACTATTCTCATCATTATCTTTCATATCGAAATCGAAATCACTGTCATCTGTATCTAATTCATCTTCATCTTGATCGTCGTCTTCTTCTCCATTCTCTTGAGTTGTAAAGACAGGTGTTGCTTCTTGTGGAACTTGAGAAGAGCTGGCTAGTTCTATTAGATCTGGTTTTACAGTTTGGTCGCATTCCTTCAAAATATTAACCAATCCAGTTGCCATAGTTTTATCAATGGTTGGATCGAAATAAGATACAGAGTGACCTTTATTACCTTGTCTACCTGTTCTACCAACTCTATGAATATACTTTTAGTTTGATACATAGATAAAGAAGCTATTAATAAAATATATTTCTTTTTACAGTGTTTTACAAAACAACAAACAACTTACTTGATCTAATGATAGTGGGAAATCATAATTTATGATGAATCTTAAATTATTAATATGTATACCTCTACCAAGAATATCGGTTGATATCAAAACGGTTGTCTTTCCACTCTTAAAGTCCTTGATAGTTTGATCTCTCTCCTCTTGCTTCATATCACCGTGCATACAACCAATCTTTGTTGGTCTCTTCTTTGACTTGTCGGTAGCCAACGACTTTTCCAAACGCTTCTGTAGCGGTTCTACCTTTCTAATCTGATTGACAAACACCAATATCAAACTTCTATTACGCATACTCTGTTCTCTATCATTTACACTCTTTATAAACTTTAGGAAATGTTCGTATTTCTCCTCTGCCTTGTCGACAATGGTAACCACCTGTTTCACATTCTTTGTGATAACTGAAGTATTCTCTTGATTGGCAGTACTAGACTTTACTCTAATCTTCAAGTGTCTCTTTAACCACTTTCCAGCTGCTTCTTGCATTGGCTTTGGGAAAGTGGCACTAAACATCAATGTTTGTCTATCTGGTCTAATCTAATATAATAATAATAATAATAACAATTAAAGAAGAATAGAAAGTTAATAAATTTGTATTTGTATTTGTAAGATCTATAGATAACTATAACTAACATACTTGTTCAGATATCTTTTGTAATTGATCACCGAAACCCATTTGAAGCATACGATCTGCTTCGTCAAAGATTAACATTGTGACTCTTGAGAGTAGACCGGCAACTTGATGTGAACGTTCGATGAGATCTACAAGACGACCCGGTGTTGCAATGACAATTTCGTTGTGCTCCTCAGAGAGAATCTCTTTTTGTTCGTGTGCTTTGATTCCACCATAGACAGCGAGTGAATGTATACCGAATTTAGTTCTGAGAGGTTTGCATACCGATTCGACTTGTTGTGCCAACTCTCTGGTCGGTACAATCACCAAGACAATTGGACCCTTGACAGAGCTGAGCGATTCAATAGGAGTGCCATCGGGTGCTGTTTTCTGTTGATTCTTTGCTGCTCTCATCTGTGCCATGATATGAGGAATGGTTGGCAACAGATAACCGAGTGTCTTACCACTACCTGTCTGAGCGATGGTGAGTACATCGTTGCCACTCAACACAGCACTCCACGACTGCATCTGAACGGGTGTCGGTTCTCTAATGGACTTGTGTTTTATCTTGAGAAACTCTATAAACTTTGCCATCTCCTTTGGAATATCTCGATCTTCAAATGTTGTTATCGGTCTGGGAATGACGGTTGTCTTCTTCTCGGTCGTCGATACAACATAATCATTCGTTTTAATCTCGTTAAACTCTATTCTGATCTTGTGCTTCTTACGGATGGCAAGCTGCTCCTCTGCCGACAGTCTGTTTGTATCTCTCCAGAACAAACGCTTGAACGACGGCAGTTGTTTAAGATGAATCATCTTGGCATCCTTGATCTTTTTGTCAAACTTTTGCTTTGCCTTTTCCTTCTTGCTCATCTTTCGGATGTTGTTGTTGTTGGCGATGCTATTCTCGTTGTCCTCGTCGATGTCCTCTTGTGTTCGCATCTTTCGACCGCCACGATTCAAGTGTTGCTGATCCTGTCCGAGGATTTCCATCGATGCAATATCGTCGGCGGCATACTCAAAGACGGGCATCGAAGAGCCATTGAGAATATCAAAGTCATCGTACTCGTCGCCACCCTCGTAGACATGATCCTTCTGACGTTTGTCGGTGTTTACCTCCGACTGACGGTACTCTGCCAACGAGATATCATCGACATCCTCAAGTTCACCATCGTTTCCACGCGAACTCTTTGTCCTCTTGAAGCTCTTCAATCTCTGCTTCTGAAGTTGTGCCTGTACCAACTTCTTTCTCTCATTATTCTGAATATCTTTGATTGGATTCAACTTTTGTTGTACTTTTTGTTGATGTTGCTGTTGTTTCTTTCCTTTTCCTGCATTCTTTGGGTTTTGTTGTTTTCCACCTTTGATAGCACCTCTAGCTTTCGCACCTTTTCCACCTACTCCTCCTTTCATAATAAATACTGTAAGATCTTATTAAAAATAGAAAATTTGAAAAAAAAGTAATATTACTTTCGTTTTTTTTGTCGATTTGGTATAATTAAATTTTCGTTCGTTTTTCTAAAATTTATTTTTTAACAATTTTTGTTAGATTTTAGGAAATAAATAATAAAAGATAGATAAATTAAATTATATAGTAAAAATAGTAAAAGATAATCAACATATTGTGAAAGAAATCATTTTTAAAATTATTCCATTTTAAATGTTTTTTTTTTTTTTTTAAAAAAATTATAATCTTTGGAAGAAAAAAAGTTAATTAATTTAAAAATAAAAATATATGGCTAACTACTAAACAAAATAATAGATAAACAATCCTAATTTGTCAAGTATAAGTATTAAAAAAAAAAATTGTTTAGAATTTTCAAAAAAATGAAAAAAAAATATCTGATCAGGTTTTTATGAATGAATCATTGCAAAACAACCCAAAGTTTATAAATCTGAATACATTATTTTTTTATTATTTGATCATTTATTTTTATAACAACAATAAATAAAACTCAACAAAGATGTCAGTTTATCAAAAGACAGTAACTCATGCACCAGCAACCTTGAACAACAATACAAATAACACCAGTGATGATGATGATTGGGATACCGATGCTGACTATGTCGTATGTATATACATATATTATTATTATATTTTGATTTGAATCACTAATTAATATCATCATAATAATTAATAATAACAACATTTACTAATTGTTATACGAATTGATTCATGATATTTATATAGAATGATATCTCAGAGAAAGATCAACGTTGGGGATCTAAATTAATTCAACCAGAGGTATTGGAGGCACCAATGCACGATCTTCGTGAACAAAACTTTGCAAGAGACGCTGAGAACTTGAAAAAGGAATATGAAGCAAAGTATGTTAATCAAATCTACCTGCACACACAAACTATTCTGTTTTGCTAAACTTTTTAATTTTTTTCTATTTATTTTAGGAAAATTTTATACGGAGGTGAACGTGCTGCCTCAAACAACAAAGATCTTTAAATTTATTTATTTATTATTGAAATAAGAAAAGAAATGAAGGAAATCGATGAAAGAAGAAGAAGAAGAAGATAGATTAATAAATATTATAATAATAAAATCAATTTTGTACTATTAATAACTAACCAACCAACTAACTAACTAACTAATAATAATATATATATATGATTGATAATGGGGAATGATAGTTTGTTTTTTGTTTGTTTTTAATAAGTAAAAAAAGGAAATGAAAATGATTTATTTAATTCCTATCATTACCAAACCTTCTTTGGCAGTTTCTAATGCCAAAAGATAATCTTTTTGTTTGTTACCGTCGTTTCTAAATTTGTTGATATCATTGTTTGGACCTGGTCCCAATACCAATACCATCATTGAATTGTTTGTCATGTTCTCATGAATCTGTGTCAATGATTTATCGATGTTGGCAAAAAGATCGAAAACTTTTTGGTCAGTTGGTATTCCATCCCATTCATTCAATTCTTTTAATATCGATTCATCAACTACAGCCGGTTTACTCTCTGTAGTTGTAGCTTTAATAGTTGTTGTTGTAGTTGTAGTTGTTGAAGTAGTAGTAGTTGTATTCTTTTCACTATCTTTATCATTATCTGATGATGATGATGTTGTTGTTGTTGTAGTTTGTAATTCATTTGATTTCATCTCTAAACTTATCAAACCCAATGGTTTCTGTATGGTTTTATCGAGTGATTTGTAGTGCTCGGCAATCTGGCTGAATCGCAGACATACGAAATTAGATGAACCTCTTACTTGCTTCGATGCTTTCTCTGTAACTTGCTGGTCGTTTCCACACTTGTAACAAGATACTACGGTAGTAGAGTATTGGTTGATCTCCTCGATGGTGTCGATAAACGATGACTTCTTCTTGTAGTGGTGCAGTCGGTTGAAGAAGCTGTCGTAGCTCTCCATCTTTGTGGCAAAGTTCTTGCCTTTGGCAATCTTTAGCTTGACAAGATCCATGACGGCGTTGGCATCCTCTATCGAAGAGTGTCCGCCGCTACTCGCTTGGATGACACGCGACAGATACTTCTTGGTGAGGTAACGCAGTGGGAACTTGGCGGTCGATCCCGTTGGATAGATAACAGAGGTGTCGATGACACGATCGTGTATGAACTTCATTGCTTTCAAGTCGTTCTCCAGCGAATGACCTATCAGAATTGTATTCTTCTTGACCAGCGTCAACAAACGTTGTTGGATATCGGCAAGCGTTGTTGTGACAGTCGCCAGAGTCTTGGCAGTGATACCACTGTACTGTGTCAGATAATCGATAATCTCATTCTTTGGTTTGACATACTCATCGAGAATCACAGTCTTCTTCTCATTGACAATACTGATTCTCGTCAGTTCCAAACCTTCGATTGTTCTACACATCTCACAGTCGACAGCATACATTTCAAACTCTCCATTGTTGTTATTAACTTCCGTAGTAGTTGTAGTTGTAGTTGTTGTAGTTGTTGCAGTTATTGTCATTGTAGTATCATTACTACCATCAGATGCAACCAAACTAACAGTATTCTCATCGGTGGTTGTAGACTGTACCCAACCCTCCATCGTTCCATTTGTTCTAGCCAGAGGATATCCATTCTCAATCAATTCATATTCAGTTAGAATATAATGTGAAGGTGGTTGTAAATGAACTAAAAACATATATATATATATATAAGTTGTTTGTTAACTTTTGATATTTTCTTTCTTTTTTTTCACTTTTTTACTTACCTTTTTGATTCTTGTTGTTAGCAGCAGCAGTTTCTTTATATGCTACTTTTATATTGAATAGACTATGATATAATGAACCTGGTGGTTGTAATGGAGTTTGACCTTGATATCCCAGTTCCATTGTGTGTGGCAGTTTGTCTTGGAACCATTGCTTACCGGTGAGCAGACACACCTTCTCGTAGGTTATCATACTGACACCCGGAATGTTCACGAGTACAAGCTTATCAAGTAACGGTTTGTTTCTTGTGAAGATCCAAGTTGGCATTGAAAGTTGAAAATCACTCATCATCCACATCAGATAATGCTGTAACTCTTTGACAGTGCATACTTTTCTCTTTTCTGTTAATATGGTAACTTCGACCTTTGCCTTTTGGACCAAAATGCAAAAACATTAAAAATTATTTAATACATATATTATTTTCACAACAACTACAACAACAATGTCGGTTGTTATAATTAATTATTAATCAATATTATAAACACATACATCTTTACCATATATATCAGTTGGATCAAACATTTGTTGATTATTATTATTATTATTAAAGTTTAATATAGCACCATTATTATTATTATTATTGTTGTTACTGTTATTATTGTTGTTGTTATTCTTTCCATTCTTTTTCTTCTTATTGTTTATAGGTTGTTTGTTTTTCTTTCTTTTCTTTCTTTTGTTTCTTTTGTTTCATCTGATTTGAATCTATATTAAATAAATGAGTAAGTATAAAATATAAATTTCAAAATTAATTTAGAGATAAAAACAAACATACCACTGAAATCATCATCACTGTTTGCAAGTACACCGAATTTATTTGAAAATGTCATCTCTGGACTACTTGGTACAATATTATCTATTGGTTGTGGCTGTGATTGTGATTTTTGAACCTCTGGTTTATTTCTTTTCTTTTTCTTTTTACTATTATTATTGTTATTGTTTCTATTATTGTTGTTGTTTGATTCTTTTAATGGTTTGTCACTATTGTTATTATTATTATTATTATTATTAATATTATTAATATTATTATTACTACTAATATTATCAGTATCACTTACACCACTAATCTGATTATTATCTGTAGTAGTTAAACTAATCATTGTTTTAAAAAAAACAGTTGAGATTTTTTACAATTTAAATTTTTAAAAATTTCTTGTTTTTTTTTAGTTTTTTTTTATTTATTATTATATCTTTTAATAATTTATCTTCCCTGATCAGACAATTAATTATTAGATAAATCCAAAAATAAATAAATGAATAATCCGCGAAAAACGAACGAATCATTCACAACTAACCATGAACCTATTTTTCATATTTTTTATTTTTACACATTTTTTTTTTAATTGAATAAAAACTGACTTTTTTTTTGATAAAAAGAGAGATGTTTGTTTTATAAAATATTTTTAAAGATAATGACAATTGAAATCAAATAAAGAAAGATTTGATATTGATATACTTGTTATTTTACAATGAATTCAATGTTTAATATAGTTTTTTTTTTGACGTATTTATAATAATTTTCTTTTTTTCTTTGAAATGATCTTAAAGCTTTGATTTTTGCATGATATTTCCAAGCTTGGTGGCGAGACCCATGTTTCCTTGAATCTTTAATTTACCCTTCATGAAAGCAGTTTGTGGATTCAATTTACCAGTCATGATATCAACAAAGTCGGCATCGGCAGCAGAGATGGTAACGTTTTGCTTGGCGGTTTCACCGACGGCAATGGAACCGGTTCCATTCTTGAGATCGATGGTCCAGGTTTGTGCCTTTGAACCTTGGGTGACCTTGATATGATAGACACCGTTGATCTTCTTTACCAAATCGGCACCGTTGGTGGCAATGGTCTTTTGGATGGTGTCAAAGATCTCGGATGACTTGAAACCTTCGACCTTGACGCTGGCAGCGGCAGCAGCAGCTGGGGCGGCTGGAGCAGCGGCGGCGGCAGCAGCTGGAGTTTGCTTGAACTTGACTTGTGATGGTTGGTTGACGGCAGACATGATACCACTGACAGACTCTGGTGCGGAAGTTGGGTATTGTGGATTGGAAAAGTCAGAGATGGCTTCGAATTGCTCCTTTACCTTCTCGGCGGTGATCTGTGGAATAAAGACACCGGCCGATCTCTGCAAACGCACTTTGCTTACCCAACCGGCACCGATCTCAAAGACCGATCCAGTCTCGGTGGTCGACTCGTGACACAAGTATAAAACTAATGGTACAACATACTCTGGCTTCATCAACTCCAAGATTTCAGGTGGCATAATGGTCTCTGTCATTCTGGAGGCGGCGACCGGTGCGATGGCATTGCAGTGGATGTTTCTGGCTTTACCTTCTTGTGCGAGCGTATTGGACAAACCGACCAACGACATCTTCATGGCCGAGTAGTTTGCCTGTCCAAAGTTACCGTAGAGACCGGCGGCCGACGAAGTCATAATGATACGACCAAACTTGTTGTCACGCATATGATTCCAGGCGGCACGGGTCAACTTGAATGCACCCTTGGTGTGGACACGATAGACCAAATCCCAATCGGCGTCCGACATCTTTCCAAAGGAGACGTCTCTCAAGACACCGGCATTGTTAATGAGCACGTCGATACGACCGAAGCTGTTGAGTGCAGTGGCGACAATCTTCTCACCGTCCTCTACGCTGTCGTAGTTGGCAACGGCAACACCACCGGCAGCCTTAATCTCATTGACGACCTTGTCGGCAGCCTTTTGATCTTTACCCTCACCACTTGAAGCAACACCCAAATCATTGACGACAACCTTTGCTCCACGCTTTGCAAACTCCAATGCGTAGACACGTCCCAATCCACCACCAGCACCTGTAATAATAACAACTCTATCTTTGAATGATAATTCTGCCATGACTTTTATAATATATTATCTATATATATAATTATTCTTTTTACGAAATGTTTAACTGTTAAAATGATATTTGTCAAAAAAAAAAAAAAACAAAACAAAACAAATAATTAGTTAGTTTAATTTAAAACTTTTTTTTCAAATTTGAACAACACTAAAATAAAACGTTAAACCAATAAACATTGTGCGTGTTGTAATTAAATTTTATAAAAAAATAACATCATCTTTTTATTCATGATAAATTAATGTTATTTTGTTTTTTTTTTCATATTTTGTTTTTATTTGTTGTTTTTAAGTGATCTTAGTAAAAAAATTTATCATAACAAGTTTTTGTTTTTTTTTTTTTTGTGATTGTTTGATTGTTTATTCATAGATTTATTGTACATGTTACTTACATTTCAATTATTATTTATTTTTTTTGTAAATCTAATGACATTTAAACTTTTTAAATAAAATTTTTTCATTTTTTTTTATTACAAAAAATAAAAATTAATAAAAAAATTTATGAGTGAATCAACATGAATAACCATAAAAAGATAAATCGATTGCTTTAGATTTTTTTTTTTTGAAAAAACAATTGCGAAATTTCAATCTTGTTTAATTGTTTATTAAATAATTTTTAATTATTGGCATTTTTTTTTGGTGATTAAGAATCATAGGGTTTTCAGATGACGCTTACCAAACATTCTTTTTTATTATTATCTTTAAATACTTTACATACTTTGCAAATATTTGTTCTTTTAAGTGATTAATAAAGCCAATATATATTTTGAAAAATTTTAATTCATAGGATTAACCATATTTCTAATATTTATCCTATTATCTTTTCTAGATTATATATAGGTGTTTAATTACTATGCCTTTAAATAACAGGTTGATTCTAAGATAGTTTAAAAATAAAGAAATAATAGATTCAAGGAAGCGTTACTTCCTCTTCGGATAAGCTTTATGTCAAACTGTAGGTTGTTGGTGCACAAATCAGATCCGAAGAGGAAGTAAAGAAGTATATTGAAAAAGAGTCTCAAAGAAGGAAGTGAAAAATTAATTAAAAATATGTGCTATAAGAATGCACCAGAATATCAAAGAGATATTCTCTGTCCTAGATCACAATAATCCATTAAGTTATTTGATAATTTTGGTATCAATAGACTAGCCTAGCCATTATCTATTATTATATAGTTTTTTTTTCATTAGGTGTTCATTTCAAAAAAGTTATTTTAAAACTATTGATATAAATTCTAGTGTTTTTTAAAGACCTAAAAATAAAAACCTCTTGAAATAAACTTAATAGTAACTAAATATTTTTTACTACTAATTTCTATATCAATAAATAAAAATTGATTAAAATACATACAAATTATTTTTTTTAGTTTTGTTAATATAGTTTTAGTGGACAACAAAATAGTGTTAAAAAATTGTATATGATTACTTAATATAATTTGTGAAAAGAGCATTATAATGCTCTTACCACCAAACCTAACAAAAAATTGTTTTTTCTACTTTATATAATAATCAGTGTGGAGTGTTAGAGAAGTGTCTAAATAAAAAGATACAAAAACATATTTTAGCTCAATAGATAAGAATTTAAATAGTATTCAAACTCTCGGTAAATCTTTTTAATAAAATTAACTTTGTTGTGGTTATTGAAATAAATAAGTTAATATCAATACTTGTAGTATTATTTTTTTTTATCTGATTGAGTCTGAGTTTTATTCTCTGTTATTGATAGGTTTAATTATATTCAATATATAGATCTAGGGAATGTATTATTTTAAAATATAAAGTTATATATATGTTTAAGTATTCGTTTGACTTTCAACTTTATTAATCGACAGATTTAAACGTTGTAATATACATATATGATATAAATTTGAAATAAACTAGTAATCTACAAATTATCCTATTTAAAATTAGTAAAAAGTGTTTATACATATAATAGATTTCTTTATGATTTACATAATAATATTATATTTATTATGTATATAATTTTCTTTTATTCAAATTGTTTTATTTTTTATAAATAAAATAGTTAATTATTTTAATAAAAAATGAAGATACTAATATTATCAATTATAGTTTTGTTGTGTTTTTTTTCAGAAAGTATTGCTTGGAAAGGTGAAGGTTGTCAGGGTATGTACTTATATCTCTGTTTTGAAAAAACAAATATTTAGCCAATTTGTTCTTAAAAATAGGTGATGCTTTTCTTTTTGAAAACTACAAATATGGTTGTATATCTAAAGCTTGTAATCATTTGGGACAATGCCCATGAGGTCAAGTTCCAAAATGGGAAAGTATACCAGGTTTTAGTGCAGGATGTTGGTGTTTAAAGGAGATACCAGAGTCAGAAGTTAAGAAAAATTTAGCAAAAGAATGTGATAGATTCTTTTCCCAGTGCCTTATAGGTCCTTCATATAAAGTATCTTGTGAAAGAGCAAAACAAGAATGCCATAAATCTAAATTTGCTAAAATATGTGAAAATAAAAATGCTCCAGAATATCAGAGAGAAAATTTGTGCCCTAAAGCTCCAGCATCAGGCCGACGTTTTGTTCCTTCAGATCCAGTAACTAGTTCAAAGTATTCCGAACAAACTAAAGTGTGTCGAAATGAGTATGATCGTTGTAAGAAAAGTTCAGGTTACTTGTCCATTTGTAGAGATGCCAGAGCCGATTGTTCAAAACCGTTTCTCAAAAATGAGTGCGATTCTAATAGAGTGCCAGAATATGCCAGAGATCAACTTTGCTCTTATCTTTAGGGTGTGAGAAAAGTATAAGGAAATAATACTATTTTATTTAAATCTTATTCTCATATTAAAAAAGTTTAAAAATTTTTTTAAAAAGAGTTTAAAAACAATTTAATTATAAATAATGTGTAATAAATTTTAACTTTTGAACTTAAGACTCTCAAATTTAATGATTCCTTCATTTCAAAATTTCAAATCAGTTTTGGTCGATGAGATTATAAATAAAACTTCTAGTTAAAAAAGAATAAACGTTACTTTTGATTTGTCAACAAAAATGGATTTCATTTTTTTAATTTTCTATTTCTATTTATTAAATAATTTTAATTTTCTTCAACAAAATAAAATCTTAATTATATTTTTTAAAATTATTTAAATCTAAATTAAGTAGATCAACATCATTTTTTTTTGATATTAATTCCACTTAAGAAAATTAAAATATACTAGAGACCTTTATTCCTAGAATAAAAGTAAAAAATGATAGCGTATTCTATAATATTAGTTCTAATTAGAAAAGTTTTCTTTCTAATATAGATATAAATCAAATAGTTTTTTGTTATTTTTTTCTCTTCTTATATTGAAAGAGATTATTAAAAAAAATTAAAAGGTGGAAATTAAATTCCAACAGAATTTAAAGTTTGATTTCTTTTAAACGTAACGTTTCAGAATAGAATTTAAAATATATTTCTTTATTTAATTTTTCTTTTTAAACCAAAAAAATTTTGATAAAGGATTTTCAATTTGAAAATCATACATTCTTTTTTGACTTCCTCACCTTTAAATATTTATTTTTTATCTCTAAAAATTTTTGGATTTATTTTTTTAGATTTTTTTTTTAATCATTTTTTCAACCAATGGATATCTCATATGACAATAATACTTTCGATGAAAATGATGACTTAGATAATAATAATAATAATAATAATAATAATAATAATAATAGTAGTGGCTCCAATGGAAGAAGAAAAAGAAAGCCAACTAAACTAACGAATAGAGAGTTAAGAGTTAATACCTGGTCTTCTATTACAAATAAAGATAGAAACAATAATAGTAGTGATAGTAATGGTAATAGTAGTAATAATAATAACAAGAGTAAAGAAACTATAGAAAGTAGTAGTGATATTAGTAGCAACACTGATGAAGTTCATGATTTAAAGAGATTGAAAACAGATCATCTTGAAAATGAAAATACTGTCAAAGATGTCAATTCTGATAGAAATTCAATCGATTTAGATAACAATATTAATAATAATAATAATAATAATACTACTACTTCTAGTAATAGTAATAATAATGATGATAACGTTACTATAGTGGATATCGAAGATGATACCGATATAGATTATTCAAAGTTACCGTCAACACTAAAGTTAAAGATTACGAAAAAGAAATACAATATTGGTCACCTTTTCCAAATACTAGATGTCAAGGATCACTCTTACATCACTAATACCGATATATTCATAGGTGATATATCATTGTATTCTAAATCCAAACTAAAGAGAAGTAAGTATTCATTAAAAGTAAAAAACCATATAAATAAATACTTATACAATTATTGCTGCTTCTTCTGCTGCTGCTCTCTTTTCATATAAAGATAAAGCAATATATTTATTTTGTAATAACAATACTGCCAATGAGAGAGTTACGACGTCATTCATTACCGATCAGAAGAATCGCAAGCTTATCGATTGCACTGTTCAATGTAGATCCGATGTATTCAACGATCTAATGTATTTGGCAACCAACAAATATGTTAAATTACAGTATATCGATTGCAGCTGCAATACGCTCACGCTTGGCAATGGTAAAAGCACCACCAGTACCGATACTGCCAATCTATTCAATGTTTCAATTCAAGTCTATCTAAGCGATACTTCATTCGAAGAGATCGTCGATGATGAAGACGCTGCACTTCTCGTTTCGGGTCGTCCAAACAAATGTCTAAAATCACTGTTAAACTATTTCTTGAATATCAACAATGCTGAACTTGTAGAGGATGACAATGAATTGGATGACAATGACAATGACAACAACGAAGTAGATAATAGTTTGAATATATCAACTGAAGTTGATATGACTGACAATGATCAATCTCAAACTGATAACAATAACAACAATAATAATAATAATAATGAAGAAGATAATGAATCATTTAAATTTCCATCAACATCAATCTTTAATGAAGATAATAATAATAATAATAGTAACAATAATAGTAGTAATAATGTTAATTCAGTATCTAGTACAAGTTCATTTACATTCGATCCAAAGATTATATATGATAAGGTGTTGCCTGCACCGGATGCGGTTGAGTTTGATAAAGCAAAGTTAGAGGAAGGTGGTATTGGTAGTACATTGAAGCCATATCAACTAAAGACTGTCCAGTGGATGTACCAGCGTGAGATTGCACCGGAAGTGGATATTGCATCGGATCAAACCAGTAAATTGCATCCTCTCTGGAAGAAGATTGCATTCGGAGATACAGAGTTTTATTACAATGAATATGTTGGTCGTTTGTCACATCTACCGGTCACTGTCAATGCTGCTATACAAGTGCCTGGTGGTATTCTTGCAGATGAACCTGGAATAGGCAAGACTGTAGAGTTCCTAAGTTTAATCGTTGCCAACAAGAAGCAACAACAGGAAACAGTGGTACTTGAAGCCGGAACTCCAGCTAAAACAACGCCAATGGATGTCGAAGTCATTCCAGTACCGAAACCACCAGAGATCGTCGAGTACCGTAATGATAACAATGAAGTTATTGCATGTGTCTGTGAGAAGGATCAAGATAAACACAGTCCATTCAGTATGTGGGTACAGTGCGATCAGTGTGACCGTTGGCAGAATGTCCAATGTGTTGGATCCCTCTACAAATCGATCAACGACTTTTATTTCTGTAGTTATTGTACCGATCCAAGAAGAAAGAAATATCAAGCACAATTGAATCAACAACAACAACAAGGAAAGAAAACCAAAAACAGTAAAAATAACAACAATAACAAATCAACTGAATGGTATAGAAATACTTTGTTGGAATGTAAAACAACTTTAATCGTTGCACCTTCTCCTATATTCTTGCAGTGGATCGATGAGATTAAGAAGCATGCCAACGGAGGTAATCTAAAGGTAAAGGAGTATCATGGTATCTACAAGGAGTTGGTGTCGCCATACGAGTTGGCAGAGTATGATATTGTTCTGACAACCTACGAAACACTTTCAAAAGAAGCGCACTGTGTAAATCCAACGAAACAGATGAATCAGTTGCGATATGTAAGAGTCGAAGCACCAAAGTCACCGCTTGTCTGCTTGAAATGGTGGAGAATCTGTTTGGATGAAGTTCAGATGGTCGAGTCTACATCTGCCAAGTATATAGAGATCTTGATGGCACTTCAAGCATGCAATCGTTGGGGACTATCCGGAACACCCATTCAAAAAGGATTGGATGACCTCTATTCTCTCGTTCAATTCCTGAGAATTCCACCGTTTTCCGAACGATTCTGGTGGAAGAATGCAATTGCTCTCAAGTTTGACAGGAACAACGCTGAAACCGTAGAGTATCTCGTCAACCTTTTGAAGCAGTTGATGTTGAGATCAACTAAACAGTTGGTTGCAAATGAATTGAACCTTCCGAATCAATACGACAAAGACACCAAGCTGTTGAGTTTCAGTGTTGTCGAGCGACTCTACTATCAGAGGAAAGCGAATGAATGTTCTTTGGCTGCGCGTGTCCTTTTCAACAAGATATTCAGTAGAAAGAAAAAGAATGGAAGTCTCACGCTTACCACCTCTGAAATATCAAAGATATTGAACCCGCTGCTCATTCTCAGACAGACATGCCAGCATCCACAAGTCGGAAGTAAAGGTGCTAGAAATCTACAAAAGAATACTATGACTATGGATGAACTGCTTGAGAGGTTGGTGGAGAATGCTTCGCTGGAGTGTAAGAATGCACAAAAGGAACTGGTTCATGCGTACAACTGTTTGGCAGCTGGTCAGGTTATTAAGCAGGATCATAATGGTGCTGCAACATTCTATCGCGAATCACTTGCTTTGATCGAGGGTAATATGCGACTTTATAAACCAGAGTGGTATCAACATCTACATGTGTTGTATAACCTCGATTATCTTGTGAAGCAACGTAAGCTTACCATTCATACTCTACGAGATGATAGCTATGGTGAAGAAGCAGAGAAGATTAAACTTGCCTATCAGGAGAAGAAACAGTTGACAATGTTACGAGATGAAGCATTGATGAAAGAGGAAATTGAAAAGACCAATCTCATGCTTGAACAATTCAATCTATTCCTTAAGGATGTCGAATGGTGGAGCAAATCCATTAATCTCTTGGTGGAAAATGGTATGAAATCGACATTGTTTGAAAAGATCTCAACAGAGTTGACACAACCACATGTATTCAAGCATAATCAACATGTTCTACTCGATAAGTTCAAAGAGCCATCGGGGTTGGTATTCATCTTGTCCAACAATATCTATGGAATGTTTAAAGAGCGTTTGAAATTCAATCAATCGATGGTTCCTCTATCCAAGTCGTTTGGACCACAGGAAATAGAGATGTCGGTGAACTGTGCCTATTGCAGGGATAAAAAGACAAGAAGAGGTCCTCAGTGTGGACATTGTAAAGCCAACTACTACATGGTTGATTTCCAAGAGAAACTATTCTCCACCAAACACAGATCAGAACGTGAGAGACTTGATACTCTTATGACATTCCAATTCGATGACAATAACAATAGCAACAACAACAATGATTCTATTGATGATTTAATAGATGATAGTGAGGAGAAAGAAAAAGAAAAAGGAGAAGATGATGATTCTACCAATGGTAACAACAACAACAACAACAATATGATGGATGATACTATTTTCAATATCACAGAGAGAACAACTAATATTGCAAATTCAGAGGTAGAAATCACTTTGAAGATTATCAGTCAAATGGTGAAGCCTTTCGATGATCAATTGGCCAAAGAAGGTGTTCAACACTTGAAGTTGATCAAGCAGATGAAGAAAGAACTTCGTACATCACGTGATCTTTGGTCTTCTTCCAAAGACTACCTAAACTCATTCGATGAAATCGATTCGGCAATCATTAGAATTAGAGAGCGTTATCATGGTGAAATCGTTGCGCCACATCAGGAAATCTTTACTCTCAAACCTTTGGAGGTGAATCCATTCATTGAGAGATTCGAAAAAGAGAGAAAGAGAGCACTTGAAAATTATAAGAAATTCTACACTCAACTCTCGTACATCAAGAACATATCTGATGCTAAAAAGAAACAGAAACAACAACCCCAAGAAGACAGTAATAACAATAATGAAACTACAACTACAACAACAACAACCACAACTACAAATAACTCTACCACAACCAATTCAGATGAAAAGAAACAAGAAGAGGAGCAAACTTGTATCATTTGTCAGGAACCATTTGGTGAAGAAGTTGTGCTATTGATGTGCGGACATACTTTTTGTTACGAGGTAACTAGTTTTTTAAATAGATTAATTTTGAAATCTGGAATTAATTTTAATCATATTTTTATAGTGTATTATGTATATGATCGAGAAGGTACCGAATGCTCAAACTATCCAATGTCCAATATGTAGAACCAGAGTTAACATCGATGAGATATCATATATTAGTCAGTCCAGTGATCATGATGGAGCGTTGAATGGCAATTTTAATATTAAAGGATCATGGGGTACAAAGATAGAGTCTGTCATTTCAACACTAATGACTATCAATAAAAAGAAGGCATCTGATAAAACTATCATCTTCTCACAGTGGTCCGATGTTCTGGAGATTGTCTCACGAGCTCTCAATGAAAACCAAATCAAACATGAGCGAGGTGACAAAGCAAGTGGTATCCATTTCCAAGACGCAATTGCCAGATTCAGAAAGGAACCGGCTATCAATGTTTTGTTGCTTCCCATCAAGAAAGGTGCCAATGGTTTGAACATCATCGAGGCAACACACATCTTTATTGTAGAACCACTTTTAAATCCTGCTGTCGAAGCACAAGCCATCAATCGTATACATCGTTTCGGTCAGGAGAAAGAGAGCTTCATCCATCGTTTCATCATAAAGAACACAATAGAAGAGAAAGTTGTTCAGATGAGTAAGGCCAAAGCCATAGATGACTGGAAACTTGCAAAAGAAAAAGATAGTCAACTACTTACTAAAACTGATTTGGAGTTTTTAATGGAATAAATAACATCAATTGATTGTATTTATAGGTATTACCATTATGACCATTGAAGTTGATTTTTGTCAAAAGAGGAAAATAAAATTTTATTATTGAAATTGCAGTTGAATTTTGTATTGAATTTTTATTTAAAACTTATTATCATTATTAACATTATTATAAAAGAGTTAATAATCATCTTTCAATAAAAAAGAAAGTAATTATAGATAGGAATGGAAGTAAATTTAAATATAAAGAGGAAAAATGAAAAGTAGAAAAATTATTTGAAATAAATACTTAACTAAAATTAATTTCTTAAAAAAGTCTATAGTGAATTAGAGACACCTAGATCGGTTAAGAGGTACATCAAACTTAAAAAATAAATACAACAATGAACAACTTTCAAAAGGCAGTACAAGCAATGAATTAAATAAGTAATAATATATTAAACAAATAAAATTTTTATTACTTGTTGTTTTTGTCTGCCATCATCTTTGGTTTCAACTTTTGAGTCAAATAATTATTGTATCTCTGTGCAATCTTCTTTTTCTTGATTAAGATTACACTGGCTGTGATTAAACTTACTCCAACAACTGCACCAACGACGGATCCTGCAATAACAGCAGCATTGGTTTTCTTTTCTCCACCACACTTAACATCTGATTTTCTATCTAGATCTAAAAGTACAGAGAAATCTGGATCTACAACCAAACTATCTTGGAAATGGCTAACCAATGTTGAAATAGTGGCAGTTGAAACATTTACTTGATTATATTTAATGGTAGACATTCTAGGGATTTTATCAAGAAGAATTCTCTTGGAGACTCTGCCAAATAAGAAATAACCAGAAGGTTGACGAATTGCAATATCTGAAATTCCGGTACCATCTGAAAATTGAGATTCTGGGTTAACACAGTCATCAAGTTTAGATTCAACAGTCGATTGAATTTCCAAGTGGTTAAGTTTGGTTGTAAAATCCCATTTCTTAACTTCAATTTGATATTTAAGTGAACCAATTGTCAAATTGAACGATTCACCAGCAAATTCCATTGGGAAGGTAGGAGTTGATTCATTGGATATCGGGTTGATTTGAGTGAACTTGATAATTAAATCTTCGGCTTTCTGGATTTTAGCCGAGTAAATCCATTGGTTCATTGAAACATTCATTAAACTATTGGGATGTTTAATAATAGTACTAAGATTTGATTGGAGATCCCAGTTCAAGCTTGAAAGGTCCATTCTAGAGATCTCTTCTAATAGTTCACTTCTTTCAATGATTGTACTTATTTTGAAAGTGTATTGGGAATCACCATTGTCGATAATTACCTCAGGTCTAGTGGGGTTTGGTGTTATAGTTGGTGGTTTCATCTCACCTTCAACGACATCGTGCTTAAATTCGCATCGTGAACCTGTCCAGCCAGCATTGCATAAACAGAATTTAAAACTGGCATCACAGATACCATTGGTACATTTACAATCCTCTGCTCCAAGTCCCAAGGTTTGAGTATTAGTATAGGTATGAATTGGTGGATTATCTGAATTCTTCACTGATACTCTTAAGTAATAGTTGACCGATGGAATTAAGTCTGAAATGGTAGCTTCAGTGATGGTAATATTTTTAAACTCTACTATCCATGATGAATTATCAATTGATAAAGACAAATCATAGACAGTTAAACCAGGTACACCTCCAGTTGAAGCACTCCATTTGACATTGATTGTATTTTGAGTTGATTCAACATGAATAAATTGAGATGATGTAATAGGAACCATATCTATTATATTTTTAAAATGTAAGTTTTTTTCATTATTACTATTTTAAATTTTAATATTTACCATTAAAAGTAACATTTAAAGATGATTGAATGGTATCACCATCATTGAAAGCCAAAACGGTAATATTATGTGAATATTGTGCCTTTAAACCATTGATTTGGCATTCCAATGAAGCAATTTGAATACAACCAGGTACATTGACTCCATCGATTTGTGTAGTATAAACAGTGTTATTTGGGAAACCACCTGTTGAATTGTATTCCACTAACATTCTATTCCAAGTTGGTGTAGACATCAAGAATAAATTATCAACTGATGGATAAAGAATTCCTGTTGATGTAATTGGTAGAGAAATACCAGCACCATTAGTAGCAGTTACTTGAATAGTATATGATGAACCTGCTGTTAAACCAGTAAATGTGCAGGTGGTTTTCGAAGAGCATTGTGGATTGGAAAGTCCATTTACACTGACATCATATGAAGTTGGTGAACGAGAAGCAGAATAGGAGAAGGTAATAGACTTGGTTTTCTTTTCAACTATTGTAATTGGATTAACAACAGGTGCTATAAATTAATGAAAATAAATTATTAATTAAAATTCAATTGAAATCTATAAAAAAAAATAAAGATAAATACCTAAGAACTCAACTCTTTGAGTGGTTTGTTGTGAAAGACCATCATTAATTGCTACAACAGTCACGTCATTTGCAAATTGACCTGGAAGTCCGGTAATAGTACATCTTAAAGCAGCAATATTGGTACAAGTAGATACTGGTGTATTATCAAGTTTTGTAGTGTATAGAGTTTGACCAGTTATACCACCCAAAGACTCATAGTCAACAACTATGGTACTAGTTGATGGAGTTAATGTTACAGTTGGAGCAACAACATCTGGATATAAAGTTCCACTAGTTTGTGTGGCAGGAGAGGTACCGGCTACATTGGTAGCAGTTATGGAAATTGAAAAGAGGGAACCAGATGTTAAGCCACTGACTATACAAGTAGTGGTTGCCGAGCATTCTGGGTGTGCAATATTATTAACCAAAACAGTATAAGAAGTAGGTGTTCTCGATGCTGAGTATGTGAAAGTAATAGATTTTGTTTTGACTGAGGACATTACAATTGGATTCATGGCTGGTGCCAAAAAGTCAATACTTCTTACATCGCTATTTGAATCACCATCGTTAGTAGCAACTACAGTTACAGTTGTAGAAAATTGTGCTGGTAGATTACTAATTATACATCGGAGTGTGTAAATACCTGTGCAACCACCTGGATAATTATTTAATGTGGTTGTGTAAGTGGTTTGACCTGGGATACCATTTAAAGAAGTATAGTCTACCACTATTTGACCAGCAGATGGAGTTGCAGTTATCGTTTGAATTTTGATACTGGCATAAAGATTACCAGCGGGTGCAGAAACAGGAGTTGATGTTCCATAACCATTTGTAGCAGAGACAGAAATAGAATAGGGAGAACCTGGTGTCAATCCACTTATTTTACAAGTAGTTAAACCAGAACATTCAGGACGAGGAACACTATTCACATTGACAGTATAGGAAGTTGGGGAATTGGTAGCAGAATATGAAAATTGTACAGATTTTGTAGTGGTAATGATTGAATTAATTGCATTCATAACAGGTGCTATTGTTTATTTTTTTAAAGAACAATTAGTGTTAAATTTTTAAACTGATTTTTCATCAATTACTTACGCATTGGTAAATTAAAATTAGGTGATGTATAAATAGGAGCAGCAGTTAATGATTCATCACCGTTAGCTCTAACTCTAACATAGGTGTAAGGAATTCCAGCTGGAACAGAGAATTGACATGCCAGTGATGAATATTGATTGCATGCAACGACAAAACTTCCGGTGTTGGGGTTAAAATATTCAGTAAGGAATTTGTATGTATATTTAAAGTTGCTGGTAAAAGGATTTAAAAGAATTGTATTGGAATTGATAAGAGTTGGATTGGTTATTGAATAGGAAATGGTTGGTGTTAATATTGATGTAATTCTTTGGGGATCACTACTACACGGTTGGAAGTTGAAAAGAGTATTGGGACACACTAAATTGTAAACATGGCCAACCGAACCACTACTAAAATAAGTATTGAAAGGAAAATTAGGAAGATCATAGGTCTTGACACAAGTAGCCAATCTAAAAATATGTCTTTCACTTTCATAAACTCCACAACCAGATAAAGCATTTCTTAGAAAAAATCAAATTAATACAATTAAGAAAAAATTTTAAATTTTATTTAGAATAAATAAATACTTACCCAGGAGTACGTTCTAATGAAATCCAACCACCTGGCGAAATAGCAGGTTCATTTACTATTGCATATTTCATTAAATTATCATAACATGTATTTCCAGCGAAAGTAGCTTGTGTAGTTGGAGCTCCTGAACAGTCAGTACTACTGAATATTTGACGGAGTGTTGTAGATCCAGATACAATGTATCTATGTGAATATGGACCACCATTATCGTAATTATAACACATATTATTCAAAAATGATGAGGCTCTATTCAGAACTCCACCACATCCAGCAGCTGAATATTCGAATTCAATATGCCATTGGCCATTAACAACAACAATTATATTTATTAGAAAAGATAAAAACAATATTATAGATTTATTCATTTTTAAAAAAATATTATTATTTAAATATTATTTATAATTATTGATTTTTAATTATTAAAAATACAGAAATGATTATTTCTAAATTATTTTAATAATGATTATTATTATTTAAAATAAAAGAAAATTATATAAGTAAAAACATAAAATTTATTATTATTTATAATTATTATTATTTATATTTATTATGTAAAGAACAAGGTAAGTTCAACAAGGGTTTGGAAATAAAAATGTTCTTTATATAAATATTTTCAAAGATTTACCAGACCACCAGACAAGAAAAAAAAGTTTTAAACAAAAATAAAAAAAAAAAAAAAAAAGAAAACAAAAGAATATTTTCTGTTAGAAAAGATAAAATAGATTTAATGGTTTAAACAACAATGAAGGAGTCCGTTTCTGATATCTTAAAGATTTTTTATGTTGTGGGCTCCTTTTATTAGGAAATCATTACGATTATATCATCAACAAAAATATCAATTTTTGGACAAGAAATGGTTTGAACTGAAAAATCAAAACATATTTTTACACTTTTTTTTTTGTTTTGTTTTTTTTTTATCTGATCCATCAGATCTGAGTGTTGTTACATTTTAGGTGGAACAAAAACGTTGCGCACAAAAATTCGCTTCCCAATAACATCATCAAAAGTTCGAAAAATTAGGAACAAATAAAGGTTCAAGTAAAAGAAATATCATTAGTTTGGGCATAAAAGGAGTAGATATTTTAAATTGAGGTGGGAAATAAATATCATTAGACCCTACGTACGATTATTAGTCATTTACTCTTTTTTATATTTGAACATTTTTTTTTCTTTAGATCCTCAAAAGAATAAACTGTAACAGGTTAAAAAATTTTATTTATTATATTAAGATAAACAAATAAATATTTTATAATTCTTTGTGAGACACAACTTTTTTTACTTTTAAAAGAGATTGTAAATATTTTTCATTTTTTTCTAATCTAATTAATTAGTCTGGGCAGGTGAGGCCTGGTTAAAAATATCTCAATTTTTTATTACGTTGTTGTGTTAATGTTGGTATTGCAAAAATAAATAAAAATAAAAAAAATTGTGTGAAAATTGACAATCCCGATTAATTTTATAAAATTAAAAGAGATTTTAAAATTTAAAGAGATTTTAGATTAATGTTCAATGTTAATGATTTACTTTAGTTTAAGAAGTTGTCTTTTTTTTTTTTTCTACTTTTTAGTTTAAATCAACTAAGTTAAGTTGTGATGTTCAATAGATAATCAAATCATGATACTCAACAACATTACAACATCTAAAAGATATCGTGTAGTGGTGGTGTTCACCATAACTACAGTGCTTTTGTTATTTTCTAATGGTGTGCGATCATTACAACAGTACAACGATGGTGAGAGTTGTCCAGGCTATAACTTGGTAAAGTCATCACCTACCAACTCGGGACAGAGTGCAAGTCTGATACTACAAAATGCGGGTCCATACGGCAGTGATATCACTCAGCTAACTGTAGACGCAACCTATCTAACACAAGATATTCTAAGAGTTAAGATCTATGATTCTAATAATCAAAGATGGGAAGGTAAGATTAATCTTAAATATAAACTATAGTTTCTTTACAAATCAACTAATTCATCATCATTTTTATTTATTGAAGTTCCAAATATTAATCAATTTTCAACACCAACAACAACACCATCGACTTTAAAATATGCAATTCAATTCAGTGAATCACCTTCTTTTGGATTTCAAGTTATTAGAACATCAGATTCAATGGTTTTGTTCAACACAACACCACCAACCGATTGCTCATTAAATGGATTAATTGTATGTTATAACATTGATTATTATGTTCAAATATCATTTTATGCCAATTCTAATTAACTTTAACCTTAATCTAATATATTCATTCAGTTTGAAGATTATTATTTAGAAATCTCTAATACTTTTGATGAATTAAATCCAAATATTTATGGTTTGGGTGAACGTACTACATCGTTGCGTTTAGAAAACAATCGTACTTATACTATTTTCAGTAGAGATCAAGGTACTGCTAGTAAACCTTTTATCAATACTTATGGTGTACATCCATTCTATTTGCAAATGCATTCTGACGGTACTGCAAGTGGTGTCTTCTTGTTGAATTCCAATGCAATGGATGTTGTTCTCACCGAACAATCGATGACCTACAAGACAGTCGGTGGTGTATTAGACTTTTTCTTCTTTGTAGGACCATCGCCACGTGAAGTAATCCAACAGTATCACCAGGTGATCGGATATCCAAAGATGCCGGCATACTGGTCACTCGGTTGGCACCAGTGTCGTTGGGGTTACCACACACTCGAAGATACGGAAGCGGTCGTTGCCAACTACTATAAGAACGGAATTCCACTGGAAACTATGTGGAACGATATCGATTACATGAATTCCTACGAGGTGTTCACTACCGATCCAACTCGATTTCCTGTCTCTAATTTCAGTCAATTCATCGATTATCTTCATGAGAACGGTCAGCACTACATGATGATTGTAGATCCAGGTGTAAAGATCGTCTCTGACAATTCATACCCATCGCACAACGATCTCTTGGAATCGAATGCCTATATTACTAAAGCTGACGGTGTCACACCGGTCTTGGGTTCTGTTTGGCCAGGTCCAGTCAACTTCCCAGATTTCTTCCACCCGAATGGAACCAACTATTGGATCGAGCAATTCTCTGCATTCCGTGAGATGGGTATCACGTTCGATGGTGTTTGGATCGATATGAATGAAATATCAAATTTCTGTAATGGCGATTGCAGCTCTAGTTCCAACACCAGACAATCTGAAACATCCAGCATATTCAATCCAAACAATCCACCATATCTACCAGGTGGTGTATTATTGAATATCGACACAATCAATCTTACAGACACTCAATACGGTGGATTGTCAGTTTATAACACTCACAGTCTCTACGGTTACAGTGAAGGAGTAGCAACTACTATCGCCGCTGAAAAACTTATTGGAGGACGTTCCTTGGTTATTGGACGTTCCACCTTTGCCGGTAGTGGTGCTCATCAAGGACATTGGTTGGGTGATAACGACAGTACCTACACCGATATGTATTATTCGATTCCAGGTATTCTCGTTATGAATATGTTTGGTATTCCTATGATCGGTGCCGATATCTGTGGATTCAATGGTGCTACCACTGCAGAGTTGTGTGCACGTTGGACTCAACTCGGTTGTTTCTATCCATTCAGTCGTAATCACAATAGTATCAACATGCCATCACAGGAGCCCTATGTATTTGGTCAGCAAGTCACAGACATTGCTATTGCATCGATCAACAACAAATATACGCTACTTCCATACTACTATACTTTGTTCTATCAAGCCAATACCAATGGAAGTACTGTTGTACGTCCATTGTTCTTTGAATACCCATTGGATTCCAATACCTATTCTATCGACCAACAATTCCTGGTTGGTGGACATCTCCTTGTCAGTCCAGTATTGACCGAAGGTTCAGTCAGCGTCAACGCTTATTTCCCAGCTGACCAATGGTATGATTATTTCACTGGAGAATCTGTTGCATCGACAATCACTGGACAATACCTAACATTGGATGCACCACTCGAGACTATCAATGTCCATGTTCGTGGTGGAGTTGTTTTGCCACTCCAACCAACCTCACAATACTCATCGTCAGATAACCCAGCACCAATTACTCTTAAGGTGGCACGCACTCTACCATATCAATTGTTGATTGCACTCGATGAGACATCGACAGCCAAAGGCTATCTTTTCATCGACGATGGAATGTCTCTTGACTCTATCGAATCTAACGACTTTGATTTCATTGAATTCAAAGTTGAGAAAAATGAACTTAAATCAAAGCCAATCATTACAGCATTTAACAACCAAACCATTGCCTCAACAACCTTGGCAACACTCCAAGTCTACGGAGTACAATCACCAGTCACACAAGTTCAACTCAACCAACAAACATCATTACCATTCACCTATAACGCAACAGTTCAAACATTGTTTGTCAATGTAACATCAATCGATTTATTAACTCCATTTAAAATCAATTGGAATTAAAAAAATAAATAAATTATATAAATAATTTTTAAACGAACCAAAAAAATATAGACCACTAACTTAGACTAAAAAAAATATAGACTAAGTTATTTGGTTTTATGTTAAAATGCATTTCACTTCCCTCCAAAATTTAAAAATAAATTTTCCTTCAATTTTTTCAGTTTATTAATTTGCAAAAGTCATTATGAACAGCAAGTCAGTGATTGATTAAATATATTATATTATATTATATTTTTAATAATTAATAAAAGATGGATAACTATAGAACTTATCCACAATCACCTGTTACATCTAGAAACTATAGTGGTGTACAACATCAACAACAACAATATAATTCAGATACAAGAGATACAAATAGTAGATATGCAAGCAGCAATAGTGGTGGAGTAAATGGTAGTACTACCAACGGAAATGAAAGTGGAAATAGTAGTAGCAATGACTTTAAGGATTACTTTAAGACACCAAAGATGAAGAAAGAACAATCGATGTTTGATTCTACTGTTGGTGGTTCGGTTGGCGCTTTGCAACAACAACAACAACAGATGTATCCTATGGAGAAGCATAAACGGCCACCAACCAGAGAAGAGTCACTCCAACAAGAGATAGAGACACTGAAAACACTACTGAAAAATCAATCACAACAAACAGAGACAACCACGCTTACCATCAGTAACAACGAGACAACTATCAACACTCTAAGACAACAAATGAAATCACTACAGGATCTCAAAGAGACACTCACCAAAGACAATCAAGAATTCAAGAGTCTAGTAATTACACAAGATCAATATATCAATAACTTAAAGAATGAATTAAATAATTCATTACATACTGTATGTATAATATTATATTATTAATAATATTGCTATTAACTAACAATAAAATTAAAGATTGATGATCTAAATAAAAATATAGAAAGAAAGAATAAATCTATTCACAATTGGGAGTTAATGAATACTAGAAACAATGAGACAATCAACAATTTTATAAGTAGGAATAAGATATTAGAAAAAGATTTACAAGATGTAAAAACAGAGTTAGAGTTACGACCAAATACTGCTATTATCACACAACCATCAGATTTCAAATCAAAGATGGATCAACTTTCATATTCGCTTGTAGAAGCTGACAATAAAATTCAATCTGTAAGTGTTTATGTTTAATAAGCGTTATGTTAATTACATTATCTAACATTCAATATTTTAAAAGTTGGAAAATGAGAATAATAAATTGAAAGCAATCATTGGCAACAGTAATAATCATAATCAAAGTAATAGAAGTATGGTTGATGATTCAACTTATTATATTAGTCAGAATATGAGTGGAATGAATATTAATAATAATAATAGTAGACAACAACAGCAACAACAACAACAACAATATACATTATTAACAAAGGAGAATATAGAGTTAAAGAATCAAATTAAAGAATTAACATTAAAGCTAAAGAGTTTTGATTCACTGAACGAAGCGATCTCACGTATTCAAATGGAGAAGGAGCAACTCGAGCAAGATGTAGATGCTCTGAACAATCAGTTGGTCGAGCAGGATGCCAAGTACATGGAGTTTAAGAACAACATTAAATCGGAGCAGCGCAATCGTCCGTCGGTGGAAGACGAGTTTGATGAATCTAAAAAGACGGTGATCGACATCATCAAAGAGCTGAACGTCATCCGCGAGACCCTTCAGAGATTCGAACATCAATCATCGCTTAACCGATCGGCATCCACCACAGCACTAGGATCATCCATGTACAATAGAAGTAATAATCATTTCAATTACCACGATATTCAATCGAATTTGAATTCAATATACAATGATATCATTTATATTAAATCATTTTTTGTTCAAACTTAAACATTATAATTTAAAAAAAAAAATAAAAGAATAACTTTTAAAGATTATTTATTTACAAAGATTATTTTTAATGTTGATATTGATAGTACTACTACTGGACCGTTGTTGTTGTTGTTGTTGTTATTGTTATATTTTTGATTGAGCTTTACTTTGGTTCAATCTCGATGGAGACATCTTCAAATACAGTGAAGAATAAAACCATTGCGATCATTGACAAAACTGCTAATACTAAGGATGTAACAGCTAGTTTTCTTGCTGCAATACTCTTGGATCTAAGATATAGGAATCCAAAGAACCATGGTACAAATAAAAAGAATCCTAATAAAAATCTAAGAAAAAAAAAATAGAAATTAATATTTTTGATCTACGTAAATTAGTTTGATATAATTGATATTTACATGATTAAGCTCAATGCGAAATCTGAATGTTCGGTAATTTGTTCATCTACAGTCTTGGTGATTTCCTCTAATTCGTTATTGGTCAATTTAGAATCGGTGGTACTATATGGGTTAGGCTTTGCTGGTGCGGTTGGCTGATAGTTAATTGGTTGTGTAAGTGGCACAGCGTTATCAGTGAAGTTCTGAGCTGAGTAGTATGGTAGAGACCAATTCATATAGTTTGACGATGAATAGTAGAAAGCCTCATTCATATCACGTTTATTCTCAGTGTCATTCTCCAAGGTGGCAGTCTCTTCCTCCTCGAGAGTCGCTTGCTGTGGTTTATATTGATGATTCGGATAGTAGTAATAGGCGGCAATTGGTGCTGGTGGAGGTGGTGGAGGTAATAATCTTGGATCGAAATATTGAACAGATGGTTGAATTTTTGGATAATCAATTGTTGTTTGTTGGTCTTCCATTTTATTTTGTTTTTATAATTATTTGTATAATTAATTTATTTGTTTGTTTGTTTGTTAATAAGTTTAGAGGAATTAATTATAGCTATAACTTAATAATAATAATAATAAATTAAATTATTATATATAATTTATATTTACATATTAAATTTTTATAATCATTTTTACAATAATTTAATTCATTATTATATATATACAATCAATCAATTGTGTGTGTGTGTGACCACCAAAGAGAATGATGAGAATACCCCTCCCCAATACACCCAAAATAGTTTATCTATCGCTTATCACTTTGTTATTAAATGTGTGATTGTGTAAGCACATAAAATAAAACACAGAGAGAAAAAAAAACAAAAAGATGGTAATAATAAAATTGATTATATATCCTCTTGGGAATCAACTAGTGTGTACAGGTGATTAAATTAACTTACTAACTGATCCACCCTTTAATAAGAGTAGTATTACTATAGTGATGTTCAATTGTTTGTTTGTTGTTTTTAGCAAGATTCAATCTCTCTTTAATGATTTAAATGAGTATTAATAAGAAATCTTGAAAACTAAACTACTAATCTAATCTAAACTGAATTGTTGTTGTAATGATTATAAACTTTATCGTTTTAAATAATAAACATTTTGTTGAGTAAAGTTCGATAAATTAGTAATATTACATGTATTTATTCTTTTATCCTTTACATATACTACTACTAAAGTTTAAATATGTTTTATTTTGTATCTATCTAACAATGTATCTAGCTATCTATATCTTTATTTACTATTATTATTATTTTTATGATTTATTACTAAATTAATATGATGCCTTGTTGATGACTGTGGTGTAGTAAGCCAATTTGGTTGAGGTTGATTCATTCAATTTAGAAGAGTCATTTACTAAACTATTAAAACATTGAGCTAATCGAGCATCCTATAATAATAATAATTATATATATAAGTGATTAGTTATTATAATAATGATGATGATCGATTATTGATAAAATATCTACTTGAGCGAAACATCTTGCAGGTGAAGCATCTTTATTTAGGTAACAATCTCTAACAATGTCGGCTTCGACTGGACAAAATGTAGATTTAATACAAGCATCGACAAGTTCTGTTTTGAACTTTTGTGATTTGTTGATTGTAACACAATCTGAGGTATGTCTAAAGAATTGCTGTAAGATTCCTTCTGCTTCCATTCTTTTTTATTCGTAGTATTAATATATCTGTAAAAACAAATAAAAACAAAAAATGATCATTTTTTTTTGATCAAAATTTAGTGAAAAAAATGAATTTTTTTTTTTTGCACATTGTGATCATAAATATTTTAATGAAACAGAGTTTTTATTTATTGTTTTAATAAATTGAATAACTTTGAAGAATTATGAAGATAATGATAGTTCAATTTGATGAGTGTAAGTAGTTGGTGGAAACTCTCGTCGTCGAATCTGAGTTTTGGTGAGTTTGCAAAGGTGTAGATCGAACCTTGGTCAAGACTACCCTCTTCGTAGTAGATGGGAATGACTGGCTTGTTTCTGTTCTCTGCTAGAGAGATCTCATCTCTTGTCTGTGCTGAGAAATCCTTTGAATTGATAATGACAACGACCACCCAACTCGATAGCAATCCTTGTTCCTTCGAGACGACAGTGATCTTTTGTTGCTCCAGAAACTTGAACAGCGCTGAATATTGCTGTTGTTTACTGGTGTCGTAGCTGATGTAGATCGACTCCTCACCGGAGATCTTGACAAACTCGCTGTCCACCTTCAAGTCGGATTCCTCTGCTTCCGCCTGTTCCTTTGGAATGAATTGCATCAGATTGTCAATACCCTCGAGTAATGTCGATAGAGAATCGTGGTAGAGTCCCTCCTGTGAGAAATCTACGAGTTGCGAACGATAGATACATGATTCCAGTGTCGGATCTTTGATGGCCAGTTTCTCTGCCCAAATGGAAATCATAGGACTCTTCACCAAGACGTTGACAAGCAGATCACGAGTGAACTCTGTCTCCAACGATACCTTTGAAACCAAGAATACATAACCAATACATCGCTTCTTAACGTTGTCAGTGTCGTGTATCAGCTCGCAGGTGATCTGTGTCTCCTCTATCGATTTTTTAATGCGCTCTGCCAACGACTTGTTTTGTTTGTGATAGATAATACCGATGTCTGCAATATCGAATCGTTTCTTCAACTTGAATGCAATGTCCTTTGGTATATACTCGAATGCTCGTTTCATTTCACTGTCTCTTACACGCTCGTCGAATGCAGAGTACGACAATATATGAGGAATGTCGTCGTACATGTTGTTTTTGCAATAGTAATGCAGACAAGTCTGTCCCTCTCTGTCTCTAAAGTAAATATCAGGCATATTTAGCTTATACCACTTTAGTAGCGAACCATTGTAAAAGAAGGGAGGTCTTCCTGCTCCATTGAGCTTGTTTATCAATGTAAATAGTTTAAAAACTTCCGGTTGTTGTTGTATTCTTTTCTTGGCGATGATATGCAAGAAACTGTCACCGTCAGAGTTGGAGTGTAGTAAAACTTTGTCGTAATATTTGGATGCGACGTTGTACGCCATTTCCAGATGATTCGACCAAACCAATTGGAATGCAATCTCCACGGGATCGGTGAATAGCATTGCACTGTGGTAGGCCCCGCATGCAACCATTACAGGCTTGGCTATGATCGATGCCAACTTTCCAAACTGTGCTACTTCATCGACTGTTCCAGCCTGTCCATAACGCGACCAACCAGCACTCCAAACCTCACCGTTCTTCTTTATCGCCAGTAGATTGTTGCTGCAGTCGTGTGAGCACGACACCGACTCGACGCCAGTCATGAACTTCTTTGGCGTCGAACTGACGTGGATGTTTGCAAACTGTCCAAACACATAGAGACTGTTGTTATCGTCGTCCTTTGATATGACAGCGGTGAATGTTCCACCACATTCAATCTGTTGAATTTCACATCGCAGCTTTGTGTTCATCGTCGGTGTGTTCTTGTCACCTCCGTCCATACCCAATTGCAACTCGCCATTCGAACCCCAAGTATAAATCCAGCCGTCGGTATCAACAGCACCCATATGCCGATCACCCACCGAGAGATTGGCAACCTTTACTATATCGTTAAAGTAGGTGAGCAGCGTCGGACTTGTCACCTCATCCTTGTTGTGTCCCAGTCCCAACTGGCCATACTTATTGTATCCCCAGGTATAGACAGTGCCACGCGTTGTAATAGCAGCGGAACTAGCACCGTTGGCATGCACCGACTTGGAAACGACATCGGCCGGCATGAAGATGGCAGTTGGTCGTATCTGAGTGGTTGTGTTTCCATGACCGAGACGACCTTTCGAACCCATACCCCACGAATATATCTTTCCATTGGCAAGTGCCAATGTATGCTCGTTGGCACAGGCAACCATTGATACCTTGTGGCCTGGAGCTACATGAACAATCTGTGGAATCTTGTAATCTTCGGAATTACCTATACCCAACTTGAAAAAACTACCACTTCCAAAAGTAAACAACTCTCCATTGGTATTGATAATACCAGAGTGCAACACACCCGTTGAAATATACCTGACTTCACCTTTATATAATGTTGGAACAGGTGTAAAGTTATCTCTATAGAATAAAAATAAATAAACATATATATATATATGAAGACTTTCGGTTAGAAAACCTAAAGTAAGAAAAACTAAACTAATCTATAGATAGAGATACATACTGATCATAAACCAATTTATTATGATCACCATCTGTTAAATTAGTACCTAGCTGTCCATGTGAATTTCTAAAAAACAACAACAACAACAATAATAATAATATAATAATTAGAATCTAATTTTACTTCTATCTAATCTGTCTATACATTATAACATCTATAGATGAATCCTAATGCTATTGATATTTACTTTCCAAAGAAAAAGGCACAACCTAGACTCATTTTTTTTTCTTTGTTTTTTTTAAAATTAACTAAATGTCTAGATTTTCGATTGCTTTTAACTTTTTCTGATTGAATTATAAAATTAATTAATGTTTTTGGAATTGCAACTTATTACATTTTTTTTTGTTTTAAACAAATTACTTTTATTAAAAAATTAAGATAAAGAAATTTCTGAGATTTTGGGCACAGTTTTTTTTTTTTTTTTTTTTTTTTTTTTTTTTTTTATTGGACCTCCATATAAAAATGGAAATATTTGTTAAAAATAATAATTATCAATTGAAAGTGAATAATTATAAATTTATTTATTTTTTTAAAGAAGACATTTTCTCTATAAAGTTATTTAATATTTCTATTGTATCAAATGCTTCAGGAAATTTTTTTTGTATGATTCTTTTTGAAATTCGACGAGTTGATCTATTGGAATTACAATGTTTTTCAGTAGCCAGTCTAGTGTTTGATGGTTTTTATATCTAAAAAAATGTTGAAAAATAAACTTGTATGGTAGCTTTTCAAAGTTAATCTCTTTGTTTTTGATTAGCCATTCGGCAACCTCGATTTGACTCTGGAATATCGCTGCGGAGAGAGACAATTCTTCGGTGCCACTGCCACCGCCGCCATCCATTCCATTTTCATAGAGCCACTTAAGAATATCTATGTGGCCGGATCTCGCTGCACCCACCGTAGGTTGTTCGACAAAGTGTAGCTTGTTTCCATCACCACCACCGCTGCAGTGCTGAGCATAAAGATATTTGAGTAGATCGAAATATCCATTCTTAACAATTTCAAATATATCACCAGAGAATCTCTCCGTTCTATTCTCGTAGAACCATTTCACTACTTCGAGGTGTCCGTTATTCGCCGACAGGTTAACGGTATTCGGAAGACATTGTTCTGTTCGGTTTTCGTTGAGCCATATTACAATATCGAGCTTACCGTTCTCAGCTGCGTTGGTCATTGCCATATTTGTGAAATAACTACCTTTAGTGTTGTTAAACCATTTTACCATTTCAAGTGTATATTTAGCTGCGCTATCACCTGGCAGATAACCACGACCACCATTCTCGTACAAAAATTTTACTAATTCAAAATGTCCATTGTCTGCAGCAATGCTAATAGAGTTATAGGTGCATCTTGCACTTGAATGGGCAAACAACAACTCTACCATTTCTATTCTTCCACGGCGAGATGCAACGTCAACAAGATTGGTCGAGTATCTAATTCCTTCGCGAAAAAACAATTCCAGTATCTCGAATTGGTTCTCTGAAACCGCCAGTTGTACTTGATACGGTTCATCTTTAAGGAGATGTCTATGCTCGGCCAGCAGGTATTCAATGACTTTCGGGTGACCGCCATATATAGCATACGTAAACATATTACTCTTTTCAATGCCCTTAGAGCGATTGGTCGCCAACCATTTGATCATTTCGACTTGTCCGGCTGAAGCTGCTTTCTCGAAAATCATATAGTTGATATCGTTGGATTTGAATCGATCGGAAAAGAATTTCAATTGCTCGATATCACCAGAGTACGGTACGTGCAGCATCATCGTTCCGTATGACCATGCAAACTCTTGATATCTCTGCAAAAGATAATGAACAAAGTCCACTCTACGATAGACCGATGAATCTATCATTAGCTTCTGAACGACGAATGCCTTTGGTAGTTTTGCGCGTTGGTCCATCCGGTAGTGGTCCAACAAATATTGAAACATCTCCATACTCCCACCTCTGATTGCATTCTCTAAAACTTTTGCCATTGAATCACTACTCTGATTTTCTTCTTGATGATATCTTTTGAGTAATTTTAGATAGTTGTTGCCTGCAAGTAATGCAGGACTGTTTACAAGTTCGTCCCACCTAAAGAGTTTGCTTTTGCTATTAAAACTTAATATGTCAACAACATATTTGAATATCAACTTATTTAACAATCTGTTATTAAATACAACTATGAATAATGTTTTATCCATTCTGTGAAAAAAAAACTATAAAATGTTAATAAAACCAAAAAATTACTTTTAAAAATTTGAAAATTTTTCATTGGACCTTTTCCTTCAACAAAATTGTTAACTACCGGATCATCCACCAAAACCAAATAATGACCTTAATCGATATCATTTGTTAAAAATTAAACACCAATAAATTCATAAATTGAGTTCACTAATCTGTTGACTGATTCCTCTTGAGAACTTTGCGAATTCATTATATGAGAATTTAATATAAATACGTTTAAATATTAAATATAAAAAACTGATCCAAAAAAAAAACTGATCAGAAAAAATTTCAAAAAAAATTTTATAAAAAAAAAAAAAAACTTGGTGTCTTTTCAGACTTCCGGGGTACCGACGATTTCTATATTTATAAATTTTTATTTTACCACAATTGCAAAATTGGGGCATCCCTCGTCGTTTTGATCAATCTACCAACAATTGTAGGTTTGATTTGCAACTGTAATAAAAAAAAAAAAAAAAATCAAATTTTTTTTAAAAAAAAAAAAAAAAAAACAATGTGATGATTGTTATGTTTTGAATTCAAGAAGAGGGTTTGTAAGTTTACAGAGTATTTGATTTTTCTCATCACAGTCAAACATACAAACACATATTTAAATTATTATAACATATATTATAAACATCATCAAAGTCAAATCAGAAAAACTCATCTCATCTAATCTCATTCAAACAAAAATTCAATTCATTATCATAAATTTGTCAGAGATCAAATATAATAATAATACTTCAAAAAAGTACTACTTTTAATTAAAGCATATTCATATTCATATTGGAATAGTTGAAGACATATTTTATTTATTTTATTTTATTTTTAGTTGTTGACTTTTTTTTTTTTTTTTTTTTTGGAAATAATAATTTTTTTTTTTTTATGTGGAATGAAGTTTGGAAAGTATTTGGAGGAGAATCATGTGCCGGAATGGCGTGACAAATATGTTCAATACAAACAGATAAGAAAGAAGATCAAAAAGTTCAAGGCAGAGATCGATCAATTCAAGAATGATCCCGAGGACCAAGAGGAACAGAGTCCACACACTCCTCACTCCTATGCACCCAACTCACTCAAGCGAAACAGCACCTATTCCAACTTGGTGAAGCGTGCTGCCATCACTGGCAGTAGTACGGGTGTTCATTCGCCATTCGACGGTAACCAATCGACCGGTCTCCAATTGGATTCGGTGAGCAGCGGTGAACTTCAGATGGCATTCGTCAATAGTTTGGCTGCGTCGGCCGGTGTCAACACCAAACAGCGAGTACTACCACTCCATTCACAGAATGTGTTGCAACGACTCATCGAAATTCAAGGTGAAATGACAGAGATCATCATGGACGAAGCAAAGAAAGTGAATGAGTTCTATGTGGAGCGCGAGAAAGAGGCGATCGAAAGATTCAATCAGATTTACAGTCAGGTTCACAAGTTGATTCAGCTGCGTCAGGAAGAAGAGACTGCCATTGAAGAATCATCTACCTCCGAAGCAAAGAAAGAGAGTTATTCACCGAGAAATAAATTTGAAAAGTTGGTCAACAAGAAAGTTAAGACGGAGAATGAAAAGTCGAAAAAGAAAGTAAAGAAACCAACTACTACATCTTCTTCTTCGTTATCACTGTCCAATAGTATACCGACATCTCCATCAATGTCAGGTATGTCAGTGGATTCCAACAGTCCAACACAAATAGTCATAGGAATCACACCAGAGAAATCCAATAATGATCATCATCACCAAGTGAATGAACACTTGATAGATTCGAATAACGAGGAGGAGGAAGAAGAAGAGGAAGAATATGGTGAAGCTGATCATTCTGGTGGAGAGGAAGAGGAAGAGGAAGACAGCCATCCAGAGACAATCATTGAGATGGTTCCAATCGGAGACGACGGTGCCAATCCAATGTCAAGCACACTCACCAGAAAGAACATCATTCTCGATGTATTCGAAACCATTGAACAAGATATGATTCAGCCACTGGAAAACAAAGCAAAGAAATGGTTTAAACTTGGTAAAAAGAAAAATAATGAACATACAATGAAAGAATTGATTCAAGAATTCTATAGATTCTTAATCTTGGTAAAGGTAAATAACATTATATAATATATTTGTTTTTTAAAGATTTATTTACTAATGAAATTGTTTATTATATTTATTATAGAATTATAAAGTATTAAATTACTCTGCACTTGTAAAGATTATTAAAAAAGCAGAGAAAAATACTGAATTGGTTCTAAATGACAAGATTATCAGTACTGCCGATAAAATGATGTTCAAAACATCAAAGTTGATCGATAAACTCTCTGGTTCCATCGAGAAGATCTATGCCGATGTGTTTTGTAATGGAAAGCTTCGAGATGCCAGAAAGAACCTGAGACACCGACAGAACGCAGAGCAAGGCACTATCGAATCGACCACTGGAACCACTTTCTTTTCTGGAATGTGTGCAGGTTGGACAACAGCGATTCTCATTCTTATTTATTTTGTGTTGTACACTGGCGAGTACGATGATTTCGTACGGTTTGGCACGGTCTACAATTTGTTTGTCACCCTCGGTTTAGCGATTCTCTGGGCACTGATGTTTGGTATCGATATTTACATTTGGACAAAAGCACACGTACACTATTCATTTATTTTCGAACTCAGTCGGAATACGCTCACCTATCATCGTGTGTTCCAGGCGGTGACAGTGCTTTCGGTGCTCTGGATCACATCGATCGGTATCTACATGTGGAAATCGATGGGTAATTTCCCATTCCCTTTCGTCAGTGCAGAGTACACTCCACTCATTCTGCTGGTTGTTTACCTCTTGATATTGATTTGTCCATTCAATATTTTCCAGCGAGAAGTTCGAAAGTGGTTCCTTCTTACAATTTGGCGTGTCGTCACAGCACCCGCCAAAACCGTTAAATTCTCCCATTTCTTTATGGGTGATCAGTTGTCTAGTCTTGTACTGATGATGGTCCAATTGTCACAATTTATATGCTTCTACACAGTCGATGTTTATCATTCACCAGAGCATGCAGTTTGTATACAAAAAGGAAGATATATTAATCCATTCATTGTAAGTTGAAAAATATTATTATTATTATTATTATTTTTCAAACAATTAACTAACAATTTGCTACTATAATACTACTTACTAGTCTGCACTTCCAGCGACTTGGCGTTTATTACAATGTTTCCGTCGTTATTATGATAGTAAAGATATTGTACATTTAAGAAATGCATTGAAATATTTCCTTTCTATTGTTGTTGTTTTCTTTTCTGCGATCGATTCATTCTATTCAACAGGATGGACATCTCCAACAAGAATCATTTGGTTAAGTTCAGGTTTAATTAATAGTTGTTATTGTATGTATAAATTATTCTTTTTTTTATAAATAATTTTTTTACAACCAATATATCTAACTTTTTAAAAAATATAAATAGCTTATTGGTGGGATTTATTTATGGATTGGTCAATTTTAGTTAAACCAAAGACATCAAGTTGGAATCCATTCAAATATACATTAAGAAAGAAGAGAATGTATTCACCAACCTTTGTATACTATATTGCAATCATTACCAATTTTGGATTTAGAATGACTTGGAGTCTTACTAAATCACTGCCACAACTCACCACACTTCTTCCATCATACAAATTGGTGGTTGTCATTGCCGTAATTGAAGTATTGAGAAGAGGACAATGGAATGTTTACCGTTTAGAGAACGAACACATTAATAATTGTGGTCGTTTCAGAGCAACTCGTGATATTCCATTGCCATATGAATTGAATTAAATAAAAATCAATCAATCAATTTATATAGATATATTTTAAAAAATGTAATTATATTTTATTTATTATTATAGTTTTTTAAAAGTTATAAAATAATCAAATATTATAAGAATAAAATGATTAATTATTTGTATGAAATGTTCCTAATGTTGTTTTCTATTTTTTTTGTTTTTTTTTTTTGATTGTCTTTTTTTCTAATTTAAAATTGTTTAATGTTGTTTTTAGTTTTGCCATCCATCACCACCTTGTCTTTTTTGGAGATATGGAGCTAATGGACCATAAGCAGTGCTAATGTAAGGTGGTGGATGTCTTGTGGCATCATAAATTGGGTTTCTAATGTCACCGGTAAGCAATCCGGCAATTGGACCATTGGCCATGTATTGGTTAGGGAAGATTGCTGAGAGTACGAATTGACCTGGGTATCCACCAGCAATCAATCCACCACCATTGAAACCAGAGGCACCGAAACGACCTCCAAGTGGACCACCACTAGTGCCAAAGAGACCAGAGATGAAATTGTCACCTCCCAAAACTGGATTGATTTGATAGGCTCCAGTATAAGGATCGGTCTTGTATGGGTCATTGACGAATGAAGTGTATGGTCCATAATATGGAATTTTGGAAACTGGTTTACGAAGTTGGCTTGGTTGCGCCATTTGGTCCAAGATTCTTTGGAGAACTAACAAATTGAATTTTTGTTTCTCATCTGCGTTCATCGAATTAAAATCCCAACCAGTTTGCTTTAAATCCTCCACCGTCCATAATCCTATTTTATAGATTATTTAATTAAATTTTAGAATCAAATAAAATATTATCATCTTTGAATAAATCAACCTACTATAATCCTTTTTTTGCGGAGATTCCGGAGCTAACTAATATAGAAAATAAAAAATAAAAAAAGTAAATAAAAAAACATAATCTTTTTTTTTAATTTGATATATAAATGTTTACCTCTGTGGAAAGAACCACTGTAGATATCAATAGAATTGATATTGCTATTAAAATTATCTTCATAATATATCACTATTTAAGTTTTTTTAGTATTAAAAATATGAAAACTAATATATAAAAAAATATTTATTAATATATATATATTAAATAAAAAAATATATAATGAATTTGTTATTCAATATATTTATTTATTTTTTAATATATTTATTCATTGTTACTACTCAGTTTTACCTGAGAGAGCGAATATTCATTGTTAAAATAGATTCTTATTAAAAAAAATGAATAATCATATGATTTTCAAACACCACCTGCTTCTCATAAAGTTTGCAATTCAAAAACACCCATTTCATCGATCATTGATTATCAACAACAACCACGAATGTTAAAGTGTTGATGAATGAATCTCTAGATTATTATAATGTGATTCGAATGCTATGATAATAAACATTCACTATAACTACAAAATGATAAATAATATCATGATTGAAGTGTTATTGATTGCACAACAAGCAAATTGTTTATATTTTGTATTGTTTTTTTATTTTATTTTTATCTTTATCTTTATCTTCTTAAAAACTTGTTTGCTATGACTGCTGATACGACTACTACAGCACCAATGATGATTAGTGGTATTAAATAACTGTTGGTGGGTTCTGATGTTGATGATGATGATTTTCTGGTGCTGATGTTGTTGGTGGAATTATCTGTAGTTTGTGAAGATGAAACTGATTCTGATTCTGTTTTCTCTGTAGTGGTAGCATTAGAGGTAGCTGCTGTGGCTGGTGCATTAAGCTTACCAATGTGTTTGGCATTCGAGCATTCACCAATGTAAAAGTCCTTGAGCAAAGCAATGGCTTTCTCGCTGTGACCGGCATCGATAAACTCAAGAGTTGCATCTCTACCGGCGTTGTCGATGATGTAATCACCACCACCCGGATGCTCATCGACAAACTCTGTGCAGTTGTAGACCTTTCCGTCGATGACCATCCAGAGATCGTCACGTTTATTATGTTGAGCTACTTCCTCTAAAGTATATGATTGTTGTACATCCATTATTGTTACTATAACTATTTTTTTCTTGTATAAATTTATGATAGCAAACAAAAATAAAAACAAATCAACTGACTATTAATAAACAACCATATCATTTTCTGATTTTTCAACAATAAAAAAATTAAAAATTAAAAATTAAAAAAAAACGACAAATCATTACATGTTTTTTTAAAGTAAAAAAAAACAGATTAGTGGTTGTATGTATAACTTAAGTTTTTGATTTATTTGATCAAGTAAACCAAACTTATTTAATTGTCAAACAAAATAATTAATTATTTTTTTGTTTTTTTCACCTTTTTGAAATTTTTAAATTAGATGAAGATTGACTGTTTAGTTTTGAATCAGTTATTAATAACCAGACCACGATGTTACTTAATATGAAAACTGGTTAATTTAAGATAGATATTCGAAAAAAAAAAAAACAATTTTCGAAACTGGTTTTTAATCATTCTTATGACTATTCTAAAGTTATTGCGAAAAGAATTCGAAAAAAAATTAAAAAAATTAAAAAAAGATTTATTTTATTTTTTTGACACCCAATCAATATAAACTACCTTTTATAAAAGCAAAGGAAATCATTTGTTTTCATCTCACTTCACTTTTGAATGACCTAGTTAATAAATAAAAACAGATAAAGTAAAGTAATCCTTCCTCCTCCCACCCCTTCCTTCCTCTTCATATTCTCCTCCTCATTATTTCCCCTTCATACCAAACACTTTACTACTATCTATAAATTAGTGTGACATAATATAGTTTAGTTTAGTTTAGTTTAGTATATTAAAAAGAATAAATAGAGTCTACCCATTTCTACCGACGAATTACATACAACACGTCACGTTATTCTTCTAATAAACATCACAATAAAATAAAACAAAGCAAAAACAAAAAACAAAGAAATTTCAACTTCTTCTACTTCGTTTTATTGCATAACCCACTACTACTACTACTTTTAATTGTTTATTTTATTTTATTTTTTGGTTAAAGTAAATCAAACTTTACTTTTAACTTAAGTTATTAAAGTAAAACTAATCAATAAATCAAACAAACAAATATCGATAATATTGATCTTCATTATCCTCTACTTTTCCCTTACTTTGTCTTCTTCGACTTTACTCGATTTCCAGCTTTACTTTATTCCTCTTTTCGTGTTTAAATTTAATTAAACGTAAACCGATCATTTCTCAATGAAATTGAACTATTGTTTTTTAAAATTAATAACTTATTAACTTTGTTTTTTTTTTTTTTAATTAAAAATATAGTTAACTATAAACTTCTATTATTATTATTACTATTTAGTTTTAAAAGTAATATTTTCTTTTAACAATAATAATAGAAGTATATAATTAATTAATTATTTAGAGTATTATTATTCAATTAATATCAGTTCAAAATCAGTCTAACATATAGTATTAGATATAACTGTAACAACAAATCATTACTTTTTTTCAAAAAACACCACTCCCCAACTTTCAAAAAAAAATGAAATTTTCCAACACTTTATTCATTTCATTTACCACTATCATTTTGGTGTCTACATGTTTGTCAGTTGTAAGTTCACAAACAGCCAACTGCTTACAAACACCATGGGATCCAAGTTGTGCTACCTACCAATATCCTTTGGCCAATATCACTGCTGATATTGAAGGTCTCTGTACCTCGATGTCATTCATGCCGGTCTGTACCATCGACAAGGTATGTCAAGACAATGATCTCACCGACGGCGTCTGCACTCCATTCAGTGTGTTGGCCGACGGTTGCCAATATGACATGCCAATGATGTCGAACTGCAAGAACTACCGTACACTCTGCGTCGCCAACACCACCGTACCATCGTGCACCAACGACCAATCGATCAAGAACCTCGGCGACAGCAAGACCTTAGGTAACTTGATCATCAGTATCTGTACCGAGATGAACATGGATGCGTGCTCACAGTGTCCAGTCTCAACAACACCGACCGGTAACCAATTGAAATGCGACGTCCTCACCACCTACTCTCAGCTCTGTCAATCGATGCCAAACATGCAGCAATGCTCACAGTGGCACGATATGTGTATGACTGGTTCACAACTCGATCAATCACCATTGTCATCGATATTCTGCACACCACCAGCCAACAAGCAGATTCCATTGATGAGAATGTTCTTCCACACCGGTATCTTGGATTACATTCTCTTTGAGGACTGGGTGCCAAGAACCAACAAGCAATACGCCGGTTACTGGTTCCTCATTTTCTTCTTTGCCATCATTTTTGAGTGTGAAAAGACTCTCAGATCGATGTTGGAGCGTAGATGGGAAGCCGTTCGTCAACGTAACATGGAGATCAACGGTGAAGAATTAATTCAAAACTCACTCATCAAAGGTAGTTTCCCTCCATTCGATTATAAAGTTGATATACTTGTAAGTACTTTATTTTAGTTTATGCTTTTTTTTTTTTCAATTTAAAATCATGAAACTAATAACTCTTGATACAATTATTTATAGAGAGGATTCCTTCATGGATTTGAATTGACACTTAGTTATTTATTGATGCTTGTTGCAATGACATTCAATGTTGCATTGTTCTTTGCTGTTATTGCTGGTACCATCTTTGGTAATATCTTGGTTGGTAGATTTCGTGGTTACAAACCAAAGGTCACATGCTGCGATTAATCGACTTAAATCACAGTAATCAATAGTTATATATATCATAATATTATTTATGTGTTCATTCTTTGGTCTTTTCAATAATATTCAAACACCGAATCCTATTCTTCTTCTTCTTCTTTCTTGTAGTAACTTATAGAATCGATTTATTTATTTTTTTAATAAAAAAATAATAATAGTTTTTTTTTTACTAAGATACATTTGGTGATGTTGCTTTTTGCAAACATTTTTTCTTTAAATTATTATATTGCAAAAGATTGAAATAATCAAACAAACAATGTTCAATTCGAATATATGATTGTTATGTTATTGTTATATTATTATATATTAATTATTTTAATGTTATTAACATTGATTGATATTTTGAAGTTGGTTTGTTATAAAAATAATAAAGGAATACAATTGCATTCACAAACATAATGATTGAATAGGAGAGTGTAAATGCAAATAGTGTGAGATGTTGTTTGAATACCGTACTGTAGATAGGTCCAACTAATATACCGAAACTGTAGACCACACAGAATAGTGAGAGAATCTTTGCGTTGTGTTGTCCTGTTTCTTGAGGATCCACTATATATGTAAGAATTGGGATGATTGGATTGAAAAACAATGCAAGACCGCCACCTATAATAGGAATTACCAAAAATAGTAAGCCAAAATGAGGGAGTCGACCACTGAAAAATGGAACTGCTATCGATGTTATGAGTGCACCGATCGCCGACATCTTGGTTCTAGTGATATAGTTGTGGTCCGTCAGATAGCCAGCTATTGGCGAGAGAATCAAAAATGGTGCAATAAAAATTCCGAATAGAATAGCTGTTGAACTGGTACTCTTTCCACGACCGTAGTCATCTTCAACCAGCAGCGGTAATATCGGCTCCAGTGCAGACATTCCAATGCCAAAAATAATGATAGAGGAAAGCGTCAGCCAGACATCTACTCGGGTTACTATCATCTTGTAAAAATCACGCTCACTCATCATTGGTGGCTTGGCGGGAGAGGAATCCTCATTGAATGCAACCTCATCGAATGGTTCATCGGCATCGGCATCCAAATCGATAGTGGTAGGTGTAAGAATTGCTGCATTGCTGGTATTGCTTTCCTCCACTATGGAGGTAGTATCTATTGCTACCGATGCAATCTCTGGTGAATTTGAATATTTCTCTCTACTCTCCACTTTGTAATCATTGGAAATTACCACATTTCCCTCTTGTTTCTCTATTAGTTGTTCATTCATCTCTGTCGCTCCCATACTCTCATCATTATTTGTAGTGATTGAATTCTGTTCCAAATTATCATTGACCTCCATAGTATGTTGTTGATTCTCCGATTGCTCCTGTTCCAAATTGCCACTATAATCGTGAATTACGTCCATTCCAATAAAGTTGGCACCGTCCTGTAGAGTAAGTTGATTGTTTTTAATCAATTTAATTACGTCGTTGGATTTCGATTCTTTTAATCTCTTGAGAGTATTGATATTGCTGTCATCGACCAACAGGACACGTATGACCAAGTCGGCAATTACAAATGCAGCGCTAATATAGAATGGTGTAAGATATCCAAAGTGATCGTAAGTGACACCTCCAATGATTGGTCCAAAGAGTGCTCCTATTGTGTTTCCACCGATGACCAATCCACTAACAGTTCCAAATTCCTGATTCGAATAGATATCCGCGATCAGTGCCAGTCCAACCACCCAAGCGACAGCACTGCTAAGTCCCTGTACGAAACGAGCTATAAATAGTGTGGCGAGGTGATTTCCATATGCAAATAGCATTGTCGATGCAGCAAGCATACCCATTCCAATGAGAAAAGGAGTACGTCTGCCTATTCTATCTGAAGCGATTCCAACGATCGGTGTTCCAATTAGACATCCAGCTGAAAACATAGCAAAAAGTATACCGGTCACTGCTTCGGACTTGTGATAATGATTCTTCATAATTCCAGGCATAATAGGGAGAATGATTCCATAGCAAATCATATCTGTGAAGAGTGCAAATGAAATGGAAATTAAAATTGATGTCTTTGAAGATCTGATCCTTCTCCATAGATCCATTATTTTTTCTTTAGTTATTTTCATTTTTCTAATAATAATAAATATTCTATCCAAAGAAAAAACTAATAATAAAAAAGTAGTTCACAATAAAAAAAAAAAAAAAAAAAAAAAACTTTTCTCCTATATCATTGAATTCTAAACCTTCTAATATTAAATATGAAATAATTATTATTACTAGTGAAAAAACTAATTATCTTCTCTGTTATAAAAAAATTAATAAATTTAAAAAACTCTTAATTGGTTATAACGATCATTATGGACTGAAAAAATGTTCAAAAAAATTAATTTTAATTTTTGATCATTATTTTTAAAACCACACACCGCTTCGTTTAATCTTCACACCCAACAATCAAAGGTTACATTAATTTTTTATGGTATGAAAATATGAAAAAATATTGTAATGGTTATTTTTTTTTTCAAATAACATTGGAACATTTTTGTTTTTTTTTATTTATTTTATTTTTATTAATAAATTTTATTTAATAATATTAATAAAATAAATCTATATAAAAATTGATTGCAGAAAATATTTATTTTCAAAACTAGTAGTCATTGATTAACCTAAATAAATTATCAGTGATTTTAATTATTTTTTTAAAACCAATCTTTGTTTTTCAGATCAATTGTTTATCGATATGATAGAGATGGTATACAATATTTTTAGATAACTGAGTAGTTTCTTTATTATCCAAAATTTTCTTGACAGATTCAATTCTATTCCTCTCATAACATTTTGTTAACCAAAGTTGTTCTTTAATAATAAAAGAAAAAAAAAAGTGAATGGGCGTTGCAAATGAGGGAAACGAAACGATCGAATTTTTTTCATTGCATAAATGTGGTGATTAAAATCGAGAATTTTTTTTTATTAATTTTACAACTTTAAAGACAAAAGTAAAGTATTATCTTTATTACTTTTAACAATATTATCTATAAATCATGGTTCAACAAGACACAAGCCAACAAAATCAACATTTTCCTCCACAAGAAGATGTGCCATTAAACTCTTATCAACAACAACCAGCAGTTGCTGCTGCACCAGCCCCAACTCCATACCAACAACCATATCCACCAGCACCATCACACCAACAACAATACCCACCACAACAACAACAACAAGGTTATCCACCACAACAAGGCTATCCACCTCAACAGGGTTACCCTCCACAACAAGGCTATCCTCCACAGCAAGGTTATCCACCTCAACAAGGCTATCCACCACAACAAGGTTATCCTCCACAACATGCATACCCACCACAACAAGGTTATCAACAAGGTTATCCACCACAACATCAACAACAAGCGCCACCCAAACAACTAGCCACCAGAGAGTGTTGGCATTGCCGTGGTGATGGTAACGAAGAGTGTTTCCACTGTAAAGGTTCAGGAAGAAACCATGGAAGTAGTGTAAGTATTCAAATATGCTAACCTATTTATACCAAATCATGATTCTAACATTAACTTTCTTTCTTACTTAATTACGTAATCAATTATTATTGAAATTTCCAGTGCTTTTTCTGTAACGGTAAAGGTCGTAAGAAGTGCTTCCACTGCAAAGGAAGAGGTTTCATAGAGTATGACCCAAACGCACCAAATCAATGTTGCACCATTTTATAAACAAATAAACTCAAACCCCCCATCTATTTTATTTATGTAATACTAGTAAAAAATAACAACCTTATATTATTTTTATTCAATTCATTCATGATCATCATCTCTATTATTTAAAGCTATTCAAAATTGATCTAACTTGTTTTTTTTCTGTAGATAAATAAATTTGTTTATTATACTTTTGGTGCACTTCTGTCTTTTGTTTTTGTTTTTTTCAGTGAACCAGATCTAAATCCTTCGATGGAACTTAGTAGACCTCTACGATCACCTCCACCGCCTCCACTCGATGGTGGTGGAGGTGGTGGTGCTGGGGCAGAGGGTGGAGGTGGTGGTGCTGATTTTGGTGCGGGTGGTGCTGGTGGTGGAGGTGGTGGTGCTGACGATGGAGCTGTCGTCGAAGATGTTGGTTGATATGATGCACTCTTTTGGGTGGTGGCAGTTGCCAAGTTACTGGAGGAAGTGTTGCTTGTTGGCTGATAAGAGTTACTCAGATTACCAAACGATTGCTGTGATGAAAGTGATGTTGTACTGAATGACGATGACATCGATGAATTGAATGTATTGGTGAGATTACTGGCGCTCATCGATGAGGAGAACGTTGGAACACTGGTATTTCCTGAGGATGTTGGATTAAGTGATACCTCAATCGGTACGAATGTCAAAGTCTTTCTCTTCTTTTGTTTCTTTAGTGTTTTCATTGATGGAACATTCTCTGCCTTCTGTTGTGTAATGTGTGCTTTATTCAGTTTGTTTACTGCATCGATCATATCTTTTTCTCTAGTTGTAAAAGTAACCTATTGAAAGCAATAATAAAAACAATTGAGATAATAATTATAAGATTAATAAAAAAGGTTGAATTAAATGATGGTTGGTTATATGATAATATGTTGTTTACTTACTCTTTGAATTGGTAGATTCTTAAATTTCCAATCAGCAAAGAAACTTAATTTTGTCAACTCTTCCAAGGTTGGTGGATTACCATACCATGGTTTGAAAATGGATTCCAAGATCTTCTTGACCTCTGGGTGACAGTGATTTGGGATTCCAATTTGCTCTACAGACTGTGGTGACTCCATTTCAAATCCACAACCCATTTCATATAATATACATCCAAAAGTCAATACCTCTGGATCTAACTTTTCAGAGTGCGCCAACAAGTATTTCGAAAATCTTGGTTTCAATCCTAAAAATGCATTTTCGTAATCACTTACTCTATAATAATTGTTATGTTTGTTAAAATCAAAAAATCAAATTCGATATTATTTGTTAATATTAAAACTTACAAACAATTAGTATCATCCAACATAATATTAGAAGCATTCAAATGATAATATGGCATATTATGATATTTCAAGAATAAAAGAGCCTCTAGGATTTGTCTACCAAACTTTGAAATCAATTTGTCATTCAATTGGAATTGTTGTACGTATTTATCATGATATCTATTCTTTGGTTTCGATTGATGGATATAATCTCTCAATGATCCCTTTGCATAGAATGGTCTGACTGTTACGGCCATCATTTTATCTGGTAGGAAATCAACCAACAATGGTACACAAATAAATGGATGGATCTAATTTTATTGTTAGTAAATAACAAAATAGATTTATAATTTCAACTTTATATACATACTTCCATTGACTTTATAATAGTACGGAATGTTTGTCTACCTTGTTCGGTTGACAATGGAATTGGCCAATTCTTTGAAACTGGTACCATCGACATAACTCTTTCACCTTCATTCTTGCTGTTTGGTTGTGCTGTACCAACCACAGAGAAATAGTTCTTATCTGGTCTTGATCCGAATTGTGGTAATTGTTTATCCAAAGTATATATAGTTGATCTTAAATAGAATCTAGCGTTCATCATGATTGTATCCTCTAAAATTGTTTTAAAAAAAAAAAAGATTAATATCTTTGAAAAATTAATTGAAATTTCATTAGAAACAAATTAATCACATGATAAATATTATCTGATGACTGTTGTTTTGTTTTTTTTGTTTTTTTTTTCCTTTTTTGAAGAATAAAATATATACAAACCTTTGATTTGTTGTGAATTATCTCTTTCATAAACAAAAACATTTCCTTTCTCTAAAGGTTGATACTCCTCTGTTCTTCTATAATATATGTGATTTAGAAATCAAATATTAGATTGAGTCAATATATATACTATCCGTGATTGTAATTCAACTTACCTGCTAGCAGCTACACAATAAGCAACTGTTGCAATGACAGCAATGAGAACTACACCACCTGCTGCACCCAACAAAATAATAACCCATTCTTCCATTGTTTTGTTTGATATATATAAAGCTTTAAAACTTATACTATTCTATAGAGTTATCGAAATGATAAGTAAAGTTGAGACTCGACTTTGATTGATTTTCTAATTACTTTGTAAAATAATTAAAAAAAAACAAAAAAAAAAAAAGTAATACAAGTCTGGTGTGATTTACAATAACTTTTGTTTAAAGAAGAAAGTGTGTTGTGTGTTTTGGTTAAATATATATATATAAATAAAGTTGATCTAATCAATTTGATCAAAAATAAATAAATAAAATAAAAAAATGATAATTCAGTTTAGTGATGCGTTAATGAGTACACAGAGTACCCAGAGGTTGTTGTATACAATGCAAAAATCATTTTTTTTTTTAATTATTTTTTTCATTTTTCAAAAATATTTTTGATCAGAATTTTCTATGAACTTTTATCATTAAGAAGGGTCATTAAAACTGGACCTTGTTTTTGACTTTGTGTGAAGTCTCCGAAACAACGTGCTTCTTCGCAATCAGATATTTAATTTTCTTTTTAGTTTTCAAGTTTATCGGATCAGAAAAAAAAAAAAAGATATTTTGAGAATTTATTCAACTTTTTTTTTTTTTTAACAATTAATTAATGATTTATAAAAATAATATAATTATATATAGATAGATGAGTTTATTTGATTTCTCAAAGTATCAATAACATTCAAAAAATATTTAAAACCACCCAAGAAGTTGATTAAAAACGAAGTTCAATTTTGATCAGACTATTTTTTTTTTTTTTTGATATTGTGATTGTGCAACAATTTTTTACGCAATTTTTTTTTTTTTTTTTTTTTTTTTTTCAGTCCACACAAAAAAAAATATATTTCATTGATTAAATTAATAATATTATTTTATTATTTGACGTTTTATAATATATACAGATTAGAAAGATGAAGAACGTATCACAACCACAATTCTACGAGTTTGGTGCAAATTGTTGGAACTACTTAAAGTCACGTTACACATCAGCTGTCATCAAGGCCGACACTCAATTGTTCATCTCAAAGCTCAAGGCACCAGCCGAAATCACCGTTGGTGATGCCAAGCGTGTTGCTGGTACTGTTGCTGGTATGACTGGTCTCTTCTTTGCTGGTGAAGTCGTCGGAAAGAACAATTTCGCTGGATACTGGCCAGGTTACGATATCGATGTTACTCACGATGTTTTGGAAAAGAAGCATTAAACACTATAGCACTCATTAAATAATAATAATAGATTGTATTTCAAGATTCAATGGTTGAAACAAAATTTTGATGATATGAAGAGATCATATTGTTGTCAATCAATAAACAGAGTAAAACCAAAACTGCTATATTGAAAGAAGCAGCTTCATCAACCATAATAGTTTGTCACCAATTCAACAATCATTCTCAACAAATCAAAAAAAAAAAAAAACAATCAATCAAAACAATCTTGGAAAACAAACAAACAAATAGTATAGTAAAAAAACAAACATCCGATTTACAATAATTATAATATAACTATAAAAATAATGCATTATAGTGAAAAATAAAAAAATAAAAAAAATAATAAGATCAACTTTGTATTAAATTAATATTATTTTTTTAATTTTATTAATAATTAATTATTTTTTTGATTTACTGGTCTGTATGTCATTATTATGTGATCGGTTTTTTAAATTGGTTTTTTTTTTTATTTAATCTCAGATTCTAATTATTTATATATTATTTTATTTTATTTTTTTGGTTGATAAATTTCAATGAACTTCATACTCACTCAAAACCAAAATCCCATTTATTTTAAATTGGTAGTGATTATTTGTTGTGGCTTTTTTTAATCACACGATTTTCAAATTTTATGCTGAAAATAGTCTTTGAAGAAAAATGGGTTGACCAAATTTTTATTTTTTTTTGTATTTTTTTTTAAAAAAATTCAAACAGACCAACAATCAGCTGACCACCACTTTTCATTTTCATTAAATAGATAATTATTCCTTCACTTCTTCCTCTCTACCTTGTACTATTATAACAACATTTAAATTTCCTGTAATTTTATTTCTTTAAATTTCATTTACTTTGTAGGTAATCTCTTTAATCAATTATTCATTACAACAACAAAATCAATTTGAACTTCATCATATCCATCCATCAATTCAATTATCAAATAAGAATATTCCAGTTTTATCATTTTACCATTAAAAAAATATTATAAAAATATCTTATTTATATTACTTTATTAATAAAAATAATTTAATGATCATATTTGTTTTTATTATTTTTAAAAATAAATTTTCTCGTTAAAATAACCCATCATCAACCCCAAATTAGCCACCATCAAAAAAGCAAATTTGATTTTTTTATTTGAACAAATTTATTCATTGTGTATTTAAATTTCATAAATCATCATAATAACTTGAACACTTTTTATTTATTTATTTTACAATTCATATTAACATTTTTTTTTTTAAATAAAATTAGTTTTATAAAATCTTTTTTTTTGTTTTAATACTTAGATTATAATAATGTCAAAAGTTGTAAGATCATCCAAATACAGACACGTATTCGGTCAAGCAGCCAAGAAGGAGGAAACTTACCAAAACCTCAAAGTCACCAAGTCTGCTTGGGACTCTAACTATATTGCAGCCAACTCAAAGTATCTCGCTGTCATTTGGGAGTCTGGCGGTGGTGGTTCATTCGCCGTCCTCGGTCACGACCAACTTGGTAAATTGGATCAAGCCAACATCCCATTGTTCTCTGGTCACAAGAATGCAGTGTTGGATCTTGCTTTCCACCCATTCAATGAGAACTTGATTGCCTCTGTCTCTGAGGATTGCAATGTTATGGTCTGGGGTATTCCAGACACTCTTGCTGCAGTCCATGAGCCACTCCAAACACTCTCTGGTCACAAGCGTAAAGTTGGTACCGCTCAATTCAATCCAGTCGCCAACAACGTCTTGGCCACCTCATCCGGTGACTTTGCCGTCAAGACCTGGGATATTGAAGCCGGTAGCGTCTTGAACTCTCTCGATGCCAGTCACACCGATATCATTCTCTCTGTCGAGTGGAATGCCAACGGTTCCCAATTGGTTTCAACCTGTAAGGACAAGAAGGTTCGTCTTTTCGATCCACGTTCCAACACTATCTCCCACGAAGCCCTCTCCCATCAAGGTATTAAGGGTACCCGTGGTATCTTCTTGAGAGACACCGTCTTGACTTGCGGTTTCTCCAAGACTTCTGAGCGTGAGTTCAAGATCTTTGATCCACGTACTTTTGCCGAGCCATTGACCACCGTCACCATTGACAGTGCCTCTGGTTTGTTGATGCCATTCTTTGACCCAGATAACTCTATCCTCTACATGGCCGGTAAGGGTGACGGTAACATCCGTTACTACGAGATGGTCAATGAAGCTCCATACCACTACTACCTCTCAGAGTTCAAGAGTGCCACCCCACAACGTGGTATTTGCTTCATTCCAAAGCGTGCCGTCAACGTCTCTGAGTGTGAGATTGCTCGTGCCCTCAAGGTTACCCCAACCACCGTTGAACCAATCAGTTTCCGTGTACCAAGAAAGTCTGACATCTTCCAAGACGATCTCTACCCAGATACCTACGCTGGTGAGCCAGTCCTCGATGCTGCCGCCTGGGCTGGTGGTGCCAACGCTGAACCAAAGACCTGCTCTTTGGCCCCAGGTTTCACCCAAAAGAAGGTTGTCCAAGACTTCAAGCCAGTCGCTCAAGCACCAACTGGTCCAAAGACCGAGAAGGAGCTCCGTGACGAGTATGAGAAACTCAAGACCCGTGTTGCTTACTTGGAGTCTGAAATTGTAAAGAAGGATGCCAAAATCAAGGAATTAGAATCCAAATAAATTTAGAAAAAAAATATGTTAAAAATCAAATACACACAAAATGATTGATCTTTAATAGTGAGGAGTTTACTATTTTTTAATAATAGAACACATGTTATATTCTTACCATTATTGCGAATTGGAATGGAAATGTAATCTATTAAACCGTATTAATAATATTTGTGTTCTTAATTTTTAATTGTATCATATAAAATGAACCTATATTATAAGGAATTAATCTCCTTTTTTGGTGCATCGATGAACAAAGATAGTCGGCATTCATTCCACAAACACACACTAACTTAAACTTGCTTGGGTACCTTTTTCAAAATATGAAAAACTAGATTCCTAATATTTACTCTGCTACAGCTGAGTTAAGACTGCAAATTGTTCAGAAGCTGTTACAAATTACCTGCTGAGTAAAGTAAAAGGAGATATTATTATTTATTGTAACAGAAGCCCTAATAAATTTAATAATAATTAAATAAAGTCACATTTTAAAAAATAATATCATCAACACAGGCCGTCTTAGCTCAGCTGGTAGTAGCGTAAGACTGAAGATCTTAAGGTCGTTGGTTCGATCCCGACAGATGGCATTTTTAAAGCATGAAACATGCTTACCGGATGCGGTGCCAAAGTCAGGATTAAAATACTCAGTCTGCCAAACCTGACCAAATCAAGCTTGTCAACAGACTTATTGCTTGGTTCTTCACCAGTGGACCTGATGCTAAAGCAAAGTTCACCGCTTTGATGTCTTTGGACAGGTCTTGCTTTCACTGGAATGATGGTGGTCTGAATTTGTGGGATCTATCTCTTCGTTCTGCTGCCTATAAGATATGGGTCTTTAATAGATTCCTGTTGTTAAGTAGAAGCAACTCATTTGGTTACTTCAAAACTTGGTCATCCATGCTTGATTGTGCCAAAAAATTTACTAATCCAACTTCTTCACCATCCTTCAAATTGTTCCATTCGTCTTGGATGGATTTTAGAAACAATCACTTCTCCAGAGTCATGCCGGGCAATCCCATCCTTGCTGATGATGGTAGTCTCCTTACTCTGCCCTACAAAATATCATTGTTTATATTATTATGTTTAACATACCAAAAAAAGCAAAAAAAATGAAAAATTTAATTAAATTTTATTTATTTTGATCTATCATTGGTAAACTCACTTTCAACCTTGATATATTAGGAATGTAAATGAAAATGATATTTTAGAGGGGAAGGAAATCTATTCTGTCCTATTCAATCACAAGTACCCCCGTGTCCGCCGTACTGAAGGTCAACTAACCATCCAGATTGGTCACTCTTTGGTTCCCCAATCTCAGTTCCTGCATATATCCAAGGTCAAAGCGCCTATGCTACGTAACAGCATATTCCGGCTGTACTCTCACACCTTCCCCATCAACCACAAGAGCACTGGTCATGTCTGTGAGTTCTGTGGTGACACCTTCACTGAACTCTGCAACCTACATGAGCATTTCTTCTTCAAATGCAGGAATGTATTTTCACAGCAGTTCCTTTCCTTTGTCAAACGTATATACCACAAGTACTGTAACTATAGACTTCACAATTGGAAGCACTCGTGCATCAAGTTCGACGGTCCTATTCGTACTACTGTCCACTTCACCCACCTTATTGCTGCTATCGTACATTCGTTATGGCAGGCGCTGTCCTGTGAAATGTTTGGTGATGGTACCCATTACAAGCTGGAAAATACCGTCAAAAGAGCAGTCACCCATTACACCAAATTAATCGAAGCCAATTACCACAAGCTTAACTTCACAATCGCTAATTCTCCCAAGGAATCACTGTCGATTGCTCTGCAATAACACGTAAATTTAAATCTGATTGGAATCTAAATCCTTCCAACTACGTGCCACCACTTTATACTGTTGTTCATCAACACTCAACTATTGTTAGATCTATTCTATCCTAATACTACTAAACTTATTAATTAATAATAACTATAAACAATAATAATAATAATAATAATATTTTATTGGCTATTTCTCACGGCCTGTGTGAGAATGTATATATAATATAAAACACGAACTAGCAGGTTGATATCAATACTACTTTTTTTTTTTAATCATCTTTATAGTTTGGGATGTTGGTGGACAATACAAATTTTGTCACGTACGAGACACTACTACCAAAATACTGCTTCCATAATTTTCGTTATTGATGCTACAAATTACGAAAGAGTCAGTGAAGTTCAAGAGGAGATTGCCAAATTGACCACAGAAGAATCTTTTTCAGGAACAAATTTGCTTCTATTTTTGAATAAACAAGATCAACCAAATGCAATAAACTTTTCACAAATGATAGAACAACTCAGACTCATGATATTAAAGATAGAAAATAGTATATTCAACCAACTACAGCTACTACTGGTGCTGGTATTTTCGAAGGTTTAGATTGGTTATCACAAAGTCTAAAGAAATAATATAATAAGAAATCAATATAATTTAAATTATAATTAATAAAATTTTGAAACAAAAAAAATCTGTAAAATTTATTAAATTTAAAATCATGATTTCTATATTTTTTTAGCAAAATGATTCCCAGTATCCTAATCTCAAATCCCATCGATAAACCCATAACTCTATTTTGTTTAAACATATACTGATATAAATAGGATACTGGGATAATGGTGAAATCGGAGGGCCATTAAAGTTCGTTACTTCGTAGTAATATTAAATTCATAAGCAGTGAGATCGAAACCCACATTAGTTATAAATGAGTAGCTAATTAGCTCAATTGGTAGAGCGATGAAAATTCAAAAAAATATCCACACGAACTTGGCAATCCCTCTTTTTTAATGTTTTAGATCCATTAATCTGCATAACAACAACATTGTTTGTTTCCTTTATAAAATCTTAATAAGCCTTAGAGGACTTGGGCCGTGGGATCGATACCGGGGTTTTCCAAATTTTCCCGACTTGAAAGGAGCGCGCCACCTACTACTCTAGTATCATCAAAAAAAAAAAAGGATACTTAGGCATCAACTTCAACCCGGATGGTCACTGCTCCAAACTTGCAAGTAAAACCAATCTCATTAAAGTTAACCTAACTCATCATTTCAAAATTTTTTTTTTAATGATTTGAATCTAAGCATTTAATGATAGGCCATTTATTTTTATATCTATATTTGCAGTAGTTGATACATATCCCCAAGAATATTGTTGATTTGGTTGAATGGCTGTCTGGTAAGCAGGTAACTTGAAGTTATTTGTTGATATCTTATCTAATCCCCAATAGTTTCTGACTTTGGATTCATCAAAGCTAACAACAAGATCTTGAGATTGAACTGGACTAGTTCCTGTGTTGGTAAAGTTTACATTGGTTTGGTAGACATTGGTTGGACCCTCCATCCAATTGCTCATAATCTTTTGGCTGACGGAAAGAGTTAAACATTTTCCACCTATTCTATTTGGATATTCACCCAATTGCAAATAGAACGTGTAGCTATTACCCTTATCATCGAGACCGTGCAAGATATTTGAAGTGCATGTTGTTATATTAAACAATGCTGGCTCCAATCCATTGCCAGTTTGACTAGCATAGAATGTAACGAAACCAGTTGGAGAGATAGTAAATGATCTGGCATCGAAAAATGTAATCTTGGCAGCGGTTGCTTCGAATGGTTGTGATACACCTAATAAAAATATTATTTATTTTAATAACTAATATCTATATATTAAGTTTAATAGAATTTATTTTAATATTTACCATTTAAACAAGCATTATCACGAGTAGAAACACCAATGAAAGCATCTACATTTGCCAAACCGGTGCTGAATGATTGTGCAGATAAAGATTTACCAGATAGATAGTAAATATCTCCATTGTTCTTTGTAATGACTACTCTCATACCAACTATAAAGCCAGAAGGTGCACTTGGCGAAGCATAGTATTTTTGAACAATCTTTGAAAAGTCACACTGTCCATTGACAAAATAGATATTATATATTATAAATAAAGTTATTAATATTATGTATTTCATTATAAATAGTAGTTTTGTTAATTAAGTAAATAGTTAATTTGTTTAGAATGATCTCTCTCTTTGATTAAACTTCAATTCAATTTATAGTGTTGATCCAACAACATTTAATTTAAAGAAAATGATATTTTAATAGCTAATAAAAATACAACCAGATTAATTATATTAGGAAAGTATAAAAGAGGTTATAAATATATTTCCCCCAATGTACATAAGTATAGTCATCTTAAAACTATCAGATAGAAATGATCCAATGATTTGCAGTGGGTATTCATGTTCATCTAGTTACATAATTAGATTATACTGTGCTTCGGTAGTCATCGATATATAGTTATACTACTGCAATGTTTTTATAAAGAATACTGATTGAATTCGTTGAAGATTTTGCTAAACAATACAATGCTATTATATATTTGTTGAATATCATTATTGATACTGATCAAACACATTGTGTTGAATGACACAAACAATTTATAACTTTAACACAGAAACATACATACTTTATTTATTGGTCAATAAATATTTAAGATATAATTCTCATCTCTGTGTGTTGTGTGTGTGTGTTTGTTTGTTTAATCATTTATTTCTTATAGTGTGTGATAAACCACTTTGTTAAATATGTTTTTTTTTTGTGAACTTTTTTTTATTTAAATATATAAAAAGGTAAATTATTATTAAAATCATATTCTATTGATACTGTTTGAGTACCTTCATTGTCATAGTATGTCATAAAAGTAACTAGATCATTGGTAAATTCACAACTTAAATCGAATCTATCTAGACCATGATTTTCTTTTTTCATTGCACCCATTATTTTATTAACTGAATCATATTTGTTTTTCCTTAAATCTTCTTCTTGTTCTGTTGATAATGTTTTACTAGTTTTATAGTATTCTCTAAATACTGAATCATAAAAATCTCCACATATCGATAGATGTCTTATATTCTTGTTATGTTTAAATAGTGATTTGATTGATTTGATATGATTGAAATCACATTGAGTGACTTGTAGATAGGTGATTGACTGGCTGATTGTACCCATCGATTGAAAGAATGATTCCGATAAAACTTGACAAGGAACAGACAAACTAGTTAGAGTACTATTGGTAGTCAATGCAGAGATTAATGCCGTTGTAAATGATTCCTTGGTCTTTTGATTCATGTTGTGTCCATCGGGATCTTTGCAACCATTACATTTATTCTCGAGATGCAAATGCTTCAGCGAAGTATTGTTTGACAATGCCAAACAAAATTCAATCCAATGATCCAATCTATTGCCTCTAATAATCTGTCTTATATTTCTATAAGATATACAGGAGCATGTTTGTAAATGATCTTCAACTGGTTCGGCCTGATCATCTACACAATAGATTGCAAATGGCACACTACATTTAAATGATGTGATATGACTGTTGGATGGATGTAGAATCGATACAAGTTCACTTGAATCTACATGATCATTCCTTATAACATATTTGTTGACGGATTTTATATTGAACAAACTCTGATAGGTTAGATGTGGCAGTCCATCGTGCACACCATAATGTAAGCCATCATAATTGAAGTTGATGGAATTTACTCTCCATTGACCATAATACTTGGCAAAGTAATTGATATCACTATACTCTGTTTCGAAATACGGGTTCCACGCATGTAAATGAACAAATTCCAAAACATGACTATCGACTTTTGAAAGATCAACTCCCTCCTCGGTATGATCCATATCGGAAACTTCCTTTATATAGACCTCCATCTTTATAGTTGTGAATCGATCCAACATCTTTTGTATCATGATGGAATTGTCGGTTGAAATGACCAATCTCTCCAATGAAGTGAATCTACTGATCCATTCAATGATTGTATTTCTTTCATTCTCTTCACACTCTTTCGATGCATTACCACAATCCAAATAGAGTGTCGTTACACTTTCGAATCTATATAAAGAGTATGGATCTGAAATCTCTAACAAATCATCTTTATCGTAATTGTATTTGTAATCATCGTAACTATCGATCATAGTGCAATACAATCGACTACATTGTGATTGGGAAATGAAATTGAACCAGTCTTTACAAACCAAAGAATATTCAACGATGTATCTTCCAAAATTAACTTTTTTGAAAAAGGTTAAATCTCTTAAGCCCAAGTCATAATATTTAACTGTTTCAACATATTCCTTTAAAGTTGTACATAAGGTTGGTCTTTCTTCTTCTATTCCATTTAATAAAATAGATATAATTATATTTTGTATTAATTTAGGAATCATCATAATTAGATAAATATAATAAAAATAATAAATTGTTTAACTAACGACTTGTATGAGAATCCTATTAACAAAACAAACTAACAGACACAACAAACTATTTTGATAAATTTCATCGAATAAAACATTGAAAAGCATGCAAACAAATTGAGAAAAATCTTTTATTACTTTGTAAAAACTTCAAAGAAAATTCAAATTCTTATACTAAAATAAGAAAATCACAAGCATGTTGGGTGTGCATCCTTTGCTTTTATAAAATGTATTATTATAATATCTGCAATTTTTAATATAAAATTTTTGTTTATTTTTTTATTGGTAGAATAATTCTCTGAGGAATCTTTCAGTGTCCTCTGGAGATGTAACAGTAAAGGATTTGGTGATTCTTGGGTCAACACTGATTTCGTAATCATTACCACCAACGAATGTCTTGTCACCAAAGAAATAGATTGTCTTGTATTGTTCGGCTGGCAAGTGTCTCAAGCAGTAAGTCTTGTCCCATCCGATTGGGAAGACGTCGAAACTGATTTGACCACCGATCGAGTACTTTAGTCCGAGCGATGAGAACTCTGTTTGCAATACACTGACCATCTTGGAACGTACCTGATGTTGCTTGTCATACTTTTCGAATTCATCACGCTCCTTTTGTGAACAATTTCTACCGATCGGTGAAATATTGATCATACCATTTCTAAATTCAATAAAAGTTCCTCTCTTGATTGGGATGTCAATGTCGGCAAGATAACGGAGTACAAAGTTTAAGAATTTCTTTAGATTCTCTTCACCTAAAAAGTCTTTGATACTCTAAATCGAGAGAGTTGATTAGATTAGTAAATGAATACTAAAATGTGTAGAAGTTTGATTTATTATTAACTATTTTATTTATTTACTTGTTGAGCAAGTGGTTGACCGGATTTGAATGCATTCAAACCGTTCTCGGCAAAGAGATAATCATACTCGGTGAGGCAATCACTTCCGAGTTGTTCTTGAATCTTAACTAAATCACTACCACCAACGACACCCAATTCAACTTTGTTCTTTAGTTCTCTCATGAATTGCTTCATGTGTGGTGTAATATCATTTCTTGGTTTAGTCAATGTACCATCGACATCAAACAAACAAATTGTATTTGCTAATCTTGACATTTATTTATATCTTTATAAAAATAAGTAATAATTAAAAATAGAGTGATTCTTTCTTTGTGCTTTTGACAACCTGACAAAAAAAAAAAAACAAAAATCAATGACTCATTGAAATTTAATTAAAGAAAAAAATGATCATCAAAATTAACAATCTTTAATCCAGTCATTAATAGATGACTTATTCAAATTAACAATCTTTAATCCAGTCATAAATAGATGACTTATTCAAAAAAAATATTTTATTTTATTTTATTTTATTTTATTTCAATTTTTTTTAATCTCTTTATTAAATTTATTCAAAATATATATTTATAAATTTAATTTTAAATTAGACATGTTCGAAATTTACTATTTCCGACTCCGACACTTTTGCTATTGATCGCAAATTTGAAACCCATTATATATTAAACTTAAACAAAAACTACACCAGGAATAGAATTATTTAAGCACACAAATTTGTGTATTTGTTGCAAATAAATAAAAATGCATTTCCATTTTCACTCTTTTAGACCTTGCATCTTTAAGATAAAAAATAAATCAAAAAATGATATTTTTTTTTTTATTTTTTTTTTGGTATCAAAAAAAATTCAATCGAAACTTACCCATGCAACTTTAAAAAGAAATCTTTTGGCATTGCGCCCAGTGATCAAGTTTATTTTTTGTTGTGTTAAAAAGTTTATCATTTTTTTTCCTTTCTTGACCAGACACTTATAAATTATATATTTTATAGATAACTTATTTTATATATAAAAAAATTAAAAATAACAACAACATCAACAATATTAATAATTTCTTGTTTTTAGATCTATTTATTACCAGTTTCAATTTAAATCTTTATAATATTATTATTATATCATATTTTTTTTAGAAAAAAAAACACTCATCGATTTCAATCAATCATTTAAAAAGTGTTGCTATTCATATAATCATTATAACCTACACCAAAAGTTTGTTTTTTTTTTTTTTTTGAATTTTTTTTTTCATTTTAAATTTACAACCACAAAATTTTTGGTTGATTAAAAAAAATACATCTTTTTCCATTGATATAAATTACAATCACACATTTGCGCAAATCAAAATTTTTTAAAAGTTTCATTTTTGCAACTAAACAGATGTCAGATATTCCGCTCCTCTCGAAAGAGGAACAGCAACAACAGAGATATACAGCACCAGATCAGCTGCCTCCTCATCAAACTCAACCACATCCACCGCTATCACCTATTCAACCGAGAAGGTCTTCAGCCGGTGGGCAGAATGGATTCTACTATACCAACATTGACAACAACAACAATAATAACAATAACAATGGTAATTACGATACTTATGAATTAATAAATTCATCTAATAACTCTGGTGTTATACTACCAGCATCAAACTTCAATCAACAATCGAATCAGTCCTACCAAACAATGGACATTTCAAACACTTCAAACAACAATACATCTGCTCTCAATTTCTCAACCGGTTTTCCACGTCAACCACCAAGCGGGCACAACAGGATGACCAGAAGCGAGTCCGAGTCAGAGTTGCGTCAAACGCGTGTTTCATTGTATGCCGCCGTACCAGATTCTCCACCAACCTACGAAGATCTTGGAATCACACCCCAAACCAACACACTCGAGGCCAAACACACCATTCAGAATCACATGTTTGGCTTTCGTCCCTTTAAATCAAAGATTTACAAGAAACGTTTGCAGGATCGATCTCTAGAGATGCAACAGATGTATGAAAATAATCCAGTCATTGAAAAAGGTGTAAATTCAATTGGAAATTATCTTTATGCAATCTTTTTGGGTTCTTTATTTTTCCTTTTATTCACCTTAATAAGTTTAATTTTATTGTAAGATAAATTTTTAAAATCAATTTAAAAATAAGATAATATATATTAATTAATTTCTACTACTATTACTACGACTATTAGTGTCACATATTTTGGAATTCCATATGGTAAAATTATTTGGAATTTAAAGGAATTTGTATTATGGCCATTTGGAAAATACCTTCAAAAAACAATGCATACTCATAATCCAAGAGATGGTGAAAGACAACCACTTAGAAAGAGTGTTCATTTACCAGATCCAACCATTTCACTTCGTATCGGTATGGTTTTGTACTACTTACTTGCTGCTCCATTCTTGATTCTATTCCAAGGTATTGTCATTGTTTTAACATGGATGATCGTGGTTATGATTCCTACCTCGAAAATGCACTCTCAAATCCTCAAAAACCTGCTTACGAACCCATTGGCCGTTCGTGTAGAATATCATATTCCACGTACCGATTGTGAGATTATATTGTATCCAGTTGAAGCAATCAATCTATATTACTATAAATTTACTGTTCATGGATTAAATGTTTGTTTAATCAGTAAGTTTAAAAACATTTTTTAATTAACTAAAATTCAATACTAATTAATTTATTATGCTTTATTTTTTTTCATAGATTTATTACCATTTGTAATTTTATCACTTGTATTGGGATACTTTTTAGAAGATAAAATTAATCCAGTTGTATTGTTTGTATCTTGTTTGTTGTCTACCATTCCACTGTCCTATTATAATGGTATGGCAATTGCATCGTTGTCAGCTCAGACCAGTTTTGCAATGGGTGCTCTTATCAATGCTAGTTTTGGTTCAATTATAGAGTTGATTCTCTATATTGTTACTATCAACGGTGCACAAGAAGACGTTGCTCGTTCCGCTATTACAGGTTCATTGTTGGGTGCGCTTCTCTTGGTTCCAGGATTGAGTATGGTTATCGGTGGTATCAAACACAAAGAACAAAGATTCAATCCAGCCGTTATGGGTGTCAGTACTGTCTTGTTGATGGTTGCCGTCGTCGGAACATTCACTCCAACCATCTTTTACAAGATCTACGGTGGTTACAATCTACAGTGTACCAATTGCTTGGACGACGGTGGACAACTCAACTGCCACTCTTGCGAATACGTACAAAACAGTCTCGATAGTGATCCAGTCTACACTGGTAAAGCGAGAACATTGATGTACATCGTATCGGCATTCCTCCCAGTTGCCTATATTATTGGTTTACTCTTTACACTCAAGACTCACACTCATATCCTCCATCCAATCCAAAAAGAAGAATCTTCTAATAACAACAACAACAGCACAACCGATGCTCATGATTCACATGAATCAGGTGGTGGTGGACACGAAACCGAAGTTCTCTGGGGTAAAACACAATGTATTGTCGTACTTTGTTTGTGTACTACTATGTTTGCACTGGTTTCCGACAAAATGGTAGAATCGATCGATCCAGTAGTGAAAGCACTCAATCTAACACACGAGTTCCTTGGTGTTACGATTCTCGGTATTATTCCTTCAGCGGCAGAGTATCTAAATGCCATCCAGTTTGCTCTTCACAACAACATGCCATTGGCACTTGAAATCGGTGCCTCTGCAGCCGTACAAATCACACTATTCCAAATGCCAGTGTTGGTATATATTTGTGCCATCATCAACCATTTGTAAGTTATAGCTCTAGACTCTTATTTAAATTATTATTATTATTAACAATTTATTTATTTCTTTTATCTTTTTAAAACTTATAGGAGTAGCAGTGGATCGTTCACATTGATTTTCCCAGTGATGGATTTCTTTGCAGTATTCTTTAGTGTCGTTGTTATGAACTTGGTATTCACCAACGGTAAAACCAACTACTTTATTGGATCAATTCTTGTTATTGTCTATTTAATTATTGTAGTTGCATTCTACTTTACACCAGCTTAATAAATATAAATAATAATTATTATTTAAAGATAGTACCAATTTAAAATAATCCTTAAAATTGTTTTATTCTTTAGAAAAAGTAATGTTTTAATACGTATTGAACTTAATTAGAAGATGAATATGTTTTATTTTGATCATTAATAATTTTTTAAAAAAGAAAAGAAATTTTAAATTTGTGAAATTTCATATTTTCGGCATCGGAAGCCCGGTTAGCTCAGTCGGTAGAGCGCACGGCTCTTAACCGTGTGGTCGTGGGTTCGAGCCCCACATTGGGCGTTTCTTTTTCTGTTACCTTACCCCTCTTTGCGCGCATTTGGATTAATTTCTTTCTACTTAACGAATGGAAATGTGAAATAACCGATGACAGCATTGCCAGAGAATTCACAACCGAAGAGATCACAGAAACTATTAATTCATCCAACCCATGGAAATCACCTGGCCCAGATGGCTTAGGACTTTGGTTCTACCGAGCCCACTGCGATGTCATTGCCCCTATACTCACCAAACTTTACAACCAATCACTCAACTCAGGCAATCCATTACCAAGCGAATTCAAAGTAGGAACCATCACAACTATTTACAAGAAAGGTGATATATTCGATCCAGCCAATAGAAGACCAATAACACTACTCAACAACGATTACAAAGTTATCACCAAAGCAATCAACAATCGAATGAAAACCTTGGTAGACCTAATCATCAACGACAACCAAACTGGCTTTGTACACAAGAGATATATCATGGACAACATCATCACGATGAATGAAATAATAGAATACTGCAAACTCAGAGGATTAAGTGGCTTAATAACATTATTCGACTTCAACAAAGCCTTCGACAGCATCTCTCACGGCGCTATTAGAAGAACACTACAACACATTAAAATAGACAACAAAATAATCAACCTAATAATGAACCTTCTCACAGGTTCTACCGCCAGAGTAATTGTCAATGGATTTTTAACTAACCCTATTCCTATCAACAGAGGAGTCAAACAAGGAGATCCACTATCACCAACGTTATTTGTTCTAGTCATCGAATGTTTGGCCAGAGCCATACTCAATTCCAAAGCAATCGGTCTTCCACTAAACGATTTCAACACAATGGTTAAATTATTACAATTCGCAGATGACAGTAGCACATTTTCAGCAAATTATAAAGATCTGAAACTAAAATTAAGAATCTTTAACCTGTTCTGCCAAGCCACATCATCCAAAATCAATCCCACCAAGTGTTGCATCATCCAAATAGGTCCACCTTGCAGCGACCATCTTCACCACCCCCCGATCATAGGCGACACAAGAATACCAAAGTCAATTGTCAACGAAAGATATCTCGGTCTTTTCTTTAACTCCGAAGGATTACATCATTCACTTTCATCAATAGTCAGCGAAGTTAAATCATCACTGATCAAATGGAAGAAGTTTGGCACAACCCTAAGGACTAAAATGTCAATACTCAAGTCATACACACTATCAAAACTCTCTTACCACATGTACCTTGACAAATTCACAGAATCAGATATCAAATCACTCAACAAAATAATCACTTGGTTCCTATGGTCATCCAATCTCAGACCTTTCGAAGATGCAAAATCATTTAAGAATACAATGACACTCTCCAGAGCAGTACATCATTGGAAAAATGGTGGCATTTCATTGTGGGATATGAAACTACGAAATGACGCTCAACACATTTGGATACTAAATAGAGTAATTGCAAATCAAGATGTCTATTCCCCATACTACCAAAGCTGGCGTAACCAAATTAGACATAACAAGATAACCTCACCTACACTCAAACATTCCATCCTTCTTTGGCAACAATTTAGACCAATTATGAAATTACCTCAACATCAAATGAAACCAATATTGCGTAATGACGAACCACTACCACTTAAACTCATATACCACAACCTTATCAACCATCACCACAAACCAGTACTTACATCAGGTCAATTCCAACTATCTCTTCCCCCCACCAAAATAGACTTTACATCAACCCGAAACATCTTCTACTACATTAACTCCATCAAACACCACAGAGGTAGAAACACAGTATTCAGATTCTTCTCAAGATCACTTCCTGGTATGGCATACATCAAACAAGACAGTTGTAAACTATGTTCAGCAAATGACTTTGACCCACACACACATTATTTCTTTAATTGTCGAGTCATCCTAAACAAATTCAACCTCAAACACATCACACAACATCTACTACTCACTTCTACCTCTGCGATGAATCATCAGACCTAACAGCGATCATCTACCACAACATTTGGAAACATGTCAGTTCAATTCTATTCAGTCAAGATGACAAAATACTCGATTTCTCCAACCAATCTATTATATCCGACTTCGATATCCACAGAAACATTCTAAAATTAATAAACAACACTCCAACACCAGCCAACTAATCAAGTAAATGAAATTAACTCTCTTCCCAACCTGCCAACTAATTAATTAAATCAACCAACAACTAAAAAGAAAAAAAAAATAGACTACGAAAAAAAAACTTGATGGTAAATCCATCCTTTTAATACAACTTTTAATAAAACATGTATACCACTTTAGTTATTTTAAAAAAAAAAATTTCTTTCTAGTTCTTTGTTCCAGCACTGTCTGGATGTTCTGTAACCGTTGGTTATATCCCACTGAACGATGAATGGGCTAGGGTTGTCAAAAATACAGGTATCCTGCAAAAAAAGCTGATTGGCATCAATTACTACACCATTTCCAGCTATTCGACCATGAGTGGGTCATAATGTACTGCTCCTCCTGTTATGACATATAATTCAAATCCTATTGGAGTCTAAATCCTTCTGAATCGAACTTCACTCGACCTCTACTCTGCTGTTCAACAAAATGTGGAATCTATTCTACAGTGTTTTGAGAGTGTATTAAATTAGTATATTCAAAAATATTTTTATATTACACTCGCTTACACTTTGCATATGAACTTGTGACCCATAAGTACAGTCTATTACTGCAATATTGCGAAACCCAAGTCTCGACATTAACTGAAACATCTTTTTGGTGTTCCTAGACTAAATTCCTTTATTATATCACTACCTACATTGCAAACTTTGTCTTCTGGATACATGTAGATTAAATATTAAACACTCATTTAACATCTATATAAAAAAAAACATCTAACAACAAGTAATAGTAAAGGTTTATAATTAGAAAGTGAACTACCAATTAAATAAATGTATACATTATTCTTATAAGAATAACAACTTTGACTTACCTCCAGAGACTCTCGAATCAATCATATGTTTAGTATTCTATAAAATCGTTGCACTACAGTGGTTGTAATTCATGCACGCTACTAGATTCCAATCAACATTTTCTTCAAAGGTGATTTCATTATTGTCAATGATTACTCTACTCTAAGTACTACTTTAATAAATTAGATTGTGATGTTGTATTTATAGTGGTCTTAAGCATAGAAGCTTTTCATTAATATTTAAAACAATTAATAATAATAAATGGTTTTTTTTTATTAAAAAGTAAATTAAATTTTTTTTAACACGCTTATGGTTGAAAAGTATTTTTTATTATTTATTTATTTTTAATTTGATTTTTATGATTACTATAACTTCTAGTGTAGAACTGAATAAAGAGCACCAAGAAACTACCTATAACGAAATTTGAGAAGTGGGTAGCAAACAAAGTTCCATTGCACGAAGTGGTTCCTCTGGCAAAGTAATGCCATACGCTGTGTAGACATATGTCGAAAACGAATTGAATTATCTGTACACGTGTAATGTATTTCTTCCACCATGGATTTTGACCTTGCTCACATAGATAGTAGTAGTAGTACATCACAATATGTACAAAACAATTGGCAATGATATCACCCCATTGGAATCCTGTATTTTGATCTAAACTAATCCAACATAACCAGAATGTAATGAAATGATGATATACATGTAGGAATAATAATTTTTTCTAAATATATAAAAAGTATAGATATAAAATAATATTTATTTTAAAATAAATTAATATATATTATTGATAAAAATTTATTGTTTTAAATAAATTACATACCTTTCTTAATACTAAAAATATTGTGTCCAAGAATTCATAAACTTTGGAGAGATAGAAAATGTAGTAGAAAAATTGGATTTGACCTTTGGTGACTGGTTTACAAACGATATGGTAGAGACCTTGTGGTACTTCTGTGATAAAGAGTGGCACAAGAATACCGAGGAACATTACCAATGACAAAACAGATAGAAATAGGTTGTGAGCCAAACAGATGTAATGTAAATGTATCTCCTTTCTATTTTTCATAAACTCTTGCAATGAAAAGATAACCACTAGATAGGCAAAAGTTGCGATCAGAGGAGTCCAAACCGAGGAGAACGGTGTCACTCCAGTGACCCATTCAAAGTTATTTATATATACAAGTAAACTATTCATTTTTTTTTTTTTATAACAATAAATAAACAAATTATATTATAAACAATTTAACAACGATTTTAATAAAAGCATTCTTTATTGTCATGGTTCATTCATTACAGGCTAGAAAACACTGCAGTACTAAATCAGCAAATCATTTTCAATGTTTGGGATTTTTAACAAACTCATTCCCATGCATAGTTTTTGCAAAATTTGCAGTTAAAAGAAATTAATTAATGTCATTGACCAATCAAATCTCAAAGTGAATGAAAATATCGTGATATCATAAGGTGATAATCGGTAATACAATGAAATTCTATTTTTTGTTGAAACAAATAATCTTTGTTACAAACAATAATAAAAAATAAATAAATAAAAAGATTCTGATAAGAAATTAGAAAATGTATAAATTAAATCTTAATAAACTATTAATCTTAAAGATAATGATTTAAATCAGATGGGATGGTTAAAGATTTAGCTATATTTGAAGAAATATATATCTATGAATAATCAAGACGTCGTTTTATTCTAGAATGAGTGTAAAAAACATTTTGTTTTTTTTTTTTTTTTTTTTTTTCAAAAAATAAAAGTTAAATTAATTTGTCTTTTTTTTTTTATTTTTTATTAGTTTATTTAAATAAATAGATATTATACATATATATAAAAATGTCAGTTATTGATGTTTCAAAGATTAAAAAGACAGAGAATGTTCTTGCTTTGATTAGTAAAGACTATCCAGCATACCAACAGATCATAGAGTTATTGAATTCAGTGTCAAACTCTGTTAGTGAATTGGCTGCTGCAGGACAAACCTATAACCATATAATCATTGTCAGTGGTGCCAATGTAACAGGATTACAACAACTCGCTCAACAATTGAATGCAGGTGGATCTATCGGAATCTATCAGTCTACACAACAAAACCTTACACTCGACCTCTTGATGAATGGTTTAGTCGATGTCGTTCAATCAGAAGCCAACGGTTTGGTATGTTATCAACTACATTACTAAATACCTACCTTATTTATGTGTTATCCTATCTCAAAATAATAATAATATATACTAACAAAACAAACATATATTTATTTTACGATAGTTTGTTACATCTGCTACCAAGCCAGATTGGAATCAAGGTACAAGCGATACCGTAAAGATCGAAGCAAAGTCTGCTGGTTGGGGCGCAATTAATAACGATGCTACAATGGACGAAAATGATTTATTAAGTGAAACAGATAAGAATGCTAAGCCATCAAGTATGTATATTGTTCTAACTTATTAAATGATTATGATTTTTTGTCAACAAAAATTAATTCTAATAAATTATTGTTTTTTTTTAAAATTTAAAAAGCATCATTGGACGATTGTGAAGTTGGTTCAAAGAAAAAGGCATGTAAGAACTGTACTTGTGGTAGAGCAGAGATGGAGGCAGCTGGTGAAGAACCACCAAAGCCAAAGTTAACAAAGGAGATGTTGGATAATCCTGGTGTCAACAGTAACTGTGGCAGTTGTTCATTGGGTGATGCTTTCCGGTGCAAGGGTTGTCCATATAGAGGATTACCTGCATTCAAAGTCGGTGAAAAGATTGTTCTTCCAGATGACTTTTTGACTGATGACATTTAAATTAATAATAATATTACAACAATTATAATATAGCAAAAAGAAAACATCAAAACACACAATTCACATGCAAATAAAACAATAATTATATTATTATTTGCTTTGTAAGTTAATCATAAACTGTTTTATTTCATAAGCGCTTAGGAGGGTTATGTTGGGGTGTGAAACGGTAGCAAAATCAAAAAAAAAAAAGATATATTTTTTCGGATTTTTTTTTTTAATCAATTTTATAATGAAAAAAAAATTGATTTGATCGAGCGAGGCAATGGCGTCAGTGCAAATTTGAAGCGGGCGAAACTAAACAAATCAAAATAAAATTAAATAAAAGTTTTCTAATTTTTATAATTTTTTTGTTTTGTTTTTTTTTTTTTTTAAAAGAAATCAAGGACCTACCTGCTTTGATCAAAAAACAACCACCCTTTTCGAGTTCATTTTAAGTAGACACTTAAGAGAGATTTAATTTAATTAATTAAAGTCATAAGTAATTTTATTTATTGCTTTATTTTATTTAGATTAGAAAAAGATGGATATCCAAACATTGTCTAGTCAAATTGGAGGATTCATGGATAATTTCAAATGGGATGAAAATACACCACTCTCCAGTCGAATCTATCCAGCAGCTACTGCCATCACCTATTTGGTTGTCATTTATGGATTGAACGTAAGAGATAATCTATTATTATATATATCTCAAATATGTTTTATTGACCAAATTATTTATAAATTTTCTCATCTTATAAAATAAAATAAATATTTATAGAAATTCATGAAAGATAGAAAACCAATGACTTTGAAAGGAGTTTCAATTGTTCACAATTTCAATTTGATTGTATTGTCACTCACTATGATGCTTGGTGTTTTGGAAGCAGCCTATAGACAAGCACAAGAGCAAGGTGGATTCTCATTGCTCTGTGAGAACAAGCCAAATGCAGTCAACGGTAGAATCGGTTGGTGGATCTATGTATTCTACGTCTCCAAATACTACGAACTTTTTGACACTGTCATCTTGGCACTCAAAAAGAAGCCATTGATTTTCTTGCACGTCTTCCATCATATGGCAATGGTTCCAGTCACCTGGCAATGGCTCAACGACCAATGGTTGGTCGGTTCCTGGTGGTGCGTCTTGGTCAACTCATTCATCCACACCATCATGTATTACTACTACCTCCAAACCACCCTCGGAAACGACTGTTGGTTCAAGCGTTACATTACCACCTCACAAATCATTCAGTTCCTCACTGGAACTGCCATCGTATCACATTGGTTCTACATTAGAAAGACAGAGAACTGTCAAGGTGGAATCGCTCCAGCCATCGTCTCATACGTCATCAACACTCTCTTCATTGGACTCTTTATTCGTTTCTACATCAAGTCATACTCCTCCAAGAAGAGCGCTCCAGTCAACCGTAAGAAAGTAGAGTAAAATAATAAAATATTTTATTTATTGTTTGTTATAATATTTTTTTAAATTATACAAAAAAAAAAAAGGAAATAATAGTTTGTTTTTTTTGTTTTTATAAATCATTATCCATTGATTCATCCATATCAAGATCTTCATCATAGTTGTTATTGTTTCCAAGAGGCATATAATAATCTAAATCTACATTCGAAAAGAAATCATCGTGGTCGTCGATATCAGAACCATCACCGACTTGGTCAAACCATTGATCACCAGGAAGCGCCAGGTCCTCTGTTATACCTCTATCTTGTTTTATTTGCAATTGTCTATCCATTTGATCCATTTCCAACAGGATTTCACTTTGATCTATGAGAATCTCATCGGCTTGAATCGTATTGATAAGTCCACCAGCAGAAAGATCATTAAGCATCAGTACATGGTCGTTGGTGAAGAAACCACCTTCACCTCTTCTAATACTTAGTGTTCTATATCTTGTTTTTAAAGTTAGTGTACTGACTGTCGTTGGGATATTGGAATAACGATTTGCCCGATAGAATTTGAAACTAGCAATAATCTCTTTCAATGTCTCTGGTAACTCCAAACCACATCTCGTAAATGATTTATTGTAGTTATTTCCAAATTCAATGGATTCCAAGTTTATCAATGCAGACTGACATATCTTTTCGTTAAAGTAGTATCCAAACACTATTCGCTTTAGCGTTGGTGGAAATACAGTGCTTTCAAGTGACTGATTGAACAGCTGACCAAAAATCATTGTTTTCAAATGACTTGGTAGCTTCACATCAATCACCTTATTGAATCTATTTCCAAACTCTAGATATTCAATTCCATCTGGTAGAGAAGTAGGGAATTCTACTATACCACCTAAATTTAAATACTTTAGATTTGGTGGTAAACTGCCATCTTCGATCATCGATGAAAATGCAGGTCCAAGATTCAAATATTCCAGGTGGTCTAGATATAGATCACCTTTTTTAAGATTCTGATTGAATTTATCAAGAATCAATTTCTTTAAATTGTGTGGAATTAGTTTAGTTTCAATTGACTTATAATAAAAATTAATCTTTAACTCTGTTAAATGATCTGAACAAAAATATTGTTTAAATTAATTTGTTTATAGTATATTTAAAATAAATAAAGCATTCTTACCTTTATCTTCAATATCATTTATTGATTCTAAATCAATTGGACTTATATACCTATCAGAGATATCATGTGAAATATATAAACTATTTACACCATTTGATTGATTAATAATGGATTGAATTAAAATAGATTTAAATGATTTCAGTTTGAATATCGAGTGATAGTAAAGTTCTGAATCTGTACAAGTAATGTACTTATGATTAAAGTACAATATCTTATCTTTTACACTGAAAAACTGTTTGCAACTGAATATCAAACATATTCTATCAATATTACTATCTAATAATGAAATTATTTTTTGAATTAAAAAATGTGATAAGTTTAATATTGACATTTTAATAACAACAAATCTTAAAGTTATATAAATAAATAGAATAATAGTTCAAAGTTTAATGAGTACTAATTAGTACTCATTGTTTAAAAAGAATTTTGTTGATGTGTGACCAGCCTGAACTTGCGTGGTTTTTCGTAAGCATTTAAATTTTCTAAGAAAATAAAACTGTTTTTTTATTGATTTATTTAATTAATAATAATATATTAATATTTATTTATTTTTGTTATAAATATTATTTTGTTGTTGAATATTCAATCCAACCTTTATCTAAATGTACATTGGAGTCGTATATTGAGTATTCTCTCATTTTAGCGGTAATAGTGTATTGGTGTTGTTCGAGGTCGTCCACACAGGCGAGGTATCTGTGTTCCGCCGATTGTTTACCGGTGTGATAGAGTCGCATCGTTACGAATCGTTGTTGCTCACCACCACTCGATTTGAATGCGTTCTTTGATAGATGTGCATTGTGTCTCGCTACTATCGTATTCAATTCCGAATAATCGTGATAATCGCTTGGCAGCGTCAGTTTGATATGAAATTCAAAGTAGTTCTCCGATGATACTTTGTCGAGTGATTGCTGGTCGTCGCCAAGCGGAACACCCTCACCGGAGAACATAATCTCTACTTTGATTCTGGTGATAGTAAATCGTTGGTCTATCAGTTGTTGTGCTTGACGATAGGCCAGTCGTTGTATGTGAGCGAGTGACTCGGCTCGGTGATAGAAAGAGGTCATCAGCTGCGTTGGATGTTCACCTTTAGGTAACTCTATGAGCACTGGTTTACAACCGATAGTTTTACAAACATCTTTGAAATGTTCGACAATGTCATTACCTGCATCGTCGACGTCATTCTTCACAGTAATATGTATCTCGAATAAACCAGAATACATATGATTCCTCAGTATCTCTGATAACTCTAAATAACAATGATATCTACCACTCGTAATAAAGTTATTTTTTACACCATTCGATTTAGTTTTTGACTTGAAAATAGATCTAGATTTAGAGAATAGTTATTAGATATTATAACTTTTACTAATGAAACAAATAAATGGTTAAACTTACTCTATATTTTCAATATAGGTTGTTGTTGTGTTGTTATCGTTATTTACATCTATAATACCATCGATAAAAGTATGTAGTTTCTCTATTACTCTACCGTCTAGAGTGTAATAAAGATCAATATGTAAACATGCTTTTAATCGATTATATTTAGAAAGAAGTAATGTGTTTACAGGTAATGTCTGTAATTGTGATTCATTAAAATGTTGAATAATATCGATACTATTACTATTATTATTATTATCGGAATAAATAGATAACGATCTATATTCTGTGAAACATGGTTGATTACAATTTTTGAATTGTTTATTTAGTATATTTGTTGCTTGTTGTTGTAAATTATCTTTATCGTTTTGTTGTTCGTGTGGTTGTATGTCGGAATCTGACAATGATATCAAATTCAAAGAATGATTGAAATCAGCCATGATTCTGACCACTTCATTATGATAAATATACGTATCATTACATGATTTAGAAATAAAGTTGATATCTTTCATTCTCAGCCTATTATTATTATTATTATTGATAAAATAAAGTTAACTTTATTTATTGTTACAGTAATAATAATAATATCATATTTATTTATTTAAATAATCGATTAACGTTTTTGGAAGACGAAAAAAATAAGAAAAAAACATTGTTTTATTGGAAATTTATGACACAGCGGTGTGTGTTTTTCGACGATTTTAAATGAAAAGTCGAGTAACGATCAACGATGATTATTATTATTGATTCTATTTTGTCAGTTTAGCGTATTTTATAGAGTTGGCAGTCCATGTTATTCTTCCGTCATCTTTTGTTGCTATTAGTTCGGGAATGGATGAAGCTGTTTGAAGGTATGTTGTACCTAGTGAGAATTGTTGGCACCAGTAGGCTCCCGAGTAGTTACAGTTGACGGGTGATCCTATCGAAGTGTAGAGACAGAGTTGTGGGAGTGTAGAGTTGTTTAAAAAGTCTGATTTATAATTGGCGCACGATGATCTCGCTGGAATGTTGGTGGTAAGACTTGACCAAACAACTAAATTGGTTTGGAGGTGATAAAGATCGATTATTCCTGGTTGGCTATTTAATCTGAATCTAACGTAATCGTTTTCAAACGAATCTTTTGTTATAGTATTGACCGGGATAAAGTTGTTAATTTGACCAGGTATTGGAAGATGACCACTGATAATCTTGGTTTCACTACTTAGGAATAAAAGTCCCCAGTCATTCTCTTTGTTCATTGCCATCCAACTTAAATGCAGCACTGAAGCAAAGGCATTGGTTACTGCCAGTTTACCACCGGAAAACGTTGAAGTTGGAGTACAAATAGTGATTGATGATAATCTCAATTCGGCGTACATAGGACCGTTGTATGGTGCTGAAAACGCTACAAATGAACTCCACATTACCTTTGGTAGCGGTGAACCAATAGTATTGTAGGGATTGGAGTCGTAGAGTTTAAGTTGACCATTGCTTTCAAGTCTGAGATAAGACTCTCCATTCGTTATAAACGCACCTACATTGATCTTTCTGTCTTCGATGTCTGGATAAAACTCTTGGGTGGACTCGACAATGAAACTTCCTGGAATCATTTTCAATTCCGATGTCTCCATTAGATTAGCAAATCTTCCATATACCATTCTACCTTTGGAGTTGGTCATGTAGAATCCGATTTGAGATGAAGTGTATGCGGGTGGCAATCCAAAGTACCGACCACCAAGTTGCTGAGTGTATGCACACCACACTATTTTAGTGGCATCGGGTGTCGTAGCACAAAGATTTCCATCCAAACCGAAATTCAATTTGCAATTGGTTGTTGGAACTCCCGGTGCAACAACATAGCTTGATATAAACAATAGTTGTGATCCCACTCCAAATTTCATATCACTATAAATTCTAAGTTGGCAAAACGAGGCGTCCAATATCATGTAGTGTATTCCATTGGTGAGAACTGATGGACTTCCCGATCCATAGGCATAAAGCGTATTGTTGTTGGGATTTTGGTTATCCAATTGAACGGTAGAATAAACTCTTGGATTGATAAATCTTCTCTTATAATCTTGGCTGACAACACTGGCTATGTTATCCGCTTGATATTTTACATAGATCACTTCCATTTGTTCATTTTGGAGAACGATTCCATATGGTAGTAATCTTAGATATCTGGCCTTGAGATTTTCATTATTCAGACACCATCTCGTACAATATTGTTGGTTGTTTCTAACTGTGAAAATACATAGTACACCATCTCTGAATACCAGTTGATCTTCACCGATGCATGATGAACTTGAGTACATCAATGGTGTAATTCTTAGTAAAGCACTACCTACTGATATTACCGACAAACCGTTTGAATCAAATGAAATCTGTGAAATAACAGTGGATCCATTTTTGACTTGTAGGTACTGATTAATTTTCAATCTGTCCTTGGTAGCATTCTTTGTGTCGAGGTATGGGTATTGATTAAGATCTCCGTAAGGACCTAAAAATATATTAGTTAATTACTTGAACAAGAATAAAGTTTTGAGGAAGATATTTACTTGTATAAGTTACTGTGTAATTGGTGTAAATTTTAATTCCATTGTACTTGATATTCACAACGTTTGGTCCAACATCTGATGTGAAATAACACTGTGTATTTGTACACATTAACTGATCATCTTTATATTGATAATTTAATTAGATTGGTTTTAATATTTTAATAATTTTTAAGAGTTTTGACTTACCACCAATTAAAAATTGGATCAATGTTTGATCAATATAGGTATTAAGGAACGAGTGGTATCCACCTGTAAAACTTAATCTGTCAAACATTGCTTTTTTTTGAAAAAATAATTAGTTTTGGATAGCCTCTTAATATTCTAATTTAAAACTTACATTTATATGAAATTTCAATAGTTTTACTTATTACATTGATAAAATTGACAAATTGTGTTGAGGGATCCCCAGAATAAGAGATTGTTGGAACACCAGTAACAATGTCGTGATCTATGTGGACAAGATATTGAGGAGGGATCGAGATTGACATTGCCCTTGATACCCAGGAAAGATGATTGAGTGTATATTCATTATGATAACCAGGTGGGAGTGTTAGTGTAGAACCTTGTCCATTGGATTTATCATATAAAACCACTGGTAAAATTTGTGTATTTTTCCAAATGAATATAGGAATTGTCATTGTGCTGGGAGCTGTTATTGCAAAGTTGTTGAGTACTGAAATTTGTGTTTGATTGGCAGTTTGAATATTCACCATTGACTTGACTACTGGAACTCTAAAGATAATTTGAGAATCCTGGTTGTATTGTTTGAAGATGTATTGTTTCTGATAGAAAGAGAATCTGATCTCTGCTGAAATAGATGAATCACTAAATGGAGTCGAATCAAAACCTGGTGGTACCAAATTATCTCTCTTAAAATTCAATGTTATCGTAGATGCTATATTAAAAATTTAAAAATATTAATATTATTTTGTTTTCTTAGCAAATTAAGGTTATTACTTACAATAAGTAATTGATATTTTTGAATTGGAAAGAATATTCCAAGTACAATCAGAACTACTCATTACCTAAAGAAATAAAAATATCAACATTAATAATTTGATTAAAAATATTTAAAAAAATATTAAAAACTTACGACATTTGAAATTGTGTATTTACAAACATCTAAACCACTACACCATTCATAATAGGAGAGATCATATGCACCATAAGGTAACGTCAATTTATAAGGTGATGTCAATGAATTAAAAGTTGCATAGCAATTATATCCAGTATCTTCAACTGCACCTATATCCTGTTGAATGAACTGTGATTGGGAAACATTTAGCATTGAAGTTGATATAATAATGAAATATTTGGTTGCGCTGTTAATGCTCGCTGATAATTCATATATTCCAGGGGTAATTGAAGTAAAAAAATAATATCCTTTGGTGTCACAGGATGCAACGTATTTGTCAATCGAATCGATCGATAGTGTAACTCTGCAATTTGTAAATATCTGTTCATTGGAATCTTTGGCATTGTTGAAATTAGAGTCCAAATAAACATATCCTTGGACAAATGTAACTTTTCCTGAGATGATGTTTGAAGTTTGACCACCTACGTTCACATAGGTATTGAATTGAGTTTGGTAATCGAGTGTTGGAATTTGATTACAAACCATTGTTTGATCATCAACAAACGTAGTATTTTGACATATCATCCAATTGGTTTGGGTATTGCTAAAATATATATTTGATGCCAAAGGTGAAACTCCAACAGGAACAAAGTTTCTACCTTTGATTGTAATCTTTGTACTATCCATAATATAATTTTCAATCGACGGGTGCTCATAGGATATATAGTTTGATGGTGATTTAATTTCATTGAAATTGTATAGAGCTGATTTGATATTTACGGTTACAGAGAGGATTGAACCAATTCCTGGAGGTACTGAACATTCCATAAAGTATTGGTGTCGGTGACATCCAATGAGTTTTGCACCATTGCTGAGTGTGATGTTGTCGATTTCACTCGATGATAGTCCAAATGAATCACCGTCGAATATTACATCCATTCCTTTAGTTGGAACTATAAGAGGGATAGATCTTGGTGCGAAATAGCCTGATGACAAAGATAACCAATAAATTGCCTGTGAGTTTCTACACTTTATTTTCAAAGGCAGCGCACTGAAAGGAATTAAAACGTCGTTTGGAATGGTAAATTTGATTGTTTCAGCGTTGATAAGTTCAAATGAATATAGTTTCTCTTCCAAGTATAACTGAGGAGATGAACCAAACGATCCACTTAACAAAATTGAATCACCAGGGAATTTGAACGAGTCAATGGATTGACCAGTACTAATAGTTGGATTGGAGAACGATATTCTTTGATCATTTGATTGAATGTTTGGACAATTTCTTGTTTTAATGCGAATTGGAATATTTATACCAAAATGTGGTGGTGTAACACACTGAATGGATGTATCTTCAATTTTTATGATGAAACATTGTTGATGTTCAAAGAAAACCTGGGTATTCAACAAAGAATTTCCAAAATAATTTCCTTTGATTTCAATAATGTCACCACCCAAAGATGAAAGCAATTCGTCGGTAGTCTGAATCACAATATCATTGATGATCGGGCATTTGTTTGTGACATAGAACGATGATTGGTCATTGACAACATTATCAACTCTAACAACAATATTGTTGTTATCCATTAGATCTGGCATTTCACAAACAATATTTGTACTGTTTAGGAATTGTTGTGATAAACATTGATATTCTGAGGAAATAGAGATTTGTGTTGTTGGATAGAAGTTAAATCCATTGATTGTTATTAAATTATTATTGCTGGTGTTGCTTGGAATAATATTATTGATAACTGGAATTTTACAAATATCTATTGATTCAATATTCCTAAGTTGTGATTGTCTGATAAGTTTGATATCACAGAGCTTTGAATTGATGGATGCAATCAATATTCCATCAAAAGAATTGGTGTCCAAAAAGATTGATTTGAAATTTATTGACATTGGTGAAAAGGAATATTCCAATTCACCAAATGAATATTTCACTGATTTCAATGACTGTTGTGTATATCTGATGATGTTGGTGAATTCTACGATTGACATTGCTCTACAAATTTGATAGTGCGTGATACTATTGATTGAATAATGTGGACAAAGACCATTTTTCAATGACACTCTGTAAAATTCATCAAGATATTTGATTTCATTTGAATGTGATGATCCAAAAAGGCTTGAAATCATTCTATTTTCTGCCCACATATCCAATGAATCCGAGAGCTGTTTAGTTTCGTGAGAATCCAAATCGAAAATATCCTTTGGATCGATCAGAGTAGATTCTAATAGTGCGGCAAGTTGAGAAGATGTTGCTTGTTTGATTTGTGCTCCAAGTTTGGAAGAACGAGTACCAGTCACTCCTATAGCTGGTGCTGGCTTGAATAGTTTCTCGATATTTGGATCTGGTGGATTGATCTTTGGTTTGTATCTCTCATATAAATCAACAGTAGTTGTTGATTTAAAGAGATCAAGATCTGCCAAAATATCAGAAAAAGATAATGGATTTACTTGTTGGGTCATTAATTTCCAAATTAAATAAGCAACTTTTGTAAAATCATTATCATTGTCATTACTAAATATAAATATTAGTATTTATGTTGTTTGAAATCTTGGCGGTTGATATGTTTTAAACTTACGGTTTAATACTGATATCATTTATTGTAGTTATTGGTACTATCAATGAAAATGATGAAAAATCAGGTGATGGTATTGGGTTCATTGGATTGTTGATTAGGGTATGAACAAACTTTGAAATAACCATGATCACTGCATTTCCCCATTGGTCGTTGTTTTTTGAGATGGTTGTGTATTTCTCATGATTCATAATCTTTTGAGTCAAGAGAAAATAGACCAATGTAATATCTTTTTGGATCGAAACAGTTTGTTTGTAGTAGATAAACGGATAGTTGTATTGTGAAATTGGAACTATGCTTGAATCAATGATTATATTGAATCTTGAAGTTACATCTGCTATAGTACTTTTGAATTTAGGAATGAATGAAGTGATTCCAAATTCATAGTTGGTTGTTGAATCCAAGATATAGGATCTACTGTCACTAGCCGTAAAATACTGTTGATGAGCAAGCACAATTTGATTATCATTGGCAAAAGTTGGATTGACCCCGTTGTAAGTGATTCTTGTTGATATGGGATTATCATCAAGACACTGTCTCATTTGGTTATCTATTGCAGAGGTAAGATCGTTGCCACACAATTGAAGTGAATCAATTGAATTGATTGTCAATCCAACTGGATCCATTGAAAGATATTCAAGTGTCATATGTGTAGCTTCAGCGTATGTTTTTACTGATTTTCTACCTGGTGGTTCCGATGCAGGTGGTACAACAGGCGTCCAAAGGTACTGAGCGACGTACGGTTTGAGTACAGATACCTCTTCTAGATTTGGAGAAGCTGCATCGTTTGGAAATGGAGATATTGTTCTTACCACTCGGATTTGGGTGTCGATCTGTTTCATTGTGTTGACTGGACCGTTTATTATGTGTCTAGTAATCGGCACTTCAGGAATGAAAGGATGTCCATTTCCTCTTTTTACGGCAAGCTTCACATCTCCAATAAAGTTGCGGACATCTATTCGAATATTCTGGTCGACCAAATGACTAAAGATTCTTCCATCTTTGTATTTATTAATTTCTTCATTTCCATGAGTTTTGATCGAATAACCTCGAATAAAACTAAAGAGTTGGCGAACCAATTGATCATCTTCGAAACATACTGCACCACCACCTCTCTCAGGCTACAATTTATAACTATTAATTAAGTGTTTGTTGTTCATGAAAAATATAAATAAAATTATAATTACCTGTTTATTGTGACGATTTCCATCTCCAAAACAAATGGCAGCATTTTCAACTTCATATGGGAAAGCATCAATCATAAATTTCGAGTGATCTTGTCCTGCTCCAGAATATGATGGTCTAGGCCAACTTGTTCCCAACAAATTATTTTGAGAATCTCTTCGTCTCATTAAATCATCATTGAACTCTGAAGTTTGAAAAAAGATAATAATTTTCATTTAATAAGTCTTAACTAGGTGAATTCTATAATTTGGAAAACTTACGAAGATGAGTGATTTGATTTAATGGTAAAACTTGATAAACTGGCAATTGTGAGGAACCAGCTTATAATAATAATATTAATAAAATTTAACGTTAACGTTTTCCTGTTGAATAAAATATTATTACATACTGTTCCATGTTTGTACAAAGAATTTTCTTTTGTAATAGAGTGTTGCAATCACTTCAAAAATATCAACACCATCATATTTTAAATGCCCGACTTTGTTTACTATCTCCCATGGAATCAATGGATTAGCTAATGTGTAGTCATTGCCAGATTCGATTGCAAACACATTATCTCTGATATCGTTGGGAATATTGATATTTGGTTTTGGGAATGACTTTAGTGTTTTGGTAATTGATGGTCTTTGAATTCCTTTGATTTTACTCTCCGACATCCAATAGCAATGATTTTCCAAATTTTGGTATCGTTGAGGTGGATGATTGATATTCAATGTTCGTATCTGAGCAAGTGTCAATCGATTGCCAATTAATTTATTAATAAAAGATTGGTCATTGACTGCTCTTGCTATTTCATCCAGTCTTCTATCATATATATCTCTAATTCTATTTGTACATCCCTTTTTTACAAATTATTATTGAATTCAATTGAATAAGTTAGTGTTTTTGGATTTCCAATAAGTCATTAATTAAAAACAATTTAAATCTTACATCAATATAGGTTTGATATCTTGAAAGTATAGAAAGTCTGTTGCCAAGTCTGTAGAGATCGACACAAGGAATATTTCCACGACACATTATAGTATTGTCTGGTACTCTATTTCCATCGACTGGATCCAACAAGAATACACCGGTTTTGACCATATCGTCAACAACACTGCCGAGATCTTCAAAGTTATAACAAAAGAAATTTTGTCCGTTGTCAGCTTTACCAAGCCATTTCGATGGATAGGATGGAGCAGCGGCAAAATGGTCATAGAATCTTCCATTCAGAGATGGAAAGACTGGATTAGAGTGAGTTACGTGAATTCCTTTGGCAACACCATCTTCAATATCATATATGATAAATCCTTCACAAATGTTATTTTAATTAATAATGATCTTAATTAATTTGATATTATTACTATCATAAATTATAAATACCTTTAGCATGTGCATAATTATCTGCTGATTTCTCATTACCACGGGCACCATCTGAGTCTCTTGCACCATATTGATCATTCCAGCTAGTATTGTTTATGTTTATATAGTGTTAATATTATATAAATAATCATAAAACTTTACTTACAAATAATAATAGGTGTTGGTTGCATCCAATTGTTTAAAAGTAGCTGCAAGTGGAGATAGTTTTTGATTTCTGTCGAATTGTTGTTGAACACCTCCATATTTCTTACTAATCGGAGTCAGATGCTCTTTCATTACAATTGAATCAGTTGATTCATCCATATAGAGATAACTATTATAATCATTTTGATCAAAAGTACCTCTTTTTCCTAGCTTATAGGTGAACCACCATGAAACTGGTTTGTTATTATACTGATTTACTGGTCCATCTGCTTGTCCCAAACAAGAAATACCTTTTTTTATATTTTTGAAATAGTAAAAATTATTATTAACGTTATTATTAAATGTTGGTAAAATTTATATTAAGTAATTACCATAGTTATTAAAATAGATTCTCTCTAAGGAGTAAATCATTTTTGTTTGTTTATCGATAACTTGAATCAAATAGTTTCCGCTATCTCTTCCAAGTGGCTTTGTACAGGTCATTTGGAATTGATTAGTAGTTCCAGGTACTGCTGTTTCAACAGTACAAGATTGTAGAACGATGGTAACACCAGATAATTTAATGAGTCGAATTTCAATGAATTGAATATCTCCTTTGGTATAAGTGATTGTTAATAAATCATCATTATATTTCGATCCAAATAATGGAGTTGCACTTATGATTCTAGGAACTAAATTAAATTAGTATTAAAAATATGTTTGTATTTAATTTTATAAGAAATAGTCACCTTTAAATTCAATAGATATATCAGTGGTGATTGTTTTTTGTCCAATTAAATATTTCAATGGTCTTATTTCCAAATCTTTGGAGTTTGGTGGCGGAAGTGCACAGGCAATTGATTGTTTATTTCCAACGGGTGTTACCAATAAACAACCACTTTCTTTGATGTTGTCAAAATCAACTTGGAGTATGAATGATCTGTCTGTTGGGAATTGAACAACGTTGTTGAGATAGGTGACTCCAAACAACTCAATCTCAATCATAGCTCTTGGTGGATTTGTTGGATAGTTGTTTGTAGGTGGGTCCAAACCAACAGTGCTCAAAGATATTGAATAAACCGATTTAACTTGCTTGATTAAACTTATATCGTAGGTAACGGTATCAACAGTGAGTAACATTGAATTGTAATCGTAATCACCTTCAACCAATATAGTACCGAGATGATCCTTTTGACTTATAAATATACCTCTAATTGTTGTTGTGGTTGGAAGAACTTCATCTGTAGTCAAATCGATATCAAAGAATGTAACTGTAGTTGGAGTATGACTCTGATATAGACCAACCATAGAAATAATAAAGAGATCGTCAGAGTATTGGACAGTGTTGCGGTCTATTAGCATCTTTAGAGATTGAGCGTTGTTACTTAAGACTCTTCCTGTGACAAAAAGATCTGGAGAATTTACTCTCTTGATTGTGAGAACATTATCAATGGGTATCATTGATTCTCCAATGGAAATTGAATTGGCAGCATCCAATCTTTCTCCATTAACCAATCTTAGATATCCTGAATTGATTTTCATTATATCTATTGCCTTGTTACTTTCAACATTAAAGGAAATTCCTTTAGGAAATGGAAAAAGTGAATATCAATATATTGTTTTATATGTCTCCATGATAAAATAATTTAACTTACCAATATATTTAAATTTTAGTAAAGTGTCAAACACTTTTATAAAGTTTGGTTTGACATTGGTTGGATCAAATACAATCTTAAATGGATATTCTTTAGGGAGTGTCAATTCAGTGGTTGGCTTGATTCCATTGCATTTGATCGGAGTTGGTGATATATTGGTATCTGGTTCGCACTTTAACTCGTCATCTCCCAACATAATGGAATAGTCTTGATTCTCTGGGAAATCAATGAGATCAAATAAAATAGATTTGGTGGTTGGATCATCGAGAAAGTATATTGAAAGTGATTTGTCATCTCTAGCTTTGATACTTGGTGCTATCAATTAAGTTAATAAAGTTAAAATAATAAAATAAATTTTAAAACTAACAATAACACACTTACAAACTAATTTAAAATCTATATTTTGTACTACTTCAAATAAAAGAGGAGTGGCGGCACCAATTTGAACCTTTTCAACAAAGAATTTGATTGTTTTAGTAACGGATAGTGCTTGGGAATCAATTTCAATGTTAATCGAGTTTGCAGTTGTTTGGTAGTCATTTGGATTGATAGTAATGCCATTCAAATCTACTTTGTTAACCATTGTCAAATGATCTCCTTTAATTGTTACGATTGAACTTCCTTTGTTGATTATAGGCATTGAAGTTTGTGTATTATCAATCTTTGGATCTATTTAATTTACAGATTATCAATATTTATTAGATTTTATTTAAAATTAAATTTATATATTAATTTTACTTACAATTATATTGAAAAGTATAAACAGTAGTATAATCTCTTCCATACATCTTTGCTTTGATAGAATATAACCATAGAGCAGGATCTGTTGTCGGGAAGAATGTAGGCGCAAAGCATTCATAACTATCGAAATCTGTTTGTTGTGGTACTGCTTTCTTGAATATACATTTAACTTGAGTGTTTAGAGTCTCAAAGTAAACGGTACCAGAAGGATCAAGATTAGTTCCTTCTATCTCAAACATTTCACCTCCTGTCATATCGCCGATGAATTCAGATACCATAGAATCTTTAAACTTTGGAACTAATAAATATAGTGTTAATAATTAATATTCATTCATTTATAATACATTATTATTTTAACATACCAAAGAATTTAAATTGCTGAAACTCTGTTAGAGTATTTCCGTTTATAGTGACAATAGCATTTACTACACCATCTTCAAACTCGGCTGGAGTGTCTAATGAACATTTAATTTCATTGTCACCTGTTAATTGTTGAACTTTACAGTCTACCGATTTGGTCTGACCTACTAAATTTACTTTTACATGATTGATGTTTAAACCAAAAATAAGTGAATTATATTTGATTGTAATAAAATTAGTTGGGTCATCATAAATCAGATGAGAGTTTAGAGTGGGTGTGTCCAGTGGTTTAATAATTTTTGCTTTGAGATATAAATAATAAAAAAATAAAAATAAATAAAAATTAGATTAAATTTATGAGTGATCGATATTCAATTTTATTTTTTTTAAACTTACGATTAAATATTTTAAGTAGAGATTTTAGTTTAATAGATGAACCAGGATATTCAAAGTTTACTGTATAGTCACCAAGTGGAATAGTTTGAAGAGAAGAATCACATTGAATTTCATCTTTTGATACTCTTTGCGTTACAAAACAATCGTACAACTTATTTGGATCGATCATATCTATAATAGTGATTTTAGGTGCGAAATTTGGATAGAAAAGATCCAACCCAATAAATTTGAATGATTTCATTCCTTCTAATATTATATTATTAGGTAATGCAGTTACAGATGGTGCTAATAAAAATACAAGATCATTTTAGTTAATAAAATAAAAGTACTAATAATAATAATAGTGTAGTTTTGTGAATAATATTTGTACTTACTGATATACTCTAAATCGAATGATTGTGAAGGATTGGTAGTTGCTTGATCAAGTATAACCAAAGAGTATTTCTTATCGATGGTATTTGACTTGGTTCTTTTCAGTGGTCGATCTGGTAGACCATCGCCATTAGTGTCGACAACCGCTTGTCTTAGATCCGGTATCTGATAGACAACTGTATCACCGCTACCTACCACACCAACATATTGACAGTCTTTAACATCGGTGGTGTCTGTTACTGTCACCTTGAATTTAGTCGGATCAAAAGCGTATTGTGGCGGTAGTTGAATAGATATCCTGAAACCTTCTTTATAGACATGACTGTCAATAACAAACACTGAGAGTGCAGAAGGCAACACAATCAGTGTTAAGAATAATAAAACTATTTTTATCTCTTTCATCAAATCTTTTCTAAAGGAATTGAATTGAAAAGAATAGAGTGGAAACAAATGATCACTTACTTCTATTCGGTCGTGATTGCTTCGTGCTTGTACCAAGTAGTTTATTCAATCAAAAAGATAATTTTGTTACATTTGCAGATTCGTCGTTATGATCATAGTTGAACACCCTACACCAAAAATATGCAAATAAAGGTGATCACTAATCATTAGTATTATAATAATAAAATCATTCATTTTGGTTCGAAGAGTCGTGAACGAACATAAAGATGATTAGCTAATCAAAAATGAAGACCTGCAAAATTTTTAAAAAAAAATATTTTAAAAATTATAGAAATATTTATTTTTGATTGAATCTTCAACAAACTTGGTGTGATCATTTGAGGAACTCGTTCTTTCAATCATTTCATATGTCGTTTGGTATATAAATGTACAAAAGATTGATGGATTGATCTTTAACTTTTGAAAAGATTTTTAGCTTGGAACCAAAGATATTATTTCATTGTTCAGGTTTTGTGAAACGAGCGATTTAGAATCCTAATTTAAAAATGAACGATTAATATCTAATTCTAATTAAAAAGGTATGTATGATTGATCATACGATTTTCAATTTATTATTAAAATGAAGAATAAATATTTATATATTTACTTATTTTTTTATTTATTTGTAGTAATAATAATAGTTTAGCTGCTGATCCTAATTGTTTGTCACCTGACAACCAAATAGTTCAGTGGTGGTATATCAAGAAACTACCATTGTCAAATGGATATCTTTACATTGATGATCAATCAACTATTCAATATGCAATTGATCTATCGAGTTCTGAGAGCAGTCTTGGTCGTACACTTGAAAGTATTAAGTCGAGTCAGGTTTTAATGTTCAACAATAAACCATGGAAAATTAATAGTAATCTTGGAAATCAATATTCAGCAATCAATTCACAATGGAATGTTAATCAATACGGTCAGTCCAAAGGTATCATTGCCATATCTTCATCCTCCGGAAATGGTATTCATGTTAAGCATACACTACCAGGTTTCCCTGCTATCGTTGTTGACAGTCAAAATATTGTAACACCATCCAGCAACACCAAATGGTTACCAAACGACTATCATTTAGCAGATGATCAACCTATAAATTTGAATGTTGGTCATTCTTTTCTCTGTCATAGATTCGATACTTTGAATGACAAGTTTGTAGACACATTGCTCCCATTGGTTCCATACATCTACTTTAACACTCTTACCGGTTCCAATAGCTTGCTATTCAATCGGCTATTCACAAATTATACCATTGACACCTCCAACAAATTATTAACAATCAACAATATCGAAATATTGAGTGGTAAACAATCAAACACTTTGCCAAATTTGAAAGGTTATATAACAATGCCAGTAAGTATTATTCAATTTCCTTAAAATAAAAAGAGAGAAATAATATTAATTTTATTTTAAAAAGAGAGTAATTGATACTTTGGTTCCACAAAATAGTTTAGGTTTAGTAGAGAATAGATTTCCATATGACTTTTCAGAACAAATGGATATTCCAATTGAAGACAGGCAATGGAAATCAGAGTTGGAAATGGCTGGATTCGCATTCAACACAACACATTTGTGTTTGGTTGATTTCCACTCCACTGTCCAATCATCTCTTGGAATGACATTGTGTATTAAGACGCAGAGTGAAGCTATCAATACATTCTTGATAACGACGGTCTACAAAACAATTACACAAGCCTGTGCTTTTGCTAACTGTGGTAATGTAGTTCAGAACGATTACATTGGAGATGGTCAAGTCCGATTCGAAATCAATACGGTCAGCACAAACATCGGTGCATTACTCTCACAGACTCCTTTCGATCCTAGTTTTGTAGATACTGACATAACAGTGACTGCAATTCCCGGATCGAATATCGATTGTTCATCCGATTGCATTGCTGCATTCAAAGAGCAAACACTCTATCAAACCGATGATATTGCAATGATTGATATTAAGAAGTATCATAGTCGCCAAACTTCACTACAACTTAGAGATAGAAAGAGAAACATTGTTATTATAACATCGGATAATCAAAACTCTGTTTATTCAACTGTTTTGAATTATCAAGATAACATTTTCACACCGAATGTAGTTGCTGTTACCACTTTAGATACAAATATATTTATAATGTATAGAACATTACAAATGTTAATTGATATCTATCCACTACCACCAACAACACCACCATCACAACTTTATATAAAAATAAGCACACAACACACAGCAATTATAAATAATAACACAAACTACGAATTTGATCTTGATAACCTTTGTATTGATGACTTATTCCTTAGTTATAGTTATCATTACATCACATCACTCAACACCAACTATAAATTAATAGAACTAAATATCAATGAGAGAATTCAACACATTGAAAATGACGAATTGGCTGCAACCTTTATATCATTAGTTTATTCATTCGCGCTTAAATTTAAACAAGTAAGTGTGTGTTGTAAAAAGTATTTATAAAATATGTGTTTAAAAATTAATTTTTTATAGGAGGTGTTTCCATTTTTATCAACAGATTCTAAACAAACTATTCATTGTTCTTCACCGATTTCAATTGAAAGTTATCAAAAGAATGGAGTTGCACAGCCAGTTGCCCAATCCTCTGGACTTATCAGTTCATTTATTTGGGATATAATTGATAACCAAGCAGACCAAGATGAGGTATTCTACCAAAATACATTCACAAGTGGATTGGATGAAATATCATTCCCATTGCTAGTTGAGATCATCAAGGAGAATGTTCCATCCGACATCTTTACAATCATAGATATCCTAAAAACAAAGATAGTCAGCAAGGTAGATGATCCTACTATGATCTTTGATAATCTAGATCGTATAATGTATTTAAATTATATCTATAAATGTAGTTTTTGTATTAATCAAGTAAGTAACTATTAATATTAATATATCTAAACAAACATATATTAATATTTTTAATTATTTAGAATTCAAGTGATATACCTATTGATCCTATCTTGGATAAGTTTAAAAGATCTCAAGTATGTGAAACCGATCTGTATTCAATTCCTCTCGGTAAACTGTATGATACTTTTGGTAAATGGGCACAATCCAATACGAGTGATATTACTACTAGTTCAGTTTGGTCGACTCTGTATGATTCTCCTTTTAAATCTATGATGGCATCATCCAAATGGTTAAGAGATCTCATTGGCACTAGAGACCGATATTTTTGTGATGTACCGGCACATGAATTTGACCCATACAACCCAGTCACTCCGTTAGGTGTCGATATCGTTACTGAAATGCTTCTGTACTTGGTGGAAACAACTGAGCGGGTTATTAACTATAACGATCAAATGGCAACCTATTACATTCCCAGTGAATTGGTCGAAGGTGAAGATGAAGGTTTTGTCATTATTACATACTTTGGCAAGCTATGTAATTTCGTTCCATCTACATTGGTAAATTTTGAAAATGGTGATATTCTCTCTAGATGTCAATCGGATCCTGTAGTTCTCTCGGTTGGTCCGCTCACCTCCGCCACCAAGGATGAAACAACACTCGTTATCAATGGTAGAAATCTTGAATATTTCGAATTGCATTTCGGTGATCAGATCATTGAAAATTGTGAATATACAACCGCTAGAGACTATAGCCAAGTTCAGTGTATGCTTCCGTCTGGTCTTGGAGTCAAAACTCTATCTGTAATCAGTTCAATCGAAGATGCACTCCGACTTCCAAATTCTTTTGAATTCAGATATTTACAACCTGTTATCTCCTCTATTACACCGAGTGGTCCGTTCAATACGATCGGTTCCGAAGTGACCGTTACTGGTAGTAACTTTTTCTCGCGATCATCAACAGTCAATGACATCAAGTTGAGTATTGGTGGTATTCCTATTCCAGTGGTCTCTGGTGGCTTCGATGGTGGTGTCAACGAATATTTCATTTTCAGAACGAATGGTACTGGATACAACAAGAACATCTCCATTGAGATTGGTGGTCAGATCTATGAAGATCTAGCGATAATCGATCATAAGCCACCACAAATCGATTCAATTTCAAATGTATTGTGGAAGACTAGCGGTGAAGAAGTGATTAGAGTAATTGGCTCTCAATTTGGTGATCCAAATCTTGACTATTCATCTTGGCCAACAATTATTGGAAGTGTAGATTGTCATGATATCCAAAGAATAAGTGACAATGAAATCTATTGTTTGTCAAATGCAGGATATGGAAAAGCACAGCAGTTCAGTATTATTGTTGATGAGCAACAATCGAATTTCTTGAACTACGATTATTTCGCACCAACCATACTCCAAGTAGTACAAGAGCCATTCAACAACACTGCCTATGCTGGATACTTTTGGATTGCCGGTATTAATTTTGGAACGTTCACATATGATATTCCATATGTTAATATTACCAAGCATTTCTATCGACTTGATAGCTGTGACGTTGATGAATCTTGCCATTTCAACAAAACATATTTTGACGAAAATTATCAAGTCATTGAAACACCAAAACATCAGACTCCAGGAATGTTCGATCCATACATTGAGTTAAGTACTATCTTTAGAGATTCCGTTGATTTCGAATGTATCATTTGTTGGATGCCCGCCGGTGTTGGAATGGACAATGTTGTTATTATCGAAATAGGTGATCAACTATCAGGTAACTCAACGGAACCACTCGTATTCCCAAGACCATTAATCAATAAGGTGGTCACCAATACTTTAGTAACCGATGGTTCAACAATTTCAATTATTGGAATCAATTTCTCACCAAATGAACCGAAATTCATCTATGACATTGAGACTGATACTGAAACACCGGTTCCAACCATCAATTATGAAGGTGGGTTCGACAGAAGTAACCTTTCAATTGGACACTACCACATCAAGAATATGACTTGGGAGAATTCAACATTGATAGTTGCAGAGATTCAACCAGGTGTTGGTGCAAATCTCACTATTACTTTGTTTTTAGCAAATCAGTTAATGCTAAACTCTCCATTTGATAATAATCTCTTTAATTTCTCATATGAAAGTAAGTTTTTATAATTAAATATTCTTTATACACTTACTTATTAATTTAAAATAATTTTAGGACCAAATATTTCAGAGATTGTTGGAGCTTTCAATACAAGTGGAAATAATATTATCACTATATACGGTTTCAATTTCATTCCTACCAATAAAACATACTTGACTCAATCTGACCTCGATACAAGCTACCTCCAGATCGGTGAAAACAACTGTTCCTCACCCACATGGATAAATTCCACTTGTTTCACGTGCATTCTACCTCCTGGAATTGGTGGTAACTTGACATTGAATGTTTTAATTGGAAATCAACCAAATATCGAGGGACTTATGAACTTTTCATATTCCAGACCAATAATTGTCAGTTCAGATTCAAGTGATACCAAAGGTGGGTCAAAGATTACAATTCATGGCTATAATTTTATTCCACAAATAGTGCTCGATCCTAAAGATTCAAAAGTATTCGTCAAATCAAGTGAATGTATAGATATAAAGTGGATCGATCATCAAAGAATAGAATGTTCATCGCCAGCTGGTATTGGTAGAAATCAAACTATCTTTGTTGCAATTGACAATCAAAACACAACAGCAAATATCTTCAACTATAATCCACCAAAGATTGTCGAAGTACCAAAGGTTACAACACAAGGTGAATCGATTACAATCAAAGGATCCAATTTCATTCCCAATGGGATTTCAACCGTTGAATCCAATGTGACAATCAATAATGTAGTTTGTTCTGATGTGACATTCATTGATGAATCGCAAATATCATGCACTTTCCAAAAAGGTATTGGTAAAGTGATTCCTTTGGAGATCTTTATTGGCGGTCAAAATGTCAGAGGAAACTTTAGTTATAAAGTTCCTGAAATCTCAGAGATTCCAAATAGTGATACATCTGGCTCAATAATCACAATCACTGGAGACAACTTTATTCCAAAAGATGTTCCAGATGGTGGTCCATCATCAAGCTATGCTGATATTAATGGAAAGAAATGCACAGATTATCAATGGATAGATTACAATCAATTTTCATGTAAAATTCCAAGTGGAATTGGAAAGAACATACCTTTCAAGCTATTCATTGGAAATCAAACACATACAATCAATCATCAGATTTCTTACAATAGTAAATATCATAAAATTTAAACAAAACTATAAATTAAATATTAATTATTAAAAATTATAAATTTTAATTATAATATAGAACCTTCACTACCATCAAACTCTGATTATAACGGACCAACAAAAGGTGAATTCAACTTGGTTATCAGTGGATCAAACTTTGTTCCTTCAAACTTGGCATCATCGACACCGACCAATGATCAAAACAACTATGTCAAGATTGGTGGAAAATCATGCCAATCACTAACTTGGAAAGATTCAAATTCTTTGCAATGCAAGATTCCACCTGGTACAGGCCAGAAGAAGTCAATTGAAATCAAAGTTGGAGGTCAAATCAATGATCAAAATACCTTTTTCTCATATCAAAGTATGTTAAATTTGTTTATTTATTTTTTTGTATTAATAACATAAATTAATTTTTATTCTTGATAACAGAGCCAATAATCACAGAAATCAAACCAAATAGAGGAAGAATGGCGAGAAATACAATTGTAGAAATTGTTGGATCAAACTTTGGAAATATCAAAGATACTGTTACCATCGATGGTCAAGACTGTCCTGTTTTCACTTGGAATCATGAATCTATTGTATGTGTTGCGCCACAATCAACAAACGAAGGTTCGAAAACAGTTTCAATTACAGTTGATTCACAACAGTCCAACCAAGATATCACGTACACCTACTATGACAAACCAAAGATAGATCGAATTGAACCAAAAGAAGGATCTGTGGATGGTGGTGAGGAAATCACAATCTATGGATCCAATTTAATTGAAGAAACTAGCACTTTGAAAGTATATTTCAAGAACCTTGAATGTTCAATCGTATCTTCGACCAACGATCAAGTCGTTTTCATAAACAAACGCGGAGGTGGTCAAAACATTGAAATCTACATTAAGCATATAAATCCTGAACTTTCAGATCAAATTTCAAACAAAAATAGTGAATTCTCTTATTCAGGTAAGTTTATAGCTTATTTTTTTTATTTCATTCCACGATTATAATTAAATATTGATTTGATTCAATTTTAAATATTTAGCTCCATCAATAACAAGTATTGATCCTTCATCAGGAGATAAGGATGTAAGAAGATTGATTCAAATAAGTGGTTCAAATTTGGGTCTTTTTGGAGAAGATACAGTGGTAACAGTTGGTTCTCAAGACTGCTCTAATGTGCAAGTATTCTCATCATCCAAAGTATCATGTATTGTTCCAACCTCACCTGTTACAACCATTGCAACTGTCCAGTTGACATTCTATTCAAGATCTACCACTTCAACCTATCAATATACTGAAGAGGACAGCAGTAGTAGTGAGAGTAGCAGTGAGAGTAGTAGCGAGAGTAGCAGTAATAGTGAAAGTGGAAGCCAAGAAGAAGAAAAGCCAAAAATAACTTCACAAGAACTCTTTATTCTTGGAATTCCTCCAATAGAATGGACATCTACACCGATTCTAAACATACCTGTGATAGTTGTTTTTACGTTGACAGGTCCCAGTCCAATAGAAATATTCTCAAAGACAATGAAATTGATTCCACCACCAGACTTTACCTATCCATTCTCTGATTTTGATTTAATCAAAATAGAGTGGGGAAAGATTGCATCTGCTGTAATCACTGGCACAAAGATAAAGGTTAATATTAAATTCAATATCAATTTCAAACTAAAGAGTGGCAAGTCATGGTCATGCGAGACCGATGGTTCAGACGGTGACGATAAGGATGAAGATGGATGGCCCAGACCAAGCGAGGAGAATGGTGTTGATCAGGGTAAATTCCCTGCATGGCTATTACCAGAAGGAAGTGATCCAAATCAAATACCCGAAGTACTACCATTGCCACCTTCACTCCAACTCAAGACTACGATCAAAGGTCGTTTGTTTGACGATAGAAACTTCAACATGAAATTGGATTCCAATGACATTCCTATTGGTGGCAAATTATTTACAATTGGTGTTGCTCAAGGAGATGACTTTATTTTTGGTAAGGTATCTCAAGATGGTACCTATGAGATCGTGGTAGACCAACAACAACTTGGACTATATACACTATTCATCACTTCATCGCCAAACTTTGAAAATCCATCATATTTCCTTCCACAAACAAGATTCCATATCCCTATTACATTTGAGGGTTGGGAGCAAAATATTCCATTATTTACAAAATCAGGACTTGGATGCCTAGGAACTGTTGAAACCTATTCAAAGAATGTAACATTACAATATGGTGATTATAATCTTTTGGATTATGGAGTATATATGTTTGAAACTACAACACTAAAATTCCCAGATTATTGTTTAGTCAATCAAGTTGGTCAAAAGATATCAATAAGATACAGTAAGTATAACTGTATTAACATTGATTTTTTATTTTTATTAATGACTAATATATATTTTAATATTAGAAACAACACTCGATTTATCATTGTTCTTAGATACCAATTTGGACGGTGAGAGAGATACTTCAATTTCATCAGCCAATTTCGATATTATATCAAAAGTAGATGGAAAACAGTTAATCAGAAGCTATTCATATCCAATTAGTAAAGCTATTGATTTACCATCTAGCTCAGTTATTAGATTCAAACCAAATCTTGTAATTACACCGATTATCAATAACTATGTTATCGATGTTGACGATCCTACAAAGATTTCAACTGTCTCTGTAACACTTGGATTCTTAAATGTTCCACCATCCAAGACATTGGCATTCACTAGCACCAACTCACAATCACTCTCACTCGCCTTTGGAAAGTACACCAACCAATTCTTTGACAATATCGATTGGATAGAAAGCTCATTGTCTTTCACACCAAGAACCAACCAAACTGTAATATTCACCAAAGATGGTCAAGTAAACGGAAGAATCATTACACCAAATGGAAATGAGTTTTTACTTGACAAAATAACCTATGGAAACATTGAAATTGTTAATCAATGTAAGTAATTTTATTTATTATTATTATTAATATTATTTTACTTATTAATCCTAATATTCTAAAATAGATCTATTTTCAAAATCAATTCCAATAACTGGTGGTAGGATTGTTATTAGTAATGACTATTCATATAAATCGGCATCATATTTTGTGGACTCTGTTCAAATAGAATGTAATCCCATTGATATTGGATTGGAATGTACAATTCCAGAGTGGAGTGGTGGTCCATTATCTAAAGTAATCACATCGAGATGGAATGATATGGATCTTTATAATATTCATACTCTAACCTATTTACCATCCGATCCGACGACCTCTACGACATCCACCACATCTACTACATCTACCACAAGTACAACCGGTGAGATTAGCAGTACAACTGATAGTACAACTGGTGGAGATGGTGGAACATCGATTACCTATTTCTATGGATATATTTATAATGATACCAACTTTAACAATATGTACGATGAAGAAGAATCATTTTTAGCAAACACGAGTATTCAGATTTTTGGTCCAAGCTTTGACCTCATAACATCGAGTAACTCAAGTGGAATATTCTTTTATGATATCACACAACCTGGAAACTATATTATTAAATTGCTTAATAATGATGAAGAAACACCATACTTTATGCCAACCCAATATATTTCTATTACTGTTACCAACCAAATTGAAATTAAAAGAAATATTTCGGTATTTTGGAAATGTAAGAATTTTTATAAATTATTATTAATATTTACTAACTTTGTTTTCTTTTAAATAAATAAATAGCTATCTTTGGATGTGTTGGAACAATTACCAATGAAGAAAGCGAATCGATTACTATTCAATATGGATCATTTAATTTATCGAATTTCAATTATAACTATAGCTCAGAGTATCACACTTTCTCTGTAAGTTAATCCGTCAACTTGATTTGTTAAATATTATTATTAACTTTATATTTTCAAATAACAGTTCCCATCTATTTGCAATATTATTTTACAACAATCAATAATCACAGTTGGATACAGTAAGTATTTAATTAATAACAAAAACATAGTAGTAATTTATTAATTAAAAACCTCTAGAATCAAAATTGAATCTAACCTTATTTTTGGATGATAACTTTAATGGTTTGAATGATGATAATGCAACATATCCAGTCCAAATATCAGTTCTAGTTCAATCGAATTTGAATGGAGAACAATTAAATAGATATTATAATGTTAATTCAGTTCCATCCTTCATTGTTACTGATGTCCCAGGAGAATCATTCGTTTATGTTTCAAAGAATGTTGAATCATCGAACACCACTATTTCCCTGAACAACATAACATATTCGATTGAACAACCAACAACCATTTCAACTACATTTGACAACTTAATATTATTCAAGTCCAATCCGAATAACAGTATCACCTTGTTCAACGACATTACAACATCCAACTTTTCATTGACAATCCCATATGGGAAATTCAATTCATCATTCTTTAATAATATTTCATGGAATAATTCAATATTGGCACTCACAACAAATTCAGATCAACATGTAGCATTAACTTTACTCAATGGATCAACTATTTTAATTAGAAATAATCAATCTTCAACCATTATAAATCTCAACATAACATCAATTGAATTGATCTTTTTCGGTAAGTTGATTAACAATAATTAATCAAACAAATATATTGACTTTTTTTTTTTAGACCTATTCAATAATATTACAATAACTCCATTAAGTGGAGGAACAATACAATTGAATAATATCTTTTGGAACTATTCGGTACAACCAGAATTAATTGTTGAAGGATCACAGATTAATTGCTCCATTTCAATTGACCCATCATTTGTAAATTGTTCAGTTCCGCCATATTTGATGGGTGATTTCACAAAACCAATAGTAATGAATTGGAATGGAATGAATCTATATCACATTGGTAATATTACATATGAAGCATTAACAAGTACAACCTCTTCTGGTGAAAGCACAACCACGACAAGTACAACTGATATTGGAACAACTTCAGACAGCACAACCACCACTACTTCCTCTGGTGACAGTACTACAGGTACAACCTCTTCTGATGAAAGCACCCCCACCACTACTTCCTCTAGTGACACTACAGGTACAACTGAGATTGGAACAACTTCCTCAGACGGCTCAACTTCAAATGATGACAGTACTACCTCTACAGGTGAAAGCACAACTTCATTAACAGGTACAACTGATTTTGGAACAACATCCCCTGATGACAGCACAACCAGCACTACTACCTCGACAGGTACAACCTCTTCAACATCCTCTGTTGATACTGGAGTGCCAGACATTTCAACTAATGGTTTCTAAAATTTAGAACATAAATAAAAATAATAAAAGGATATTTATTTATCATAAATCCATATATTCTATTAATTTTATTGGGTGAGTTGGAAGTTCTTTAGAAGGATTTAATACAAGTTGAAAGTAGTCTGTGTTGATCCATTGATTGAACTTTAGACCGACATTTTCCATTGAACAAAGGAATCGAAAACCAAATCTTTTGTGTAGCTTGATGGAAACATCATTGCCACCACTAGCAACACCAATCATATTATAGTAATTCATTTCCTTTGCAATTTCGATTATCCTCTCCAATAACAATGAACCAACACGCTTTCCACGATGCTCATGATGTATATAGATGCTGTCGGTACTGGTATAACGATATCCTGATCTTGCACGGTATCTAAGAAGGTAACAATAGCCAATTACTATCTCTCCGTCTTTGCCTCTAGTAGTAGCAACAATATACGGATGTTTCTCTTTTATAACGACTTCTTCGTACCTAGCCTTCATTTCATCCACTGAAATCTCAACCTCTTCAAAAGTTGATATTTCATGTCTGATCGAGTAATTATAGATATCTGTTATAGCAGCTATATCACTGTATTTAGCATATCTGATATTGATAATATCGCTGTACATTGTTTAAATATGATGATGCTTTTACAAAAAAATAAACTATTTATATCTGTTCAAAAACAAAAACCCTTTCCCCTTCTGAAATTTTTAGCAAAAGAAATACGTCACACAATTCTTACTAAATTCACAAAAAAAAATAAAGTAGTTATAGCACATCGATGTTAGCAAGTTATTGTTTTGTGGGGGATACCTTTTTTCAAGGTCTTGTTTATTATCTATATTTTATATTTGGATAGGGATCAAATATTATACTTGATTCCTTTAAAACTCTCCAAGTTGTTGAAGACATTTTCTTGCTCTCCAGTCAAGGATCGATGGGAAATCATATTGAGTGGAGTTGTATGATTTAGCTTTCTTGATATGAGCTTTGGCATCTGATTTCTTATCCTCGAGAATTGCAATCTCTGCTAATCCTACATTTGAATAAGGAACGATAAAATGATCGTAACCTATCTGTTTTTCATATGTCAAAGATGTCTGAATAATAATCAAGTTAGTTAAATAATATCCAAATAAATAATGTCCATTTCATTACTTACTGAATAATATTTCTTTGCTTCTGTTCGTTGATCTAATTGTTGATAGTTTGCACCGACCATGTAGTTTCCGGCGGCCAACTCTTCAGGTGTCAGCGATGGCAATGTGAGTGCCTCCAAGATAATCTTGTTGGATGCTTCGAAATTGTGTGCTTCGTTTAGTAGTGCGGACTGTGCGTATGCTCGTTCGAATGCATTCAGTTTCTTGTTCTTAAGGTAACGGTTGGCCTTACGGAGAGAGAACTCATCGAAATCGTATCCTTTTCTGACGTTTTGCTCGACACCGGACATCACAGTCAGCGCTTGTTCACGGTTGTCCATCATCTCGTAGCAATAGGCCAGCTGATACTGAATGAATGCCTTGAATCCAGAGGAGGTTGTATCCTTGAGGAACTTTGAGAGATGTTGCTCGGCAACCGTCCAATTCAAATTCAAAAACTCGTTGTAACCCAATTCCGACTCCAAGAACAACTGTAGCTGCTTCAACTCACCCGAGTTTTTCAGAGCATTATTGTAGCTGGCCGACGACTGTTGAATTATACCTTGCTTTCTCAAGATTGCTCCTGACATATAATTTATCATTGCTCCATCCGGATATCTCTCCAACAGATCCTTTAATGTTGGAGCGGCTGCTTCGAAATCCTCGAAAAAGAATGCATATAATAAAGTATAACAACATTTTGCCATGACAGCTGTTCGTAAAAATAACAAACATAAACATATTAATAAAAATAGAGAGAGTGATATAGATAACAAACTTGATTATATTTACATCTAATTCCAGTGGTTACATCTGCAGATAATTTAATTTCCTTCAAACCTTCCATTCTGTTTGCTTTGAATCCAATTCCTTCGACCAACCAGACGTATTGTGGTGGAACAACGGAGACGAGGAAATGGAATATTCCAACACCGTAATAAGCTAAACTAACGAGGTGTTGATAAGCTGGGAATGTAGTTGGCAGCTGTACTACTTGCTCGAACGCTTGGTAAAACTGCTTCCACGACTTTCTAAATGACATACCGGCCTTGATGTTGTTCTGTGCCTTGAATTCTATGATACCTTTCATGACCATAGTCTCTGCATACACCAACTTGGCAATGAGATACTCGGCTCTGGTGAAAGCCGACTGTGAATCTGAACCATTGTTGTTTGCGCTGCTCGACAGCTTCTTTTCGTCTTTCTCTTGTTTCAAATACAATGGTTTCTGTGAGAGTTGAAGAGCACGTGCCAACTTTTTACACTCGGCGATTCTCTTGGATGCTTCTTCGTTATCTTCCTTTGTCTCTGTTAATACTGCTTTAATAAATGCAATATCCGCATACAATAGAGCAAACAATGGTAATTGACTATTATATTTTACCAATATTTGTTCACATTCTGAAGTCATATCGATATTAATATTCTGAACTCACTTTATCGTCATAACAAACAACTCATTAACTTACCTCCAAGTTTAAATCCCCAAAACAATTGAATTGCTTGGTGTAATTGATCTAATTGTTCTGTATTCATTTCTTAAATCTAATCAATAAATAAACTATATATATATAATCTTTTATTTATTTTAAAAAAAAAATGATTTGATTTATTAATAAATAAATAAATGATACAACAACAACAAAACAGGGAATATAATAGATAAAATAAAGAACAAGCAAATATCCAAAAAAAAATCTGAACTGATTAAAAAAAAAAAAAAAAAAAAAAGAGGATGATGATATGACCAGCAATGAAAAAAACCCTTACAATTGTTGGCTTGATTTGCTCTGTTTTCTGGCTGGTTCTGTTGTTGTTTTTGCTAACTTATATAAATTATAGTTTATTAGTTATAGTTAAGTTATTGTACTGGTAAATAATCGATTATTATGTTTGATGACAATGGTGGTGGTGACGATTTATTTTCAATCTATAAAATGGAAATGCATCAACCTGTGTAAAATAAAGTAAACAAAAATTTAAATAAATGAAAAAAAATTAAAATTTTTAGTGATTTGATTTATAACAATAATAATCGGTTTTATTTTGTGTTTCAAAAAAATTAAAAAATCATTGATATTTATAAATGTGAAATTTTTTTTGTGTCTATTAACACCCCTAACAATCATACCATTAAATGAATTTGCAAAAAAAATTGTAAAAAATGATGATGTGTACAATTTTTATTTTATTTTAATCAGTTAGCAAAAATATTATAAAACTTTAAAATATTTAAAGATTTTTTAAAAATTATTAATTTATATTTATTATTAGATATAGCTAATTATGTGTTTGGAAAATGATCACTCACTGAGTGTAATATCATTATTATGTTTTTGGGAGTACCAATCAAACGACTGATAACCATCGGAATTGATTTTTTTGATTTTTTTTTCCAGCAGCACCAACACTCAGCCCAAAAAAGTACCATTATTTTTATTATATTTTTATTTTTTAATAATTAAAAAACTGATAACATCATCACATCATGATTTATTTTTTTTTCTGCAGTTATACCAATTTAACTTATTTGTACATTTATTTATTTATTTATTTATTATTAGTTATGATTAGTTTCGAATAGTTTAAATATAATCATTTAAACATTCATTTAAATTGTTTAAAAAAAAAAAAACCATATTAGTAGAGGAGGAGGAATAATATTACATTACATAAAATGCAAAATCTATCACCTCAACTCATTGCAAAAATACTCTTTTTAGAGTATAAACAATATAGTTACACCGGAAATTATAATATTGTTTATAGTAAAAAGAAATCCAATGAAAATAGTGCTGCTACTGGTGGCGGCGGTGTTGTTGGAAATGATGTTTTGGAGAATGGGGTGACTGCCACAGTTGGAGGAACCGCTGAGTTGACCACACACAGCAATAACCATAGTGATACTAACACTAGTGATGTTTATGTTTTACATTTTGATCGTCAGAACTATGCTTACCGGCTGCTTATTAAACACTCTCTGGTTTGTCGGCGTTGGAAGGACGGTGTCATCAATCTGATCCCGCTGAATCGCATTACCATCACCGATACGCATGGTCTACGTCTTCTCGTCTCCTTTATCAACAGAATCAACAAGCTGCCACAGTTGACTGATCTCAACTTTATTGTCTCCGAGCAGCTTAAGGGTGCATCTCCATCGCAACACTCACTCTATCATCAACACTGGGTTGCCAGCAGCAGTGCCGTTGGAGGTGGCTCGTCGGTCAGCGCTACATCCTCTTCAACCTACCAAGTCTATAATAACACTTCTATGTCCAATATATTTCCAACGTTTCCAGCTTACTCCTCTGTTGAGTTTGCATCACTTCAAAGCAACAACAACAACAAAAACAATAGCAATAGTAACAATAGCAATTTAAGTACTGGAAAAAGATTTTCAATGGCTTTGATGAATTTACTACCAAAGGAATTGGATGTATTAAGAAAAGAAGATTTGGATAAACTATTAAAGAGTGGATTGCTTATTAAAAAATTAAGATTGACGCATGACTCTTGGAAGGCATACTATCCTTTGATTATCTCAAAGACTCTGGTTGCATGGCCACTGGAGACTCTGGATCTCAGTGGAAATAATCTGAATGACGCAACAGTGATTAATATCCTTCAGAATCTGGCATCACTACGCTCGCTCCATCTTCGTAGTCTGAACCTATCACATAACCAACTATCGAACAGTGTTATCCTTACGCTTGCACGCTTGGTAAAGAATTTCCAGGCACCCAACAACCTGAATCTATCACACAATCTCATTACATCGGAGCCCATTAAACCGCTGTTGGAATCAATGAAATCAGCGACCTCACAATTTACATTGCAACTTGCCAACAATAGAATCAACGATCTCGGTGGAGTATTGTTTTGTCGCTACCTCCAGACCAACTCGAATCTGATATCACTCAATCTTGCCAACAACAACCTCACCTGTGAAACATCGATTCTGCTTACGGATGCCCTCAAATCTCAGAGTGGATCCAACATGAAATCTTTGAAACTCTCACTCGTTGCAATGGGACAGGAGGAGATGAAAGCATTTGAGTCGGCACTGCGCTCGCCCAACTGTCGATTGGCCCGACTCTCGATGGCGGCCTGCGCAGTCACTGGAATTGCCGGCGCGACACTCGCCCAGGCAGGAGCACTCTCCACCTCGCTCGTTCATCTCGACCTCCGCTACAACATGATCGCGCCAACTGGCGCCATCGCTCTCGCAACATCGATCGCCACAAACACCACACTCCAATCGCTCAACATTGGCTACTGCTCGCTCGGCCAAGACTTTGGCACGCAGCTCGGCAACAATCTGCAACGCAACCGAACACTCACCAAACTCTGGGTCAACGACAATGCAATCGGTGCCGACGGATTCATCGCCATTGCAGACGCGCTCGCCACCGCCAACTGCCGTCTCCGACTACTCGACCTCAGCTCCAACTGCACCGTGCACGAGACACTCGGACTGCCTGCCGTCTCCAAGCTCGCCGACGCACTCGCTTCCAACAGCTGCACACTGACCGACCTCAATCTCTCGCGTAACCGTCTGGGACACGAATCACTCAGTCTGCTGGCTGCATCGCTACGCACCAACCGCGTACTTGCTTACCTCAACCTGAGTGGCAACTACATTCGTGGCGAGGGTGCACTCGCACTCAAGGGTGCACTCCACATCAATCGCAGTCTACGAGTACTCACCATGAACGGTGCAGGACTGCTAATAGACGGAGTAAAGACAATTCTACAATTCCTACAGCAACAACCACAGCATTGTTCACTTGATGCGATACACCTCGACAACAACCTGCAGGACGACTCAGAGGTTGCACAGATCGAACCACTAGTTCATCAAACACTTGCTGACAACAAGAGAATCAGTGAACTAGATGTTCTACCACATATACTAGAACGAAGATCTCAACCCTACACTCGTCAACGTCATTACTACAAAACCAAAAAGTATCTACTCAAGCTCTATGAGAGAAAGCTACTCACCAAAGAGAAACTTATAGATCAATTTTCTAATTTATTAAAAATTTAAAAAAACATCATAAATATCATAAATATATATATATATAGTTATTTTATATAAAAATACATTATATGTATATATAATAGATTAAATTAAAATAAATAACTATAGTTTAGTTTGTTCATCATCAATCAATTACCTTTCTCTTTTATAAAAAAAAAAAAAAAAAAAAAAGATATGAAAAATTTAAAAAAAAAATCTCATGAGAATTTTCTCTTGTCTTGAATCTAATTTTGATGATGTTATTGTTGTTCTGATTAAATTTAATAGTTAGTTTTTGTTTGTTGTATTTTAATTTGAAAGAAATAAAGAAATAATGAATAATCCAACAAGTAGTTGGATTGATATTGGAGATTGGGTGGTCTCAAAGAGAGAGATCTACAATATGTCTTGGGATGTTGACTTTGAAAAGAATATATTGGTTGCTGCTCCCAATGGTGGTCCAATCGCAGTAACCCGTGATAGAACTAAAGCAATTGAAATCACTGCTCAAACTGCCAAACCATATCTATTCATTTATTCTGCTTCTGGTAAACTTATATCTTCAACAATAGTATGTATCATCTAACTTACAACACAATAAAGATTGATATTTAACTTTTATTTCTATATATATCAATATATTATTCATTTTTAGCTAAAAGAAAGTGAATGGAAAGCAAGTGTAGTTGGTATGGATTGGGTTAGTCAAGAACGTTTAGTTATAGTTTTATCGTATGTCTTATTCTTATCTTAATTTTATCACAATTCAATGTAATCAATTCAATTACTTACTTAAACCTACTCGAATATGATAGGAATGCAACTGTTATAGTTTATAATATATTTTGTGAAGAGATTAGCAATAATTCATACTCTAGTATTAGAGATGAAGTAAGAGAGGTCAAGATATTCAATAATGGTGTTGTCTTCCTCACTTCAGTGTATCCAACAACTGGTGGTCCACCAAATGGTCCACAAGATCCAAGAATGAACAACGATAGAATGAATATGAGTACTGGTGGTGGTTGGCGATTCTATTATATTGAATTATTTAGACGTATGTACTAGTTAGCTATATAGATATAGATATTTGATAATCATAGATCTAATCTAATAATATATATATATGTATTTTGATATGTGATAACAGCTGTACCAGTACAATTTGCAGAAATACATGAATTGGACGGAAATGTTAAACCGGCATGGGATATTGTAGAGCCACATATGACAGCCACCAGCATTTTGGATGTAGAGTTGTTCGTTGCTACCAGAGGATCATTGTTTAGATTGAATTCTTCGGATGCCAAGAATCAATTGTTGTCACAGAACTTCTTAAAGATCGTTGTCAGTCCGTGTGGTAACAAGATGGCATGTCTATGTCCATCTGCAGCACAAGACTCTATTGATCTCTACATCTATCGTACCGATTGCTCACAACACATCAAATACACCAACGTTTCCAAACGTATTCCACACACTCTTAAATGGTCTGGTTCCGACGGTGTAATGATGGGTTTCTATAGTTCACTTAAATATTTTGAATCCGGTTGTAATACGATGTAAGTAAAAATATAATATAAAACAAACACCACTTAATCTAAAATCTTAATATCTAATATATCTTTTTTTCTTTATATATATCATCATCAATCATCTTTTAATAAAAACAGTGTTACAGAAGATAAAGAATCAACTGTTCCATTATATTTGGTTACTGAAATCGATGGACTTAGAATCATTTCTTCGAGAACAACAGACTTCTTTTGCAAGGTTCCAGATGAAACAGTAGATATTTTCACAATTGGTTCGGTTACACCTTCTTCTTTATTATATACTGCAACCGAAGATTTCCTTGTAGGTTGAAGCGCTGCTGTGATATAAATAACTTTAGTGTGCGTGTACTAATTAGGTTTTTGATTTAAATTTTAGAATCATAGTCCAAAAGCAGATGAATATATTAGAGGTATTAGAAATGAATTGGATATGGCAGTCAATACCTGTATTATTGCAGCGGGTTACGAATTCAGTCGATCGGAACAGAATAAGTTGTTAAAGGCAGCATCGTTTGGTAAGTGTTTCTTGGATAGCTACAATCCGGATCTCTTTGTTCACACCTGCAAGGCATTGCGTGTGCTCAATGCCGTTCGTCACTTTGAGGTCGGTATTCCGTTGACTCTACAACAATACAACTACATGGGAGCAGAGGGACTGGTCCGTTGTCTCATCGAGCGTCGTTCACATCTCTTGGCCTGGCGAATTTGCGACTACTTGAAGATAAAGGCTGACTTTGTTTTGAATCACTGGGCCTGTACAAAGGTGCGTACCAACGAAGACGAAGAAGTCCTCTCTCGAATTATCATCAACAAGTTGCAGTCGGCACCGGGAATTTCCTATGCCAATATTGCTTCCGCTGCATACAGTGTCGGTCGTCATCATATCGCCACAAAGCTGCTAGAGTACGAACCAAAGGCTGCCGAACAAGTTCCACCATTGTTAACTATGAAACAGCGTGACATGGCGTTGAACAAAGCAATTGAGTCGGGTGATACCAACTTGGTGCATTTAGTGCTGCTCAACTTGGAGCGTAACGAGAGAAACACCTATTTGGACACTGTTTTCTCAAAGAAGGTTGCACTCGACCTGCTTCTATCTTTCTCGAAACAAAAGGGAAATCTCGGACTCTTGAAAGAGGTCTATACCATCAAACAACAATCAACCGAACTTGCATTGACATTTATGTATGAAGCATTCCGTTCCGGCGACTTGGACCAACGTGTCAAGTCGTTCGGTATGGCAGTGAATGCATTCAACTCATCAAAGGACAAAGATATTCATCTCTATGCAAAACTCACTGAGGACCAAATCAAATTGGAACTTCTTCAGAAGGAGTTGGAAACATCGATGCCCGATGCTTCTTTCCTCGGTCTGTCACTTGCCGACACTATGTACCAGTTGGTGTTACTCGGTGAGCAGAAGCGTGTCAGTAAGATCAAATCCGAGTTCAAAGTGACCGACAAGCGTTTCTGGTGGACCAAGATCAAAGCTCTCTCCATCTCTGGTCAATGGGAGGAACTTAATAACTTCTCGAAAGAGAAGAAGTCGCCCATTGGATATGAACCATTTGTAGAGGTCTGTCTCGATCAAAACCAACAAGTCGAAGCACTCAAATATATTCCAAAGATTCAAGACACTGTCAACCGTTGCCAATCTTACATTCAAGTTGGATATTTCCGTGAAGCTGCAGAGACTGCTTTCAAAGATAAGAATTTAGATCTTTTAAATTTCGTAGCTAAAAAGTAAGTAGTCAAAATAAGATTTCATTTCTCAATCAATACCAAGCAAGGCAATAATCACTAACAAACATGTTGAACTATTATTTATTATCTAGATGTACAAATAACGAAGTAGTATTAAATTTAATTGATCAAATGAGAGCTCAATTGTCAAAATAAAAATGAAATTAAAATTAGCAATTTTTTAAATGATTTGGTAAAGGTTGGATTCGGATGAGTGATCATTCCCATTTTGATCACTTAAGTTCATTTTGAAAAGTGATTGTAAATTTGTGCATCTGAGGTAACATTATTCGAAGCATGTCATCAACCCATCGCTATAATTTGCATGATCTTATAACCTTTCCCAGGCAAAAAAAACCCAAAAAATTGATCTTCGATTTCTTTTATTTTTTAAATTTAATTTCATTGTTTGTTATAACCACAGGGTGATACAAACTGTTTAACAAAAAAAAAATAAAGGAGTTTAGTTTCCCTTTAGTTTAAATCATTTTGATTTCATTATAAATATAAATTTTAATTGCTTTCAGACCAAATAGTCATCTTGTAAATATAATATTATTTATATTTGTTTAGTGAACTATGGGTTTAATTTCAATAGCAATTATAACCATAGTGTTTTTAGCAATTTATTCTTTTGTAGGTTGTTCTTTGTTAGGTTTTGAAAAAACTTTCTTCTAACAATGTGTGTTTATAATATTTTTAGTATAAAAAGAACTTTGATCCGAAAGAAAAATTAAAAGGACCATTGCAATTACCAATCTTTGGAAGTTTATTATCATTGGGTAAGTTTATATAGCTATAACGTTTTGTAACAATAGAGTCAAATTAATTGAAATGATATCTTTAAAAGGAAAATTACCTCATCATACTTTGATGAGATGGGCCAATAAATATGGAAAGGTATTCCGACTCTATATGGGTGATTACAGAACTGTTGTTGTTAGTGACCCTGTCATGATTCGTGAAATATGGGTAAAAAACTTTGAAATCTTCTCTGATAGACCACATCTTCCTACCTTCGAGTATTTGAGTGATGGTTACCATGATCTCTCTTCATCTGACTATACCCTTTGGAAACACAATCGTAGCATTGTTGGTAATGCCTTCTCAAAGATGAAATTGAAGAATGTTGGAACTCACCTCGACAGACAATGTAAATTGTTGTTAAAAAGAATGAAGGAATTTCAAGATTCTGGTGAAGTTGTAGGTTAATCTCTTTTTTTTTACTTATTATTTATCACCGAAAATATTAATTAATTCTTTATTTTTATTATTAGTTTTATCCAAGAAATCATTTAAAGAAATTCTCTTTGAATATTATTCTATCGATGGTATTCAGTGAGGAGGTTTCTTATGACGAAGGTGTTAGTGGAAGAGTCTTGGAACAGTTGATTAAACCAATGGACCGTATCTTCGAACTTAGTGGAACTGGAAATCCACTAGATTTCATAAAGATTTTGGGACCCGTTTCAATGTTTCTCATTAAACTCATGGTTCAAAAAGATTACCATTTGATTAAAGGATATCTCAGTCAATTATACGAAGAACATCTCAAGAATGTTGATCCTAACAAGTATGTTGTAATTTTATACTATATTATAATTTAATTATTTTTATTAATATTTTATTTATTAATTTTCTCTCTACAAGTCCCAGAGATTTGTTTGATCAAATCATCACATCCGAATATCCATCCGCCAAAGAAAAGAATATCTTAGGTATTAGTAGCGACATGATCTCTGCCGGAACAGACACAAGTGCAACTACTTTGTTTTGGTTCTTTTTGTACATGTGTAACAACCCACACATCCAGGAGAAGGCATATAACGAAATCAAAGATATCGTTGGTTCAGATAAAGAAGTTCTTTTGTCTCATAGAATTAGTACTCCCTATACCTACGCCATTATCAAAGAGATTTTGAGAATTCGTCCTATCGGACCATTGAGCATCCCAAGATCATGCAATGAGGATTGTCAAATCGGTGGCTTTGAATTCTACAAAGGTGTAAGTAATTTTATGCTGGTTCAGATAAAGAAGTTTGTTTTTCAATGTTAATGTTATTAATAATTTTTAATGAAATTAGGACCAATTAATCATGAATATCTTTGCTGTGCATCATGACGAGCAATACTGGACTGAACCAGATAGATTTATACCAGAGAGATTCTTGTCAAACAATCATGCAGAATATTGGATTCCTTTCAGTATTGGACCAAGAAATTGTGTTGGATTAAAGTAAGTATTTAATTTAATAAATATTTAAAGATATTCATTTTATTAACCTATTCTTGTTATTCAAAAGTTTGGCTTTGGACGAAATCTATATCGCTGTTGCCAATATCTTGTTCAACTACAAGATCACATCTGAATCCGGTAATCTAATCGATGATACTGAGGGTATGTTGTTGAAAGATTAACTAATATTATTTTATACTAATGAATTCAAATTTATTTTATTTATTTAAAGTCTTTGGATTAACTACTCATCCAAATGATTTCGGTGTAAAGTTGGAGTCAAGATTCTAAAAAAAGAATCAATATCTTATCTTATTAATATCAATAATAGTATATTAATCACTCATAATAATTTTTTTTTAATCCTCAATAAAAACTGGTTAATTTTACCAAGAAAGTCCTAAATTACATACGTTTATCAACTTTGAATTATCTTTGTTATCAACCAAGATCATTCTAATTTTCAATTTCCTGTTCTATTACCTAAAAGTCAGACCATATAATAGGGATTACTTAGACGTGATCCTAAGCTTTGGTCTTCTTAAAAATCTTTATCTTATCTATTTTGTAATTGATCTTTTTTGTTTATTTTTATAATCGTTATTCTTAATTATCCTATTGTACTTTTGATTTCGATGGTTTCATAAAGTATGATTGAACTACGTCCAATGATAAACCTAAGAAAACCAATGCTATGGACGACCACTGAAGGGCCGATAGTGAGTGTCCAAACCAAAAGATTGAAATAAGAATTGAGAAAAACTTTCTAGTTGTTGTTACAGTTGTGCATGTGAGAGCGCTGAAGTTCTTTGTCGTCAAAAAGATAAAGTGTTGTCCGAGTGCACTTGTGATACAGAAAATAAAGATTGGTCCAATGATTTCTGGATATTTAATGATATATTGAATTGCTGGTACAATCTCTCCTTTGATTGCAGAAACTAAGAATAATAAATGAATTTAATATTAATATAAAATGTTATTATTAGCCAACCAATGTTGTTGTTGTTGTTGGTGAATGATTCAAATATTATCAAATAATACTTACTTGCAAACATAAAGAAAGTATTCCAAAGATTGGTGTAAAGCATCATACTGTTCGATGATGGATTGTAGACTCTTACGTATTGATCTTGTGATGGACCGATTACACCATCCAAGAGGAGTGATCCCAACAATAGCAGGTTTCCAAAGATGACATTGGAATCAAACTCCACTGAAGTTGTGGAATGCTTCTTTCCTGATGGCCACATAAACATGGCGACACCCATCGAGATAACGAGCACAATGAAATATTTCATTGCAGAGTAACGACGTTTGAAACAGAGAACTCCCATCACCAACACTGGAATTGGCTTACATGACTTTGCCAACACCTGAGTGGGATAGCTTATGTAACGAATCGAGGTATTCGAGAGAAATGTGGAAATAACAATGAGCAACGCTGTATTTCTATATTCAGAGATTGGTGTATTGTCTTTCTTCTCTTTGGTGGCTACCTTTACGACCAAAGCCGACAAGTAGTTGACCAAACATTGAAGACCCAACAAAAATGCTGTAAACTGTCCAATCTTTTCACCATTATATTGTATTATATTACTATTTTATGAAATACCAATGTTAATAAACTTTGCTAAATGCTTGATGTAGGATATTGATTTGATATACATACAGTTTCTCTTGATAGACACCATATAAAAGATAGAATACATATATACCGGCAACACATATCAAAAACATGATCTCCATTTGAAATTTACTTGTCTTTTTATGCTCGTGAACAAGCAGATTGCTGATCCCATTGTCGATATTTTTATTATTTAGTTTTTCATTATCACTGTTGTTGGTTGTGTAGTGTTGCTCGTTTTGTTTACCTGTTTTATTCTGATTGTTATTCAGAACTTTCGATGATTGAACGACTGTCATTGATTTCTATGATTATTATTAATTAACAACAATATTGTTGTTACTGTATCTGTATTAATATATGTATAAAAAAAAATTGGTTGATTTCTTAAGAAATCATTAATTAATCAAATTTCCAAAGAAAATAAATAAATATGTATTTTATTTCTTTAATGAAATTATTATTTGTGTGTACTTCTATAATTATAATATTATATATTTTAGACCAATTACTGACTGCAACAACAAACAAACAAATAAATCTCAAATTTGACCTTTCATTCAGTTACCCCCTTATTTTTTTTTTTTTTTTTTTCTAGTTGCCACCGTCACGCATTTGTTTTTTTTTTTTTTTTGCAAAGACAACTAACAATGGTTGAATTTACCTATCTTTTTTTTATTTTTATATTTATTTATTTTATTGAAACATGATGTTAAAGAAGTCTAACTTCCAACTAGTCAATCCAATCAAAGAGATCTGGACGAAAGAGAAACAACAATATCAAAGGTACAATTGTAGGTTTGTTTTCATTTTGTTGAATGTTTTCTCCAGTTTCGCTACTGTTAATGGATTGTTTGATTGAAGATGACGATGAAACTCTTCCAAGATTAGTAATAGATTCTAAGAATACAAATATATTTTAAGTATAAACTCTTTTTTAAAATAATAAAATTAATCTTTTACCTACGAATTAGTGTCATGTTATTCAAATTATATGATCAATCTCTACTTTAAAGTAAAGATCCAATTTCATAAATAACAAATTATGTTAGTATTCACTTTTTTGAGTATTATTATTTATATAATTCAACCAAGTTGTTCTCGATTTCTAGTTTTGTTACTATAAACAGTAATAATAATTTTTGATATCATTCGCCAATAGAATGAATTTATTATATAAAGTAGCTAAATTGTTTTTTATTTATATATATGTACATGAATGAAAATACTCTTGTTGTGATTGATTATCTATTATTATCTACTCACAGCCATCTATCAATAAACATTGTGTTTATTTCGAAGTAATCCGTGTTAACAGATATTTATAAAAATATTTCATGAGGATAATAACATTACACACACTTTAAAGTCGGTTATTAAATATTTTTTGTTGTGTGAGGTGTGATTCGAATAAGAATAATTTTTTATTATGAGGGTGGTGGTTTGCAAATTTATTTTGGGAATAGTTATTGTTAGAGCGATAATTCAAATGAGATTTAAAAATATTATAAATAACAAGTATATATTTCAAAGAGTGGTACACTTCATTCATGAAGGTCACCATTTATATGCTTGCAAGTACAGAAATAATGAGATTGACGATGCATTATGGCTGGTGCAAACAGGGAGTTTCGAAATCTTGAGGAATAAGATATTGTTGGATGGCGTCAGTACTGATGATCTATGCTATCGGCTGTTGTATTGGCCAGTTGAATCACTGTCAATACTATTCGAAAAACAACGATTCGATATCATAGAGTTGTTGCTTGCCAACAGGAGTGTTGGCTCATTGCAATACTGTTTCTTCACAACCGATGTCATTGACAAAGCAGTTGCATCGAGTGCACCGATCTCACTACTTGAGAGAATCAATAGTCTGTTGCCAAGATCGATTACATGGCGATGTTATTCTAGTGCTGCGCAGGCCGGTCGTCTAGATGTCATCGAGTGGCTGAGGAAGAGTCGTGCCGATATCTTACCGACTGGCGAAGCAACTGTTAATGCAGCTGCCAATGGTCATCTTCATTTGATCAAATACTTTCATGAAAACGATGGTTGGGCAACTTTTAGCAAAAAGGTGCTCGATGCTGGTATTAAGAGTGGAAACCGTCAACTCATAGATTTTATCCTTGACAAGAGACCTGAAGGATTGTCGAACGAATCAATCGATCTACTTGCAGCCAATAGTGAACTACACGACATGATATTCACATTGGTAAGAAACAAGTCCGTCGATGCACAATGTACCTACAAGTCTCTGGTGCATGCCTGTCGATTTGGCAATTTGAAGCTGCTCAAGTTCCTAATGGAGAATGAAAAGAAGTTGACTTCTGTCAGTCAAGTACCGTTTACCAAGAAAGATATAGACTGTATTGGAAGAACCGAGTCATCGTTGTCGACTGCAATCAGATATTGTAATGTCAATTGTTTTGACTACCTTTCCAAACTACCGGTCTACAAGAGCTACATAGGAATTGTAACGACACAACTTCATAATAATCTACTAGTATCCGATCAGATATCTCCGGACAAACATATGGAATTGTTTCAATATCTAAAGTTGGGAAAGTACACATTCGATATCGAGTCGATAAACATTGCCGTTATTCTTGGTGACATTAAGTTGTTTGATTTGGCGATGACCCAATTTGGTAATTGCCTAACGTATGCCAGCATTGTTAAACTATTTCAGAATGCTGTCGGATATGTACATCTTGAAATGACGCTAGAACTGTACATTAGATATGTGATTAACAATACTGGAGCTGTTGGACAAGGAATTGCATTTGGATTGAAAATGAGACGATTAAATCCGACACCACCCGCCGACTTAATAGAGATACTCGAGCGGCTACATCATTTTCCAAATCATCCATTGAGACTGGCTCCAAGCCAGGTGTATGAGGCTGCCAGGACATCAGAGGAGATGCTGCGATACTTATTCACTTTCTATTCATCCGATAGTGATGTATCAAAATATTCATCTTCATACTTGGATACGGCAGCTGGTTTTGGATGTCTTGATATCGTGGAACACTGCTCAAAAGGAATACACTCGGATGAATTGAAAAAATGTTACTATACTGCTGCTGCACGTGGACAACTTCATATACTCCAGTATCTCACCAGTGAACACAATATCAAAGGTGACCAAAAGTCACTTGTAGAAGCGATTAAACAGGGTCATCTCAAAGCTGTAGAATACATCCATCGAACTGGTATCAATACACAGGTAGACACGTCAATGTTGAACACCGACAAGATTCAAATGAGCCATCATCTTGCTAGTCTAATGGAGATTCAAAATAGTCGCAACACTTTTTCTAAGAAGCTATATGGCAGCGACGATGATGACGATTACGTACAATCCTCGCAATTTCAGAAAACACAAAGAATATCAGCGATAAAGAATCTGTCACAGTTGAAGCTATTTTTCTCAAAGTGGTATCTAGAGTCAACCAGTTGTAAAATCAGTATTGATTTAAATACGATCCACTCATTGATAACCACCAACAAAATCGATCTACTTGTATTTCTATTGGAGGAAGTAAAATACAATCACTTTGATAAGAATATTTTCGGTCGTGCTGGAGACAACATCAACGCAAGTCTTTTTGGCTCGATATATGGTGGTAATTTCGAAACAGCCAACTACTTACTGGACTGTCTGATCAAGAAAAACCACTCGGCATTCCCTAGATCCCTATACAATACTCTCATAAATACAGTCACAGTCGAACAACAAGAGACATTACTCAACTATAGAATATTTCAATACATCAGACAAAGAATAACTAATGAAATCTTACCGTTGTTGGTAGATTGATTGGAAATAAAATAAGGCTAACAATATATAGTTGTATTTATAAATGATAAAAATTCTTTAAAGTTCTTTCTTTAAAGTTCTTTATTTTTCTTTTGAGTTAGAGTGGTTTGGAGGTGCAGATGCTGCAGTTCAAGATTTACTGTTGAACGACGTGTGTAACGTAGATTTCAATGTTTGGATTCAATACGATGACACTGAATGAGAGTGTTTGTCCTCTATCAATGGTTTGTCCGTTACCAAGCCATAAATCATTACCTGCTTGTTGAATGTTGTAGACTGCGTTGTAGTTTCTGAGTTGGAGATTGTTGGCACGCATGTTCAATGAGACAACACGTCCACCATAGTTGTTGTGGATATCGACTTGAACTACATAGAAGGTCTGTCCATTCTCATTGAAAGTGCTGGTCACCTCTTGGGAGAGCGATACTTTGCAGTCACCTTGAGCTAAACATTGTGGTTGTTGACCGTTGTGATAACAGAACTGTTGGTTATTGCATTGAGTTTGGCATTGGTATTGTTGTCCGTGATATTGATTCTGATATTGTTGTCCTTGATACTGTCCTTGATATTGTTGTCCTTGTTGGTAGTTTCCGTTGTACAACTGTCCTTGGTTGTATCTCTGACCGTATTGGTTGTATTGATTGTACTGTCCTTGGTTGTACTGTCCTTGGTTGTATTGCTGACCATATTGATTATATGGATTATATTGTCCTTGGTATTGTTGACCCTGACGGTACAGCAAATCCTGGCTGAGTTGTTCTTCGACTACGACGTCACCTGCGTTGGCAAGAGCAACAATTAGACAAGTTGCAAGAATGGCAAATGTTAACTTCATTTTTTAAAAGCTTTTCAAATTGTTTAATATATATAACTATTAATCTTTTATACTTTGAATGATGGAAATAAACTACCAGAAATGAATTGTTTAAATAGCTATTGTTCCTCCATATTGTTTTGCTAACCTCCACAAGTCAGAAACTTGATTTTGATAGCACATTCAACTCAGTATCAATACTAATTGTCAGTAATAACACGATAGGATGGTGCATAATAATATGATTTTTTTGAAATGTTATCAGATATCTTTATACCCTTAACCATATCATTCTAGAGGGTTTTAAATTTTTATTCTTAAAATAATGATAAAATTTACCAACAAATTAAAGATGTCATCATTCTTGTAAAAAGAATTATCAAATGATGCTTAAATTTAAATGTATTTAAGTTCTTTAGATATAGCTACTCCATCTATCAAAACACAACTATAAATAAATGATAAATGAATGATTACGAAACTTTTTAAAACATAGAAAATTACTATTTTAGAAATATTAGTGTTTATAGTAATAAAAATAAAACTCTAAAGATATATCTTTAAATTATAACGAAGGATGTCGTAAGGAGAAACAATTAATTAATTGTTTACAAAAATAAAAATGAAAAAAAAAAAAACAACAACTCACAAACACTACACTTTAATATTATTAATTTGACAAAGATAATTAATTAACAACTAATCCAAAAAAAAAAAAAAAAAAAAGATTATAATATCTTTATTTTTACAATGGAAAAAGATTAATTATTTGTTTTTGTTTTTTTTTTTTTCATAGGATCAAAATAAAAATATCTTTATATTCTTTTTTTTTTTGCTAATGGGCTAAATAGGAGTTAAATAGGGATTTGGAATTATACCAAGATTGGAAAATATTTGTAATCTTTTGATAAAGGTTGAAAAAGACACTCCACTATCATTATTTTCAACCTTCGCCCGATTTTATCTCCTCAAGATATTTAACTTTTTTTCTAGATGGATTTGGATATTTTCTTAAACAAATGTGGAATGGCCATGGTTCTTTTTTTTTTTGGATCAATTAAAGATTATCTTAATTGAATCTATTAAGATAAAAGATATCAATTCAATTATTAAAAATGGTTCACACATGCACCTAAACCAAAATTCAACTAAATAGGTCGCCCTGTTTTGACCAAATCTAAAAAATTAATTTGATTGTGAAAGGTAGATTTTTTACTATTAGTAAAACAGTGGAGATGGAGTTGGAGCAGTATAATAAACTATTGTAATTGGTTAAAGGTGTTAAAATCGATTAGTTCAAATCTTGAAACAATAGATCAATCTAATAGTTAAATCATAAGCCAAAAAAAAAAAAACCAAAATATCTTTTTTAAAAATAATAAATTAATTTGTAAATATATTTTATTAATCATTTAATTTAATATTATTAAAAAATAAGGTGATGAAGATTGGAACAAAAAAAAAAAAAAATAAGATTTTTTTTTCTTGAATTTCATGGGTCTTCTTTCACTATCATAGTGATGATTCATAAATTTGTTGTTTATTGCAAAAACAAATGATTTTAGAATAAAAAATCTGATGTTTTTTTGTTTCAGACGATAAAACTCTCTTAAGATGAAAAGGTAGAGTTAAGACCAGGAACTCCTAGGGTGAAGGAGTTCGTAGGAGCCAAACACAGGCGATAGTTTTTGGGCATGTTGACGCGTACCATGGTGATTCTGACTGCCATAGATTACCATACTGTTTTTTATTTATGAACTGGGTCCACGTCGTCACGCCGAGTTGGAAGAAAACTCAACAACAATTTTTGGTACCGATAATCTCTGCAAAGATGAATTACAAATTGTAAAAAAATAAAAAAAACAAAACAAAAATAATTTTAAAAGCACCTAATAAGTATTGATTATATAAGACCCTGGAGTGAAAAACAAAGAACCACCCTCTCCGTATTGGGAGTATAGAAAACGAAGTGTAGAGAATGTTTCGTTTCTAACCTTTTTTGTAGAGCTCTAATAATACATGTCACAGAAAATAAAAGTAAAGATTTTTGCTGGTGTGACATCAGGTTTGTTGTGTCTCTGGTACCCTAAAAATTGGTCAAAACTGGTCAATGATTCAATTTCGGTGGAATTAGAGTAAAAAATCTTTTCAAGGTTGGAAAAAGTGCCAAAATATCTATGTGTCACAGAAACCTCTATGATTTTTCGACTGGTTGGAACATTGCATTACCAGCATGCATTCATCACTTGACCGAAACAGCAAAGACCTTTCCTTTGAGGGGGTTGGTGTTTGTTTACTGCCAACGATCGTTAATTGGAGTTTCTCCAGGCGAAGAAAAATCATTCAAATAATCCAACTCATTGAGAAATCTAGATCTTTGTTTTCTTGACCACCCAAAAGAGTGAAAAAAAAAAATCAAAAAAAATAAAATTTTAATGAAACTGCAAAAACCAAAAAAAAAGCACCTTTGTAATTGGATTTTTTAGATTTTTTTCATTAAAATTAAGGTGTGTGTGCCCCAGTATCTAATCCGAAAAATAAAAAAATCGTGCAGTCACAACAAATAGGGTTTTTTGTTTTTTGTTTTTTTGATTTTTCTTTTTTTGAAAAATGGCACATATTTAGGTCATCGCTACACAACAAAAACAAACAAAAATCATGATGCTATTGTTGGTTCCTGATATCATTGGAGATGTTTCTGGTGGTGTTTTTTTTGATGGTGTTGGTGGGTGTGGTGTCGTAAGATGGTTGTGAATTTAGGATTAGTTGTTTTCTTTTTAAATTTCTTTTACTCAGGATTGAGGAAACGGGGGGACCTCTGCTTATGAAACATCAGGAAAAAACATCATCAAATTGGTTATAGGTTATTGGTTCGGTGATCCATCACCTTAGTGTTGCTTGGAATTTTCGTAATCACAACCAAGCATCAAACCTTTCCTGTCCTACAGCATGATACTACTTGCCTCGTGTTGGGTATCCCCTGTTTGCCAGTAATGAAATAGTATTTTATTTTGAATTAAATTCGATTTTTTACTTTTTTCTTTTTCTGAATTTTTATTTATTTTATTTTAATTTTTTTTGGTGTATGTTTTTTTTTTTTGCAGCAACTGGTGATTGGCACCCAACCACACGAAACAAAACTCCTTATCAAAACACACATCTCACTTATCTCCATCTACAATTATAAATTATCCTAAACTAAACACAAAGATACAAGACGACACCTACAACAAACAATCTTAATTATTAATAATAATATTGACACTATTTTTTTTTTCTGTTTTTCTTTCGCACATTAAAAAAATAAAGTTTTCCATCCCAACAAATCCATTTCAAGTTTCTAAAATATATTTTAATTTTTTTTTTTTGCAACAACAACAAAAAAAATCACCCAATCATATCAATATCCTATCAATCTTATAAATCAATCAAATCTTAAAAAATATTTTTTTCTTAATCATCAACAATCAATTTTTTTTATTATAATAGAAACCAATTATAATAGCCAATCATTTTTTTATTTTATTTTATGCGCATAAATAAATAAATAAATAATAATAATAAATAATTTCATTGGAATAATAAAAACTAAACTCAAAAAATTAAAATCAAAAATATAAACGAATAACTTTGGCGCCACATCACAATCATAAATAATTTAATTTCTCCGCAGTCTTAGGTCTACTTTACATCTAGAAACGAGCCCCTTACAAGCTTTGATTATTAGATTATAAGTGACCTAATTTTTCCCCTATCGACGTCAATTTTTTTCCCTCTTATTGTTTTAATTTTTTCCCTTTATATTTCACGCGAGGCATTCATATACATATATCTACACCACTTGTTTTTTCCTATATTTTAATTGTATATAAATTTCCAATTGTTTAATCTTTTGGAAATCCGATTCAATTTTATTTTTTCCCTATATAAAACACATATATATATTTATATACATCGATTATTTCTTTCGTTTATTCTCTTTTTTTATTATCTATAGAATTTTTCCCTATATATATACACACACTCATCAATCGTTTATCTTTTTCCCTCGCGCTAAATCGAATTACTTTTAAACATCTTCTCTTTTTTTTTTCTCTCAATATCCAATCTAAATAATGTCCAACTCCGTCAATATACCAATGCAAGCAATTGTCTCCGCCGCTACCTTGTCACTTCAGACTCCACCAGTCTACAATAAAGATAAGCGTTCAAATAGAAGAAGAGTCTCCTGTGGATTCCATCACAAGAGACATCAAGCCTGTCCAGAGAACTGTGAAGGTCGTGTCACTCATCCACCCGAACCACACGCACCATTCCAAGATAAATTCACTGTCGGTTGCTCAGAGTGCAAGGCCTACTTCCAAAATAAAGTTTACATGATTAATAATCAACAACAACCACAACAAGTCCAACAACAAGTACAACAAGTTCAACAACAACCATCTTTTGCTTTCTACCAACAACAACAACAACAACAATCACAACAGCAAAATAACATTTCCAAGAATATGAATAACATGAAGAAACGCATCGTCATGTTGGACACTACCAAACCAATCGTGAACTTGGAGCAACCATCGTTCGAGAGTGTCTCACCAATCTCATCATCGCCAGCCAGTTCACGTCCATTGTCGCCAGTTAGCAATGGTGCCTCTGAAGTACCAACCTTCAAGAATAGCAACATGACCAAGATCAATCTTTTGAATCTAACTTCCAAGTTGGATCATCACGATTTAGTCAGCAACAACGGTCAAATGAAGCGCAAGTCACCATCGTCACCAGAGTTGTTGTTCTCTGACGACAGTGCCAACAGTTCACCAATTGCCGCCTTTGTTCCAAGTCCATCGCAATCTCCAACCATCACTCCACGTCCAGTGTCATTGATGATGCCATCGCCAACTCATTGCAACGGTGCCGCCGTCTCCTCGGGATCTGCCGTCGCCCAGCCATCGACACTCGTCGACTCGTCACTCTTGATGGTCCTCGAACAAGAAGCCCAAAAAGAGTTGTTTGTCCAAAAGGAACAAGAGTTGTTTGGCAAGCTCAAGTCACAGAAGGAGGAGCTCGACCGTCTCGAACGTCAACAACAGTTGATCGACTACCAAAAGATCCAACAGCAACACGAAGTCAAGCGTCTCAAGAGAAAGCACGACGAGCTCGAATCACTACGTGTCAAGCTCGACCAAATGGAGAAGGATCTTCGTTCCAAGGAAGACTCAATGTCACGCCGTTTGGAGTCACTCTCACCGTCCAACCTATTCTCACAACAAATCACAAACAACCAACTTCCAAAGCTTCACATCAACACCAATCTTTTAAAACAAGCCGCCACCACCACCGATTTCGACTTTTCATCATCACCAACCTCTTGCAATAGTAATCAACAACAACCAATCAAGCTTTCACCACTTCTTTTATCCTCGAATTTCGATAGATCACCAGTCGTTCCAGATACCAACAAAAATGTTCCAATGTCATTCATGCATTTGTTGAATACCTCTCAGAGCAGTTAAATAAGTGGATGCAAAGCCTCTTTTTAAAATATATATATTTATAAAACAACTAATTTTTTTTTAACATAAAAAAAAAGATAAATTGGAATGCACCGCCAACTTGACATAGTTGGACATTTAATAAAATCCATTTTCTTTGTTTATTTAAAAAAATATTATCTTTTCATTTCATTTACCTGTTTTTATTTTTATTTTTATTTTTATTTTCCTTTTTGATATATTTGTTTTTATCAACTATTTATATTGAATTAATTGTTTTATATGATATTTTTATTCAATATGGTGTTTATCTTAAAAAAATTTAAAATTCTAAAGTGTTGAAGAAAAATAATTTATTATATTGTTTTGCGATTATATTGAAATATCAGACACAATGGCAAAAGAAGTATCGATAGATGATTCAATATCATCAATAGCATAGTTGTTCAACTCTGACTTGATTTCAATTGGTGTTTTGTATACTTTAAGTTGATCACGTGTCGATCCCACACCAAGTGCACCGTGCTGACCAAATCCCCAACCAAACAATCGATTGTCAGTGGTGGATGCCAAACAATGATCGGTACCAAATGCAACTTTATTAATGGTGTTCGGTAGATTATCCATTGGTGTAGGTGATTTCAAGTCTTCGGTTTGATTGCCGCCCAGTTTACCATCACCACACGATCCCCAAATCAAAGTATTACTACCACCATTATCATTAACCACAGCTATTGAAGCAGCAGATCCACAAGAGATATCGATGATCTTACTATTGTTATTACTATTACCATTAATCAACTTTACTTGTTGAACTGTAATCGGATCTTTTCCCTTTGTACCAACACCACATTGACCGTGGAAGTTTGAACCCCATGTAATAAGAGAATCTCCATTGTTTGTAACCATCAAAGTGTGTCCCCATCCACTAGTAACCTTATCAACTCCATTGATTCCGCTCAGTTCTTTAATGACTGTCGGTTTGGTGACTCTACCACCCGTTGCACTATCTACTTTCTGTCCACACTGACCAAAGTCATTCATACCAAAAGAATATACTATATTACTATTTATGAAGAAAAAAAAAAAAGTTATTATAATGAATATTGAAGATTGTTATTATTATAGCTTACTCATTTGTAACTAAAACAGTGTAATTTGGTCCACATGAAATATGTTTGATTTGTACGCCAGTAAGATCGGGTATCAGTGTTGGTTCCAATATGGATGTGAACTGAGCACTTCCGATACCGAGTTGTCCTTCATTGTTTCTACCGAATGCATAGGTTTCATAGGTATCCTTTTTCAGATTGAACACACAAACAATACTATGATATCCTCCACAGCCGATCGATTTGATTTCAAATTTTGATCGATCAAAGAACGGATGTAGAACAGGTGTAAATTGACTGTGATGATGATCATCGTAACGACCAACCAAACTGTTAGAACTACCACCACCTAAACCAAGTTGACCTTGTTTATGATCACCCCAAACATATAATTGAGAATTATCTAACAATTTAATTAATCAATCAATCAATCTAATAAAACTATCAAAAATAATAATAATACACATACATACATGTTAATAGTGTATGATATGAACCAGTTTTTATCTGCTTTGGGTAATGTCTATAATCTGCATTTATAGTGAGATCTTTTAGTTTCTTTGGCTGATATTGTGAAGTGATAGCACTACCCAAACCAAGTTGTCCACTATATGAAACACCCCAACAATATAAATATTTTTTTATCATCTTTATAATTTATCTGAATTACATTATTCTATCTGATCATTATCATCTCATTTGTAGTGTTTTTTTTTTTGATTTTTTTTTTTTTAGATTAGTTCAATATTTTTTTTATTTTTATTTTATTTTTTTGATGATCTTGATTGATCTGATGATCACATCATTTTTCTGGCATTGACAAACAAACTAATGGTTAATAAATTATTATTTGTTTTAAAAATATATTAAATGATCAAAAAAAAAAAAACAACCTTTGACTTCATGATCAATAAAAAAAAAACCCATTCTTTGTTGGATGTGTTAAAAATGGTGTTTTGATTTAAAAAAAAAAAGTTTATTTATTTTTAATTTTTTTTTTTGGTGTTTTTTATTTTTAATGATTGGTTTTTTTTTGTTTATTATTAATAGGGATAACTTAAATCAATCAGATAGTAAAAACAAGAACAATCATAATAATATTGATAATCAAAACAACAAAGATATATTATTATTAGATTCAAGACAGACATAGTTATTTCATTCATTACATGGAGGTTTAACAATCAGATAATAGATATAGTTTTTTTTTTTAGTATATTTTTGCGTGCAAATATTATTTATATAGAGTAAAAGAGATATTAGATATAAAGTTAAAATTATTATTGTAGATATATAAATAGATAGGATTGTAGAAAGATAAGATTTGTGCTTTTTTTCTTGATTCTTGTTGTATTTTTTTTTTTTTTATGATATTATATGTATTATTAGTATAAAATAATTAGTAGGAGTATTATTGTAGTTTAGAATCGTTGATCACATTCAATTTAATCAACAAGATAAAAGATGGATCCAGAATCAGATATTAAGAAACAGATTCTTGCAAGTTTAGCATGTCTAGATGATAGAGCATTGAATTTCAAGGTCAAGTTGGATCATCTCAACAGGCTTGTAGATCTAAAGAAATCTGTTACCGACATATCAAAATTGATTCCAATTTCACAATTCCTAAAAACGTAAGTAAACAATACAATCTGCAAAACAATGCAAAACAACAACTAAAGTTTTAACAATATATATTTTAAAAACATTCAAATTACATATGTATGTATGTGTGTGTGTGTGGTATTTGTTGTTTATGTGTTTTGGTTATTTTTTTGGTTGGTTTAACAACAACAACAACAACAACAACACAATAGTGTAAGAATATTTTTAGCAACACCACCAAAGACAATGAGAACATCGGCATTGCGTGTCATTAGATATTATGCGACGACACCACGATTCATCCAGGAGATCATTCAGTTGAAGATACATTATTTCATTACGAGATCGTTGGAGCGAGACAAGCATAGCGAAGCAGAGAGAATTCAGGCGTTGAAGTTGATTCGTACGATTATGGAGATCGATTGCTCTGTGATGCCACCGTGTATCGTCAAGTCACTGGTTGCAATCGCTGAGAATCAAGAGGATAACTTTTGTCGTGTCTGCTTGGAGACACTCTGTGAGGTTGCCATTCGCAATCCACAGACCACTGCACAATCGAATGGTATTCGTATGCTCTTTGACGCTGTACTCGATCCCTTCTATCAAGGCACCCAAGAATCGTTGCTCATCGCCATCCTCTACATTCTCAACGAAGAGAAAACACGTGTATATGTTAGACCAACATCTGATCTCGAGGTAATTAGTTAACTACTTTTAATTATCAATATTCATATTGATATTCGTATTTAATACATAACTAACTTTTGGTGCATCAAAACAACAACTATTCTTCTGATATCAGATTATATTATCACCATTAACAAATTCATTGACTTTGGGTGTGAAAATCAAGGGAATGAGTAAAGAGAAGGAAAAGGAAAAGGAAAGAGACGACGAGTTGAATATGAAAAAGTGGAATGGCAGCATCAAAGCAGTGGTTACACTATTGAAGAGTTGGATCGGTATCATCAGTTTGTCATCGGATGAACAAGGTTTGAAATCAATAGTCGAAGCATTAAAGATGCCTCAAATCGAATTGAATGTAAATTATTATTATTATTATTATTGTGACATCAACAGATGTATACTTTTGTTTTATTAATTTGGAATATTAAAATCAATTAATATTACTTTTTATTATTTTAATTATTATTAGGATAAGATATTGGATGCATTATTTGAAATATTTAGATTTGGACAGCCAAAGAGTGGTGATCCGTTTAGACAACAAAAGGCATCACAGAATCTTATATTTGGACCGGATACACTATTTGATTTGCCATCGAGAATGAAGACCTCTCGACACAACCTGTTGAACAACTACATCGCAGTACTACTGATTGCATTCATCGATTGTGGATTGATCGAGGGTCTTGCTCATCTTGGTAATCTCGCCACCAAAGATGGCTCCGATCAAGAGAAAGAACAATACCGCAATCTCGCCACCAAAGCAACCGTTCTCCTCGGTGAACTACTCTATATTTCAAATTCACTATTACCATCTTCTCAATGTGCAAAACTACAAGTAAGCAATAATACATCAATATATATTAATATAGAATATATTAATATAAAATTAAGAGAATTTACTAATCACAATTAATTGATTGTCTACATAGACATTACCAGCACTTGTAAATTCAGCTATTACTTTTAGGTTGGATCCAAGATTGAGATCGAGATCGAGTACTATGGTGACAAATTTACATTCCTATTCGCATATTAAGGCATCGAATAATTCTGTGGATCACTCGGTATTGATTGGTTTGACTGGTGCCGACAAGTGGCGAAGAATCCGTGGACAGGACAGACGTCTGGACAAGGTCGATGCCATCAAGGTGAGAATGGACTATCAGATGGACGACGCCCACTTCCAATCAAAGATTAAAGACACTCAGGTACTCTTTACAAAGGACTTTCTCAAGTGGAATTGGGAGTTGATTCTCGAAGTGCTTGAGGGTCCACTCAAGAACAGCTACCACATGGCCAATGCACTGAAGACCAAGTTCATCAAGCGAATGCTCTCTTTCCTGCGTCCAAACAACAAGCAATTCACATCGATGTCATGGAATCCCGAGAATCTAAAGTATGTGCGTGTGGCATGTGTCATGTTAGAGGTGCTCATCTCGCACGAATGTGGACACGACTATCTCAAAGACAACAAGACCATCGTTCAAATAACAGAGATGCTGAGGTTGGAGTTGGAGATGAATCAAACCACTCCGTCGTCACCACCGAAAGCACACGACAAAGTACCGAGACTGCTCTCTCCGGAGAAAGTGTTGAAGACAATGGCGCGTGAGTATTTCACCATGTTGGGAACGTTGTCTTCGAATCGCAACGGTCTCGATATCATCTCGCGCTATCACATCTTTGACTTTTTGAAACCACTGGCAGAGTTGCCGGGCCGTGACGATCTTTCTCACTTGATTATCACTTCGCTCGACTACAATCTGGGCGGTGAGTCGCGTGTCATCTTGCAAAAGATTCTCACTTCCAGCAGTTCGCGTGTAGTGCGTTACTTGGCGACCAAGTATATGCGTTTCCTATTCCGTGCTGGTGTACAGGATTTCTGTCATTGGGGAGTGGACTTTTTGGTGCAGCAACTCAACGACGCCGATAACAAGGTTGCGATTCTCGCGCTCAACGTCCTCGACGAGGCCTGCGATGATCCCGACTGCTTTGAGACACTGATCAATTTGAAACCACCACTTTTGAAGCTGGGCAAACCCGGTAAGAGTTTGTTGCTGCGTTTCCTCTCGCGAACCAACGGTCTCAACTATTTGAAGGAGATCAACTTTGTCGAGCCAGAACAAAAGCTGTGGCTCGGTAGTGAGAATGCCAACTATGTCATCTCGGTGGAGAATGCCATCTCAGAGGCACTGACACCACTCATCTACCGCCAGCGAGAAGCTGCCGACCAATCGAACAACTGCGTATACCTACCGCCTCATTTCTTTGGTGAACTCGCCAAAACCGAAGAGGGATGCAAGATTCTGAAGCAATCCGGTCATTTCTTGACATTCGTCGGTATTGCACGTGACGATGCTGCACATCCACTTCAGAGACGTGCAGCGATCTTTGCCATTGGACAGATCGGTTCGTCAACCACCGGACTTCAGTTCCTGATTGAACACAACGTTGTCTCTCTGATTGTCGATCTCGCTGAGAAATCACCGTGTCTCTCACTGAGGGGCACCTGCTTCTATGCATTGGGAATGTTGTCGTGCATCGAGCAGGCAGCAGAGTTGTTGGATCGTCTCGGTTGGGAGTCGCCAATCGACTTGACTTCGCGTATCTCTGTGCCAAAGAACCTGGTGAAGAGTACCTTCTTGAAAGTAGTGCCCTACGAGTACAGAGGTTCGTGGGCAACAAGCACCCTTGACATTCCCAACTACGCGACAGTCGATCCGATGAAGCAGGAAATCATTGGACACGTAATCAATCTTGCCAGCCACATCACAGCGGAGACCGCCTCAAAGAATCTCAAACGTCTCAAACAAAAGAATCCCGAGTACTTTGCGTCGGGCGAACTACTCAGTGTCATTCTCACTGTAATGGATAGCTACAGATTCAGACTGGGTGCAAGAAGATTCATCTACGATTGCTTTGACACTGCCATTTTCAGTGATGATCCATATCCCTACCTTGAAACATTCCACCAACAATTACAACAGAATCAACAACAGCAACAACAACAAAATTTAAATCAAAATAATCACAATGGAAATGGACATCAAAATGGAAAATTAACAACTCCATCAACTCCATCCAAGCCTACTTTCAACAATAATACCACGACAACAACAACAACGCCACCTGTTAAACAACCATCAACTACAACCACTAATTGTAATATACCTTCAAATAATCAACAACACACAAATGGTGTAGTCTCTGCAGTTGCACCAAAACCAACTATTCATCCAGTTCCAACGAAAACAACAACTATAAATACAACAAACATAACACCTAATCCACAACCACCTTCACCAACTAAAAAATTGGCGCCTTCACCAACATCAACAACATCGTCAACAATTCCAAACAACGTGAGCAATCAACCAACAATCTCTATAAAACCACCCTCTACAACACCTGCAGTCAATCAATAAATAAAAGTATATTTACAATCATACCTAACAATAGAAATAGTCAGGAAACTCATATGAGGTTTTAAAACAAGCGAGTTAATCAATTATAAGATCTAAAACCAACATGAGTTTACCGACATCACAAACTTTTTTTGGTCAAACAAACCATGACATCATTCCAAGAAAATTCTATTTTCAAAATTTCTGATCTTTCAAATAATTAAAAAATTAAAAAATTAAAAATTAATTAATTATTTAATTTTTTAAGTTAATCTGAAAGTTGTCCATGTTCAGATTTTTGTTATTTTTTTAGTTAGTTAAATTGTATTCATGGAAGATATAGATAAAGTTAGTGAAAAGGGAGATGATAGCGATATTGATCAAGATCAAGAAATAGATGATGTTGACGACGATCAACCAAATCACGATTTGTTGACACTCTACAAACAAGGAATGATTGCTTCACTGTTTGGATCGTTCATACCACCACCAGATGTTAAGAGCACTCTTAGAGAATACGGTCATCCAGAATTTAGTTTCGATGCCTACCGACGTGCACTCAAAGAGGTATCGATGACTGCAGAAATCGATCAATACCTCCAGGTGTTTCTGAACCTAGATGAGCCGCTACTCGAGAAGATTGGCACCGAGCAATACAAGTTCCCATTCTGTTCGAACGAGTGGGGCGAAGACGGTGTGTTTGTTCGATGTCTGGAGTGTGCAGAGAATCAGACATCTTGTATCTGCTTGGAGTGTTTCAAGCGTGGCGATCACATCAAAGAGGGTCATGCATTCTCCGTGGAAACTCATTCGCAAGGCGGTTGCTGTGATTGCGGTAACCCCGACTCTTGGAAAACCAGCGGTTTCTGTACCGACCACTTCCTCCCGGAGGAACCGATTCACCCATCGGAGCTACTCACAGACAATCAACTAAGAATGCGATTGCATCTGTTCGTTCGATTTCTCGTTGGTTTCATTTTGGATGACATCCAGCAGATGGCTTGTAAAGCTTCGAAAAAAGATGATGATGATGATGATGATGTTGTTGATGACGAAGACCAAGCAATAACACTGCAAATTAAAGAGAGACTTGCTGTTATTATCGAATGGATTCAAGAGGTATCGACTCAATCGTATCCGCTCTCACATATACTGGCGGAGGAATTCACCAAGCAGACATTGGATCCAAGATCGTTCGATCTTCAGAAACCACAACCACTTCCATTCTTGAATACTGGTGGCGAAGAGATCGATAGTCAGTTGACGATTCCAGGACTTACAACCAAGGTTCCAATAGGTATTATACTTCAATCGCTACATTTAATACCAGAGTACTTTAATCAGGCAAAGTTGTTATTAATGGCAATCATTGGTAATCCACTATACAAAGTTGTCCTGTGCGACGAGTTTCTCGAATACTACAAAGATTTGGATGCAGATGTAGACCAAGATATCGAAAATTCCTACATAAGTTGTCAAATGTTTGAACTTGCATCGATTTTCGTTCCATTCAATACCGGTTACTCAAAACACAATATCATTCTTTCGATTCTGTCATTAGTTGTAAGTGTTTGTTGCATTGTTGTTGTTGTTGTTGTTGTTGTTGATGATAATCAGATAGAACATACGTATTAATATGTTTATTATCATCTTTATTATAGAAAAAGTATTTAGAAAAAAGAAATTCATTTAATTTAGATGATTCAGAGGAGAGAGAAGCTTATGATAAGTATTTAACAAAGCTTCTAGATTATCATTTGCTCGTTCGATACTTTAAGAACCAACAAGTCACAGAGTATGCTTTCAATAATGATGTAATCATCAATGAGTACCTCAAAGTTCTAAGTGACCTTCAAGAGATTGCACCCGTCAGAAGACAGTTAACAGAAGCATTAGAGTTTGAACTACCTGTCTTACAATCGATTGGTTTGATAGAGATATCATTAATTAACACTTTAAATTCTTTCTTTATAAAATTAAACGAGCTAAAATGTAAAGTATAACTATATAACGAAATATTAAATACATTCATTATATTAACAACTATTAATAATAATAATAATAATAATAATAGTAAGCCCATTAAAGTATATAACATCAATACTTGGTTATATTAATTCTACAAACAAACAATATTTTACATTCAATAAGTAAGTTTGTTATAAATATAAAAAATAAGATTGACTACAAACATCTTTTTTTACTTACATTTATAAAATAACAATAGTTACCTATTGCCTTCGAATGATATTTTTAATGGTGTTGATACTGTATCGATTCATAGTCCTTTGAATAGATTGATTGGTGTTTTATGGATGAATATGATCAATGCTTCCGATTATAGCCAGTCAGCAATCAAATCATTGATCAACAACCAACAATTGATAAGTATTTTCAACCTTTCGATTCTACCAATTGTTTTGATGTCCCAATCAGAGAATCGTTTTTGGCAGAAGAATTTGAACATACCAGATGTCGCTACTTTCCAAAAGTGGTCGTTCCAACCAATCGATCTTTTCACTCTCCAATATTCATCGATACTTCTTGGTCCAAATTACTTTTTGAATGTTCTCATCAGTACCTTCACTTCAAACTATAAATCAACAAGTAAGTAGTAATCAACATATTTATAGTCTCATAGAATTCTAATATTGACATAATAACTATTATCTATTATCTTATTACAGAGGAATATCCACATTGTTTGAATGATATGTTGACATTAGTTATTCGAGTACTGCAATTGAGAAAGAGTTCGATGACTAGTTATGAAGAAGTTCGTTACAATGTCATTAATTCATTGATTGCCAAAATCAATACTCATTCTAAGATTATTGCCACCAGAAAGGAATTCTTTCTCAGACTTCTCGATGAAGAGCTGGAGAAAGCAATCCAAGAAGTTTCAACACCAACGGCAACAACAGAGACCGAAAAGAAACTCACACTGAAATCTGAGTACTGGGATCGTTATGATTATTACTACCCATATCATTTACGTATCACTCCAGAATCAACACTGGAATCCTACAATGAACATATCAAGAGTGACAATTCAACTTTCCCATTGCCATGTAAATTAGATGCACTTCATCCAAATCTATTGGCAGTCAACCAATTGTTTGATGAACCATTGATCTACCAGATTGCATTCTCAACATTGTTGTCATTCGTCCATCCAAGCTACCAGATGAAAGTTAAATTCGAATCATTGTCAAACTTTAAGGATTCTGAATACTTTATACCATCACCAACCAACAATCAAAATGAATTGGATCAAGCTGCCAACCATATTCTCTATTTATTGTCGATGGCAATGAGAAACTTTAAAGAATCAACAATGACTACTCTTCATTCCGATGAAGTTTCAAACATTAGATCAACTTTCAAGAGTTATCTATTGAATGACAACAGCAACAACAATCAACAAATGGAGAAACCAATTTCAATTTTGAATATTGTTCAACCATATCAAGTTATTGTCGACAGCACTTCAAATACCATCAAACCAATCAGTATCTTTGATTTGGTAACTGATCTATTTGAAACCATAGATTCAAAGAATAAGTTTGCTGGCAAGAAGAATTTAATTTGCAACTTGTTGATTTCGGTCAATGAATTCGATTCAAGTGTCAATCAATATTTCACCAACCGAAAGATGTCTATCGATGAGGTCGTCAACATTGAGACAGAAAAAGAAGAGAGAATCAAGAAGGAGGAATCACTCAAGAGACAAATGATGATCAAAGAGAAGATGATGCAACAACAACTCCAATTCCTTCAGAACAATGAACAATTGGACAATGAAGAATCCAACAATAACGATACGGAATCTGACAATATTGTATGTGTTTCCTGTAAGAGTTCACGTAATTCCAGTTCCGATCCACTTTGTGCCATCGGACACTTTGAGGGTATGGGCGTTACCTCTACCTCCAAAAGACAAACATTCATCAAGCACTATGACAGAATCGGCCCTGATATCGAAAAAGAATTCTCTACTCTAGGTGGAGTGATGTTAGCTAAAGAGTTGAAGGATCAAAATCACCACGAACTGCTATACCTATTCCAACAGAACTTCCCCATTAATATTCGTATTTGTGATCATTACATCCATCAATCATGTTTCGAAAGCTTCTCTTCAATAGGAACACTATTCAAATGTCCACTTTGCAATAGAGTTTCAAGCTTTATTTTGCCCACCGATAACCAAAGTCGCAACGAATATGTGCAAAAGATTGGTCTTCAACAGATCGTTGATTTCGATATCACGTACGATCAGGTTCCGAAAATCGAAGATCAAGTTGTTCAGAAGTTTCTATGGAAGTATCCACTGGTACTCATTGAAATCATAGAAATGACTACTCGTCAACTATGCTATCTAAACACCGATACCGATAAGCCATACTATGTATTCAGTGAGGTTGAATTCCAGAAAAGATTGAAAGCACTCAGACTTTTCTATTTCAATATAATGACATTTGTAGAGTTGGAGAATACTGAAGCTTTCGATCCATGGTCAGATTCCAATGCCGAGTATGATCCATTCATTTTGGCAACTTACAGTCACTACCTCAACAACAACAACAACAACGACGATTCCTCAGACTTAAACATACTTATTAGAAAAGCATATGAACGTTTGATTTTCTATGCATACGGAAGTGCAATTGACAGATATATTATCGAAGAACCAGACAAACAGAAGCGAGAAGAATCATATGAATATATTTTGGAGTATTTCCTCTTGTTCACTCAGGATACCCATGTGTTTGGCACTGGATCAATGGATAAACAATTTTCAATGGTAGAATCCACATTGGACAGAGTAACGACAAGCTTCTTGAGAAAGTCACTGCTTTTCAAACATTGCGTTACAACCAATTTCGAATCACCACTCAACAATGACCAACAAGTTCCAATCACATTGGAAACATTCTCATCCGTAGAGTTTCTGCTGAAATCATTTGAACTTCCCAATTGGAGAGAGGTACTTCCAAACTTTTTGTACCAAGAAAAGAAATACTCGTTACTCACCTCCAATCATTACATTTCCTTTTGTTTGCCACTGGTGACACCGGTATTTATCAAATTCCCCGAGCTTTATATTGTAAGTATTAATCATTCATATTTATTTTGAGTAATGATTAAAATTTATTTATACTAATTTAATAATTATTGTTTTAATCAATTAAAAACAAATAGGATTTCTTAATTAAATTTGTATCAGTCCCGTGTGCCAGGAGTTGCTCAAAGTTCCCCAAAGGTGTTTGTTTACATTGTAGTAGAGTTGTATGTTATGAGAATTGCTGTGACAACGAGTTGGTCAATCACAACGTTGATTGTCAACACGGACTAGCATTGTTGATGAGTGTAGTTGAACCACAGCTCTCAGTAAATACCAACAGCGGTATGAAAGGAAAGATCAATATCTATTTCAACAAATTTGGTGAAGCAAGTTCAAAAGTTAAGGATAATCTCACTCTAAACAAAGCTGCATTAAAGAAACTGTATATTTCTTGGTTAAAAGGTAATATCCATGAAAAATATCATTAATGATGTGTAAATTACCAATTCAACTCTAAAAATTTAAATAAATAAGATAATCAATTTCATTATTTTTTCCTATTTATATCTTGATTTTGAAAACAAACACCTAATCAAAACATAACTATAACCCATTTTGTAACCCATTAGATATTAAATAAAAAAACCAAAAATTAAACTAATTGATTGCAAATAAAAATATCTTTTGAAAAATGATAAATCAAAAAAACAATTAAATTTTTAATTTTTTAAAGATATTTTGAACCATCATGATTCCCTCATTGGAAAATTCATTTTTAATTTAATTTTTTAACATAATATTAAACATTCTTTATTATCACTATTATTAAATTTATTGTTTTGTTGTAAAATATATAATTATAAAATAAAAAATCAATGGATAGATTAGAACCTAATGATGAAGGTCATGAGGAGTATCAGGTGGGAGAGGAGGATGAAGTTGGTGGTGATTACATGACGAACTTGTTTTCGAATCTTTCTAGATTGATTCAAGATGCAGCCGATTCACTCGATCCTAATGTTATGGCTGATGCCCTCTCATTTGATGACCACCAGCAGAAGTTCATCAATTCCTACCAATACTTCCTCGGAGCACTATTGGGTAACTCTGCTGTAACCACACCTAAATTAGGAGTACCAGAGTATGGTGCCGATGAATTCACTTTTGGTGCCTACACTGAAGCCCTCAAAAAGATCACCTCCAAAAGTGACATTAGCTCACTAATCCAAGAGTTTCTCAATATCAAAGAGTCGCTACTCGAGTTGGTTGGAACTGAACTCTACAAATTCCCTTATTGCAAGTATGAGGTTAGTTATTTTATTGATCGATCTGATTTATTCTGTTTGAAAATATTAATTATAATCATTATTTTATATAAATAGTGGGATAATGGTGGAGTATACGTTCGTTGCCTAAACTGTGAAGAGAATGCTCTCGGTTGTATCTGTGTTGATTGTTTCAAGAAAGGTGAACATACCGATCATGAAATCATCATTGAGAATTCATCGCAAGGCGGTTGCTGTGATTGTGGTAACCCAGACATCTGGAAAACCAGTGGTTTCTGCTCTGATCACTTCCTCCATGACAAGCCAACCTATCCACCCAAACTTTTGGAACCGGAAGTAAGAAAGAGACTACATTTGTTCGTTCGATTCCTAATTGATTTCACATTGAGTGAAATTCAAGCCCAAGAAGATATTACTATTTCCGAGTCTGAAAAGATGGATAAAAAAGAACGTCTCGCTGTTATTATCCAATGGATTGAAGAGGTATCGACCCAATCCTATCCATTATCTCATATTCTCTCTGAGGAATTCACCTTGCAGACATTGGATGCCACCTGTTTTGATCTTCATAAACCACAACCACTTCCATTCCAAACAACTGGTGACACTGAGCTTGATACCAAGTTGATGCCACCCATTTCCAGCAAAAGTCCAATTTTAATTCTGCTTCAATATATCAAATTGAGACCATTGTTCCTCAGTCAAGTTAAAGTTCTGTTCTTATCATTGATGGGTAATCCTCTATTCAAGATTGTTATGTGTGATGAGTTTCTCAAGTACTATTCAAAATTGGAACCCAATATTGCTGCCATATCCGTTGGACTATCATATTTGACTTGTCAAATGTATGAGGTACCATCTATTGTTGTTCCATTCGCAACAGGTTATTCAAAGAGCAACATTATTATCACTATTTTGACTCAAATTGTAAGTACTTTAAATATAAAGATTGCCATTTATTGAAATAAGATCTAATTTTAATAATATGTCTACTACTTTTCTAAATTAGCAATCTTGTTTTGAACATAGATTTACCTATGACCTGTCCAATCGTAGTGAGCGTTTATCATTTGAAGAGTTCATGTCCAAGTTTACTGACAGCCAATATCTTACCAGATACTTTAGACATCAACAGGTCACGGAATATGCATACAACAATGATTTTATTATAAACAAGTTCCTCAGTCTACTTGGTGATATTCAGGGATTTATTCCTATCACAAGAGCATTAGACGTTGCCTTACCTTTTGAACTACCAATTATGGGTTCATCCATTTCGATTGAAAGTGATATGTTGGATGCTTTGAATAAATTCTTTGAGAAACTTAAACAATTAAAATGTAAGTTATTTTTCCAAATTAATTTTAAAATATTAGATATATTCTAACTAGCAAAAAATATTATTAGTAAATCCAACAAAGTATATATCACTTATACTTGACCACATGAATTTCTCTAACAAGAAATATTTTACGTTCAATAAGTAAGTTACTATACCATTGGAAAGAGAAATAACAAGTTTTCTAATATTTTTGTTTTGTTTTAAAGTTATGAATTACCATCGAACGATATTTTTAATGGTGTTGATACAGTATCTATTCATAGTCCATTGAATAGATTGATTGGTATTTTAATATTGAGTATGATCAATGGTTCCGATTATAACCAATCAGAAATCAAATCTTTGATCAACAACAAACAATTGTTAAGTATTGTCAGTGAATCTCTTTTGCCAATTGTTTTGGTATCACAATTCCAGAATCGCTATTGGCAAAAGAATTTGAATGTTGAAGAGTTTAAATCCTTTCATCTATGGTCATTCTTGCAGAACGATCTTTTCAATATCCAATATTCATCTATTCTTCTTGGTCCAAACTACTTTTTGAATGTTCTCATCAGTACTTTTACTTCAAACTATAAATCAACAAGTAAGTAAATTAAAAAAATATTAAATTTACATTTACATTTGCAATATAGTAACTGACTTTTTTATATTTTCTTATAACAGAGGAATATCCACATTGTTTGAATGATTTATTGACATTGGTAATCAGAGTATTACAATTCAGAAAGAGCTCAATGCACAGTTATGAAGAAGTTAGATATAGTATCATTCAATCATTGTTTGACAGTGTTGAATATCATTCAAAATTGGTAATTAATAGAAGAGATTTCTATAGTAGACATCTGGAGAGTGATGTTGAGAAAGCAATCCAAGAAGTTTCAACTGTATCTGGTGCTTCCAAGAAACATTCTTTGAAACCAGAGTATTTCGATCGTTATGATTATTACTACCCATATCATTTACGTAGCACTCCGGAATCAACACTAGAAAAGTATCACGAATATCAAAAGAGTGAATATTCGACGTTCCCATTGCCATGTAAATTAGATGCACTTCATCCAAATCTATCGGCAGTCAATCAATTGTTTGATGAACCATTGATCTACCAGATCGCATTCTCAACATTGTTGTCATTCGTCCATCCAAGCTACCAGATGAAAGTTAAATTCGAATCATTGTCAAACTTTAAGGATTCTGAATACTTTATACCATCACCAACCAACAATCAAAGTGAATTGGATCAAGCTGCCAACCATATTCTCTATTTATTGTCGATGGCAATGAGAAACTTTAAAGAATCAACAATGAATACTCTTCGATATGATGAAGTTTCAAACATTAGATCAACTTTCAAGAGCTATCTATTGAATGAAAATAACAACAACAATCAACAAATGGAGAAACCAATTTCAATTTTGAATATTGTTCAACCATATCAAGTTATTGTCGACAGCACTTCAAATACCATCAAACCAATCAGTATCTTTGATTTGGTAACTGATCTATTTGAAATTATCGAGTGCAAACACAAGTTTATCAGCAAGAAGAATTTAATTTGCAACTTGTTGATTTCGGTCAATGAATTCGATTCAAGTGTCAATCAATATTTCACCAACCGTAAGATGTCTATCGATGAGGTAATCAACATTGAGACAGAAAAAGAAGAGAGAATCAAGAAGGAGGAATCACTCAAGAGACAAATGATGATCAAAGAGAAGATGATGCAACAACAACTCCAATTCCTTCAGAACAATGACCAATTTGACAATGAAGAATCTAGCAACGCTGATACTGAGGCCAACGCCATTGTATGTCTCTCCTGTAAGAGTTCACGTAATTCCAGTTCCGATCCACTCTGTGCCATCGGAGGAGTTGAGGGAAGCCATACAGGTTCTCTATCCAAGAGACAAACCATTCTCAAGCATTATCCTGCTGTACCTTTGGAAGTAGAAAAGGAATATACAGATACCGGAGCGATTTACTATACATCTACAACCGACCCTCAGAATGTAGATGAAAAATTGTTTTTATCTCAACTTGGATATCCGTTGAATGTAAGATGTTGTGATCACTATGTTCACAAGTCATGTATTGATAGCTTTGTAACACCTGGAACTTTCTTTAAATGTCCATTGTGCAACAGAGTGTCTTGTATTCTCTTGCCTATTGATAACCAAAGTCGCAACAAAGACATTCAAAAAGACTGCATGGAAATCATTATCGTCTGTGATACCGTTTTCAGATCTGAGCCGGACATTACAGAAAAGCATGTTCAACAGTTTCTATGGAAATATCCATTGACTCTGATCGAGAGTATCGAAGTAACTTCGCGTCTTATAGATTACTATAATGAAGAATATGATGTGCCATATTATGTATTCAGTGAAACTGAATTCCAGAGAAGATTGAAAACATTAAGACTTCTCTATTTCAATATAAAGACATTCGTAGATTTGGAGAATACCGGACCGTTCGATCTCTGGGGAGATTCCTCTGCCGATTACGATCCTTTCATTTTGGCAACTTACAACCATTACCTCAACAACAACGATTCCTCAGATTCAAAGCTACAGATTAGAAAAGCATATGAGCGTTTGATTTTTATTGTATTTTCAAATGCCATCAAGAGATTGATAACCCCCAGCGGTAGAATGACAGATAAACAAGGAGATGATTGGTATAAAGGCAATATGGAATCGTTCATTAAATTCATTGAGGATTCTGATGGAGATCAAAAAGAAACCTATGCCAAGGTTGCCAATACATTGGATGAAGCATTAACTCCATTCTTGAGAAAGTCACTGCTTTTCAAACATTGCGTTACAACAAATTTTGAAAAACCACTCAACATTGACCAACATCAAGTCCCAATCACATTGGAAACATTCTCATCTGTAGAGTTTCTGCTGAAATCACTTGAGCTTCCCAATTGGAGAGAGGTACTTCCAAACTTTTTGTACCAAGATAAGAATTTTTCTAAATTCAAATATCATTTCCTTTCCTTTTCTCTTCCTCCTGTGACCCCGAAATTTATTGATCTACCTCAGAAATACGTTGTAAGTATAACTTACAAAAAACATTTTAAATTAATAATAACTTTGTACACCCATTTCTAATTATATTTTAATTTCATAGGATTTCTTTGTTAAACACGTTGAATCTACAGTCAATGCAAATACACCAAAGGGTATATGCCTCTTCTGTGGAAATAGTGTTAAATATGATAAAGAAAAAGAAACTGCTATGGTTCTTCATACAACAATTTGTTCACATGGAATTGGATTGTATTTACATGTTACAGAGTCAACACTAACTGTGCATTCATCAATTGAAAACAAAATAGTTGAACAATCAAATCTCTATTTTAACAAATTTGGTGAAGCATCCACCAGAATCAAAGATAATCTTGAGCTTAGAAAGTCCTTCCTAAAACAACTTTATATTGCATGGTTAAAAGGAAGTATTAGTGAAAAATATTAGGGGTGAAATATCTTTAATATTTAATCAAAAATAAACAACAACAATTAAATCCAAAAGTGACAACAATTTTTTAGTGTCAACACTCCAACTTCTTTTCATAAATCTCTATCAAGTTACTCCAAAAAAAAAAAAAAAAAAATCTAAAAATAAATAACAAATCTGATTAAGTTTATTTTTTTGATTTTGTTGTTAACAAAGTATATATATAAAGTCATAAATGGATGAGGAATTTGCTTTAATTTTAGATAATGTATATAAAAGATCTTATTAATAGTTGATTTTAGATAATTAATATAAAATACACATTTATTGTAATGTTTGGTTGCACAGGGATCATATTTATTTAAGGCAGGTTTTGAAGGAGATGATTCACCAAGGATTGTAATACCTACAGTGGTTGGTAAACCTAGAAACATCACGTTTATGGTGGGTATGAATGTTAAAGATAGCTACGTTGGAGATGAGGCTATATCTAAACGTGGAATATGTGTATTGAAGTACCCGGTGGCACATGGAATCGTTTACAACTGGGATGATATGGAGAAACTTTGGAATCATGTCTTCTTCAATGAACTTAGATGTGCCCCTGAGGAACACACCGTTCTACTCACAGAGGTACCATTCAATCCGAAAGCACATCGTGAAAAGATGACACAGATCATGTTTGAAACCTTCAACGTGCCAGCGTTGTACATTGCAACACAGCCAGTTCTGTCGTTGTATGCATCTGGTCGATCGACTGGTGTCGTAGTGGAATCTGGTCATAACGTGACACACATTGTTCCTATATACGAAGGATATGCATTGTCACACGCCATCACACGTTTAGGTTTTGGAGGTGACTGTCTCACAAACTATATGATAAAATTGTTAACGGAACGAGGTTGGTCTCTTACGGGAACATCGGAACGTGATATCTATCATGAGATCAAAGAGAAACTGGCATATGTTGCACTTGACTTTGAAGCTGAGCAGCAATTGCTGGCAGAGCATTCTAATGATCTAGAGAAATCATTTGATCTACCAGATAAACAGGTACTTACGATCGGTTTGGAACGGTTCAAATGTACGGAACCACTGTTCGATCCGTCACTAATTGAATTTGAGACGGTTGGTATTCATAAAGCTATCTTCAATTCAATTAATAAGTGCGATAAAGATATTCAATCAGCAATGTTTAGTAATGTTGTACTGTCAGGTGGAAACACGATGTTCCCTGGTTTGCCACAGAGATTGAGTAAAGAGCTGACAGCACTGGCGCCAAAAGGCACAAAGATAAGAGTAATTGCACCACCCGAGAGAAAATACTCTGCTTGGATAGGTGGTTCACTCTTGGTAGCACACCCACGATTCAAACAAATGATCATGACAAGAGAGGAGTATGATGAAATTGGTCCAACTTTAGTTCATAGAAAGTGCTTTTAATATCATTTGTAAATTATACAAATATTTAATTAAAAAAAAAAGTAAAATAATAGTATTTATAGTAATTTAATGTTAAATAAATTAATTTTATTTAAATTTTATCAATTTTAATCTTAATATTAAATTAATATATATATTAATTTTACTTTAAATGTGATTAAAATAGTAAAATTTTCAATGGGAAGAAGAACTGAATGAATAGGTTACTTGAATACAAAAACTAAATATTTAAAATTTAGAATTTAGATAGAAATATAATCTATCATGTGAACCTTTTTGTTTTTCTCTTGGAATGACTGAAATTTGATCAAATGATTCTATTGTTAATATTTTATCTTTACTGTTTTTTACCATACAGCATAGAATGGTTTACTGAAAACAGGTGTTGCTGTAGTATTAACTGAAGATTCCAATCCATTAGTATTCAAACTTGATCCAACAGTATGAGTATTTAAAATTTGAAAATTGGACATGTTTGAGGAGAATTGGATATTTCTTAATGATTCTATTTTTGAAAAAAAGATTAATTAATAAATTGTTTTTTGATTTAAATGGTTTATATTCAAGTAGTACTTACTGAATAACATTTTTAATTTAAATTTAATTGTAAATAATAAACTTTAAAGTCTTTAGTTTTTTGTTTTTAATTTAGTATACTAAATTGATTTGATGGTTTTTCAGAATGATTGGATGAAAATTAATATTTATAGTAGGTAAACACTTTCTTTGTTTTAAAGAAGAGAACACTGTGTTTGAAAGCGATATATTGTATTGGGTTAAGTTATTATTAAATAAATTCGATGATCTCAAGTTCATTGTTTTAAATATACTATTTTTGACAAATAAATTTAAACTTATTGATATTTTCACAATAAATTTATGAAATTTGAGTATTGTCATTTTAAAGATGTTGTTGTCATCAAAAAATAACTCCTCACAATTCAAAATATAATGATAATTTAAATCATCAGCTAAATGTATTGAAATTAGAAAAATGACATCATTCAGCATTTTACAATAATCATCAATTAAATGGTGTTTCTGAATGATGTCATCAAATAAATTCCCGTAGAGAAATAATTATATTATTCCAATCTTGATATCAATCAAATTAGAATCGATTTACTTTTATTTATAAAAAAACAAATAAATCAATAAATAATACACAACCCCACAGATATTTATTTTACTTCTTTGTTTATACACTTTTTTAACCCCCTTTGTACAAAAAATAATATAATTTAAAATAAATTGATATTAATTATATTAATTTTAAAACCAATGTAGTGTCAAGTCTAAAGAATCTAATTTACTTAATATATTCTAACTATAAGATCAGGATTATGTACTTTAGATTTATATGAATTTGGCCTTTTTTTTTTTTTTTGAACCAATTTCATATATATAAAGATTCTGCATTTGATATTGTCACCTTTTGACTTTTTTGATCCCATTTTTCTAAATATTAAAATATTAATTATTTGTTATGGTTTTGTAAATTAAAAATAATATGAGAAGATGATTTAATTATCTTGGTTTTTCTCTTAATAAAAATAGAGAAAAACAATGTTAAATTCCTATATAGGTTTTTACCTTGCAATTACCCCTCTTAAAAATTGCCAATTATTTTTTACCCCCTTCATTTTCTTTGGTAAAATTTCTCATATAAATTAATAAATTGGAAAATACCAAATAAGAAGTAGGAATTTAACTTTACTCTAAAATTAAGTTTGAATATTTGATTTAAATCTATATTGCGCTCGTATAAATTTTTATCCAAAGAACTACTAGATAAATTAAAAAATATAAGAAATCAAAATGACAATAAATACACCTAGATTTGATCAATATTCAGAAAGAGAATTTAAAAGACATTTTGGTGTTCATAAAAGTTCAGTGTCTGCAATCATGAATCTAATTGGATGCAGTGAGTCTAAGATATTGATTTGTTTAAATTATCTTAGATTCTATACTTCATATTTAGATCGTTCATTGGTTCATGGATGTTCAGAGTCAACTGTAAAAAACATAGTCAAAGAAGTATTGAATCAATGTTACGAAAAAGTAGATTATCTATCTTATGTAAGTAATTTGAATTCTATTTGATTTATATTTTAATATCAAATATTAACTATTATATAGGATGAGACTAAAGACTACCCTCCTGTAAAAGATGTAGAGAGAGGCAAACATCATTTCAATCGTTTTGTAACAGATACAACATTATGTTTATATGAAACTAAAAATGACAAGTATTGGAACGAAGATAAAAAGCATTTTGGTTTCAAATATGAAGTCACCTGCAGTATCCACAATGGTGAAATTATTTGGTGGTCTGGACCATATCCAGGAAGCAAGGCAGACATTGACATAGCTCGATCGGAAGAGGGAATTCTTTCAAGTGAAATACTACAAAATAAAGAAAGATTCATTGGAGATAAATCTTATCAAGGTGAGAGAGAATCATTCAAAGCAATGATAAAGAGACCAAGAGGCGGTTCACTTACTCCTTTGGAAAAGGAATTCAATGCTTTCTTATCTTCGAAAATAATCATCATCGAGAATGTTAACAAACGGTTTAAAGATTTTAAGTGTTTTTCTACTCCGTGGAAATCAAACCAAACCTATCACCTGCAAGCTTTTCATTTAATATCTCTTGTTATAAATGAAGACATCAAAGTATATGGTGTTTAATCAAATAAAATAAATTAAAAAAAAAACAATTTTTGAATTTCAAAAACATTATAATCTTCACAAAAATTTTGATTTATTATTATTATTATTATTATTATTATTATTAATAAGATTGAGATGAATAATATATATAATTGGATAGATAATGAACAACCTGATGATAACATTATATTGAACTTCAAAAACAATAATAACAAAGCGAATAAGAATAATGAAACAACATTATCACCTCCCATACCACCCTTCAATAAAGATGAGCAATATAACAACAGCATTGCCAAATATAATATAGATAATGATGAATATCAGGTAGATGATGATAATGATACTCTAATGAACATAATGAACTATAATGTAATTTTAGAATTTGATTACTTTCAAAATCATTAACAAACAAACAAACATACAATTATCAATCTATTATTAAATAACATTATTACTAATAAATCAAATGATTGATTGTAGAATAATAATATTCTTGCTGTCATTTATTTTAAACTTAAACTGGGTATAGCTTATTACGATTCGAATCTATCGATTCTATATGTATCTGAATGTTGGGAGGATGACACTTTCACTTGTCTTTCAATGGGTAGCTACTTTATATTATTTATAATATAATACATAAACTGTTCATCCATCTATTTATCCTTACAACTTTCAATTTAGAGATCAAAATAAATTTAATTATTTTTTTTTTGTTGTTTAACACATTCATTACTTTAGTCAAACAACAAGTATGTCCAAAGACGATCATTATACCCTCTAGAATGCCAGAGAAGTTTATAGATGCAGTGCACAAGATGGAAGAAGGGCAGTCTTTCAACGTTCATTTCTCAAAGTCAAACGATTTCAGCTTTGACAACGGAAAGAACAAGCTACTTAACATCAAGTTACCAATTGACAGCAATGACTTTCATCAAAAGCAACTATATCTAGAGAGAATATTAGATTTTAGTCAAAGTGAAATGGTAAACTAAATTAGATAATTAAAAACCTTTAACCAATACTAATAATGTTTATCATCTTATAGATTAAAGCAATTGGTGGTCTATTGGTTTATCTTCCAAAGTATCTTGCTCTTGATGAATTCGAAACATTAGAGAATTTCAAACTAAATGAAATTATCTGTTTCTCTTTGTATGTATAGATATCTTTTATATTAATATAATCAGTTTTACTACTAACACATCTTAATATTAATACTATTCAAACAGTGATCAATTCTTGAGTATTAATACAAACTCTTTATATTCTTTACAAATTTTTGCAAATGAAAAGTATGTATTCTATCCATGTAATATGATTACTTTTATTAATGGTTAAATTTAGCCACCCAAGTTGCTATTCGGTTGGTAATTCAAAGGAAGGACTATCTTTGTTTGGGATTCTGAATAGAACAAAGTCTGTTATTGGTAAAAGAAAGTTAAAGTCATGGTTTATGAGACCTCCACGCAATAGAGAGATCATCGAAGAGAGATATGATCTCATATCATACTTTACCGATAACTCAAATACTCCGTTGACTTTGAGTTTGGTTGGTTGTCTATCCAACATCAAAGATTTACATATGATTTTAAACAAGTTAAAGTAATGTATTAACTTATACGAAATAACCAAACAACTTTATTAACTTAGATTAAAGCTTATCTCAAAACCCAGAAAGATATTTAATTAATATATATACGGTAAGTTTATTTAAAAATAATTCTAATAAACAAAAAAAAAAAAAAAAAAACTAGAACATTATTAAAAAATAAAGAGCTTACAATCATTCTTGAGAATTGGAATATTAATTGAACAGAATTCTCCAACTATTTCATTTTTAGTAAAGGTAATAATAATAATAATATATTTCTTTTAGTATTTCCTATTAATTATTTTTTATGCAGATAGTGACACTATCATTAGAACCAATAATAACATTATTACAACAATACGAAAATACATTTATTATAGATGATTTACATAAGAATGTATTAAATATTAAATATGGAATAGATAGTCAATTAGATAAACTTAGAGAAGTTTATAACTCAATGGGTTCAATCTTGGTAAGTTTTTTATTTAAATTAATTAATTAATTTCTCATTCATTTTTTTTTAAAAAAGACTCAAAGCGGTGAAGAGGAGAAATCATATTTTGGAGGCATTCCATGGATTACATCATTTCACTTTGTTTATTACCCACAATTAGGATGTCTAATTTGTGTGCCAATCAATCCAAACTATCCATTACCTCAACAAAAAGATTTAAAAGGATTAGATTTTATTGTAAGCTATTAGCTAATAATTATTATTGTTCTATTTTTTTGGAATTTAATTAATTTATTTTTTTAAATTAAATATCATAGTTTCAGACATCACAATATATTTACTTTCAAAATCAAAAAACAAAAGAATTGGATGATTATTTTGGTGATATTCATAATGATATATTGGATATTGAAGGAAGGATTCAGAGAGTTGTTATCGATGAAATTTTAAAGATTTCCAATGCTCTCATTGAAGTTTCAAATTATTGTTCAGAGTTGGATGCCATCATTTCTATGGCCATTGTATCAAAGGAATCCAACTTTGTCAGACCTACCATCAACTCTGAGAGTATTTTGGAAATAAAAAATGGTAGACATCCATTACAAGAACTATGTACAAACACTTTTATACCAAATGACACTGAACTTACTGGTAAATATAAATATATCACCATTAACTCTAAAGATAGTCAATTAACAAATTTATCAGAATCAAAATCAACAATGATAATAACTGGACCAAATCAAAGTGGAAAATCTATTTATTTAAAACAGGTTGGAATCATTGTTTATTTAGCTCATCTTGGCTGCTTCGTACCTGCAGAGAGTGCCAATATATCTTTGTGTGACAAGATATTTACTAGAATCTCAACTAGAGAAAGCAACTCAATTTCAGAATCATCTTTTATGATTGACTGTAAACAAGTTGCCCAAATGACCAAATTCGCAACCTCCAACTCACTTCTTTTAATTGATGGTAAAATATTTATATATTTCATAATTAAAATTGACTAACACCCTCCACTTAATACTCTAGAGTATGGAAAAGGAACAATACCACAAGATGGAATTTCACTATTATATGGTTTGATAATACACTTTATAGTTAAAGATAGATCACCCAAAATACTATTGAGCACTCATTTCTATGAAATATTTAAATTGATTTCAGAGAAACATGCAGATAGAATTTCTTTCAACTCTACTCAATTTCTTATTGAGAAAGCCAACTCAAACACAAACAACAATATTACATTTGACACATTTATACCACTTTACAAGTATAATTTAGTTTGTTTAATGTTGCTGATTGAAAAAACTAATTAACTTAATTTATTTTTTAAGAATAATTCAAACCAAATCATATTGTAGTTTTGGATTATCATGTGCATATCTTGCTGGAGTTCCCAATGATGTTCTCTTGAGAGCACAAAGTTTAGTTGAGCACCAACAAAAATACAACAGAATCGATTGCCAGAGACTCTCTACAGTCAATAGTACACTCTATGCTAAACGATTGAAGAAATACAATGAAATTATTGAACTGTTTGTTAATTCTGAAAAACAAGGCATAGCACCAATTTTAGAGAGAATTAAAATAGATTAAATTTACAACTTTATTCTACTAATGGTAGTATCTCTTCAATTAATCTCTTTTTGAAATTAATAAATAAACGATAATTTTCATTAGTTTCTTTTGAATCGTCATCTACTCCATCGAGCAATATATTATACAATTTTTTGGGGAAATTCTTTGGGTAATGAACCTTCAAACGATCGACCAGGTACGAAACAGTTTCATCTTTTCCGTTATGGAGGGCTATAAGTATACTGTTCTGATAGAGAGCGTTCGCACCAACAAATCTCTCAAAATACGATAGTTTACCGGATTCTTCGAGATAAACAATTTGATCGATCTTATTTTTGTGAGCCATCTCACAAAAAACATTTTCGTCCACCTTATAATTTAAACCAAGACTCTCGGTTGAACATAAATCTGATGTTACCATTTTTAGTTCAACCAGACTCTTGATTTTCGAAATAATAATGTCGCCAACACCTTTGATTGGCCTTCCAGTCTTTTTGACCTTCTCTTTTAGTCTCTCGAATAGGTAGTGATTGTTTTGCATTGTTGAGTAGCACACCGCCAAATCATCCAAAAAAAACATATCTCTGTTTTCCAGGAGATAGGAAGACAAAGCAACTCGACCACTGTTAAATGCTTCATACGCTGACGTTAAATCTGCCCTGATATGGAATGTCTCTGTGAGATATACAATGATTTCTATATGACCAGCTCTCAATGCAATCTTGTAGGCTTCCTTGATGAGTTGTTCATTCCTGTATGATTTCTGTACGATATCTAAACAACCAAATTTTGCTGCTGCCAAAATATAGTTATTTTTATCTTGCTGGTAGATACCAAAGAGATATCTGAGCATCTCCACAGAAGAATTGGAAATCAATTCCACTTGAGATGTATTCAACACCAGTGGACATCCTGTAAACTTATGAAGACGATCCAGAATTTCGATTAAAACCTCTTGCTTTTGAGTTGCGGAGTGCTCTGATATTAATCCTTGAGTGATGGCATCGCCTAGATTAAATGCCAGACAATACGAATCATAGAGATACAATGTCATCTCTAAACGACCGTTCTCGATTGCCTTTGTGATGAACTTGGTATTCCTCTCAAACAACGGTGATTCATCGAATTCCGGCAGTAATATCTTGAAAAGTCGAATATTACCATTGGATACCAAACGGAAAAGTACATCTTTGTTCAGAGGATACTTCTTATCCTTCAGGTAATCAATGAAGGCAATTTCATTCTCGTAGGAGGAAGACGACCTAAATATATGTCCCCATCCCATATAGAGTATGTATTTGATGGAGTTGCTGTAGATCGGAGTCTTTGAGAGGTAGTCGAAACAACTGATGTTTCCATTCATCAGCGACATTGTTACGGACGAGTATGACTTGTAAATGGCATTATCTACATCTTGTTGAACAATTGATATACCTCTCATAGCACTGAGCCGCTTTTCATTTTCAATGAGGAGTCGCAATAACTTTAGATTTCCATGTCTGCTCGCTTCAACCAATGATTTAGCACTGCACTGAATCGACTCGTAGAGAGGGTTTTTCTTTGCCAGTATAATCCTCTCAATGATATCATGCATCTCTTTGTTGGTAGTCAGCAGGTCAATTGTCTCATGAGTCAGTCCTTCCGTTCTATTGGCGAGAATATACTCTACGATCTCTAGCTTTCCACCCTTTATAGCACAGTCCAATGTTCTACTGGAGAATATTGCCCACCTGCCAGAATCGTGTAAATACTTGATAACATGCATATGACCGTTGAGTGCTGCATTATTCGTTGCTGATCCCGCTGGTGTGATGAGTGGTCTTATCTTTCGCAACCACTCGATAACCAGTAAACTTCCAACCTCTGCTGCAGTTGTAAAGATTCGCCAAGTAATTGATTCTGGGAAGAGCTTTTCGATGGTAGAAAGCATGTCAATCGATACCTGTGATCGAATGGCAGTATCAACAACATCGGTAGTAAGAAACAAGTATTTACGTGATGACACACTCCTGTGATTGAACAAAGATTCTATGATATCATAGTGCTGCTTTTCGAATAGAATAGATAATGATTTAGCAGGCCAATACAACAATGGATAGTCACTATCGTTGGTAATAGAACTATATGACTTTATCTTGTTTCTAATGATATCAAAACTACCTGTCTTTGCTAGCCATAATGCATCGTCAATCTCTCTATTTCTGTACTTGCAAGCATATAAATGGTGACCTTCATGCAAGAAATGAACAACTCTTTCAAATATATACTTGTTATTTAATATTCTAGAAAATGTCATTTTATAAAACAGTGATTTAAATCAATCATCAAACTGGGATTTGATTGAAAAAAAAAAAAAATTCTTTTCTACAAAAAATAAAAGATTTTTAAATTATTTATTTAGTTAGTTTGGTAAAGTCGAATTTAATGATTGTAATATAGTTGTTTTTAATAAATCCAATGGAATTGGTATGGTTTCACTGTCATGAGATGAACCTATTCCCAGTAGTGGAATCATCCAGTGTTGATGTTCCAGTGATTCCGATGTTGCCCACCAAGTTAACCACGGATTTTCGTGCATCACTTCGATAACGATCGATTTCTTTGGCATGGCCAACATTGGCATCAAGTTTGATCCGGTCATACCAATGAGCATCTGAGCTTTACTTGCAATTCGTACGAGAGATGAGTTGAGTTTCTCTTCGCCACTCCATACCACGACTTGATATCCCATTGGCTTCATTAGCTCCTCAATGGTGGCAATGACCTCTGCTTCATTCGATACCTTACGTAATGGGCTCGGTGTTCCGGATCGAGATGCATAGATTACAATCTTCTCGTGACTGACTGGTTTCTTGTGTCCAGTTGCTTGTTTTGTAATGATGTTTCTGAGTTGCGACATTAATTCTTGAGGTGGATGTCCAGTAGGAATTGGCGATGGCAACATTACATGATTGGCATAGTAGATTTTACATGGATCCCATCCAACACCAGGATTAAAATATAACACACGATCTGGTTCCATTCTAAGCAGCTCCTCCATGATTATCTTTGCATATGGGATGTTTGGTACTAATACTTTGATATCTCTGTCATTTTGTAGATCATCCCAAACCATTGCCAACTTTGGAAGTTGTTCCTGAATGAAATTACCAAATGAGAAATACAATTGAAGTAGAGTGAATATCTTTTTGTGGCGACTGATCTGGCACTTGGATATTTCATTGGGTGGTGGATTGAACACTGGATTTCTACCACGACTAAGCGAAAACATTCTCTCCCAATCGAATACTATTCCAGAGTCACCGGACGATATGAAGGCATCGGGAATATGGGCTATGTACTCTTGGTGCGAGAAGGCATATGGAATGTCATCATCCCAATCGTCGACATCATGATTAAACTTGTGGAGGAAATCGTTGTGTTTGAATTTCTCAATGGCAATCTTTGGATTCTTTCTCACTGGAGTGTCTTGATAATCCTTTAATTCAATCTTTAACTTGTGATCCATTGCTTTCTTCTCTTCGAAAACATCGGTAACCGGTCTAAGTTGCTCATAGTCCAACGTTTCCATTACTTCCTCGGGTGTGAGAACAGGATATGGTGAGGGAGGACGTTCGGTTCTAGTCACTTTTACAGGTGCAGGTGGTTGGCATCGTTTAGTCAGTGCAACATGTTCGTTCCAGAGTGGGAGTAACTCATCGTGAGCACGATGATACTCGAATCCAAGTATTGCCATCTCCTTAGAGGCACGACGCATCAAATCGTTATCAAATATCGGATTGGTCAGCTTACTGACGATGGCAGCATTACAGAATTCATGCTTCAACTTGATAATGGTATCTTTAACTGAGAAACCATTCAATACACGCTCTCTGCTCTTGGCTCCAAGTTCCAGTGCCAATGAACGGTTCGAGGCCAACTCGGCCAGAATATCAGTGTATTCCTCGACCTCAGTTGGAGTGCCAGGCTTAACCAAGTAACCTACTTCCGGAGTGACAAGCTCAGCTTGTCCACCGACTTTGGCAGACACTGCACACACTTGCATTGACATTGCTTCGTAGATAGCCAGTGAGATACCCTCGATTTTCGATGGAAGGAAGAACACATCCGATCCGGCGACATATCGTTGAACTTCCTTGTTGGAAACACTACCCAACATTCTAACTTTGTCAGCAATTCCATCGGTGTGAAGAGTCTCATTCAAGATGTCAAACATTGCACCGCCACCAACTACCATCGCTCTAAAGTCGTAACCAAGATCGTGCACTCTCTTCAACACCTCTGCAAATACCAATGGTTGTTTCTCGTGTTCCAAACGCGATACGTAGACAATCAGCAGAACATCCTCTGGGAAACCCAACTCCTTGCGAACCGACAACTTATTCTCGGGCTTTGGATGATACTTCTCAGAGTCGATACCAATCAGCACGGTAACAGTCTTGTTGGGATTGTGTCCCCTGTCGATACAATACTGTCGAAGATGCTCACTAGCAAATATAGAACGATCCAAGAATGGCTCCGCTCCCACAGAGTAACGTGCATATCCACCATTCTTCCAGCCAGGTGTTTCCGAGTGAATGTAATCGACATACGCAGGTCCAGGTGCATGTGTTCGTAGATATGGTAGGAAGTTGTAAGCGGACTCACTGTTGGTTACGAAAACAACATCAAACTGACGACTCTTTATAAGATAGACAAGGAAACGAGCTTGATCGGTCACCCTCAGGAATCGTGGCATAATAAAGATATCTGGTGTGACACGCAGGAATTGCGGTTGCCACTTGTTTGCGGCCTCTTTGTTTCCGGCGATACTGACCTCCCAGCCATCGAGCACCAATCCCTGAGCAAAGTTATAGTTGAACTGATCGGCACCACCAATTTCCATATATGGCAGAATAATCAAGATACGAGGACGACACTTTCTCAGAACGTTGGACACGGTTATCTCAGAGACGACATTCTCCATCTTGTCTTGCGGTGCACGACTCAACTTTGGAACACCACGACTAAAGGCAGTCTTGTACTTTATCTTTTGATTATCCATGAAAGCATTGAATTTCGTTTCATTGTAGATGGAAGCCCACTTTCCAGGTGGACTGACACGATACCAAAAGAAGAACTCCTCCAAAGTATGTCCCCAGTGTCCATTATCCGCCATTCTCATCCAAAGATCCCAATCCTCCATACCGGTTCTCAGTGATGCATCGAAACCACCTACTTGTCTTAAAACCTCAGTCTATTAATAGCAATACAAGTTAATAAACTTCAATACACTATCATTATCATTGTTATATTATTGTTATAACTTACTTTCATAACAGAAGCAACAGTAATATAATTTTCCTTTAAATTGATATCACCATTTTGGAAACCTTTTTGCCAGAAATACTCTTTGTGACCGAAACCAAGTGACCAACCGTTTACCAGCGAGTATTGTGGATGTGTTTCGAGGAACCAAACGGCTTTCTCGAGGTAGGTGAATTCAATGAGATCATCGGGATCCAAGAGGAGAAGGTATTTACCACGTGCCGACTTTAAACCTTCGTTACGAGCACCCGGCAATCCCAGATTCTTTGGTAGATCGATGATGGTGATACGAGGATCGGTCAAACTCAAATTACGATAGACACCGAGTGAATCTCTGACCAGTGTCTTGTTTGGCGAACCATCGTTGACAATGACCCATTGGAACGATTGCAGCGATTGTCTGAATATCGACTTGGCAGTCTCGTGGAGAATCGGACCGATATTGTAGAACGGCGTTAGAATGGTGACGATTGGCTCCGCCGAGTAGTTGGCCGGTGCATATGCATAGCGGGCACGCGCATCACTATCGGTCTTGATCGAGTAGTTCATGTTATCGACGTCGAGAACGGGAGTCGGTGTTATCACCGGCTGATAGTAATCGGCACCCTCACAACGCTGAAGAAAATCCGGTGCCTGCTGTCTGGTGGTACCGGCGAGTCCGGCATACCTACAGACATCGGGCAACTCTACCTTTGTATCTTTCAGATCCGACAATATAGAATATGGATGATTGGCAGACATCAGAGACAACTCTCTGAAATCCAGATGCTCGCCCAGATTCACTCTGTTCATAGCAGCGCTTTTCGAGAAACCATCGGAGTTCCTCTTGTTTTGTTGTTTCAACTTTAACTTTTGTTTGAGAACTGAATCTGTGCCGGTGCTATCAGCATTGTTTTCATCCACTCTGAAAATAGCATACTTTTGAATAATGAATATATGAGCACATAATAAAAATACTAATAATAAACTTAGAACATTATTTTTTAGAAATCTTAAAAACATTATTATTTATTTATCTTTTTAAATAAATAAACATATATATTTATTTCTTTTCTATATAAATAAATAGTAATAGTAATAGTAATGATATAGGTTGATAATAGTTTTTTTTGATTGTCTGTATTGACAAGCAAGCTATTGTTTGTGTCAATGAAAATAAATAATAAGAGTAAGATGGAATTGATATCAACAATGTATAAATATTACATTACAAATTCAATAAACTTTGACTGATTGTCATCTACAAATTTGTAAGTAGAGGAGTACAACTTACAATATTACATTTCTAATTTAGTTTGTATAACCATCATCATTGATACTCCAATGATCATAGTCAATATATATATAAATATGTATTATATTAATCTAATATCAATACAAACCACTCGTCATATCACACAACACACACATCAAATATAAATTATCTGTCTTATTTTGTTGATTGACTGACTGACTGATTTGATGGTTCAGTGTTTTTCGTGGTGTGGTAATGGTGAACCAAAATAAAATTAATGGTTAACCCCGCCAATACAAAAATTTTGTAGATATTCGAAATAAGTTATTTGGTATAAATATATATAACATTTTAGTTTATTTATTACTATTATTAATACAATAAATGTTTTTTTTTTGTTGAGTGCGTTGGTTGTACATAGTTTAACGGAAATAGAAAATATAATGTCAATTCGATTTTGAGTCAAAGGTTTTAGCAATGTTGACCGACTCCTTCAAAAAATCTTATATGTTCCATTTCCTGCGACTATTTGTTTTGTTAAATATATCTTCGTTCTTTTAATGAAGATTGTGAAGTGTATTATTATTATTGATTGATTGATTGATTGATTGTGATCTGTTTTGTTTTCTTTTCCTTTTGTTTTGTTTTGTTTTGTTTGAACCTATTATTTGTATTGTTTATGATTCATCTACAGAGTATAACATAGAGGCAAATGCTTTGTAATCGATGAAACCACTGTTTGATGGATCAGCTGCAGCAAAGAACTCTTGAATCTATAAGAAAAATGAAAATAAATCCACAAGAGTTAATAATTTGAATGCTATACCTTTATGCTTTTCCGTAACAACATACTTCATTTTCAGACATTGGTAAACCATCTCTCAAGATACCTCTGAACTCCTCTACACTGACGAATCCATCGTAATCATGATCGAAATTATAGAAAGCTTCAATCAATTGTGATTTTTCATCAGACTAATATATATATATTATGATTACAAAAAAAAAAAAAAAAAAGTGTTAACAATTTATTGTTTACTTCTTCTTTGTAATCAAAATATTCAATTCCTCTTCTTTCCTGTTTGCTATATACCTACCATTTTATAAATATTGTTTTATGTTGGTAGTGTTGTACAAATGTTTTAATAATAAATAAATAATTTTTTTTTTCTTTCTTTTAAAATAAAATAACTATGTTAATGATATTTCTGATCAATCACAATGTTGACAATTTCAATTATTTATTTTTAATTTTTGTTTTTATTTTTCAAAACCCACTTCCATTTTATTTGAATTTTTGCTCATTTTTGGGTTTTTTTTTTTGTAAGGAAAAAATTAAACTAAAAAGAGATAATTATAAAATTAACCTAAAAAGAGAACTATATATATATCTTTTTATTGGTTTCATTCATTTAATTGAAGAACAATTTAAAGAATTAAAACTTTGAATTTATTTTGTTGACGTTATTATTATCATTAAAAAGAATGAAAATATTTTTAATTATTGGTTTTTTTTTTCTTTAAAAATAGAAAATGAATAATGAAATATTATCTAGCAGATATGTGTGAAGCAAATAAACAGACTTTTATACCTTATTTAAATAGGATTACAAAATAGTGTGTTTGCAAAAAGACGACTTTTCAATGTAATGATAATATATTATAATATTACCCTTAATTGGATCTACATTTTCATTGCACTTATTTTCCCTGTGTTTCTGTTTTTCCTCACTTTAGATCTTTACATGTAACAACAAATTGTTAATTGTTATTGTCAACCAATGAATCTATATGGGTGCTTCTATTCCATCTAAAAAAAACTGACAACAATTACAATAACAATAAAATAAATTCAATGAGAATGTATAAATCATCCAATGACTGATAGTTATAAGTTAAATTTTATTCTAGACTTTATATTATTTTATTAAAACATTAATAAACAAACCAATAATTGGAATTATAGCTATTTATTTTATTTATCTTTAAAACTAAACTCAAACATATAATATATACATTTAAAAAAAAAAACAATGGGACTTTGTTCAAAGATTGGATTGATTATAGTTGCTATCATTTTCCCACCTCTTGCTGTCTTGATCAGAAGAGGTTGTGGAAGTCAATTCCTACTCAACATTCTATTGACAATTTTAGGTTGGATTCCAGGTAAGTCATATTACACTCTTTCAATATTACAGTTCAGTGATAATCTAACTAATTTATTTGATTATAAAGGTGTGGTGCACGCAGTGTATATCATCTTAAAGCACAAGCCACATCACCACGAGCACGTCTATGTTTAAGTAAATAAGTTAAATAATTCAAGAATCCCCTGACAGAAAACAACATAAATAAACACTTTTCTTTTTGCTAATTAGCAATTAAAGTTTGTTTTTCATTTTATTGTTATATTTATTTATTTATTTAATATTTAAATTGGAAAAAGACATTTACATTAAATCAATAACTTCGATTTGTTTAGGTTTAAAGTATGATAGGAGAAGGCAAGCCTTCTAATATAACTCATTAGCTATTGGAGCCTTTGTTACATTTTCAACATTAAAAATATTGGTATATTGATTATTCTCTTTGTGTAGATGATTTCTTTTACCAAATATATAAGATGGTAATAGTGGTGTTTGATTTGAGTAGTTTGTGTTGGATTTAAGCATATTGTACTATTTCTTTTGCAATTTATTCATATGCTTGAAACATGTCACATCAACTCTCTTTCTATTTTTTTTTTTCAAGCTTTTCATTACCAACAATGGTTAGTAAATGACCAACTAAATGGTCATCGGATATTCTGTAAACAATCAAAAATTTAACGAAATAGATTCTTCTGATATAAATATTTGTTGTAATTTGATTTTAAATTATATTACCTAAAGTTTTAAAATATATTTAATTCCACATTTACATTCATTGTATCATATGATAGAATAAATATGGTGGTATGTATTGTTACAGACTTCCAATGCAATTATGTCAAAAAAAAAATAAAAAAAAATCTTTATTCATTTTTGTGTAAGTTGGTTTGATGTGTTTTGTATTTTGTTGATGTGATTAAAAAGTTTACAAAAATATCTTTTTTTTTTGAAAAATTTAACCCACTATGTGGACTCGCCATCATCAATTTTGTAAAAATTCAAATAGTCTCCGTGTTTTACATCAACTTAATTTTGACATTATTCTCAGTTTTTTTTGGATTTTTTCTAGTATTGTCCATCTGAACACATGATAAATCTAATCTATTTTGAAATCGAAATAAAAAAAAAAAAAATATCTAAAAATCCTTGTCTCTATTTGATCTGATTGGTATTAAAATAAAAAACGTTTTTTTTAAGAAATACACAAACAAGAATTCTTATTTATTTTTAAATAGTTTTTTTTTTTATTCTTTCCTTTTTTTGTTCCATCGGTTCCACAAATATAGTTTGGACTAATTGTCTTGACTTCATATTTATACTAATTTTATTTTATTTATTTATTTATTTTTATTCCATTTAATATTAATATAAAATTCTTAATCAATATTTATATATATAATAAACAAATCAAAAAATGGACGCACAATTAAAACAAGATTTGGTTGATCTAACAAAAGCAATATTAGCAACCTTCACTGCAGAATATACTAAGGCCTACACTGTTGCTCTTACAGCAAAATGTGTTAAAGATGCCAAGAAACCACCATCACCCTATTTATTGAGTGTCCGCGAGAAACCACTAACAGGAGATAGACATTCCGGATTTTTGACAAAAGAAGGAGCAGTCAGAAAGTCATTAAAACGTAGATATTTCATTGTCAGACAAGATTATTCCATTGATTATTATGAAAGTGAAAATGTAAATATTCTACAAAAAATCTAAATTTTAACACTGTTATTTCTAACTTTTCAATTTTAATATTTATTTTAGAATCTTACAAAGAAAAAGGGTACAATTACTCTTGCAGGATATAAAGTTGAAACTGATCCAAATAAATCGATCCTTGGTAGACTTACAAAGTTGGCAGAGAAAATGAAGATGGATGTCTCGGCAATTCCAAAACCAAAGGAGTATCCACCATTCACCATTGAGTTGTTGCATGAGTATCGTCGTATCTATTATTTGACCGCCGACAACAAGGAGCAGTTCGATGAGTGGACTGAGGTTCTAAAGACATGCGTTCGTCATGCTCAAGGTTTCAAGAATCCAGATGCCGTCCACCAAAAGGCATTTGGAGTGGCCGTTAGAAATACTCGTTGGAGTCTTGGTCGTTGGGGTTGGTTTGGCTGGGGAGGATCGGAAGTACAGGTGTTGGCCGACGTCATCTCTGACGAGGTGGAGTACGACATTCTGAATCGTGCTCTCTACAAGCTCCCTTCTGCTCCATGGTTTATTCGTAATTTCTTGCGTACCCAAATGATGAAAGTCATCATTGGAACCGTTACTAGTGCTGTCAATCCAGCCTGGATAGCAATGGATAAAACAGTAACAGGTGTTCGTCCAACTGCTGAAGGCAAGATTCGTGAGGAGATCGATCCAATTGCCAAATTACAACAAGAGATGCTCGACAAAATGAAGGATCAATTGATTTCCGTCATTGAACCAGTTGTTCGTGAGCAAGTAAGTCCACATCTCTCAACCATCTTGGGTGACGAAGTTAAAAAGCCACTCGAAAAGTCATTCGTCGCAGTAGTTCAAATCTGGAATGAACAGTCCGCAAAGTACAATGGCGATGGCAGTGACAAGTCGTTTACAGATCTCAGAAAGTATCCACAGTATTTCTCACCGATGAGATCGGCACACGATCCAATCAACGAGCTCTACCCATTCCTCCAGACTTTGTACCCGGTGTTCGATGGTTTCTGGGCATCGACCATTGTCTATGGAATTCGTGGAGAGTTGAATCAAATCTCTGAGAATGCAGTCTACACCTTTGAGAAGGAGATCACCGAATCATCGAACGACGGTGCCGTCATCAACATTGACAGTGCACGTCAATCGATTCTATCCAAGTTGGAGCACGACGCCAAAATCCTATATAGAGATCAACTCCACTTCACAGTTAGATCTATCGTCAAGCCAACACTAATGAAAATCCTCAATCCACTCACCAAACCAATTCTTTCAAACCTTCAATCAATGATTCCAGCTGCACTCAAAGACTTTTTCGACATGAACGAAATGTTCCACCAAATTTTAGACGGTGTTTTAGATAATACTACCGATACTGTATTAGAAAATTAAAATAATAAATCAATTAATAATTTATATATATTTAAATAAAATGTATAATTTCAAACCATTTCTACAACAACCTTCTTAAAAAACAAAATGTTATAGTTTTTTTTTTAAAAAAAAGCGGGAAATTTTAAAAATGGTATTCAGGAGATAGTTCATTAATAGAGTATAGAACCGACTTGTCCTAGTAGCTCATGCTTGATTCCAATGGGTAATTATAGTCTAACTCTCAGTGTTACCATTCCAATCAATAAGTTAGGTGATTATCATGGTAGCATTGAATTGATTGACAATTTTCATCCAGGAGTTGCATGTATTGTCTTTAAATTCAAAATTTAATATAATTATATTTATTAAAGTAAATTTAAATAAACAAAATAAAGTTAAATTATCCCAAAGTAGCTATAGATTTTATAATACATTGCTTAGTTTGAATGTGTATACACCGTGTGGTGGATACTGACCGGGTGTCAAGAATGGAAGTTTGATGTTTAGACCAGATTTCTGTCCGTTGGCAGTGCTGTAAGAGAGTGATTCACCGTAGCCCAAAAGTTCGATGGTGGTTGTTCTCTGAACGATTGGAGCTTCCAAAGTCAAGATCGAGTTGGTTGGCCAGTAGAATGACATGGCATAGACAGCACCGGTGTGAGCATTGGTGGTGTACCAAATGTTTTCATCGATGGTATCGTTTTGAACTCTCCAGAAAGTAGTATTATAAATAGCTTCACCATTAGTCGATAGCCATTCACCGATTTGGATCAATCTTTCTTGCATCAACATTGGAATAACACCTTCAGCAGTCTATGATTATCATAATTAAAAAAAAAGAAAAACATTAATATAAATGTTTCTTTTCAGAGTAATAATAATCAAAATCAATACATACAGGTCCAACATCCAATAATAGATTACCACCACAACTAACAGTTGATACCAATGTTTGGATCAAACTTGTAGTGTTCTGATATTGATCTAATGCTTCATTTTGATTGTATCCCCATGATGTTCCTAAGAATTATTAAAATAAATTTAAATAATTAATAATTTTCACAAATAATAGTTTATCTTGATATAGAAAATTACCTATGGTGTAACAGTTTTCCCATTTATGTCCAATCAATTTACCTGGATTGTATCTATCAGATGGTGTCCAATAACCTATTTAAAATAAAATCTTTAAGTATAATGATATTAATGAATTAACTTGTGTTCTTTTAATACATACCACCATTTTTACCACCGCAATCACTTCCCCAACGATCGTTTGTGACAACAGTGTCCTTTACAGAGCTGTTAGTGTATAACCATGCCAAAAAATCTGTTGATTTCCAATAGGTTGAGTTTTGTTCCCAATCACCATCCGCCCAAACTTTTGATTGATATGAGATAAAAAAAGTTAATATTGTTATGATTGTTTTTGGAATAAAAGTTTGATACATACCAACTTCAGGTTCATAAGAGTTAACAACATCGTAGAGTTGTGGCAAGAGAACCTGGGTGACATAAGAATCACTTACTGGTGGAGTGGTGGCATTGTTCATATCGTACAATGGGTTGAACCATTCGTAGAGTGAATGATAGAGACCCATGTGTAGACCTGCTTGCTTAACGTATTTCGATACCAAACCGACTAAATCCTTACCGGGACCGATGTCAACACTGTTCCATCCCCAGGCTTGTGAGTTTGGCCAAAGAGTGAAACCCTCATGATGTTTACTGGTCAACACAACATACTTGGCACCAGAGGCAACAAAAAGATTTGCCCATTGCTGTGGGTCAAAGAGATTTGCTTTGAACATCGGTGCAAAAGTCTGATAAGTAAAATCAGCACCGAATGAATCATCATGATAGGCACGAGTCGATCCATTATCAGTATTGAATCTATTATTAAAAAAGTAAAAATAAAAAGTAGAAAGATTAGAATATTGATAAAATGAATCAAGATACAGAGAATACAATTTAGTGATAATTCTTAATTGTTTTTCCTCTGTTTCCAATGGAAATGTTGAATAGATACTCTAAATTATACCAATACCATTCGGCACCTGGTGCAGCAGGAACTGCAAAAGCTGGTACCGAATATACACCCCTTTTTTTTATTGAATATAATGAAATTAAAATCAAGCAAAAATAGTAAAATTATGAATATGTTATTTTACATACCAGTGAATGAATATACCAAATTTCGATTGATCATACCAAGCTGGTAATGGTCTTGAATTAATAGATCTGTAAATGATTAATAATATATGGTAAATATATTGATATGTAAGATAAATTATTGTTAATGTTCACACATACTCCCAATTCGGTAGATAAGATTGACCTAAAGCACAAGAGCAAACTGATAAAACCAATAATATAACTTTTAATTTTGTATTTTCTAACATCATATATATTTTTAATTAAAGAATGAAATTTAAAATAAAATATAAAACAATTCACCATGTCGGAATTAATAATAGGAATCTAAAGGACTAATTGATTTTTTTAATTTCGCAATGGTTTTTGTTTTTTTGATTAATTTGGTGCCATGGCAAGTGATGAATGGGTGATGATAGACCACTTGTGCACCAACAAAAAAAAGAGCAAAATTTAAGCAAAACTGTTAAAAAATGAAAATCATAAAAATCTTTTATATTTATGATTATTAAAAATAAATAAAAATTAAAAATTTCAAAAAAAAAGGATTAAATAATAATAAATGAAGATCGCCTATTTATGGCTTGCCATCTTGATGTGAAATAGAAATTTATTTATTTTCAATACAATTAAAAGATTCAAAACAACAATCATTTATTATATTGGAGAGATCATGATCGAAAAACTATCATTTTTATTACTTTCTAAAATAGTTGATTTTATTCCCGAAAATATAGATAAGATTTGTTTTAGTTTAGTTTGCACACGATTTTTTGAAGAGAGGAATAAATATTTAAATTTCAACAGCGATACACTATCTATTAGAAATATAAATAATGTTAAGCCGAATTCATATATCAAACAAATCAAGAAATCATATCAATATAAATCAAATGTAGAACTGTATTATGGTTATTTCCAATGTAAACCAGTCGAAGCTTATCATTCCCAATCAATCAGTGATCTATGTGATCAATCAAATAACAAAAGTAACTTTTTATTTCCTTTTATTTAAAACTTTATTATCTATCTTATTAATTATAATTAATTCATATTATTATTAAAAAAAAAAAAAGAAATATATGATAATGTAAATCATTTATACATTCATCAGGCAAGAACTGATTTCATTTACAATGAATGCTTTGTAAAGAAGTTAGAGTGTTCCAATGTCAAAAAGTTGACTATGGGTGGTACAAACATAGATTGTAAAGCTAAATGGCTGCCAACCAATATTAAATATCTGGAAATCTGTTCAACTTCATTTCTGCCACTACTTTTGAAATCCAGTTTGGTATCGATCACCATTACTGCAAATTTTTGCGAGATAAACATGAGTTCTCTACCAACGACACTGCGTTCAATTACAATTAATGGAAATGTTACATTAGTAATCGATGTAGAGCTACCTAATCTAGAGGTACTACATCATCAGCTCATAGAATTAGACGATACCAATATTTCATTGTTACCAGCTACACTTCATTCCATTTCCATAGAGTCAAGGCATCTTAAGTACTTTAACTACTCTAAAGTAACAACATTGAAATCAACAATCAAATCGATGATTCTCAATCAGTCTTATGGATCAAAGCTCCAACCAAGCGACTTTCCACCGACATTGACCAATTTAACTGTAACAACTATTTACCCGTTGAGTAGAATTGGCTTCCCAACAAGCTTAAAATCACTTAGCATCATCGAGGTTCCATTGCATTCCGAGAATGATCAAAGCTTTGATAATGTGGCAGTGCTACCACCAAACCTGGAGGTATTGGATCTCACCTATCTAATTTTTGGAAATCCAGGAGCTCTTCCACAGGGTCTAAAGAAACTCTATACAGGAGGAGTTTTCAATTTGAAAGTTGAATCACTCCCAGACTCATTAGAGTTTATGAGCCTCAGCGATGGTTCAATACTCCCATTTGGTTCAATACCACCCTCAGTCAAACATATTTCAATGTCAAAGGATTACTATAAACTTGATCAACTTAAAAGTATACCAACAACAGTCAGTGGAATCACAGTCGGCAACCTCCAACTGAGAAGAATAGATAATAATCAAAATTATTTAATAGTTGACAGTAATGATAGTTCGAGAATATCAATACAAAATATTTTAGAAATACCAACCTTTATAGAAAAACAATTTAAAGTTGAAATAGCAAACGACCCACCTTCACCTTAAACTTTACAGTTTAATTATTAAATATAATATATTGAAAAATAAAAATAGAATTTGATATCTTAATCTTAATAAATATATTAGATTCAAAAAGATTAGGAAGATAATCGACAAAAAAAATGAGATTTATTCTATAAAAAAATATATTTTATTTTTAATTTTGTTTTTTTTTTTTTTTTTTTTTTTTTTTTTGGATATTAATTAATTTGTGTTGATACAGAACGAAATCGACAACACTTATTATTTTTTGCATATGATAGAATATATATTTTTTTGTGGTTATCCATACAAACAGAATCGAAAAATAAAATGATAAATATTTAATACAATAGTAATGCTGAGAAATCAACGAAAATGGGAAATATGGAGGATAATGATAAAACAAGTAATATAGATTCTCAACTTGCAGGAAGAGTACTAAAGAATAGAGTATTGCTCTATGCGATCGTTTTTCGTTTACCTTTATTTGTAATGACAAAAAGGAACTGTGTGATCAATGCATACCCATCAACTTATTTTGATAATCTAAAGTGGATTAAAAATGAAGAGGAAGAAGATGATGAAGAGGAAGAGCAGAGAGCAGTGGAGAATGGCGTAGATAAAAAAGAGAAAGAGAAAGAGAAAGAGAAACAAGAAAAACAAGAAAAAGAAGACGATGTCAATCTATACAGAGAGTTAAGATTGGTAAAGGATATACATTTTATTTCGCCTATCAACAGTTTTTGTTGGAGTAGGAAAAAGGTTCGGTATATCTCTGGTGGTTTCATTGTTCGATTCGATTTCAAAATGGGAAAGCATCCACTGAAGTATAATGATGGTCCACCGGCAGATGGATTTGCATTCGTCATACACAATGACCCAAGAGGTACCGATACCGTTAGCAGGTTGTACTATGGTGGCAGCGGACTTGGTTACAGTGGCATTACAGCATCGATAGCTGTAGAGTTTGACGACTTCAAGTACAACGACGATCCAAACGACAATCATATTGCAATACATACCAACGGTACCGATCTGAACAATTCCGAACAAAAGTATGCATTGACCTATGCTTCACCCTCGTTCAAGCTGTGTGACTTCAAGTATCACCAAGTCGAGATTATCTATGAACCAATAGGGCAGCAATTAACAGTAATAGTAGATCATGATGAAGTTATTAATCATAATATCGACATCAATGATACCATTGGCATTGGTGAAGATGATTCAGCTTTTGTTGGATTCACATCGGCTTGTGGGGAATTTACACAAAACGTTTTCATAAAGAATTGTTCAATATATAGATACTAATTAATTTTACAATAAATCGAAAACATGTTTGCAGAGAATGCGCCATAATCTTTTTTTTACAAATAAATTATTTCAACACAGATTCAAGAGTTTTATTATTTTTTGTTTCACAACAAAATCGCACATTTTTTTGGCCACAAAGAGAAAATTGTAAGTTGGTCATTACCTTGTTTTATTGTTCGACCACTTTAACAAGGTGACATTGTTGTTCAAAGAAAGAGTGAAAATTTGGTGGTGAAAAAATCATTTAACCTTAAATTTTTTTTGTAAACTGGTATCAAAAAAAATAATGGGTATCAGAAATACAAATTCATTTTGATTCTTAAATTAAATTAAATTTAAGAATGAATGTCTAGAAACTATAAAAAGAAGTAACTCAATGAAGTTAAACTTTCAAATTTCTTTTCTTTTTTTAAATAATATTTTATTATTAAAAATGTCAAACTTTAAACAAATATTTACAATTATTATTTTTTTGTGTCTTGGTAATTTGGTCTTTGGTACACTTCTTGAAATGGCTGGAATGGGTCACCATGGTCATGATGAAGAATGCCAAACACCTATTACGACACTCTCTGCTAATAAAAGAGCACCTGGAGCAAAACGTGACATTGAAGCCAGCTGGAAGAAGCAACCTTATACTCCCGATATATGTGAGCCTGTAGATTTCAATGGAACCTATGTTGCCCCCGTTGACGATGGTGAAAATTTCGATATCTTTGCCGATGGAAGAGGTGCTACTGTCTGGGCACCATGTATGTATTGTCAACTGTAATAAAATATTAATGTTATGTCTATTAACATCTTTTTTTATTATTGTAAGTGTCACCACCTGCAGGAACATTATATACTATCCGTGGTTCCGACGAAAAAAATTATATCTTGGGTAGAGATCAGAATGCCAATATGCGTATAGTCAAGAAATGTGGTAACTATTGGTATCAATCGAAGCTGTACTTTAAGAGTTGGAGACAAGTCAAACAAGATAACAAATGGAACCAAGATACAATCAAGTTGGCCGTTGCCAGTGGTACAAGAACATCGAATTCAATCGATATTTCACGTCCTATCGCCATTGAGACTAACAGAGAAGACTATAGCTGTGCTAATCAGGGAACATGGACCTACGGTAGTGCACCAGATGGTAGCGCTTGGCTTGCAGATCTGATCATGTCACTGATTGATATTGTAACCGGAAACTTTAAGATGACAAGAAAAGGTTTGCAAATTTTGGATGCCGATGTCAATGGAATTGCACGAGGTTGGAACACAATTGCATCTGATTGTAAGACATCCTATCCTCCTGAGCAAACTTTGGTTCCCTCTCAATATGCATTGGAGGATAATGGAAACAAGCGTTATATGTACAAAGTTAGAAATAGCTTTGGATATCTTATTGCCGAATGTAATGGAGATGCTTTGTGGTTCAGTAACAATGCTAACGATGATACCTATGTTGTATTCACTCCAATGTAATAAAATAATAGATTTTTTATAACTCTATCTTCAGTCATTCTATTGATCATTAACCTAATGTATCAATATACATTATTTTTTTAAATAAATATGTCTAGTAATTGATTAGTCAATATTTTATTTTTCTCTAATTATTATGATTCCAAGCAATAGTATTCTTAATTTGTACATGAATATCGTGATAAATACTTATCAATCCCAGAGAATGCAAAGATTAAATAAAAATAAATAAAAAAATGTTGACTAGCTGATGCAATTTATTGTCAAAGTGTAAAAAAATTTCTAAAAATAATTCTCTGCAGAAAGTTAAAAAAAAAAATAAAATTAAAGTAATTAAATAAATAATTATTTTAGTTAAAGATATTTTTTCATAAAGTGTTTATGTATAGAAAATGGATAAGAAATTATTTTTAGATATATTTAACAATATAATATTGAGAATAAAAGTTTTTGACAATGTTTATTTTATTAATTCTGAAGAAAGATTGCGCGTCTACAAATGGAATCAGTTATTGGTGACACCAAATATGTTGGTTGCATACGGTTATTTTGACGAGCTATCTAAATATTATCGATATATCATACAGGAGTGTCTTCGGAATCAATCTTGGTACACCTATTGTAAGAGAATAGCAATGAAACCATTCAACTTTTTCAATGTTAAACAATCAAGGAACAATATAATGGCTGGCAATCGATCTATAGAGATATCACAATTGGTCTACGATCAACAGATCGATCTTATAAAGTCAATAAACATGTCGATCTATAGTGATAATATGAGAATATTGGTATATCTGCTAGAGGAGTTGGATATTGGTATTGGTGTTAATATAAGGTTAGAGCTGATAGAGTATGCTTCCAAACTTGGAAGATTAAAGATTGTAAAGTATTTGGACGGATTACTAGCGGATTTCATAACCGATGTATCTTATGAACGAGCTCTGATGCTAGCGCCAATGGGAGAGTCTATCGAGTTGTTGTCGTGGCTGATAGGTAGAGTGGAACAACGTATTAAAAACAAAGCGAATCTGGAGCTAACCATAAGGCGATCGATGGCAAATGCTGTGTCTATTGGCCGTCTGGATATATTACAACTACTTATGGAACGTGGTAAGATCACACTTCGAAGTTATGAATCATCGTTGATTTCCAATGCGGTCAAGGGTGGAAGCGTTGAAATGTTGGAATGGCTCATCAATCACAATGTAAACCTCGATGAAATAGAATATGCCTACTTGGATATCGCTGCTAAACACGGCCATTTAGAACTTCTTAAATGGCTCCACCAAAATGGAAAGGGAACGGCAACTGTCAATGCAATGGATTACGCGGCATACAGCAACAACAACGATCGTTCGAACTTCTGAAATACAACAAAGACAAACATCACAAAGAGAGAGAAGAATTATCGATCATCTGATGTTCGCCCATCGTTATTCCAAAAAGGACAAAAGGTCTTTGCTAAATCAAGATAGTATGTCATTCCAGTGTATCCATTTAATTGATGTTTAGAATGTGAACTAACAAAAAAAAAAAAAATAGATGGTGTCGATATAGCACTTGGTGGGAAGCTACAATAACAAACATTGTATATAGTATAATCAATAATTCATTTGAATACAGTATCAAATTCAAACAAGGTGGTGAAAAGATACAAAAGACAAATGAAACTGACATGTAGAGATCGATGATGCATTGACGATCTTTTGCAATAATAGATTCATCTATGAATGCAAATGGTATGTTTACATTTAAAATTATCTTCACCAGAATAAATACTAACAAAAAAATAAATATTCTCATTTAATATAGATTATCTATAAAATCGTTGCAAGTGTTCTTTTTAAAGTTATTTAACATTTTTTTTACATATTAAAAAATAAATTGTCGTAATAACTACGAATTTAACGTGTAAGGGCATAACGAATCCCATTCGTAGTATGCTTTTTCATACAAATTTTTTTTTTTTTGCATTTATTGAGTTGAATACTAAGTAAAAACTTCGCGACAATTACGAAAAAATTGTAGTGTATGCAAAATGAGTTGACTGCGCTGGCTCCATTGACCATGAAGATCAAGATCATCGCACCTCCCGAACGTAAATACTCTCTCTGGATTGGTGGTTCCATCTTGGCGTCACTCGCCACTTTCCAACAAATGTGGATCTCCAAGGAGGAATACGATGAATCTGGTCCTGCGATTGTCAACAGAAAGTGTTTCTAAATATTTTAATATCCTTTTTTCACAAATTATCATATTAAATGTATCCAAAAAAGTCAACTGTTGATTTTATCCAGTTGGTTTTTAATTGTATAAAAAAAATGCCATATTGTTTCAACGCATATTATTATCACATAGATCTTTTTTTTTTTTTTTTTTTAATCAAATATCTAATATTTTATTTATTTATTTTCAAAACAATACATTAAATGTAGATAGATAGATTGATAAATGGAAAAAGAAGTAGAAATAAGAAATACTATTCTTTTTAAAAAGATAATTAAATCAGTGTATATTAGTAAACTTATATTCAGATCGGTTAGAGAGATTCACTATGTTGCTTTAATGAGAAATTCATTAAGATGTGATTGGCAAGATCTCGCTTGCTTTCCAGAGGAGTTGATTCGATATAAGTGTTTCGATAGATATAAGAGCGTGTTAAACTATTTGATTATCAATCAAACATCGATTGAACAGAGACTATTCGATGACTATATCGATGCCTATATACAATCACTCTCAACAGCAGCAACCCAAGGCAATACAGATTTAATAGAGTTTGTGTATTCCAAGGATCTAAAACGATCGGATATCGATTATAAAGCATTCTACGATGCCGCTATTAAATATGGCCATTTGGCAACCCATTGAATTTCTTCATGCCACTAAGAAGGATGTGTTCGGTACCATGGTATCTGTTTCGTCTATGGATGCTGCTGCAAACAATGGTCACTTCTCAATAGTAAAGTTTTTACACCACAACCGAACGGAAGCTTGTTCAAAGATAACGATGGATTCCGCCTGTAAATGTCAATTTTGTTGTGTGGAGCACGAAGTTAAATTGAAAAATAAAATAAACACACAACAATGAAAGGAAGGAAGGTAGGTAAGTTCTTTGATTGTATTTACTTTAAACGGAAATGGAAATGTATGATTTGAACATTTATTTACCTTATTAGTCAAAAGATGTTCAAAATCAATGAAATAAAATTAAAAAAACATACACTTTTATACTTTTTGGCTAACCAATCATTCCATTCTATAGCATTTTGATTATTTGAAGAAAAAAAATTGCAAAAAAAAAAGTATAAATAGAAACGTGTTTGGTTCGTAATTGGTATAACTACAAATAAGTCAAACCATAGAGAATTCTTGAAAAAAAAAAAAGAAAAATTACTGAGCTTTGATTGTATTATTTTAAGATTCATTTTTTAAAATGTTAAGGGATATAAATAACTTTCTCTCCTTCCAGTGATTACCCTTTAATTCTGGTGAAGAAAAAAATATAAAAATATATTTTTCTAAAAAAATGAATACCTATAAATTTAGATGTTTTAGTACCTTATTCGCCATAAGAAATAAAGTAAAATTATAGGATAAATAATTTCAGATACAATTTTCAAAAAATTCTTTACAAAAATACAAACTAATATAATGAACAAGCAAAGAGAGAGCTACATAGAGATATTAAAAAAAATATCAAAGTTAAAAACATTTTTAAATCTAGATTTGATTTACAGCTTTTTATACTTTTAATTTTCTTCATAATAATATAATATATATTCTTAAATTAGAAGTAATAAAATGGTTGAATGAGAATAGGAGTGAAGGTTGTACAACTATGGCATTTGACTATGCTGTTAATAATTTTTTAATTAATTTAAAAAGTAGACTACTCATATTGTTACATATCAAAGTTATAGAAATAAACTATTTCAACTTAAATAAATTAATTATTATTTTCTGAAATCAAAATTTTTTTCTTTATTCGTGTGGGATGAATGTTTTGAAAAAATAAAAAATGGACACTTAGAGGTACTAAAATTCAAATTATAAAAAATTAATAAACAAAATTAAATTAATAAAAAATTAAAAAAAAAATACATACAGTTATTGGTTTTAAAAACGGCAATTAACTTGACTAACGAACTGTATTATAAGACATTGAATCTTATGATCGTTAGCGTTTGACTTATCGGCAAAACTTAGGGAGTAGACATTAGACTGTGTATTTGCGTACTGACATGAACACCTTTGGACGGAAGGAATACAGTGACATGAATAGCCCCAAATATAGAATATTTCTGGCAGCATTCACATCCCTATTAAATAGGAAACCATCTTTGGCCAAAACTCGTTTCCAGTCTCTGGTGGGCACTTGAGTCTTTTTAAGGTTCAACTCGGTACTGTAAATAGAGTAGTGACTGTAGTAGTCGTAGTTCAAAAGCTTCTCCTGCTTTGAACCTTGACTATTCAAGTCACTACCAAATTCGACCAGTTCGGCATAGTCAGCTCTGACTTTCTCGAAGACAGTCGATGGTTGGTTGGTCGGTGGCACCGGCGGTATGTTATCTGGTGGCCATTTGGTTGGTTCAACCTTTGGTAGACTCTCGTGTTCGCACTGGTCATTGATAGCAACCATCAGATTCTTCTCTTCTCGTAGATAGGTACCATGATAAACCTGAAATATAGTTTGAGATTTAAAAAAAAAAAAGAAAAAATAAAATTAGTTTAGATCTTTAGATTTAAATATAATTTTTTTTTAAATCAAACAATACTTACTCTTGAAGTACAATATTCGTTCACCATAACGACTCTATATTGGTGTTGTTCGAGGAGTTTTTTCAACCCCTTGGTAGAGATGAAACTACGGTGGCCCTTGGAGTTGTGCCGGAATTCTGAAGCACCCAAAACTGAGAGAAAAAAGAAGAAAAGAGAGATGGAAAAAAAAAAATTGAATATATTAGTTAGTATAATAAATAATTTATTAATTAAAAAAAATAAAATAGAAAAATAAACTTACACACTAAACCTCCACTCATATGAGAAGCTGGCGTCGGAATAAGTTGTTTGACCAACTTGCTCTTTGCGATTTGGCCAAACCTATAATTGATTCGGCGAAGATATTTATGCCTTGGATCCATTTTGAAAGCAATATATTCTACAAATATCGACCAATTCAGATTAAAGTAATCTAATCTAGCCAATGGATTGGCTTTGATAATAAAAAAAAAAATTAAATGTTAGTAAAAAAAATTAAAAAATTAAATATTATATATCTACTCTGAGGAGGGATTTTGTCTTTCAAATAATTGAAAGCGCTTCTGAAGCCTTCGCATTTTTTTAGATGCCCTGTTACTCCTCCAAGAGTAATACTGATTTACGGATGCTCTCCTTACCAAACCATGTGAAGAGCAGCTGACATGGGAACTTCGGCCAGGATCCACAGAGTAACACGTTGGATCTGTATCAGATATAGACCTGAAATCTTCTACATGTTGTTTTTCTCTCTTGGACCCGGGCATTTGGTAAGGTAGGTAAAGCTTATCCTTTGACACGGCAGGATTAAATGGCCTAGCAACAGCCCTAGTAATGGAAAGAGTATCCCCGTTACTTCTGAACTCTGGACCTGCATAGTCGGCCAGATAAATAGAGGTGTCACCTATTTTCCTGGTCATCCAACTCGGGCGGTAGATACCCTTTACCGATGGTCTCAGCGACATTCTTGCATGGATGCTATCGATATCGATCGGTGAACCCTTCTTTGCCAAAAAGCATTGTGAAAATTCCATCGCCTCCTTTGACCATTTGTCGTAGCTCTTGTAGGCTGGATGCGGAAGGCACATCAGAATGGAATCTACAGAATCCTCTGTTTCAAGTGGTACCAGTCGTCGCTTCATTAAAAATATCGGAATTCGGGAACGTAGTCTTTCTGTGATATCAAAGACCTGAGTGTCGTCTTTTCCAGTCATCGTAGAGATGAATAGTGTTTGGGAGTTCTCTCCTGTTAACCATATGACTTTATGTTGACCCGCAGCTATCAATTCACACCACTCGTTGATTGATTCAACCTCGGATGCAGGTATCGAGAGTTCAGATACGTTTGCTCGTGGATAAGTATCTGTGAATCCTAAAGATTTTGTAGGACACTTGATTTGTTGCTTTACTGTCTTTGATTTGTTCTTCTTCTTGAACTTTCTCTCCGGCTTTTTACCTTTCGAAGGTTTCGTAGATGAAGTTGTTTTCTTTGTAGGTGGTGACTTTGGCTTAACGTTCATAGGGATACCAAAATTGATAAACAAACTCTTGAAGGTTTGACATATGTCATTCTCCGTCTTATTGAAAGCGAGATGTCGTTGTGATATTGGATCACTGGTCATAACCAAGATATCAAAATGATCTTTAACATTGATCGGCATGAAGTTGGAATCACATGAATGAACAGCCGGAACATTTGTTAATTGATGAGGAACATGTTGTTGTTTATCCAAATCGAATGTATTGGTTGGAAGAGTTGGTGATCGATTGGAAAAATTAACTTTCGTTGACAAATGTGACTCTGGTAGAGTACCCATATTGAGGGTGTCTGTGAATGTAGATCTGTACGATGGTAACACTTTCTTGAATTCGTCAAAATTGTCTGTGATTCCATTAATAAACATATTAAAATTCCATTGATAATCGCCATACACTGATTGACAATCCTTGGTGCACTTATCGGAAGATGAAAGGTGGTGCGGACAAAGCCTGTTGGCTTTAAATGATGTGATCTCCCTAGTAGTAGGTTTGGGGAGAGAAATGGAGTGCTTGTTCGCTATCTGTAGGAGCGAGTCAATGGTAACAACAGAAGACTCTGGAGGATTGGGATCTGAATCCTGTCTTTTGTGGTGAAAATTATTCCACAAGTGGTTACTAGATAAGCCAGGATATATCTTTCTAATTCTATCAATGAACCTATCCTCTAGACAATATTTGTTACCATGTTTGTTTATTTGTTTGACTACCTCTTCGCTGAGCAAGACAAATTTGGAAGACAGGTGAGAGCCGGGAATCGGGTGGCCGAATTCTTGGTGGCTTCTCTTTGGCTTAAAATAAGCCACATTATTTGCTTTATTGATGGATTCAAGCACCTGAAGAGGTGTGGAATCTATTGAAAAAAAAGATAAAATAAAATCTTTAAATATTTTTATTAGTATATTCACAGCTTTACTTTAAAAGTAACTTTATAAATTATCACAAAATAACTCACCATTATAATTTGATTTTGATTTTATTTTAATGATTTTACTTTCAATTAAAATATTATATATTATTAAAAATAAATAAAAAGTAGAGACTTTTTTATGAATTTCATAAAAAAGTTCTACATTTATTGATTTATTTATTTTTTTAATAAAACTATTAATGGTGTTTGACAATAATGATGTGAGTGGTGTTTTTGATATTGATTTTTGCACAAATTTTGTGAAATCAAGTAAGGAATCTATACCAGAGATATCCTTTTTTTCTATATTATTAAATATATAATTATTTATAAGATTTAAATCCTGTGTTGTTGTTGTTGTTGTTGTTGTTGAAGATAATGATAATGATGAAGATGAATGTTTATTTATTATATAAATAAAATTATTACATATATAATTATAATCTATTATAACATTATTTAATTTAATATATTTATAATAATCAATTATATGTTTATCATTTGTGAGTGGATGTAATCTTATAATTGGTAAACCAATCAACATGAGTCGTAGATTTAGTTCTCTTGTTTTTATTTTACTTTCTATAATATTTATTTTATTTTTATTATTATCAATAAATTCATTATTATTATTATTATTATTATTCTTATTATTATTATTCTTATTAGTATCATCTTCATCCTCATGTTTTCTTTTTTTTATTTTATCACTATTAACTTTATATGATAATAATATATTATTTGAAATAATTATATCGGGTGAATTATATAAATCTGATAGAATAGAAAGATATTGTGTGGTGTTTAATTGTGCTGATTTGGTAGTTGATAGATCTTTAATAAGATTTTCGATAAGTTGGTGATTTTGGAATTCATGTGGGGAAATTCCAAATAGTGTTAATTGGTGGTTGGTGATGATAGATGATTGCTCATTCAAATCTCTTAAAACATGCGAGATTGAAGAGTTTTTTAAAATATTGGAAAATTTATTTTCAAAAAGATTGAGTTGATTTGTATTACGTTGTCGTAATAAATCTTGAAATATTTGATATTTTAAAGCGTTTGATGATGAATGAATAGTTGGAGGAAGATTATTATTATTTTGAATAGGTGGTTCTGTATTAAACTTTTTAACAAAATATGTTTGAAACGATTGACAAAATTCACAAATATCATTATTGTTGGTGGATGTTGAAGGTGAGTCTGTTATTATTGAATGATATGAAGTTGAACAAAGTGACGATTTATCTAAATGTTTATGTGTAGAAAGAAAAGAAGCAAGAGTTAAACAATTTTTACAACGAGTAGGTCTATTTGAAGGTTCTTCATTTTGACCAACAAAAAGTGAGTGATGTCTTGTTCCGCAAGTGGTTGGTGGTGGTGGATTAGATTCTGAATTCGTTTCCGAATCAGATTCTGAATTCGTTTCCGAATCAGATTCTGATACATACTCTGAATCAGTTTCTGAGTAAAAGTCTGAATCAGACATATTAGATAAAATAAAAGAATATGCACATATAAAATAAAAAAACCAATATAATATGATAATAAATTAATGATGTTTATTAAATGAAGTGTAAAAAAACAAATATAATATGATAATAAATAAATGATGTTTATTAAATGAAGTGTAAAAAAACCAATTTAATATTATAATAAATTAATGATGTTTATTAAATGAAGTGTAAAAAAACAAATATAATATGACAAAAAATAAATGATGTTTATTAAATGAAGTGAAAAAAATATTTGTAGATAATGTAAATATTATTTAATTTCTTTAAATAAATAATTTGTTTGTTTGATTATTTATAGGATTCATTAATTCATAAAGATTAAATGCACCAGAACCACAAAATAAACATTTGAGTTATCTAGAAATCTATCAATTTTTTAACATATATCATATAATCTTTCTAATCAATAAGGAATCAAAATCTGAATAAGAATAATTCACCACACTCAATAGCTAAAATTATGATGCTCTTTACAATATATCATTATCAACCAATCCCCATAAACAGATAAACAACTAATCCTTTACAAACCATTGTAAGTGAAATTTTAAAACAGTTCAATTTTTTTCTACATATGTTAAAAGTCAATTAAAGCTAGTGAGAAAAACAAAAAAAAACCAACATAGCGAACCACTTGCTGTTCACACATTTTTTTTTTTTTTTGCATGAAAAAAAGTTTGTGGCGACTGCAGAACACTATTTTCGCTATGTCTGGTCAGGTGTGGGGTTTTAAATGATTTTTAACATATGTTTAAATATTTGTTTTTATTTATTCTAATTTCTTAGAATAATAGAGGACCAAGCTGTTGCACACACATATAAAATTTATAGATTTTTATATAACTCAAATGTTTAATTCCACGGAAAAAAAGATTCAAATTAAAAAAATTTGGGTGGTTGACCCCCAAATTTTAATTTGTTTTTTATCTGTCATTGAATGGAATTAAACAAATGTTTATTTTGATATATATTTGACTTTTTAGCTGTCTCCTTTTTTTCTAATATATAATATTATTTTGATTATAAAAAATACTTTAACAAATGTCATTTGCTAACCACTACACCCATTTTTTTATATTATCTTCAAGATAATTTATGGCGTTTGAAGAAGACTATTTTCGCTATCTGTAACTGGGTGTGGGGAATATTTAATAAATAGAGAGGAAAACAATTGTTAGAAAATCTCTTCTAAATCCACCTTTGTTTTTAAGATCTTTAAAAAATTTGCAAACACAATGAAAATAGCCCACCATATCTTTTTTTGTGATGTCTATTTATTTAATACCACCCACTTTTTTTCAATTTGCAAATATTTAGTGGAACAAATGACTAATCATTTTGTTATTAAAACTCTATTTTTATTTAAAAAGATTTTGTTTTTTAAAATCAAATATTCTATATTTTTTTTATAATTATATTAATATGTCATATCAAACAGAATATACTTCAACTTTATTAAATATTGATACTACAGATAAACAACTATTATCTGTACTCAGTGATTTCCAAAACCTTTTGAGTTTTATATTTTCACAACATTATGATTCTATTTTTAATAAATTTTATATAACAACCAATCAACTAATCAAATTTAATAATCCATTAAGTACACCAAAGATAATAGATGATTTCTTAATTAAAAATAACATAAAAAATAAGGAAAAAAAAAAAGAAATTTTCATTGAATATATAAAGTATAATACAATCGATTATGACATAATCGCAAAATTTTTATTTAAATATATTCTAGGATCCAGAGTATGTATAAAAACAATAATTATTAGTTATATCCAATAAAATATTTATATTTTGTTATATAGGTCGACATTGGTTTCGATTCGAAATCACCAGAAAAAGAAAAGAATTTAAATAAGTAAGTTTAAAATTCCTTTTATATCAATTCTATTATAAATTAATTTTTATTTTTCAGTATAACAATAGGTTGTTTTATTATACCATACATTGAAAATGATGTAGCTTTGGTTAAACTAAGACAATTTTTTAATAATCATCCTTGCCAAAATTTTACAAACAATGATGTTTAAGATAATTTTGCTTTTTACTTCTAAACAACTTTTTAGATGATTTATGATTTATAAATATGAATAAAAGTTTATTTTTATCTTTAGTTAATAATTTAGTTGTTAAAAATAATATATTTAAACATGTTAAAGAGATAAATAGATAAATAAACTTAATGATCCATTTGTCAAAATGGTTAATCAGTGAAAAGATTGATTTACATCCTATTGATATCCCGAATGAAGAATCAAAGTATATTAATCTTGCATGCACCCATGGTGATTTGGAAATATTGAAACTACTGGTAAGTCGACGCAATGGATACAGCAGCAGCAGCATTAGGTCACCTGGAGATTTTTCGTTATCTTCGGATTGTTAGACATACACCTCCTCGTGGTACAATCTGGGCAACTAACTCGACGATCATGTCGATGACTAGGCTAAGATATGTCAACTAAATCAAAAATGAACAGTACAAGCACAAATAATACAAATCATAGAAGAAATAGAAATACACAAAGCACCAACACCACCATTACCAATCAGGAGGCAAGAACACCACTAGGTGAACAAGCTGGTAACAACAATGGAAGGGGTGCAAATACAAAGCACTAAAGATCAAGAAGAGGAGATTGAAATTCAATACACAATCAGCTACCAATACCTAATAGCGAAGAATATACCTATGTTAGAAGCATGCAATGTAGCACTATATGCGGCAGCCACAGCAGCAGTTAGAGCCAACGAAGACGCCAGCCATATCAAACAAGACCAAGGAGAGAAACTGATAAAGAAAATAGCGAATAAGATCAAGAAAATCAACAAACTCAGAAGAGCATTAGAGAGTACAGTAGATAAGATCAAGAAGAATATGAAACCAGCCAGATACGTAGTTAAACTAATCAAAAGACAGTATATGACGTTCAATGCGAACTGTGTAGAAGCGAAGATAAAGAATTTACAAGCGTTGAAGACTGGATACATAGACTACATCAAAAAGATAAGAGAAGAAGCAAAGTTTAGATACATTAATGAAATGATGCTAAAAGATGAAAGCAAAGCATACTCATTACAATAACCAAAACAACACGCAACAACAGGAAATACAGACAACAACGAGAGCATTTGAGTTCTGGAGCCAACTCTGGAACCCACCATCTACGGAAGCAACCAACTACGACGAGCTTGAATGGATACAAAGAGTGAAAGATAGCAACCAATTCAAGAGCATCAAAGAGACCAAGTTTGAAATCGAAGGAGCTGACATATCCAACTACACTAAAAACAAGAAGAACTGGTCAGCTCCAGGCCCAGATGGAATTTGCAACTACTGGATTAAGAGGATTAAGAGATACCATGAGGACTTAGCCGAAGCCTTCAATGAGTACCTAAACTTGGATATCATGGAGTTCCCTAAATGGTTCTGTGAAGGAATAACATACCGGATCCACAAGGGAGGTGACAAAGAGGACGAAGCCAATTACCGACCAATCACATGCATTAACAACACATGTAAGATATTAACAGGAATAGTAACCAAGCACCTCCACCAGCACACCAAAGTCAACAACCAACTGATGGAAGAAGTACAGAGAGGTGGAATGACCGATGTATGGGGAACATACGAGAACCTCTTCATAGACAATTTATTCTGTGAGAAATACCCAGACATCAAGGTGGCATGGATAGACCTTACCAAAGCATATGACTCAACGAAGCACAGGTGGATCAAGCACATACTACAAATGCACAAGATAGACCGGAAAGCCAGATCAATCATTGAAAAACTCATGAGCAAATGGAACACCAAGTTATTCATATCCAAGAATCAAACCACAACTACAATACCGATTACCAATGGAATCTTCCAAGGTGATGCCCTCTGTCCCTTCCTGTTCTGCCTTACCATAAACCCAGTCGGATACTATATAAAGATAATTACTAAAGCGCCAATAATAAGTAACACCCAACTGTCCCACCTTATGTTCATTGACGATATCAAGATGTACTCCCGTATGACCGAAGAGATAATCAACACCTTCATGGAAACAGACAAAGCATTCAAATCAATTTGAATGAAGATCAACAAAAAGAAATGTGGAATTCTTGGAAAAGGAATTAATAAGGATATGCTACCGGAGGAAATTAAAGAGATACCGATAGTAGACGAGGAAAATCTATATAAATACTTAGGAATGTTACAACACCGATTGGTCGATCAGAAAAAAACACTTTTCAATATACAGAAAGAGGCGAGAGAAAGATTTAAATTAATATTAAACTCCAAACTGTCAGCATGGAACCTAGCCAGGGCATTTAACTCTTTGGTAGTCGGATACCTGAGATACTACTGGTTCATCGACATCCCAGACTACACCATAGATACACTTAACAAGGAATTCAATGAGACCCTTTCAAAGAGAGGACTATTACATAGAAACATGAATAGAGATCTCCTCCACTTGGATAGGAAAGAAGGTGGAAGAGGATTCAACGAACTAATACTAGAATATAAGGTCTACAAAATCATCACAGCAGTTAAACTACACTCGGTGAGGAGAAACCAAGACCTTATGAACTATGCATTTGAAAAGAAGAACCCACTATACACCAGCACATGGAATCATTTGACTACAAACTCATATTCAGTAAAGATGGAAAATGGCAAATAGATAAGGATGGAGAAACAATACTACACAACCACGATGGCAGCCCTACGATCACAAACACCATTTCAGCTCACCTCAAGAATGTATATAGAGAACAACACCCAATCGAACCAACAGCTAGAACCAAATTCTGGATCAAACACAGAGAAAACATGGCAAGAAACTGGATAGCCCAATGGAGATTCATACCGCGACATGTTGACCACCTATGGCTTGCACTGCAGCAAAAGGAATCATGGGAAATGCCGTAACCGATCCAAAATGTAGAAAGTGCCATTGCAAGAGAGTCCATAGAGCACATTGTATCCTCATGCCACGCGATGAAACTACTATGTATAGTACCAAGACACAACATGGTAGTGAAAGTGATACTCAAAGAGATGCTGAAGTTCCACAGAATACCTTACAAGCCAGGCGCAGTCTACCAGTCAGACACCATTGAGATCCTACATGAAGCCAGAATAGATAATGCACTGACCAAAACCAACAAACCAGATCTAATCATTAAGAACCGAACCAAGAAATCAATCAAAATCATCGAAATATCAGTACCATATGACAACAACATTGTTAAAAGAAGCCGAGATAAGATTGAAAAATACCAACCACTAGCAGCCGCACTTAAGAAGAGTAACCCAGACCACAATGTAGCAGTCATACCTATAATCATTGGTGCCTTTGGTACATACAACACAGAGACAACCAAAGAAGGTCAACCTACTGTCCACGACCTACCCTACTATCTGAAGCAGCTAGACATCAGAGACCACTCCTACACTTTAAATAAGATCATCCGATCCTCAATCACCGGAACAGCCAGCCTGATCAGCCACTGGCAAGGGTTAAAACTGTAAAATTCAAACTAATGTCCAATAGAAGTCAACATACTAAAGCAACCAACTCTGTTTTAATTAAACACAAATTTAAATAAAATATGAACACTTTTAAAATAAAAATTCCTATTGGAGAATCGTACAGAGTCACGCACTTGCAACCGATACTCTATAAAGATTGCTATTTTGTGTGGTCACTCCAGTACCATTAAATATGTATATGAAAATCGACTTTCTGAACAAGATCACCAACACGCAACAAAATCTATCATCCGCGAAATTTTGACAATCGACAAAGACGAAGACCTTCTGATGTGGATGCTTCGCCAACAATCAAAAGACAACATCAACATCGATATTGATAGGCTGATAAAAGAATACAAAGATTCGAAATTAAACAAAATCCTTGTTCAATTTAAAAATGGGTTGTTGATGGTTTGATCGTGCAAGGAAAAAAACCAATAAAAATATCTTTTATCATTTTTTTTATTTTTTTTAAAAACCCAAAAAAACTCACAAGGGCTGTTCTCACGCCCCCACAGATTTCTAAAATTAGTTCAAAAAGGAAAATGATTTGAACCACAAGTTGATCAATTTCAGTCAAAATATCTTTTCGAAAACAAAACAACATCCTCAGAAAAAAAAAGTCAAACGCTAAAGCATAATTTATCGTCTTTTGTTAGTTTAAATATAATTTCAATAGAAAAAGTTGTATTTATATATTTAGATAGTCAAGACAATGAATTCTAATAATCAAGATAATAATAATAATAATAATAATAATAATAATAATAATAATAGAGTTTCAATAAGTTGTATTCATGATAATAATCATAATATAATATGTTTAAGTTGTAAAATTTTGTTGTGTGAAGTTTGTTGGGAAGAACAAAAACAACTACATGGAGATCATAAATTTGAAGAATTAAAGCGCATGAAAGGTGTTTTGTTTCAACCTCCAGACTTGGTAGATCTTATTTTGTCTGGAAAAGATTGTTTTATCAACCACCGAATTCTAACACTGTGGACAAGAATCAAAGAGACAGCTCACTTGTTCCAGAGGATGCAAACCCAAAAGAAACAAGTCTTTGAGTATTTCCGTGATATCAAGCAATTCGTAGATACAGAGTCAACCCTCCATCTCCAGAAAATAGAAGACAACTCGAATTGTGTAATAGAAATATTGGAAATTTGCCGAGGAGAACTGGTAAAATTGGTAGAGATTCTTCATATCAATTCAAATCATAACGATATCAACTGCTACGCCGAGCCTGAATTTCCCCCCCAACCCATCCGTCCAGAAGCACTGATTGCCACGATTGTTGAATCTCCTTCGCTTAGAGACTTCATTCAACAATACTCCAATTCGTTCTTCCTTTTCGAATACTCAGAAGCTAGCCAATTGAATTTATCGATTTCCCAGAAAATCTTGGAATACTGTGAAGAATACACTTCAGAACATTCAGGTCAAGCTCAAAAGGATCAACTTAATCTTTCTTTTGACCAAAACCTTTTAAGTCAATCGAAATCACTTCTAAGTAGATCCATCTCTCTTTCAAAAGAACCAGACTTTTCTCAATCCAACGAAGTACCAGAGGAAGAAGAAGAAGAAGATGTTGTTGAAGTAGAGGTGAAGAGTATTACTTCTGAATCTACTACAAACCAAAACAACATCCATTCCTCTTTAGATCAAGTATCAATGGGAGGATCAGCATCATCCAATTCCGTTATCGCAGTCGATTCTCCATTAGACAATCTCGGTGGAGCATCGTCAGCCAGTCCACTCTCAAGTCCACCACTTGTATCGTCATGGGTACCAAGTAGAAGTCCACGCAAAATTCATCTTTCAAACCCCAGTCAACCTAGATTTTCGTCTTTTTTAGCATACCCTCCAATATCCACTGAAAGCAGCCATAATTCTTTCAACTCGAACAGTACAACCTCACCAGGAAAATACATCTTTTCAACACATCAGAAAAAAGGTGCAACTCTCATCGATTTAAAAAACAACTATGCCAGTGAACAATTGTACTTTAATAATAATGAATTCGAATTAACATTCAACTCGATGGCTGTCGTTGGTAACCTAGTATACATATTTAGTGGATCTAAATTCCACAGATTCTCCCTGGAAACAAAGACCATCGATCAAAGTGGTGATATTGTTGGTGATGCCGGTTGCTGCATTTCTGCATGTCATGATGGTCAAAACTACATCTATCTGATCGGTGGTAATCGCAACGGTGGAAATCTGCTAAGAATCGACCGATTCAATGTCACAACAACTACTTTCGAGAAATACCACGAATCGGCAGATCACTTCAACTTCCAGACTTTTTCTATTCTACCACAAGAATCAATTGATCTCCATTCCTTACAACCAAAAGAAAGTAATTGCGTTCAACATTGAAAGAAAGACATCGATGATCATCCAATGTGCTGAATTTTTAGAACATCCTGCTGCTGCTTGCTCCGATGGCAATGGAATGATCTACGTTCTATCGCACGAAGGTAAATTCATAAGATTCTGCATCGACTCAATGTTGAATGGTGTAGACAATTTAAAGGACACAATAGAGTTGGCATACTTTACTTCAATGGTTTATGACAGAATATCGGAAAGCGAGAGTTATATCTACTTAATGGGTGGAGAGGTTCATCAGAATCTAAGATACTCCATCGAAAATAATGAATGGGTAAACTTCTATGCCGATCAATTCCCAAGATGTTTAACTGGATCAGTAATAATTTAAAAAAATTTAAATCATAATTATAAATTTCCAAAAAAAAAATAAATAAAAATATATTAAAATCAACCAAACCTATTTTACTAATATTTTTAACTGGTAGGTCATTAGCAAGACAAAGTAAACTTATTTTAAAAATATTATAGAGATTTGTACAAAATTTATTTAATTAAAATTGTTTGATTGTTGTTTTTACATTTTGTAATTGCAATTAATTTTTTTTTTAAATCTTTAATTGTTTTAAACATCTATTTGGTGAGCACCGGCTACGTTGGTATTGGTACCAGCAGCATTAATTTGAGTAGCATGTTGAATGTTTGTACTAACTAATGAAAGATGATTGGTTCCTTGAGATACCATTGCACCAGTACCACTTGATTTGATTGTATTGGTAACAGAGGAGTTAGAAGCTCCGAACAAAGATGAAATAGCATCTAAAAAAAAAGAATTTTAATTAATATTATTTTAAATAGTATCTGAAAGTAAACTATATTTACTAATTAACATTTTTAGATTTTATTATTTTGATTATATTTATAAAATATCAGATTTTGATTTGATGATATAAAATGGAAGAATTTCCATAGTATTTATAGTTTTTTAAATATTGTAAATTATCATTGGTTTATGTAGACTTCATATAGATAAATAATTGTATAATACTAAATATCAAAGACATTACAAAGTTTCGTAGAATAAATTAAATTAATTTTTTTAAAAGAATCATAGTATTTTGGTTGACCAATGGAATTAATATAGCAATTTATAACACTTGTAGATCATGTATTCATTAGAACAAAATCAGACGTGCTATTTTTAATGAGATCCATAATTACCATCAAAAATACTAGGTAAATATTACAAATATTAACACAATTTTACTATTTTATTTCAACACATTTTTTATTCATGTTATTCACACATAGGATTGTAATTCTAACACCAAAATTTGATACCCAAATAATAATGAGAAGATTTGTATTTTTTGAATTTTATTAAATAATATTTATAAACAGTTCATATGTGAATACAGAATATTGTAATATAATTTTTGATTAAAAATTATTTGCAATAAAAATCATTGATCAACCTATATAGAGGAATTGATCTTTTAGGCAATAATAGCATGGTTTTTATAACAAACAATTGAAAATAAAAAAATATGAATTCACCCAAATCCTTCAGTTGACTTCATACGTTATCAGTTAAAATATAATATCAATACAGATAAGTCTGGTTACTTTTTTTTCTTTTTCTCAATAGAATAAATCATGTTTAGAAGATTCCAAAAGTATTGATCTGATCTTAATAGATTCCATCGCTAAAATAGAGAACAAGATTTTTTTTTTTTTTTTTGGTTTTCATGATCAAATGATTTTTTTACAATGAATGAGCCATTATAATTAATATGATTTGTATTTTATTTGTCATTAAAAATGTGTAGTAACAATTGTATTTTACCTTTTATGCCAATTCAAACTAGAATTATTGATTTGGTGGCAGAAGATGTAGAAAAAGATGTATTTTCATTTCAAGATTTGAATAAGGGTGATATGACAAAGAAAGAGCATTACATGATTTCAAAACTGAGATCTATCAGTAATCTAGATTCCTCTATCTTGGAGTACTCTTTGGTTTCCAAGGAATGGTTTCAATATATCTCAAAGGAATGTGCAATCAACTTTAGTATGCTGATGGCACCGACCGGCCATCAGCTACAATCTCATATTACCAGGCTCTACAGTAGATACTCGTTGTATCAGTTTGGCAATGTAAGGCAGCTTTATATTAAATCGCTACACCCTGGCTATGACTCGAAACCCAATGTATATAAGAACCTCCTAGATTTCCTCGATATGTTTGGCGCAAGACTACAGAGAATACACTTGATATCGAATAGTCAAGTGTTGTTTCGAGAGATCTTGCATCATCGACCGACTGTAAAGATTCAACTTTTGCTAGATACACCTGATTTTAAATCCGATTGTTATGGTGAGAGGTTGGTGGAGCCAGAGGTATCGGCAGTCGAATTCATACATTTAAATACACCTGTGCTCTCAAGAATACCAAACAATATCGATTATTGCTCGGAAATAGAGAAATGGGGTGTCACTTCCATCAACTTTAAATACGACCTTCCAGATGAATATCAAGTCGAACACATATCCTACGAAAGACTGTTCAAAATAGGATCACTCAAGTTTATCTCTATAGTTAGATGTGACTATGTCGATCTAGACGAACTCAAATACATTGTGAACAACGATCGTATCGTTAGCTTCAAAGCTGCCATACAGTATGGTGGATTAAGTTTGGAAAACTCAGAGAACACATCATTCTCTTATTCATGTGACTATTGCGATCTATGTCAAAGCTATACACACTCAAAGAATATAGTTATGAAAAATAACAAAATGAGCGATTGGAGTGAATTCTGCCACCTACTGTCGAGCAACAAGTCAGTGAAATCATTGTCGCTGCCCAACTACTGTATTGCTCACGCTCTTAGATCTACGGAATTGCATCAACTCTCACAGTATCTCGGCTCAGCACTCTCGACCAACGACACTCTAACGAAACTCTCTTTATCCTGTACGACTTTAGATCGACCATTCTACGACGCGCTCTCAATGAGCCAAACAATTCAACATTTAAAACTCTTTGGTCTGAACGACGAGCACTTACTGCTGGCAGGAGAAACGCTCAGGATCAATAGATCGATCAAATATTTGAATATCGTTTCTCTCTATTCATTAAACAAATCATTGTACCATTACAACCATCTTTTGGCAGAGATGGAAAGCACAGTCACTCAATTCAACATTGATCTCAACGAAAATCAGATTCTTAGGAAAATTAAAGCTAGTAAGATCTACAATTGGCACAATAAAACGACAGTCGATGCAATTGAAAAGATATTCAAAAGCTCATTAACATCTCACCAAACATTGACCAGCATTCGAAAAGATGATAGTTGTAGAATTTTATATATTAAGAGGAAGAACCATTAATATACAACAACACACCGAATCGATGTCCCACATCGAACCTCTTCTGTTTTAGTAGACAGAAAAAAGTGATAGTGATAAAACGAATAATCTTAAATAAAGAAGTTTTGTTTTTACATATTTATTATTATTTACAATTTTTTTTTATATTCTTATTTTATTATCTTGTACATATCTCGGTCTCTTTCTATATTCGACTGTTAACTTTCCAATACCAAGAAAAGCAGCATATACCGTCAGTGGTATGAAAGGTTTACCTGCTGTTTTATAATTGAATCCATAGAGGAATGTTTTAGCAAATGATGATCCCATGTAGAATGGTAAAGATGCCGCCGAAAGCCAACATCCTATATGCCAATATTCCGTTTTTTTATCACTTATTGCAAGTGGTATTTCAGATAAAATATAAAGCCCATAGGGTGTATATAATAAAGTTGGACCATATACAGCTAAAGTTGAAAAAGTTAATATCTTATTAATAATAGACATTTAAATAGAGTATAATAATTCTGAACCGTATAGCTAATGTTGAAAAAGTTAATATTTATTAATAATTAGCATTTATTATTAGAAATAATGAAGTGCCACTTAATTAGTAAGCAATCTTCGTTTTTTTTTAAAAATAAGATGAATTTTTTTAGCATGATTGGAAATAAAAAAGAAACATAAAAAATGTTTGATGACACTATCATTTGGTTTAACTTGATTATTAAGTTTCGCAGTTGCTACTCTCCTAAGATTCAATACAATACCAAATAAGAACTACATTTTCATTGGTTTATAATTTCGTACAATAAAAATATATATTCTCTATGTATGTCCTAAACTGAGCTCTTCGACATTCATTCTCACCTGTAACCATACACTAGTTGGAATGAGCTCTCTTATTGAGAAAACGTTGAATTCAGCAGAACAAATAATAAAAAATGAGAGATATTGCTTTTTCTTTTTTTCCAAAAATCTTACTGAAAATTTTTGAAAAGATATTGAATTGAATTGTAGTTATTGTAATACAACAAAAAATAAGAGATCAATGAAACTTATACAATTACAGATTTTAAAGAATACAATCGATTCACAATTAGAATTATTCAGTAAACCAAAGTCATTCAAAGAGTATTATGAAGATGAAACATATGGCCGAACAGGTAATCAAGAGGTTTACTTTGAATGTTTCACGCTAAGAAATCAACTTCTCGACTATGCTTTAGTTTGTAAAAATTGGTTTCAATATGTATCAATCAACTATTTTAATGCTCACTACTTGGCCTATAATAGTAGAAACAATCAGTACCTAAGTAAAATTAAAGAGAGTATTTTCTCTTTGTTTCAAGTTGCCAATATCAAAGAATTGTTTTTCTTTGACACTGATTATCACAAATCCATTGGTACTGCTTTGGAGCACATTCGAAAATTAACATCATTAGAAAGAATCAATTTACACACAGTTAATTATGAGCTTGCTACAGAGATCAATAGAACATTCCCACATTTAAAACTTCAATTGGTTTTGATTGATTATATCATGGAGGACTTTAGCTTTAGCAACTTAGATTCGATTGAATTTGTTCACATGGATATCAATGATTTAGCAAGAGAAATCATTTATGATGGACCTGGATTCGAATTGGATTTCAGTATTTTCGATAGGTGGAGAGTAAATTCAATGTTTTTAGAGTATGATGAAGCATGTGGAGGTGGTGTTTATCATATCTCATACTCTAAACTCTTTCAAATTCAAACATTACGTTATCTTACAATAGATAAGGTCGATCATGTCAATGCCAGTGAACTTGTTGATTCGATCAATGATCATCTGGTAAGACTGAAGATCTCTGTTTTATTTAGTGGATTCAGTTTGGAAGAAGAGGATAATGTTAGCTATGTCGATGATGAAGAGAGCAAAGAGTATTGCAACATGTGCGACAACATGTATAATCACAAGACTGAAATAATCTCAACTCACAGATTATCGCATTGGGTAGACTTTTGCTCTAAACTTGCCACAAACAAAACACTAGAGAAACTATCATTGAGCAACTATTGCAAAGCACACGTAATTAAAAGCCAAGATGTTACTCAGATATCATATCTACTCAGCCAATCACTCACAAGCAATAACACATTGAAATCATTAGCAATATCATGCTATGTACTAGACGAAGCATTCTTTCAATCACTTTCGCAGTATAAATCAATCAATAGTCTTAAACTCTATGATTTAACTCAATTACACCTTCAATTTCTTTGTGCAGCTCTAAAGACAAATAACACAATTCAATATTTAAATATATCATCCTATGCAGATCCCCATCAAAAAGAAGCATTCGCTGAATTCTTGACGAGTTTAGACGATAATAATACTTTATCTGAAATTAAAGTTGCGATATTGTTTGAAGAACATCAACTTGAAGATTTTATCCCTGAAAATCTTCGATCTAACCATCATGTAGTTTATAAAGAATTTCTACAATACAGACAACTCTACGTGAGGCGAGATGTAAAGAACAAACAATAAACTCATTATTATTATATTATTATTTGGGTTATAACAAAACCTTAAGCTTGTTTTATTGTTGAACAGTTATTTTTTTTATTCAGAGAAAAATGCATTATCCTTTTGAGTTGTGTCGATGTTCATATGTGGATGCTTCTCTTTGATAGCTGCCGGGTTAATGTTTAGACAATTACGTATGCTGATCTTGACCAATTCAAATGATTCTGCTGCAATTGATTCGACACCTGCGGTTGTCATTAAGCAACCACCCAACGAAAGCTTCTTTAGGTTGTGGAAACGTAGAATGTATTGTGCAGAGACATCACTGATCTTTCTACAACCAACAAGCGATAGATCTTCGATAGACGATGCAATCGGTGCTTCAGACAAAGCCTTGATACCATCGTCAGTGATATTTACAACGGAATCCATCTTTAGCTTCTTCAAGTTTGACAGTGATGATGCAATTCTCTCAATCGAGGTGTCAGTGAGACTCTTGCAATAAGAGATGTTGAGTGAGGTCAAAGATTTACAAGAGTGGGTAATCGAATGGATTGTTTGGAATTCGATGTTTCCATAGCTCCAATCGAGCACCGATAGTTTGGACATGGCGTGAATCTCACCGTCTTCGCTGAGCAGAGAGACATCTTGAAGACCGTAGCAACGACGTAGCTTGAAGCTTGTTAACTTGGGGCAACCCTTGGTGATATATCCGAGATCCGACGAAATCTTGTGGCACTCTGAGATGTCGAGCTCGACAAGATCGGCACAGCTCTTTCCGATTGGCTTGAGTGAAGTGACGTTGTTCAATCCAGACATTCTGAGGATACGGAGTTTACCACATGCTTGGGCAATGTGTTGAATACCAATGTCAGTGATATTGACGCACTGTGAAATATTCAACTCTTGAATGGTGTTGGTGAACTTAACGAGATTGATAAGACCGACATCGGTGATAATGCTATTGTGCGAAACATTGACACATTGGATTTCTGTACAGTATTTGCCCATGAGACGCAAAGTATTATCACTGACGGCCATTGGTGATTCGGCAAGTGTCACGATGTGGATATTGTGAAGCAATCTAAACATCTTATCGATAGAGTTTGATGTAACCAACGGGCAACGCTTCATTCTCAGTTCACGAAGTCCAAGACAATTGGTGGCAATTGCATTGATACTGGCATCGCCAAGGTTCTTGCATCCCGAGAGTTGCAGTGCTGCTATCTTTGGACAGCTCTGAGTCAAATGGATAATAGCATTGTCTGTGATGTTACATTTCTTGAGGTAAACATTAACAAGTGGGAGTTGCATATTGGCAATGGCAATGATCTTATCGTCGGTGACGGCTCTACACTTGTTGAGGTTGATATTCTGAAGGAATGTCAATGGTTTCAATGGAATTGAAGCTTGTGGTGAGATAGCCGATGCCATCAGAATATTGTTCAACGAACTCATTAGGACATTCGATTGAATAGGATTGGAAGTAGAACTACGGTGACGATCGAATATACATTTCTTCTCCTTCTCGGGGTGGTGGATAATATCGTTGAGTGATCCATAGCTATGGTGTTGATGACCGATCAGTGATGGTGTGCTTGCACGCTCGCTTAGGCACTCTTTCAACATTGAGTTTGGAATGATAGTTGTTACCTTGACACAACCACTGAGACTGAGAGTTTCGAGGTGTGGCAGCTTTCTGACGATCAACTCGATTGTTGAATCGGTGATCTGAGTGCAACCATCGAGGACCAACATCCTGACTTTTGGCGAGTACTCAATGATACCCTCGATAAACTCGATTGGCAAATGAGAGCAGTTCTTGAGTGACATGTGTGCAATTCGCAGCAATCTGTCTTCGACAAAGTCGAGAATCGATGGACATCCAATAGCGGTTTGGTAGAACTCTACGAATTGACTGGATTGTGTGAACTTCTTGATATGGTCGACAAGAACATCACGGTTATATGGATCCAAGTCGATACCCTTCTGGAAGAGAGATCCCGATTTCTTGAGGAGTTTGATGCTGGCCATCTTGGTATGGTTACGCTTTGAGCACATAATACCATAGACATGTGAGATATAAGCATAACGAATATACACACATCCCATTTCGATACGGATGATTGCAAATGGATCGGATTCTAGGATCTTTTGAATCTCTTCTTCGTCTTTTCTCTTGGAGATCGACGACTTGTGTCCGACAGTGTCATCGAGAGAACGGTGGATCAAGTCTGGCGCCTCAGCAACTTCTTTCTCCTTCATCATCAACTCGTAGGGTGAGAGATTCTGTGTGATTGCCTCGGCAATCTCACGGTAATGAGAGGCAGGAAGTTTCTCAAAACTTTGAATCAAGCAATTGAGAATAGTAGATGCACCGGCATAGTAAGCGGCAGCCTCTTTGAAACTGATAGAGTCGTGGAATCCTTTTTCCAAAAACTTGGCCTTTTGCAAGACAACTGTGAATTTCGATGGGTTGATTTCGATTGCCTCGTAGATCTTACGGTTGGCACGAGAAAACAGTTTGCCACGCAAACCATTTGCCTCGTTCATGTCAAGCTCCAAATGACTGTGAGTTCCCCAAATACAAAGGAACTCGGCATACTCTAGCAGGACATTGTCGAGAGTGATCTTTGGCTTGCCACCATCACACACGCTCGTTCTCAACTTCTCTTCAGCTGCGTGATAGTGGAAGTACGCCTCCATTGGATTGCTGATTCTGTTCATTCTGGCACGCTCCACCAACATCAATGCCCAGTTGGCAGAGACCTCACCGGAATGTGGCGAGACAGAAAGTGCAGATCGGAAATGGTCGTCGGCAAGCACCATGAGACGTTCGGCAATACGATCGCTGCTCTCTGGTTCGGAACCTGGCAAACCACCGGCTGGTGTTTGTGGGTCGAGATTCATCTTTCGCTCTTTCTTGGCCTCGTCCCAGAGAACCATACCCTCGGCAAACTCAACCAAATGATGAGCCTTGACCTTGGCTTTCATTCTCTTGACATCGGATTGCACCAAACGAATGATACCGTCCTTCTTGAGCAACTCTTTCATTGCACGCTTTGTCAAACCGACACCAGTCAACTGATTGAAACGCTTCATCACTGCTTGGACATCGACGTCGTCAGCAAACATCTCCTCTTCCTCCAATTCGCTGGCGCGGATATAACGCTTCAATGCTTCCTCGTCAAACTTTTTGTTTTGAATCGATTCAAATGTGATGACTTCACGATTCAATGGAACGATCTGGAAGGTACCCATGAATTTTCTGGTGATCGATGCTTTCAGACTGGCTGGCCATATCTTTCCTTTGGTAGTGTTCTCATACTTGAAAATGGTGTTCAAGTACTGGACTACCACCTCTTTGAATGGCTCTTCCGATGGTGTGTCGGCAGTCTTCATCTTGCCTCTGAACAAAGCCATAATCTCTGACTTCATCGTACGTGCCAAGATTTCTGCAAGCAGCAGCTTTCTCAACGACGAACATCTGAGCTCTCTTCTAATCAAACCGAAATATCTACAATTTATACCGACACGATGCAACTCCTGAGTGAAATGCAACTCTCTCTTCTCGCAAACCTCCAAACTATCCAAATACTTGATAAACCTTGGCATAACCTGTAAGAACAATCGATAGGAAGCCTCTTTTACTTCATAGTTATGTTCGACCGCGTTGGTATCAAACTTTCCCCAACCAGTAAGAGCATCAGATGACAAAGGCTTATGATTGGATTTTACCAACTCTGGCTGCATAAAAAAAAAGTTAGTATTCAAATTTGACTTTTTCGAATTGGTTAAATCAATCAAGATTTAAGAAGTTTAACTTACTCTTATTAATTCATAAAGATGACTAGGTGGACCATTGTCATTGATTTTAACGATGGGTGGGAATACACGTGCGAAATCCAACAGGTAAAAGTTACCGTCGGAACCAATGTGACCTTCGATATCACCACAGGAATGCAGTAGCTTGGGAGTGTCACGACCGACGACATGTCCTTTGATATTCAAAATCGATGCAGACTTTTTCATCTTTTGATTGAACAGTTCATTGTCACTATGTACAGTGATACCACCATCGCTACTACCATAGACGATTGTCTCACCGGTGATGGGCAGCAGTGACATGGCAACCAAACGATAACCACGATAATCGATCAATGCCATCAGTGGATGGTGTAATCCCTCCACTCTAGCATTGTAATAACTCATCAAACCTTTCAATTCATGTCCTGCTGCTTTCATAGCGTTTTGATCTCCAACATAGAGTCCTTGTGAATCTAATGCAAGCTACAAATAAAAATAGTAATAAGTTAGTTGATTGAAAGATATTGGTGAAAACAAAGATATTGATTTACTTACTTTAAATAAAATACCCAATGCAATATATTTGTGTCCACCGGCAACACCACCAATGTTAATCGGTTTGATGGTTTTAAGGTGAAGTGGTAGTGTTAGCTCGGAAATGATTACTTTACCGTAGATCTTGGCAGTGTATACAAAGTCGTGTGCCAACTTTGAGATCTCACGATAACCTTCCATACGGTTGTTGTTTACCAGTGTTTGGAACTCGGCATTCCAGTCTTTGGCTGTGGATAAAGGCTTTGCGATTGGCCTAAGAATCGATTCCTTTTCGTTGTACTCCTCGCTGGAATAACCACCGACAGGTCTGTCCTGCGAAGCATACGCTGACTTTACTGTGGACAAATAGGATTGTGGCAGTTGATTGGGATCGGGTGGCTCCAATGTCTTTAACTCGCTAATTACATTGGAAGCTGGTGGTAATGTATATGGTACAATTGTATGAGGATATGCTAATAATGGTGCTGATTGTTGTTGTTGTTGTGGTGATGAATAAGCAGCAGTAATATTTTGTAACTCTTGTTGTTGTGTTTTCGGTATCTTTATATTTACTGCATTACTTCCATTTTCCATCGTCTTTGTCTTTGTATTATTAATATCTATATCTCCTTTTATGAGTGATTGTTGTTCATCTTTATTTGATTGTTGTTTGGTTGGTGGATCCAATGTTGTTTCATGTGATAAAGGTGAAGATTGTTGTTGATTGTTGTTGTTGGTTGTTGTTGTTGTTGTAGTTGTTGGTGATAATGATTTGTCTTTATTTGCAAAGAGGGGTGAATGTCCACGCGAAGTTGAGCGTGAACGAGTTGTCGGTCTGTAGCTGGAGTAACTGTCGGACGAGGAACCATTGTCCTCTGCGAGGATGTTAGAGTCGTGTGCATAGGCGTAGCCCATGTCGTCGTTGTGTCCTTTGTATCCGTAGAGCTCCGATATCTGTTGGCGTTGCTCGTCGGTCGGCTGTTGGTAGACGTACAGTGAAAAACGTCGTGTCTTCTTGTCGGACTCGCTCATGCTCAAGCTCGAGTTGAGCGAATCGCTCAGTGAGAACGACGATGTCGAAGAGATCACCGACGACAACGACGACGACGATGTATTTGCGATCGATTGTGAAGATGATGAAAAATTGATAGGTGAACCTGTGCTGTCCATTATCGGTGACCGATACTTGGCCGGATTCATAATATCGATGGCAGTGTTCATACTATTAAACTTTAAAGCCATATCACTCTCTAAGCTGACTGGCTGTTCAATTTTATCGATCATATTTGTTGTAGTTGTTGTTGTTGTTGATGATGTCGATGTTGTTGTGTCGGTTGGTGAATCAAATTTCTTTTCTTGAAAATTAATACTATTGTTATTACTGTTGCTATGATTATTATTACTACTAATAGTTGTTTCTATACTCATTTTAGAATTTAAAACTTTTTATATTTCTAAAACTATTGAATAAATATATATGTATGAAATGTCTTCGTGTTGATTACTGTTGTCTAATTTTTCTTATTTTTTTTTGACAAATTTTGTTTAATAATAAATAAATAAAATAATAAACAAATAAATAAAGTTAGTTTAATTGAAATTCTGATTTTTTTATATATTTATATTTTTTTTTGAACTGTGTAAAACGAATGAATAAATGGTGAAATTTTTTCAAAAAGTGTGAATATGTTAAGTTTTCTTGTTGTTGTGAAAGCCCGAAATTGGAAGAATCGTTAGTCACATTAGGCTATTTAAATGGTTTTGAAAAAAAGATGGCTTTGTTTTGATCAAAACAAAAAAAAAAAAAAAAGACTATTGTGCTATTCTTTATTATTTTAATTATTGCCAAAACTATAACAATAAAAATTGAAAACGATACTATTACAACTTAATAAATAGAGAAACAAGTTATTTATGGTGTATGATCTATTATTTAATGTTTTGTTTGTTTGTATTCTTTACAATAGAAGAATAATAGATGATATATGATTTTATTTATTTTTTATCTTTTTTTTTTTTTTTTTGTTATAAAAAAGATCAGATAAAATGTTAAACATAATACACACACACACACAAGATATTCAAACTAAGTAGTCGAAGTTTTGTTTACCAGTGTTGAAATTGAATAGAATGTTTTATTTTTATTTTTAATTTGTATCATCTATGATATATATTGTTTTTGTTATTAATGTTGTTGTTGTTGTTGTTTTTGTTATTGTTGTTATCAATTTTATTCTGTTTGTTCTATTTATTCTTTTCTATCATCATTGGTAGTGAATAAATAAATAATTAAAAGAAAAACGATAGATGAATAACAATTTGAAAGATTTAGCCATGTGTTATAATTATTATTGTTGTTGTTTGTTATGTTCTTTTTTTATTATTATTTAACTACTATTTTTTTTTTTATCATTTTAAAGTTGTCATAGATATGATGTTGAATGACGCTACTAATAGTGATAAGCTTGATGTCTTGTGTTTGTATGTGTGTGTGTTTATGTGCTTATGTGTTTATGTGTTTCATAATAAATAAAATGGGGCTGTGCAAATTCAAGAGTTACTGTAAAACTTTGAATTTAAAGATCGAAATTGGGTGATGTTGTAAGGAAGGGGTGTGAATACGAAATGAACTAATTTGAAGAATATGTGCTATCGTACAAATATTTATATAAAAATGTTATATTTACAATTATCAAAACACCTGCCTGGTAACCTGCTATAATGATATGTATTTTAAAACAATCGAGTACTAAATAACTATTACTATTTCTTAGATTGATTGATTAATTAATTAATTAATGAACTAATAAATAAATAAACTGACTGACTGATAAAAATCTAACTACTGCACTGCTGACTTATTTAACGTATAATATAATGGTAATGATATAATTATTTTTAATAAATATTATTTTTGTTTTGTTTTCTTTTTTTTAGAAAAATAACAATTAAATTTCGATTGATATAGTTATAAATTTAATTTAATGCTATTGTAAAGAATTACTTCTTCAACTAGTTGAATATATAGTGTTATATATGATTATATTATATTAATCAGATCATACTATGAATGATTATTGGATAATATTATGAAAAATAAATAAGATAAATAATATTAATATTATTATTAATGTTGGTATATGTATATTTGTATTGATATTAAAAAAAAGGCAGCGCTTTGCTTGGAATGTAAAACAGAAGAAAAAACAAACTTTCTGGACCTTAAACAATTAAAAAGGAAGTGGTGTTCCAAAAACACTGAAAAAAAAAAACAAAAAAAAGAATATTCTGTTTTGTTAAAAATTATTCGAGGGTAAAGAGGTGGTGACCTATCAATAAATCGAATGAAATTTGAATTAATTAATTTTAATCTAATTTGATTGAAAGAAAAAAAAAAAAAAAAGAAAAAAATAACTTCTTTTATTTATTTAATATGCATGAATGAAAGTTAAGAAAAACAAGAAAGACTAAAACTTATTGGTTGACGAACAAATAGACCAACGATGATCATGATTTCAAAGGAGTGAGTTTAGTTTACCTTTGTTGTTTACATTGAGCTCACTCAAAACTATCTAATCTTATAAAATAACTCATATCAAAGCTTTATTTGTTCCCTGTTGAAACTTGATTGAGACTCTTGGTAATCATTTGATGGTGTCGATTTCTAGGAATGATCACCATTGGCCAAGTATTATAGTGTGACTCACCAACACCATCATAACGATTTTATCGAAGAGTGAAAATTAAAATTTTTTCTAAAAAAAATAAAAAAATTAATCATTAATGATGACTTTATATGATGAAAATTTGTCAAATGAATCACCATTTACTTTAATTCCAAAAAAAGGCATTATTTAAATTCTGTTTCTATGACGTTATTTTGTTGAATGAAACAGGATGAAGGAAATTCTCAAAAAATTTACAACATTGATTAAAATAGATTGTCTTTGAATCAGTGCTTATTTTAAAATAAGCAAAAAAAAAACAAGTGCACATCTACGGTATGATTTATTTAATGAAAACAAATAAAATAATCAATATATATCAATATATATATGTATGTTTAAATAAAAATGTTAAAACAATAAAGTTTAAATCTTTTTCGAGGAATTGCAATTTAAAAGCAAAATAATTAAGTCAACATATTATTAAAAATATCTTTATAATTATCGACGGTAAAACGATATGAATGATCTTCACTTTGTTTGTTAAGATGGTTTGGTCTTTCTAGAACATTACCATCCAATATATACCAGGTTTAAAATTTATTTATTTTTTTACCGATAAAATCAAAATAAATATCTTGAGATGGTACCTCAATCTTTGACAAATAAAAATTAAAGAAAATCACAGAGGATTATTCTAAACTTTTAAAAAAATCAGTTATCTGATGAAAATCTCCCTCCTTTCGGGCAAAAAAAGATAGAAAATAAGTTTTTTAAAATTTTCACAATGGCAAACAAATACACGATAGTTTTTTAAATATATATTATATAAGCTAAGATATATTAAGTTTATTATTGGTAACTATCATGTTTCTATTTAGAAAAGAAAGCATTAAAATGATTGATGTCCAAACAATAAAAAAAAAAACATTGCAAAAAAAATCAAGATTTTTGTGCTTTTTTTCTTTATTTGTCTGACCCTGAAAAACCCGGGTCACCCAAATAAATGCATGATCTGGCACCACTCAACTTAATCAAAGACATTTGATTTTAAAAATTAAGAAAATCATGTAAGATTATTATAAAATAATGAAAAATCCAATCAATATCTTGAGTGATATTATTGAGAACTGTTTGAAAATCTCTTTTCGGGCAAAACTAAAAACTATAAATTGAACAACATATGTTGCTCAGTTAATTTAGTTTTCAAAACAATATTATATATATTTTAAAAGAATGAAAGTTATCTTAACTGTTTTATTATTTGCAGCCATCATCAGTTGCTGTTCAGCAAAGAAACCACCCAAGTACATTAACTATGTGCCACATGACGGAATAAATTGCACTGGTCCAATTAGTGGTCATGGAACCAGTTATCTTTTAGATAAATGGTAAGTTAGAAAGAACAAATTCTTTAATATACAATCATTATCAAAAGATATGTATACTAACTACTCTTTTAATATTTATTTAGTATCCCATTCGAATATTATGCCTTAAAGTATAGCATTGTCAATGGTAGTCTTCAAAGTTATTTCTATATGACTCAAAACTGTACCGGTCAATTCAGTGTTAGCGCTAGTAGTTTGGACACTTGCTACCGTTTCAGAAACGGATATGTCACCAACCCATACTTCTATGCTTACTTGTCTGCTACCAAGAAGGCAATCAAGCCACCAAAGCAACAGTTGACTCTCTACATGAAGTCATACGACCAAAGCAACACCAGATGCAAGAAGGATTTCAACTGGTCCAAGTACGTCACCAACGGTACCTCATGGTTGTTGATCAAGGACATCTCTGAGACCTTGTACTGCAACTCTCAGAATCAACCAATCGAGTTGATCTGCAACACCACCTCTGCTGAGTGTTTCGACACCAACAAGTATGCCGACTGTGATCCATTCCCAGAGCAATTGTCCAACCTCGTTGCCAAATGCAAAGGTCCAAACCCACAGTACAACGACGACTCTGACAGTGAAGACGAAGACGAACAATCTTTCCAACCAAGCTTGTTAAAGGTCGCTCAAAAAACTGTAACCAAAGATTTCAATCTTGAAGCATTCAGCAACTTTTATTCTCCATTGACTTCCATTCCATCATTAAAAGTTTAAATAAAAATCATTTTAATATAATTTACTTTATTCTTTAGAAAAAAAAAAAAAAAAAGTAGTTTAAAATGTCATAGATTAGTTGATGATCATTTCATTTAGATTACTTTTTCTTTAGTCCAAGGGTTGGGAAATCCTTTTCAGAGTCAACAACTGGTTTTGTGGCAACAACTGAGCTGGTGACAGTAGATGTTGTTGATGAATTTGAAGTAGTTTGCTGTTTGGTGGTGTTTTGTTCTTTTTGAATGAGAGATGCCCATGAGTTTGGATCTGGTTTATAAGATGGTGCAGTGTCGTTGACCTCTTTCTTTACAAAGAACGATGTTATCTTGGACTGATTTGGATCGGCATAGGTAGTTCTAACCGATGGTTTTGAAACCGATTTATAATCGATGTTTGTCACGCTGGAGTTGGCAATCTCAGCCAATACATAGCCGTGGCAGTTCAAAGGTGAACACCAACATGCAATGATCTTTCCATGCAACTCTTTCTTTGCTTGCTGGAACAACTCACTCTGATCCTTATGGAAAATCCAATCTCTATACTTCAAAACACATTCGTTTCTATCGCCATGAGTTCCAACTTTGAATGGATTGCCCCACTTAAAATTACCACTTTGGTCAATCTGAAAATACAAAATAAAATGTTTAATAAAAAATAGAAAATAGAAAATGAAGTGAATTGATGAATAGTAACTTACTTTTGGATTCTTTCTACCTATATAAACATCGTATTCAGTCTTTTGACAGTGAACAACATAATGAGTGTAGTCTGGATTATATAATACATTTCCATTTTTGTCGATCGGTGAAGAGTCAATGTCATTGGCGATATGACTGCTACCTGCACCGCTTGAGCTGCTACTACCAACTGATGACGGCTTCAAAGATGGTGCATATTTTGTTTTTTTCATATACATTTGAATACTTCTTTGTAATGTTATATAGATTTGTTTTTCTTAAAAAAAAATAGATAGATATTTACTTATATATTATTTAATATTTATTATAACTCATTGTATTTCTTTGTGGATTAATTTACTAAAACACAATTTTCAATAAAATCTCTTTATATAATTTAAATGAGAAGAAATCAAGAATAAATAATAATGTTTTTTTTTTAAAAATTTTCTTCTTTTTGATGAACATCTGAAAAATAAAAAATTAAGATTTATAAAAAATGTATTTATTTGTTTTTTTTTGTTTTTTTGTTTTTTTTTTTAAGAATATATTTACAAGAATAATAGAGTTATCAATAAAGAAATTGATAGTTGAAGGAATGATACAAATAGATTTGAGGATGTGTTTGTTGAATCAACAACAACTGGTTTGCTTGGTTTTGGAGTGGTGTTGTTGGTCATTGGAGTTGGAGTTGGAGTTGGTGTGACAATACTCTCTTTGTTGTATTGGAAGGAGCTGTACATTGGATTCAAAAATGGATTTGGACTTTGAACACATTGGTTGTTGGCTGGACTTGACAGAAGGGTACAGTTGGAGCAGCTTGCATCTTGTCCACACTCGTAGACGAATGTATTGTTACTGGTACAGTTGGTACGGAGATATCCGAGTTTTCCATCCGAGAGTCCACCCGGGAAACAGATGTGTTGTGGGAAGTTAAACATTACCATGTTGCTAGTGCAATTGCTCGAACCGTAGGTAATGATTTGACTGCAGGTGTTTGGATTTACCATTTGGAGAATGTCCGACTCTGCTTGAGCGCTCTTTCTTCTGATGATGTAGCTGACTCTGCTATCGAGACGGTCGGACTGGCATTTGTTTAATGGTTCTGGTACTCCACTGGTTTGATTGTATCCATCGCATTTCGGGTTAAGTTTGTCGGGATCGGTGGTCAACAAAAAGTAATGAGTTGTATTGAAGCTAAGTTTACCGTAGGCGGTACATGGACTGTTGAGTTGAGTTTTAATTAATTTCAAAGGATCACATGATGTACCTTGATAGATTTCTGTCACCAAGACATCAACCGATAATACACAATTAAAGAGGAATATCAAAGAAAATATTAAAATAATTGATTTCATATTTTTATATAATAAATTTATTACTACAATTCTATTTTTAAAATAGTTTTAGAGCAGATAATATTTAATAAAAATATATAGAAAAAAATAACTACAGTAAAAGAATAAATATTTTTTTGAATGAATGAAGAAACAAATAAGCACTTTTTAGTTATGGTAATACATAACAACAACAATATACTAATCACTAAAAATATAATTTGATTTGATTGATTTGTTTTGTTTTTTTTGGATTGGCAACTAAAATTGATGGAATGATAAGATGCCAGTTGATTTGAATATCAAAACACACACACACATATTGAGATGTTAATATATATATGTTGTGATGGTATTTAAACCAACATTAAAAATAAACTTCAGTTAATAAAATATTCTCCTTTGTGTTGATCAACTTCCTATTTTAATCTATATATATAATAGTTATATTTGTGTGTTTTTGCCCCAAAAACAAAATATATTTATTAAATTGTTTTCATGATCCTCTAATATGAGAATCAGAGTAATAACTCACATTGTTTAGATAAAAAAAAAAACAAACTAAAAATCAAAATACATTTTTATGTATTATAATCCCCACACATATATTTAAATATTTGATTTATTACCACCACACTTATTTGAAAGTGTACCTGATCAAAAATCAAATTACACTATTTTAATAAACTCAACCAACTCTATTTTTTTTTTTTTTTTTGTGATCTTGAGATCGATTATCTAGAATACAATGAGCAGTATCTATATAATATAATAATATCAAAAGTTTGTTAAAAAATAAACAATTTGAGAAAACATATAATTCATTGAGAGAAATAAACTTAAATACATATTTATATATGTAAAAAAAGTTGGAGAGCTTAATTCAGATTAGTATTAATAGTTTCGAAATGATCACATTTTGACTGTTAGGGAATAAATTAAAAAGATCTTTTCAAAATATTTTATTTTATTGTTAATTTTAAAAATATATTTAAGAAAATGGGGTTTATATGGTAAGAGTAATCCAATAGTGAACACGATTTTATCTTTTTTTGAGGGTGCAAATTAAATTTTTAATTCAGCAAAAATCAAAAACTTAAGTTTAAAATTTTGATCAAAGCAAATGTTTTTTTATTTATAAATAGAAGTAAACACTAACAAACAAAAGCATTAATTTACTCTAATATTCTTAATAATTAACTATATAGTTATATATTTCTTTTTATAGTTTATATAATCAACTTAAATATCATAAATGCAATATAATAATAATCCAGTGGATGCACATGTTGTTGCTGTAGAGTTGGGTCAAGTAAATATAGAAGATCCACCCACAATTTTCGATGGTCAACCTGGTATAGTCCGAATATTAAATACTACCAGACAACCTATCATAGCTTTGTTGAGGGATCAGAAAACATATGACCCAAAAGTACCACTTCATTTATCGTCTCAAAGCTCCACTTTTAGTCCGGTGGTCGGCCCTGATTTTCTAGCTATCCGTAAAGACTTTCAGCCAGTGAACAGTGATGCCGGCGTTTATGTATTTGCTTTCGTGCCCTTAGATGATGGATATCTATGTGTGGTCAAAAATCGCTATATCGAGAGAGGAAAAGCATTAAGAGTTAAAGTATCACACATAAGAGAATCTGTGAGATTCGATAAAAAATTATTTAGCTCTGATTTCACCGAGATTGATAGAAGCCCAAATCTTAACCTCAATGTTCTCTTGGATTAATCAAAGCGTTTAGGCTAATACAGATTTAAATACAACAACACATTCACAAGATAGAAATCCTATCAAAGCAACGTAGTAATAATAATAGAAAATTTAACTTTCAAGATGGTCCAAACCCAAAAAAAAAACATAATATATATTCAAAAAAACCTTTAAATAAACTACGGTGTTGATGCACTGTCGAACCATTGTTTTAATCAAATCAGTAACAATTTTTTTTACTAACTTTTTTTTTTTAAATTAACAATTGTAAATTCTCTTTAATCTACTTTTATCACATAAATTTTAAGAGCAGACTACGTTGATTAAGATATAAACTAGTAATAAAAGTAAATAAGTTCAGAGAAATGAATTTAATAATGCATATAAAACTAATCCAAACATGAATGAATTGTTTATTTAGATGTGTACACTTATAAAGGTTGGTATTGAGTAGTCGGTTGGAACGGTGAACGGTTGATCGAAACTATGATTCCAACAAGCAGTAAACAACTATCAAGATTGATGCCTTGAGATAACAACAGTAGCAATGTTGGTAGTGGAGAGGGAACAGTCTTGGCACTAACACGAATATATTTTATATAAAAACAAAAGCAATAACAAAAGCATCGTGATAATAACAGTGACAACGGTCATGAATCGCCAAGTTTAAACATCACCATCAACCAAACCGAGACCGACCAAAACTAATAACAAGCTAATGATGAGAAGAGAAGAGATCTGAGAGGTGGAAAGGGTATTAAAAGCAACCATCAAACGACAGATCAACTTGGTGAAACCTAATGATAATCAAGCATTCTTTTGGATTAATCAAGTGTTTAACAATGTACAGATGTAAATACAACAATTCATTCACAAGACACAAATCCTATCGAATCAACAAGTACAAAAAGGGTTAAAATAGAAAAGTTAACTTTCAAGTTGGTTCAAACCCAAAAATAAACCTATAAATAAACTACACAAAAATTCTAGACATTAAACAGTGAAGTTTTTTTATTTTTTTTGTTTTCAAAAACTCAAATTTTAAAATTTTTTTTTTTTTTAATCAATATTTTAAGTTTTATGATTTCTTTTTTTTCTTGTTTTTTTTTTTATAAATATTAAACAGTGTGTAGTTATTTGCAGTTAAATTTTTTTGATCAACAAAGATTTATAAATATAAAATGGATGCTCAGTATCACGTTGAAATAGCCGTAGATTTAGGTGAACAGTATGTAGAAGATCCACCAACCTATCTTGAAGGACAACCAGATAAAATTCAGATTTTAAATACCACCAATAAGTCAGTAGTTGTTATGTTGAGGAGTCAGGACACCTACGACCCATCAGTATCATTGCAGATATCGTCTCAGCGATCCAACTTCTCACCAGTATCACCACCTCACTATCTGGCTGTCAAAAAAGATTTTCAACTGATCCAATCCGGTATCGACTTTTTTATTTTTGCGTTCGTGCCCTTGCAGGGCAGGTATGTCTGTGTCATTAGAAATAGACTTGTGAAACGTGGTCAGGCAATTAGAGTTAAACAATCACACATCAGAGAAGCTGCGAGATGCGAACAAACCTTATTCAATGCTCATTTCATTGAGACTGTCGGTGATATAGACTTGAATGTTCTATTAGAATAATTAAATAAACAATGTAAAAAATCATTTTCCAAACCAAAAAAAACAGCAAAGACTACTGTCACTCTTTACTATATATCATCTTATCATGATCGATAGTATTAAAAATAATCATAATAAAGACTCACTTCTAAAGGATATATATTTAAATAAAATGTAATAAAACTCAATAAAACTTGTTTTTAACAATATCATTATATAAATTCTCTTCTACATTGATCTTTGATCTACCAAAATTTATCTATTTTTTTGAATTTATATTTTTTTTTCGTTTAAATTTTTGAATCAAATGACAAGACCAGTTAGGAGATATCCTGCTATAATGAAGTAAAAATAGTAGTAGTAAAGTCGGTAAAATCGATGGTGGTGTTGAATTCATCACCTAGGATAGACGGACAATCAAAAAATCACTTTTTAGTGTTAAACTTATTTTTTTTTTTTTATAATAACTAAAGTGGTATACATGTTTTATTAAAAGTTGTATTAAAAGGATGGATTTACCATCAAGTTTTTTTCGTAGTCTATTTTTTTTTTTCTTTTTAGTTGTTGGTTGATTTAATTAATTAGTTGGCAGGTTGGGAAGAGAGTTAATTTCATTTACTTGATTAGTTGGCTGGTGTTGGAGTGTTGTTTATTAATTTTAGAATGTTTCTGTGGATATCGAAGTCGGATATAATAGATTGGTTGGAGAAATCGAGTATTTTGTCATCTTGACTGAATAGAATTGAACTGACATGTTTCCAAATGTTGTGGTAGATGATCGCTGTTAGGTCTGATGATTCATCGCAGAGGTAGAAGTGAGTAGTAGATTTTTCCAGTGACCATTCGTCTTCGTAGTTGGCAATTTGTAGATGTTGTGTGATGTGTTTGAGGTTGAATTTGTTTAGGATGACTCGACAATTAAAGAAATAATGTGTGTGTGGGTCAAAGTCATTTGCTGAACATAGTTTACAACTGTCTTGTTTGATGTATGCCATACCAGGAAGTGATCTTGAGAAGAATCTGAATACTGTGTTTCTACCTCTGTGGTGTTTGATGGAGTTAATGTAGTAGAAGATGTTTCGGGTTGATGTAAAGTCTATTTTGGTGGGGGGAAGAGATAGTTGGAATTGACCTGATGTAAGTACTGGTTTGTGGTGATGGTTGATAAGGTCGTGGTATATAAGTTTAAGTGGTAGTGGTTCGTCATTACGCAATATTGGTTTCATTTGATGTGGAGGTAATTTCATAATTGGTCTGAATTGTTGCCAAAGAAGGATGGAATGTTTGAGTGTAGGTGAGGTTATCTTGTTATGTCTGATCTGGTTACGCCAGCTTTGGTAGTATGGGGAATAGACATCTTGATTTGCAATTACTCTATTTAGTATCCAAATGTGTTGAGCGTCATTTCGTAGTTTCATATCCCACAATGAAATGCCACCATTTTTCCAATGATGTACTGCTCTGGAGAGTGTCATTGTATTCTTAAATGATTTTGCATCTTCGAAAGGTCTGAGGTTGGATGACCATAGGAACCAAGTGATTATTTTGTTGAGTGATTTGATATCTGATTCTGTGAATTTGTCAAGGTACATGTGGTAAGAGAGTTTTGATAGTGTGTATGACTTGAGTATTGACATTTTAGTCCTTAGGGTTGTGCCAAACTTCTTCCATTTGATCAGTGATGATTTAACTTCGCTGACTATTGATGAAAGTGAATGATGTAATCCTTCGGAGTTAAAGAAAAGACCGAGATATCTTTCGTTGACAATTGACTTTGGTATTCTTGTGTCGCCTATGATCGGGGGGTGGTGAAGATGGTCGCTGCAAGGTGGACCTATTTGGATGATACAACACTTGGTGGGATTGATTTTGGATGATGTGGCTTGGCAGAACAGGTTAAAGATTCTTAATTTTAGTTTCAGATCTTTATAATTTGCTGAAAATGTGCTACTGTCATCTGCGAATTGTAATAATTTAACCATTGTGTTGAAATCGTTTAGTGGAAGACCGATTGCTTTGGAATTGAGTATGGCTCTGGCCAAACATTCGATGACTAGAACAAATAACGTTGGTGATAGTGGATCTCCTTGTTTAACTCCTCTGTTGATAGGAATAGGGTTAGTTAAAAATCCGTTGACAATTACTCTGGCGGTAGAACCTGTGAGAAGGTTCATTATTAGGTTGATTATTTTGTTGTCTATTTTAATGTGTTGTAGTGTTCTTCTAATAGCGCCGTGAGAGATGCTGTCGAAGGCTTTGTTGAAGTCGAATAATGTTATTAAGCCACTTAATCCTCTGAGTTTGCAGTATTCTATTATTTCATTCATCGTGATGATGTTGTCCATGATATATCTCTTGTGTACAAAGCCAGTTTGGTTGTCGTTGATGATTAGGTCTACCAAGGTTTTCATTCGATTGTTGATTGCTTTGGTGATAACTTTGTAATCGTTGTTGAGTAGTGTTATTGGTCTTCTATTGGCTGGATCGAATATATCACCTTTCTTGTAAATAGTTGTGATGGTGCCTACTTTGAATTCGCTTGGTAGTGGATTGCCTGAGTTGAGTGATTGGTTGTAAAGTTTGGTGAGTATAGGGGCAATGACATCGCAGTGGGCTCGGTAGAACCATAGTCCTAAGCCATCTGGGCCAGGTGATTTCCATGGGTTGGATGAATTAATAGTTTCTGTGATCTCTTCGGTTGTGAATTCTCTGGCAATGCTGTCATCGGTTATTTCACATTTCCATTCGTTAAGTAGTCTATTGTGTATGGTTGGATCATCTGGAACATTTCTGAATAACGATCTGTAGTACTTCTCCATGATGTTCACCATATCATCGAGATTAGATGTAACCGTGGTTTCATTTAATCTTAAACCGACGATGTTGGTATCTTTTTTGGATTGAGCTAGTTTAGCGGTTAATAATCGAGAAGGGATTTCACCGTTTAGTTGTTGGTTGACCTTGCGAATTGAATCTCTTAGATTCCTTTCTTCTGTTTGTAACTTGATAAGATCTAATTTTGCTGATTGTATGATGTTGTTGGGGAGGTTGGAGTCTATTGTTTTCAGTAAGTTGATTATCGCATTTCTTTTTATTCTTTTCCTTTTCTTTTGATAGTTTATGTAGCATTCTATGATTAATGATTTGACTTTTATCCAGTCTTCTATGTTGTTGATGTTTTTGGTGGTGATAATGTTATTAATAAGTGATTGTACTTCTGGTTCTAGTGAAGTTTCCTTATCGAGTCTCCACTGTGTTTGTGATAGTTGTGGTGGTGTGATTTTTATGTTTGTTGTGATTGGTGAGTGGTCAGATAGTGCTCTAGGGTGTAGTTGGAAGTTGGATGTTTCTATTGTAAATTTGCAATATATTCTGTCTAATCTCTTTTCTGTATCGCCACGTTTCCAAGTGCTGCTGTTGTTTGTACTATCTAGATCAATAAGATCATGATCATCGCTGAGGAAATCTAATATTGTTGATAGTGGTGAGCTGTCTCCTGGTATACAATTAAAGTCGCCAGTGCAAATGTCTATATGGTTTGGTAACCAAAGAGAAGTGTTGTTGAAGAGTTGATCAGCAAACAATCTTTGCTCTGGTTTGCTTGCTGGAGCATATATATGTAGGAGATTGAAGCTATTGTTGAATATTCTTATAGTACACAGAATGAATCTTCCATTAGGATCGATGAGAGAGGGGTATAGATTGATATGCTTGGAATGAGAGATGATTGCAACCCCAGTTCCTTGACCGTTTGAAGTAGTTATTATCTTATTATTATTATTATTTTTGTTGAAATATGAGTTGAGTGAGGTGATTGTGACGTGATTAGTTTCTGTAAGTAGGGTGATGTGTGGTGAAGTAGATGAAATTAAAGAGGCTATATCTTCCAGTGATTTTTGTAGAACTGCGCCCCTGCAGTTCCATAGAAGTAGCTTAAGGTTGTCCAATTGGGGCTAAGGGTATTCTCACATGTGTCTGCGTATTACCTGCTGGAGCCTGAGTTCTCTTGTTTTGATTTGTATCTTCTGAATCTTTAACTTCTCTTTGTCTAACTGTTGTAGTGTCATTCTTCTTCTTATTTCTCTTCTTATCGGTTGAAGTTGTTGTTGTAGTTGTAGAAGAAGTTCTTTGTGTAGGTTCTACGTATTTGGTTAGAGTTGAAGTATAACCCGATTCTTCGTCTTTGTAGTCAGCGTCAGAAATGATGACATCTTTCTCGTAGAGTACCCATGTAGATGCTTTGTATAGTTTAGTGGTATTGTCTTTGGTGGGTAGCAGAGAGGAGACATGTGAAAAAAGAGCATGATTCTTCTTGTATATCTTCTTGAATTCATCCTCTTTAATTGCTTTAGAGCTGTCTGATGTTGTTATTGCTGATACTTTTAGAAAGTTGAAAGAAGGGAAATAGGCAACAATCTTTCTAGGTTTATTTATCGAAAGGTTCTCACTACAGTAAACATGTAGATCATTGAGACGTGATCTGTCAATCCTTCCGTTAAATACAATTCCTTTGCTTGTCCTACGACCCTCGGGATCTGATACAGTGCTCATAATGAAGAGATCATATAGTTTTTCTAAAATCTTGTTACTGACGTAATTTGATTTAGGAAAGTATAGACGTACATGAATGCTCTCTAGTTGTATGAGTTGCATGAAGGTCGCATTGTTGCTAAGCTTTAGATTCTTTTTATAGAACTCGAATAGAGTACTCATTTTACTAATTGGTTGTTCTTATTGTTATTTAAATGTATATAAATATATATTATAGAATAAAATAAGATTTGATGGTGATTAGATGAATATGTAATAATTAGTTTAAATTTATATTAAATCTTATATTATTGCAATAATATGTTGTATTATTAATAGTTATTGCTAAATAGTTGATATAAATATGAAAATATAATAATTATAAATAGTAGTATACAGTTACTAATTGTATACAAAAAACGAAAAAAAACTTTAGTGTTAAACTTATGAAGAAATTCATTAGTATCCGCATGCGAAACAATATTTTTAAAATTATTTCTCCCCTTCCGGGAATTGAACCCGGGCCTTTCGCGTGACAGGCGAAAATCCTCACCACTAGACCAAAGGGGAACTGATGTTTGATCAACAAAAATTTAAAAATTTTATTTATACCCAAAATATTGTTATCAGATCAGTATCAGAAGAATTCTTACACTCTTGAAGCAGCTGCTTAGTTCATTAACCGAGATAAAGTCATTACAACAGTAAATCGCTGTCTAGAGATCAATTGTAGCAAATCATAGCAACCATACTGAAGAACGATTCACTGGTGAAGCAATCGGTTGACCAGCATCTTGCTCTCTTTCCAGTGGCTGACAACAATGATACAACCAATAAAAACAATAATAAGTATTCCCGCAAAAATATACATACCAAATGGCCATTGTCATCTTAAAGAGTTGGAATGTTAGGAAAATCAAATACCAATTTAATTCCATTCAATGACAGAATTAAGGAACCACTCAAATTTTTTTCATTTTCTTCAAGTTCATAAAATACTTGAAATTTGGCAACTTCCATGTTTTCTTTGAAATATGACAAAAAATGTCGCATGATTATTAGCACATTTTAGATATCTTACTATCACAAACTACTGCCAACACAGTTTCGAATAAAATACAACTTTTGGACATTCATCCTCACGAGTTTAAAGAAATAGTGACGCACAAAGCAAGATTTTTTTTGTACATATTTAGTTAACAAAATGATCATCAATCAGAGCAAAAAAAAAAAGTAAATTTAATTTTTGTTTTTTTTAAACTTTTTTTTTATTTTATTTTTTTTATTTTTTTATTTTGCCAAAAGTCATGACCATTTATTGCAAGGGTGTTACTTCACTTCATCAATCAGTTTTTATTTATTATCATTTTATTTATATTCAAAATGTTCTCAAGATCAATCAGATTGGCCTTCAATAGCAGTTCTGCCTTCAGAGGAGCTGTTGCCCCAAAGACATTCTCTGCATCACCATTCAGATTCTACAGTAACACATATTATACCAAGTCACATGAGTGGATCCGTGTCGATGGTGACGAAGGTACTGTCGGTATCACTGACTTTGCACAAAGACAACTTGGTGATATTGTCTTTGTCGAACTTCCAGAGGTCGGAAAGACTGTCAGTGCCGGTCGTGAGGCTTCTGTAATTGAATCAGTAAAGGCTGCCTCTGAAGTCTATTCACCAGTCAGTGGAAAGATCACATCAGTAAATCAAGAAGTAGCAGAATCACCAGAGATGGTTAACGAAGACCCAATGGGTGATGGTTATTTATACAAGATTCATCTTACAGACAAGAGTGAATTGAAGAACCTTCTCGATAAAGACCCAGAGGATAACTAAACAAAATCAGCTAATAAAATAATATAAAAATAGCAATTCGCAAATAAATCAAAAATTTTTTTAGAAGTTGTGCGAAACAAAGGCAACCGGATAAAATCAACAGTTACCTTTTTTTTTTTGTAATGATTTATTATATATTTACACAAAGAATTAAGAATTTACTATTTACACGTTTTTACTATATATATTATGACTGATTAGAAACATTTTCTGTGAACTAAACATGGACCAGACTCATCGTATTCCTCTTTGGAGATCCACATTTGTTGGAAAGTGGCAAGTGATGCCAAGATGGAACCACCGATCCACACAGAGTATTTACGTTCTGGTGGAGCGATGATCTTGACTCTCATGGTTGATGGTGCGAGTGCTGTCAATTCCTTATGCATACGGTCAGCAATACCTGGGAACATAGTAGATCCACCAGAGAGGACGACATTAGCGTACAAGTCCTTACGGATGTCGATATCACACTTCATGATCGAATTGTACGTGGTCTCATGAATACCGGCTGACTCTAATCCCAAGAACGATGGTTGGAACAATGCTTCAGGACAACGGAATCGTTCATTTCCAATCGTTATGATCTGTCCATCGGGTAGTTCATAGGATTTCTCGATAGACAGCGAGTTGGCAGCTACTTGCATCTCATTCTCGAAATCGAGTGCGACATATCCTAGTTTCTCTTTGATGTCACGAACAATCTCACGCTCCGCTGTAGTGGTGAAAGAGTATCCACGTTCAGTCAAGATCTTCATCATGTAGTCAGTGAGATCACGACCAGCAAGATCGAGACGCAGGATGGCGTGTGGCAGGGCATAACCTTCGTAGATTGGAACGGTGTGGGAGACACCATCACCACTGTCCATAACGATACCGGTGGTACGACCAGATGCGTACAACGAGAGAACCGCTTGAATGGCAACGTACATGGCTGGGGTATTGAAAGTTTCAAACATGATTTGGGTCATCTTCTCACGATTGGCCTTTGGGTTGAGTGGTGCCTCTGTCAAGAGAACTGGATGTTGCTCTGGGGCAACGCGTAACTCATTGTAGAAAGTGTGATGCCAGAGTTTCTCCATATCATCCCAATTGGTGACGATTCCATGTTCAATTGGGTATTTCAAAGTTAAGATTCCTCTCTTTGATTGTGCTTCATCACCAATATACGAACTTCTCTGTCCCATTCCTACCATGACACCAGTGTGTCTTGGACGACCTACAATCGAAGGGAATACAGCACGTGGTGCATCATCTCCAGCGAAACCAGCCTTACACATACCAGATCCCCTAATAATAATAAGTAATAATAATAATATTGATCAACAAATTAGTAAACTGTTTTTTTGTATTCATTTCAATTATAAGTATCATTCGTTACCACATACATTATCGATAACTAAAGCAGAAACAGGTTCTTCTTGATAGTACATTTTACTTTAATTTAAAAAGAGTGAAAGATAAAGATTTAATTATATTAATATTATATTATTGAATTTATTGTTTGAATTATGTTTTAATATTACTTTCTCCATTCTATTTATATATTGTCTGAATCTGACTAAATTGTTAATCATAATATTACTCATATTGTTTTAAAATGTTATATAGATAATATTCAAATAATTTTATTGGTAAACAATCATCAAAAAAAAAAAAAGCTGTTTTTTCATATTTTCTTTGAAGATTCCATCAAAAAAAAAAAAAAAAAAAAAAAATTAGTTAATAGTTGTTTTTATTATTATGAATAAATAGAATTTAATAACAATTATTGGTTTCTTATCGACACAAGAATAATATAGTTTATCTATCATTTATCTTTGTTTTATTCAATGAGCTGTTATAAAATTCTAAAATTTATTTATATACAGTATTTTCTAATAAAAATTGAAATACCTCTTTGTTAAAATCTCTATGATCGCATTGTTCGACCCGTACCAATGAAGATTTTAATATCAATTCGAATTGGATTTCATTTTCTTTGATGTGTGGAAGAATATCTTCAAGGATTTCAACAAGATTGCCAAGGTCAAGGCGTACGAATGACCGACAGATTAGCCGAACTGTTCTCAATGTAGCTGAATGCAACCACACCAATAGTCGAAGGAAATCAATAGGTTGAGGCGACCACTCATCTTGCTCTATATTTGGATCTTGAACCATTTCTATCGAGAACCGTTCAATGCCGTGTGTATCGCCATCGTTTGGAGTGCTTCGAACGAGGTGAGTGATGAACTCATTGTAGTTATCGCCAAACGCATAGTACTCTGACACAACGATCTCCTTGAGATTTGGCATTACCGGAGGATATACCAAGTAGCCATCGCTAGTGATAGCTTCTTTGTAGATTTCACAGACTAGGAAGTTGTTATAGGCTTCATGGTCGTCGTCAAACACTGAGGATCTAGATACACCTGAATCCGAGGAGAATTCAAATTCATCGGATCTCATTGTGAAAACTTTGACACGTGACATCAATTGATTGGCATGTTCTATTCCCTTATCGTATGGAATATATTTTATCATTTCGTAATCGAATAATAATGGTGGTGATTTTACTAAATTATATCTGTTATTATTATTATTGTTGTTGCTGATATTGAGATATCCATTCCAGTAGTAATAACTGTAACTGATAATCTTTGAAACTATACTAAAAAACTGCTTTGATACCAAAGAATGGTTTAAAAGGACTGCTCCATCAATAACTCTGGATGAGTGATGTTCTTCTACATTGTTAAAATGGCTATCGTGTAAATGAGAAGAAAGGTATTGAAGTCGATTGTATCTACTTTCCTCACTACTACTTGTAAGTGTTGTATTATTATAAAAATGTTTATCAAACTGAATGGTGTAGGATATTATCTTTTCCAATAACAATTCAGATAGTTTACTATTATTATTATTATTATTGATTCCTACATTAGATATAGTATTTGTACTTGTTATTGTTGTTATTTCTTCTTCATCTATATTATTGTTGTTGTTATTATTCTTATTAACTATTTCATATAGATTATCGTATGTGAAAGTATCTAGTTGTGGCAAACGATCTCTTTCCAATTGATTTCTGAATCTATCTATTCTATTTTTTAATTCATTGGTATCTAAATCATTCTTTCTTTCAAACCAGTCATTAAACTAATATATATAGAATGTTAGCTAGTTGTTAACAACGATTATAAACATATTGATCTTTAAATATATACTATACTCTTTCATCATTGATAATCATATTATAAATAGATTTTAAAATTTTAGTTTGCTTGATACAACGTAAAGACAATATTTGATGGAATACCTTTTGCGATTCATCAAAGAACACTTCAGCGATGAACTTGCAATAACCATTCAAATCGAAATAATGTGTATATTTATTGTAGTTGTGATAGGCCACAAAGTGTAGTACACATTTCAGCCTAGTTTCAATGAACTTTGTGTGTTTACTTTCGAAATATATATGATAGATATTGATAAGATTTGGTAGTGATTTTAAATCTTGAAAATCAACAACTAATTCATCATTCATATCTTTAGGTTTATAAACTAGTGTATACTAATATTAATATTAATATTATTTTACATATTATTTGGTCCTTTTCACTTGTTTGAAACTACTTACAGTTTCCAAGATATCATGCCAACAATTTGTCAGTAATTTTTAAGAATAAAATGATCAATCTTTTTTCAAAAAAATATCTATTCTTTCAATTTTGTATTTTTGATCTACAAAATGTAAATGATCATTAAGGTTAGGAATAAAAATAGTTATAATAATAATGTTTACTAAATATATACAACAAAGAATAATAACACATTTACTCGATTATGGCAATAGTTTAAAACTAAAGGACAACGCACAACTATTGAAGAACGATAGTTTTAGATGTTTCGAAAATGTAATTGGTAGTCGGTTGGTTGATTTCTCGCTGGTGAGTCGGTATTGGTTCGATTATATTTCAAAGTGCATGTGCTGTAGATATTTTGTTTGTTATGATTCACTGTTAGAGTTTAATAGTAGAAACCTGTCGACTGAATATTCACTGTACAAATACGACCGTATATCAAATCTCTATGTACAAGATTCAATGTTCAACTCTGAATTTGAAAGTAATGCAGGCCTACCGTTATACGAATTGATAGGAATGCTAAGTAATCTACAAACACTGACAGTTGCTACTGATAGTCCAATCTTGGTTAAGGAGTTGCTCTGTAGATTTCCAACACTAAAGATCGAAGTCGCTATAGATCAAGATTTATCAAGTGAAATAGTGGACTATGACTTGTCTGGAGATGAACGATCGTCCAACATTGAATTTGTTCATCTAAACGTCCACAATGTTGAAGCATACGACAGTTCTACCAATCTCAATCAATTCGCAGCTGGCTATCTTAAAGAGTGGAGAGCTAACTCCCTGCAATTCCAATACGGTGAATTCAGTGGAGAGATGAAACACCTCTCTTTCCGACTATTGTTCAACCTGGATTCACTCTCGAAAATACATATATTAAACGACAACGTTGACATCTCTGATTTAATTGAAATAGTAAAGCAGAGTCATGTGGAATGGTTCAGTTCACATGTATCCTATTGCTTCCTGTATAAAATGGATAGAAATATCAATGGTAGCTTCGCACAGTTTGGGAACTGTGGATGTATGTCGTTCGATGATACCGAGGAGGTGTTTAAAGCAAATGGAATCGAACATTGGACACAGTTTTGCAAGTCGCTCTCTAGCAATACAACACTAAGAGAGCTGCATCTCTCATCGAGACAAGGTTCTCATTCACACGAGCTGGTTGCCGACTCGGTTCATTTTGCTTCAGAGTTACTGAGTGCTGCACTATCAGCTAATAAAACAATGCATACACTCGCCATATCATGTCAAGTGTTGTCTAGCTCATTCTACGAAGCACTCTCTCATAACAATAGCTCGATTACTCATTTGTACTTGTCACACTGTGATTTGAAGCATCTGGAATACCTAAGAGAGATGTTTAAACACACCCGATCGATACAGAAGCTTGCCATTATCATGCCATACGATAAGAACTTTGACTATACCGAAAAACAAATGTCACGAGACCCGAAACTCAGAGAAACAATTATCAAACACGAACAATCAATCCTGTCATTCCTTAATACATTGGCAATAAACGAAACTATCAGACACTTGGAAGTTGACTCTTACAGCAGGATATCAAGTGAGATTTCATCTAAAATCAATGAAGTAATACCATCGATCCAAATGAAATTCGATACCACCACCTATACTTATACTTTCTCGTTTATAAAATGATTTGTTAATAAATAGCAATATCTTAACGAATAAACTACCAATTGGTAGTTAAAAATGAGTTGCAAAAGTGAACACGAATAAAACATTAAATATTATCATTTTTCTTTAATCTTATTTAATTTGTAGTATGACATGATTCACAACTAAGAATAACATTTTCATCCATTGATATCAATAACAATATCATGTTTATATTTACCAGAAGCACACTTAATTCCACTTATATTAAACTTAGTTAGTTGGTTAGTTAATCACAAGAAAATGATTGAACTAACTAACATTTTATTGGTTTAATTCAGAGTTTGTATCACAATTTCTTTTAATCTCCTTCAAATTCTCTCTTTTTTGACAGCACACCAACGAATAAGTGTGCGCACATCAAATTGATCTTCAGACTAATTGTTCATGTGTTTTATTCAACTTTGATCCAAAGTGGGTTAATCGCACTTTCTTTTGTGTTATTATAGAATCAAATAATTTAATATGTATAAATCTCCATCGCTAACACGTGCACAGATAATAGTTCACAAACTTGATTGATTATCGTACACCATACTATTTTGTTAAAATTTACTATAAATTGAAAATGTTTTTGAATACAATTCTATCATTCCAATTAAACACTTACTCTACGAAATAAATGCAATATTCTAAAGCTTTAGTTTTATTAACTATATTGTTTGTGGCCGTTGCTGTTGTGCAATCTGCTGAACAAGCTAAGAAAGGACCATTACAAGTCAAGGTAGTTCAAGGTGCAGCTATACGTAACAAAGGAAACTTCACTGATAGAAAAGGTAAATAATAATATATCCGAATTGCTTAACAAATGGTTTGCATTCAAATGATAGATGATGTTCTAATTAATTCAAAATTAAATAATTCTATTTAGCTGTTACCAATGAAGTTGCACTTATAAATTTTAGTATGATCTTTAGAAGTAAATTGACTGATATGACAAATAGCGCTGGAAGACGTACTCCCATTAGAATAGATAACCAAGGTACAACTTCAACTGGTTACGCCAATCTTCAAGCTCAGATCAATGGTATCAGTGGTGCTTCGACTGTTTCTGCTGTTCTTGTTAGTCCAAGCTGTCAACCTGATAGAGACAAATCTGAGAAGGATCAAATCGAAAGTGAACGTCAAAATGTTGTTCGTAAAGTTAAAGATGCAATGAATCAATCTTATGATACCGGAAAGATATTTAACGTTGAATGTAAATATTAAAAACTCCTTGTTAATATTAAAAAAAAAAATAAATAAAAATTTAATGATTTACTGCGATCAAAGAATTATTTGATTTATAAAAATAGATATTTTAATTTTTTTAGATATTTCAAAATGGAGTGCAAAAATATGAATAAAGAAATTTACGATAAATCTTGAAAAGAATAGATCTTTTGGAAATATCTTATGTTGGTTGTTTTTTTTCAACCATAAAAAATCATACTGACAAAAAGATCAAATTAAATAAAGTTTGATAAAATATCACAATGAATAAATATTTATTTATTTTAGTTATAATTTTATTTTTACAAGGTATTTATCATAATTTTTATTCAAAAAATCCAGATAGATTAACCAAAACTTTTTTACTTTTATTTGTTCAGTTAATAAAAATAATGCACAATCACTGATATCTTCGTCGACACCATTCATCCAACCTTTTATTTATAGACAGGGATGCAAGGTTTTAGTGACTGTTGTATTTGACTATTCTCAAGAATTGAATTTCAATGATATAGGTTTGGACGCACCAGACAATTTCACTGAATATGGATATCCTCCTGTCACCTTGATCAGCCAAGATGATTTAGCTTCACAGCGATTCCTCCTAAACTATTATATGAATATAGGCAACTTTACAATGACTCTCGCAGTCAAAGCCGGTTTATTTCGATTACCAAGCTCTTTTATTTGTAAAAGTATGAGGTCTTCAATTCTATTTTTGTTTTTAGACAATCTTATTAACCAATATACCACATTTTTGTAGAGATTGAAGTTGAAAACTTTAAAATCATCAGTTACACTCCACCTGCTCCCGCTACCTATAAACCGACTTCAACGTTTTTCATTAGATTTAACTTTTCCCAAGAATCAAGTTCTAAACAAATCCAATCTACAGTAGATGCAACAGGAGTTACCTGTCAATGTGGCCAAATACTTCGGTCAGTTCCTCAAGATTGGTATTGTTCTCTAAACTTACTATCAGCATATGCATTGCTTCCTGCAAAGTTAAATATAACACTCTCATTGTATTATTATGGTTATCTGACTTACATCGTCGTCGACAATCCTTTTCCTTATAATGGTATGTTTAAACAATACAGACAAACGAAATAATTAATAATTCTATTTAGACTAAACAAAATTACCTTTATAAATAGCTATAAGATCATCGAGAGTAGTTGATATCATTGTTTATCCACCTAATCTCTATGTGTATACCGAAGATTTTAGATTACAGAGCGACCGATCCCGAACTGTGGAACAATATGTAACAGTTCAAAATATGAATTCTGTCATTCAAAATTATAAGAATACAATTGAACCGTTTACCTTGGTATCAAGAAACGCTACTATATCAGAGTATGCTTATTCAACAAGCTATAACATCCCAGCTGTCAGATACCAAACAATTATTCAAGATACCTATAGTACAAAGCTGTATGAATATAATGCTACTTTCATTAGACTATGTAAATAATAATCTTATTACATTAACTTTTAGACAATTATTTTAATTTATTTTCCTAACAAAATAGCTATACCAGAAATACCAGTCAACCAACAGACAGAAACTGGCACTTGTCAATTTGCAATATTTAGCACTCAACTTCCATTTGTTTTTAATTATAAATTGGACTATAATTTCTATTCCAAAATGCAACCATCTATTCTTCTGATGAATCCATATGCATTTGACACTGTCAGCGATCCAATCTATAAATTTGCATTTGTTACTTCAAATGCTTATGAAAACAAGCTCACCATTAAGTTCAAACCACTTAGTTCTCAATATGAGCTTGGGTTGAGTGGTGATCTCGAGAGTATTAGTAAGTAATGATTTTAACAATCAGATTATAATATAAAGCACAGATATCTAACAATAATCTATAGATTCAACATTTGTGTTAAATTATGTAGTAATGGAGGAAGCTTCGCCTACAACAAATATTGCAACCATATCAATAACCACCAACGTACCACTATTGAATATAGAATTATCCCTAAGCATTATTACCGAAGCTCATCGTATTTCTGGTGATGTATATAATGGAGTCTATCAAATAGAGTTCGTTACACTACCATATGGTGCAATGTCGCTGACTCCAATAAACATAAAGGGTGATGTCGCAGCTTTTTATGAAGGTGAATCATTTAGTTCTGATTTAAATCTATTAGTACCATCTCCTATAGTTAATTCATCAAGTAAGTTTTCGAAAACCATATTTTACATATATATATTAACATTTATTAACAATTATATTATTTTGTTTTTTTTTTAGGATACCTTATCGTTACAGACTTAACATATTTCAAATTTAATCAAACATTTTTCGATTTAACAAATCATAATGGAGTATTGTTAAACAATACATTGTATTTCAACACATCTAAATATGTTCCAAATATGATTCCTTACATTTCATTTGACACAAAGAATGAATACCAATATTTTGGATCATATGACTATGATTTGAAACTTTTCACAATCAAATTCCCAATAAACTCTTGGATGGTCGATGGAGATGCTTATACAATTGGCGATGCTGCTGGATATTTAATAGGTCAAATAGATAGTATGTCAGTTGCATCTATTTTTAATAATTCAAGCGATTCTAAAATGATAATAACCAATCCGAGTATGTAAATTTAAATAATAGTTATTTTTTCAATTGATAACTAACAACAATATTCCAAACATATGTCAGCTGGAGAAACAAAACCACCAATATTGAAAAGCATTTCACAATTCAAGAATTCATCATTTATTGGTTGGAATTTGGTGATTTCCGACACTCACAACGGTTTTAAATATGGAGTTGCACGTATTGTCTCACAATATGATTCATATCCTTACCTTGTTGTATTTAACTCTTCAAATTTAATAGATGGAGATGATAAGAATGGAACTTATGAAGTTGCATTTGAACTTCCTGCTGGAAACTTCATTTGCAGAACTCAATCGTTCTATCTTGACACACTCGAGCTGTATGACAATGGTCCAGTTAAGATAACTACTGATCCATTAAATTCAATCAGAGGAAATCAAAATGCTATTTTAGAAATTCGTAATACATGTGGAGGTAACTATTAAAATACTATTTTTTTAATGTTTTATTATTAAATTTAACGATTTTTCTTTTATGATTGACAAACAGGTTCTGCAGAGTATCTTGCACCTAAATTGAAAAGTATTACATTCAATTCATCAGTAGAAGTTGGTGGATTTGAAAGACCAATTGAATTTAAATTTGTAACAACAGATGGCGAGTCTGGCATAATGGATATCCACACACCAATGATTTATTTGTCGGCTTCTAATGGTGATCAATTCCAAATCAAGAGTGTTCTTGACTTCAAAGATGGAACTGACAATCATTATATCGCAAGGGATCAAATGCCATACGGATTCGGATTGGATTATATCTTTGTTGCAATTTATGGAATTGTTGACAAACAAAACAATTATAAAAGCTATTTATACGATGACCTTATAGGAATGGGAGTATCCAGCCAGATCTCTAGAACATTCAACAAAACGATTCCAGTTATTGAACGTATATCGCCCATTCTCATATCGGGTGGACCATTGACTATCTCTGGTAAATCGCTGTCATTCACAGGCTCAACATTTGTCGTGAGAATTGATTATCAAGATGGCAAAGGATATCAACAAACCGTAGCTTCCTACACTTCCTCAGTTAGCATTAGAATTCCAAAAGTCAACCGTTTCACATCAAATTTCATCAAAGTTCAAATTGAAAACGATAGAGTTAAATCGAATGAATTCATAGTTTATCCAATCATTCCATATGGTTATACCTTCACACCAACTCCTACTCCAACACCAACATCGACACCTCCAGCATCACTTTGTCCAGGAACACCTGTTTGCAATGGCCGTGGAGAATGTAAAGAGAATTTCGGATGCCAATGCCGCGCGCCATGGTATGGACCATCTTGTTCGTCGGAAATTGTGATCATTCCAACACCTTCACCTCAACCAGAGCCTACAACAGGTACTAATATAACTAACGGAGGTGATACTATCTCAACGATGATTTCTATTCTTGAAGTCAGAGAAATCGACGATTTGGAAAATACAGTTCAAAAGTACATGATAAACCAATGGAATTTCACAGATCTATCAGCAACAAGTCTAAATCCAACATATGTTTACACATCACTATTGAATCAAACAACAACAACCATCGAAACAACCATATCATTCTTCCCAAATCAAACGAACATTACATTCGGTGACCAAGTTTTGACAATGCAGCAATCGTCAATCAAATTTGCAATCAGACTTTCAGATTACACATTCCAATTGAAAACGAATTCACTCCAAATCATTATGGAATCAACAATCAAAGGATCGAGCAGTGATTCTTGTTCATCCTCACAGTTTGGAAGCCAGAACTACACCAAAAACAATATTCAATGGATCAAGATGAATATCGATAAGTCAAGTTTATATGGACGTTTTATTGACTATGGTATCATTGACGATACTCAGACACCAATCATCAACAGAATTATAGAAGAAGACACTGAAACTAAAGATACAACACAATTCAGATCGATCAAAGTTGGTATTACAATACCAAATTATTCTAAATCAGTATATTTGGATCCTGACTTTTCAAATTTGATTGATGTTAATACCGATGATCTCGATTTAACATGTAAATCAAAGAAGAAGTTAAGTAATGGCGCAATTGCTGGAATTGTTGTTGGTGCTGTTGTATTTTTGGCGTTGGTTATTGCCGCTACCATGTATCTTCACAAGAGATCAAAAACAAGAAAAGAGGTTAAAAGAATAGAACAAAAACTTGAAAAATTTAAATAATAAATAATAAAAAAATATTAGTAGTCAAAAAAAAACTTATTATCTTTTATGTTAAACAATAAGCCGATAAAAGAGGTTATGTTGATATTCTGGCAATGATAGACAATCATAATTGGTTCCGATAGAATGTCTAAAAAGTTAAAGATATTTCGACTGTAACTAACTTCAAAGAATGTTTTAATGTTAATAAGTTACTCGTAACTGTTTAAATTTTTGAACTCATATAGAGAACTTAATTAAAATGAGCAAAAGTTCACAAAAGTCATTTCAAGAAAATCAAAAAATTAACCCCTTTTTTTTTTTTTTTTTTTTTGTTGCCCATTCCAAAAAACCAGCAATGCTAAAACACATCAAAGATTAATACGTTAATTTTCTTGAAATAATAATATAAATATGGATTTAATTTCAGTAGAGTTCTATTAAAAAAGTTATTGTTATTGTTTAAAAAACTTAAAATCAACATTATTAAAAAAATAAAAAAATAAATAAAAATGGGAGGAATGTTTACAAAAATTTACCAATTATTTGATCCAAGACTTGATTATAAAATTATTATGATTGGTCTGGATGGAAGTGGAAAAACAACGATGTTGTATAAATTGAAATTAGGTGAAGTTGTCAATACCATTCCAACAGTTGGTTTCAATGTTGAAAGTGTTCAATATAGAAATATTAATTTCACTGTTTGGGTAAATACAATTAAAACAAATTTTTATTAGTTAATAAAGTATAAATTCTAAAAACATAATTTTGTTTTTTTTTTAAAACATTTAGGATATAGGAGGACAAAATTCTATTAGAAAATTATGGACTCATTATTACTCTGAAGTTGCGGCCGTTATTTTTGTAGTAGATTCTACCGATGTAGAAAGATTGGAGGAAGCATCGGAAGAAATCAAAAAGATATTGGCACAATCTCAGTTGAATGGTGCCGTTCTTTTATTCTTGTGCAACAAACAAGATTTACCTCAATCATTGTCAATGGCTGAGATCTCTGACCGTTTGAAATTACAGACCATCAGAGATCGCCAGTGGTATCTCCAACCGACAGTTGCAATCGATGGTTCAGGCTTATTTGAAGGTCTAGATTGGATGAGTAATGCTCTCAGAAAAAATCATCATAGTCAATCTTCATTTAAATCTTATTTCTGGCCATTTTATTAAATCATTTTTTTTTTTGATTTGTCATTGCAGTTGAAGTAAGTGTTGTTTGTTAAGGTAAAAACATAGTCAGGTTGTATACCTTAACAATAAAATAAATTTTTTAAGTTTTTATAAAAACTTTCAAATCTTATTTATTTCTTTTTTTTTTTATCTTTGAATAATTTTAATATTTTTATGAAAAAAAAGATATAAATTGTTTGTCTTGAACAATGAATAATGACAATAATTGTCATATATTCGATTTTGATAGATTACCTCTTTTAATATTGTCAAAAATAAATAGTTTTTTATCAGATAATCAAGATAGAATATGTTTTAGTTTAGTTTGTAAAAGATGGTTTAAAGATAGAGATTCTTATCTTTGGTTTAACAGTGACTACCTATCAATAGATTCAAAAGATAATTTAATCAATAACAGCTATAGGAATGTAATATCTCGATCCTACATCGAAAAGTCAAATGTATCTCTTTGGGTTGGTTTCGAGGCAAAGAATAGATTAAGCTTGAAGAACACTGATATTCTTTGTGATGATCAATCAGATTACTGTATGTAAACATTCGTATAAATTATAATATTATACTATATTTACATACTATTACAAATAAATAAAACAATAAAAAAAATAAACTAACATCGTGTTCAATACACACCTAATATAGATATACCAAATGAAGTCAGTGACTTAACCATCCACTACGCTATAAAGAAATTTTTATATAATGAATGTTTCTTAAAGAAATTAGAGTGCTCCAATGTTAAATTCTTGGAAGAATTTACCAATCAGGGTGAATGTAAAGCTGATCGATTACCGACCAACTTGAAAGAACTTGCAATTTCCAATACTGCATTATTTCCACTGCTACCATTCTCATCTCTGACAGCGCTGAATATTAACCTTTTAATGGCAGAACGTAACAACAAACCAATTAAAACAAGTAGCTTACCAAAGACATTGAAATCACTGACACTAGGTCGTAATATAAAGCTTGAATTCGATGCAACTCTTCCAAGTCTAGAGGTTCTAATTCAAAGGGATCTTCACCTCAACAGGGGCTATGAGATTAAAGATTTGACCATGTCGACGATGCCCAAACTCCGTAAAATATCGGTCAGCCCTGAATGGTCACCAATCATATCAAAACTATCGACTCCTACCATCACAACTATGGTTGTCCACCAAAGTCAAGATATTGTTCATGATATACCGGACAGTAATATATATCCGGTTTCTCTGACCAAGTTGACAATCTATGTATTCAGAAACTCTTTGGAGATGACAAAGTTACCATTGAAGCTTAGATCACTGGAATTGGAATTATGTTCACCCACCAACTCGAAAGAGCCACAAATGATAAGTGATCTACCACTGGGATTAGAAATATTAGATCTAGGTTGGGCTTCAGATAGACCTATGAGACTGATAGAAAATTCACTTCCAAACACACTTTGCGAACTCTATCTCAACAAACGATACGACAAAGATTATAGTTATATATCAATTGGATCGATTCCAAACTCTGTTGAAGTTCATAGATTTCAGAAGTTACAAAAAGAAGTTGGCAAGCATCTCAGAAAAGATACCGCCATCAGTTACTCATATATCTGGTTTTGTTGAGTTTTTCAAAGCGAATCCGATTGGTGAACTCCCAGCAACGATCACCACAATCAGTATTACCAACATAATGAAACTTAGAAGAATTACAAATGACCTCTTTTTGATGATGTGTCACAATGACGAATCTAAATTCTATTTTATTGATCAGTCATTACTTGCAGATAGAATTAATCGCAGAAACCCATTTGATATATTTTAATTAAAAAAATAAAATAAAATAAAAAATAATACTACACAAATTTGTGACCATCACCAAACTTAGTTTTATTCTTTGTAATAAATAGTTTAAATAAGATATCTATGATAGAGTGTGATGTAGTTTAGTGTTGTGAATGAGAGAGCAGTTCCTATCTTTAGTTATTGGTAAACAATGAATTCATGCAAACGATCATATAGTTTAATGACATGACCCACTGCCTTCTCTACAATATCAGTATTATATCTCTTTTTTTTTTAGGTTGCAGATAAAACTTAACTTGTTTAATTTAACATGAATAAATGATATTTGACCAGGCAAAGTTCACCCAAAAAATAATGAAATAAACTAAAGGTGACATCATGAAGAAAATAATCTTTTTTCAAATCTTGGTCATTAAAATATCTCAATTTTTTTTTAATTAATTCCGAAAATATCTTGATGAAACCCAAAAAATAAAATGATAATTTGTTCATATGAATTACCGACCATTAATTTAAAAAAATTTTAAAAATAAAGTGAAAAAAGATCTTGATTTGGACCCTATCCTTGATTTTGTTTCAGATATCAACAAGATCATCGGAGACAATCATGATTTATCTTTGTTGGTCAAATTTATTTTGAAAACCATCCAAGAGTTCAATTCAGTCTTTACCAGATATGTAAAGGAGAGACAAGAAACAACAACAACCACAGTCGACCAAATCGATAAAGAAAAGAAAACAGAAGAGAATATGAGCAACGAAGATAAGTTGATTGAAGCATTAAAGAAAAGAAAGGAAATGAATGAAAAACTCCAACAACAATCTTAACTTTCAATTATATTTTTAACAATACAAATTAACAATGAAAAAATAATTTTGCAAGATCAACAAATTTACTATTTATGATAAAATAAATATATAAGATTTTTTTTTTTATGTATTATGAAATTTGACCAGGCAAAGTTTGTTTTTTCATTAGCAGGGGTGACATCATCGAGAAAAAAGTCTTAAACAATTTGATCTTGATAATTAAAATATCTCAAAATTTTTAATTTGAATCTTTTTTTTATTAGATTAATTCCGAAAATATCTTGGTTAAACCCAAAAAATAAAATAAAATCATAATTAATTGATATGCTCAATAATTGTTTAATATAAATATCTTGATTTTGATGATTTTGATTTAATCAGTCCCTTTTTTGGGGGTGGTTTTTGATGAAAATGTTATTTTTTGATGACATAACAATTAAAACATCTCAAGATATTATTAATAAAAAGTTTAAATATTCAATGGAGAGAAGGAAAAAAAGATCATTGTTTATTTAAAATATAAATAAAAGATAGATTTAAAAAATGGATAGTGACGATTTCAATAATAAAAAGAATGATGATTATACATTAGAAGGAGATGAAAATGGATTTAGTTTTAAAGCCAAGATTGGTACGACCAGCGAAGAGAATCCGTTTGACTACGATGCCTATATGGAACTATTGGCAAAATCTCTCGATAAAGAGAGTCTTGGTAATGAAGCTAACAACCCATTCTTCCAACAGTTGAAGCAGGCAATGGCTACCTACTCCTCATTAGCCGGCAGACTTGGATATCTCACTGCTGGTTATGGTGTCAAGGGCTTCAGATTCTCTAATTTTACTGTTTCACTAAAATCAATTCAATCTTTCGATGATATTTACTATATCTTTGAGAAGTTCCTGTGCAGTCCAAAGTCAATGGACCAAGTTTATGGTAAAGCCGCTGCTAAATTCCCGTTTTGTCTAAAAAGTAAATATCAAAAACATTTATAACATTTGTGAATTGCAATTAATTAACTTTAAATAAAAAGATTGTACACAGGAATTTTATGTATGTGAGGACTGTTCAAGCAATCCTGGAGCTATCTTGTGTGAAGGATGTTTCAAGAAAGGTAAACATATAGAAAGAGGTCATACCTACACCAAGCAAACAGCTCAAGGTGATTCTGCTTGTGACTGTGGTAAGATCGAGGCCATTCTTCCAAGTGGATTTTGTTGTGATCACGCTACAACAGAAGGAGAGAGTGTCTATCCAATCGATCTTATAGAGCCAGAGCTTAAAAAGTCGATTCATCTTTTCATGAGATATCTCATCCATTTCATTTTAAATGAGATCCAAGTGTTGATCGCTGCAAAAGGTGGTGAAGCTGCTCTGAACAAGGTTGCAAGACGTCTCTTGGATATCTGCCAATGGTTGGTAGAGATCTTCAAGCAAAGTTATGTGATCATGTACATTTTCGCAGAGGAGATGTCATTTCAATCATTGGATCCCAGAACATTTGACCATTTGAAACCAACACCATTGCCATTCTTGGAACTTGAAGCTCTTGATGATCGTGATGTCTTACCACCCATTACCAAAGAGAATCCAATTGGTTTAGTATTGAAGGGTGTCTTAGCCGATCCTGACATTATGAACATTGCCAAGTTATTGTTTGATCCTTTGTCCAATATCGTTCCATTTAGTACAGTCTATATTGGCGAAATACTCAAGGTTTACCCTCAACTATCAAGCAAAACTGAAAATATAGCTGCATTGACATGGAAGGCTCTAAATTCTATTCCAAGTGTCATTCCTTTGATTACTAAAAGTCCTAGCCCATCAAGCAATCTCATTCACATTATTTTATCATTTTATGTAAGTCATTTGCTTTAATTTTATAAATTTAAATGATAAAATTAATTCTAATTTATTTTAATATATTTAGAAAACTCTATTAAATAAGAAAGATGTCTTTAATTTAGATGATGCAAGTGATAGAGAATCTTTCAACAACTACTTGGCTCCACACAATGATATAGTTGCTATCTCTTATTTTTTTGGATATTCAAAGGAGATTGTCGAATGGGTCTACAACAACGATTGGATTTTTGAAGAATTCCTTGAATTGTTTTCCATAATGCAAGGACTAGCCCCAATTAAAAGACTAAAAACCAATTCACCACAAGGTTCTCTTCCACATCTTTATTCTGTTTTGAGATTGGAAAATATATTCCATGTTGCCGTTGGTAGTCTCTTTGAAACCATTTTAAAGAAATTAGAATGTAAATATCAAGTTTTATTTTAATAATTATAAACTACCAATACTAATAATTGTATTTCAAAACAACTAGTACCAATCGTAAAATACATACCATTGATTCTTAAATATGTAAAACCATCAAGTATAAATTATTTTACTTTTAACAAGTATGTTTGAAATTACTTTTTATAGATTTAATTTTCAAATAATTAATATAAAATTAATTTTATATATTTTTTCAGTTATCAATTACCAAGTAATGATCTTTTGAGTGGAAAAGATAGTTTCTCTCTTCATGCTCCTTTTGCTAGATTAATTCGAAATGTGTTATATATGGAAACAAACCAGACTCTTTTGGAATCCAAACAACTGTTTAATAATGACCAATTATTATTCCTTTTCAATACTACTTTGGTACCATCGGTTGTCAAATTACAATCTGTCAATGGAATATGGGTATTGAATCAGAACGTTACAGAATTCGTTTTAATGTATAAGAATTCAATGTATCCAATGGATGTTAATAACAATCAACTTCTATCTGTTTTATTGGGTTCAAATTATTATTTGAATCTATTAATCAGTACATCCACATCAAACTATAAATCAACAAGTAAGTAATCAACTATAAATTTCATATTTAATTTAATATTAATATTTTTTTATTTAAAATAGAGGAATATGCATATTGTTTATCAGATATGTTAACTTGTCTTATTTGGGTCCTCCAGTTTAGAAACAATTCCAACTATGAGAAATGTCGTAAATTCGCCATTCAAAATCTGATTGCCAACAGAAATATACTACTTGACGAATTGAAACTTATACTAGTTGAAGATCAAATCATGAGAGAAGCAGAAGCTTTGTCCTTGATCAACGAGATAGCCTTTACCACTGGAAAAGATAAATTCCTAAAGTTGAAGCCAGAGTACTACCCACGATTCGACTACTATTTCGATGATTACATTCGTGGTGACTCTCAAGTTGCTCTAAAGAATCTCAATGAGAATATCAAGTCCGCCAACCCAACACAATTCCCAGAGCCAGCAGTACTAGATCGTCTCACTCCACAATTTGAAGTGATCAACAACCACTTCAATGAACCATTACTCTACGATATTGTGTTCTCTGTGTTATTGCAATACTCTCATCCGAAATTCAAGTTACAATCATCAGTTCCAGCATTAACATTTGAAAACTCTGACTATTTCATTCCCAAATTCGGTTCCAAAGGTTTGGAAACATGTGCCAGACACGTTCTCTATATTTTGGGAATGGCACTTCGTCACTTTGTAACAAAGAAAATCTACTCATTATCAGATGAATTACAATCGAGTATTGTTCCAACAATCAAGTCTCTTTTGGCAAAAGATCCATCAATCAAAGCTGAACCGCTCTCCATTTTGAATATCCTCCAGGTGTATCAAGTTGAAACCGAAGATGGTGTTCAATTGCTCAATATCCTTGATTTGGTTTCAGATATCAACAAGATCATCGGAGACAATCATGATTTATCTTTGTTGGTCAAATTTATTTTGAAAACCATCCAAGAGTTCAATTCAGTCTTTACCAAATATGTAAAGGAGAGACAAGAAACAACAACAACAACAACCACAGTAGATCAAATCGATAAAGAAAAGAAAACAGAAGAGAATATGAGCAACGAAGATAAGATGATTGAAGCATTAAAGAAAAGAAAGGAAATGAATGAAAAACTCCAACAACAATCTTAACTTACAATCATATTTTTTTTACAATACAAATTAACAATAAAATAATTATCAATATCAATAAATATTATTAAAAGATATCTAATACACTAATTAATACTAATTTTATTAAGTTTGGCTAATGACAAAGTATTTAAGGAAGCAACACAACATGACTACCCCATCCAGTTAACTTGGACGCCTCTGAAAGTGCTTCATTAATGGTTTCTAATTTATATTCTTTTGTGGTTGTAACACCAACATGAGTACCAAGCTTCAAGAGTCCAGATTCTACCATTTGAATCAATTGGATGATATGTTTACGGTCATACATGAAACGACCTTGTATACGGATACTTCTGAACATGATATCAAGATATGGTAGAGTAATGTTTCCTGATACTCCGCCCATAATAACAGCACGACCAGATGGACGTAATGCAGCCACACCCGAATTAAGGAGTGTGTTTCCTGCAGACGCAAATGGTGAGAAATCAATGTAAACATCTGCTCCAAGTGGATTTGGTGATGCTTCTTTGAATGCCTTGGCGTTGGCTGCTTCATCGCCAGTTACAACAACAGTCTTTAATCTACCAGTATGTCCATGGATTTTCTCCAACAATTCCAATGCAGACTTATTACGACCAGCTGCAATAACTGTTGCACCCATTGCCAATGCAACAGCAACAGCACCACCACCAAATCTTCCAGTTGCAGGAGCTACAATAACAACTTCTCCAGGCTTGACTTCTCCATCTGATAAACCACCGAAAGGAACAAGATAGACTGGTAACAAACAGAGATCTGAAATCGAGTATTTAAATTGGTTTGTCAATACATCTTCATTCAATCTATAAAGGTTCTCAAGTGGGAGAGTGGTGTATTCAGCATAGGTTGCATTTCTCCATTCACCATCCATCAACTTTTGTGCTTCTGGATATCCACCTCCATGAATACCAAAGAGAATGGTTACATGTGGATTATCTCTACCACGAATAGTAATATCGCACAAAACCAATTGACCAGGTTTAAGAAGTACTGAATCAGGTCCGACTTCATGAACTCTACCGATGGCAGTATTACCTGGTGTCATTGGAAGTGACAATGGATATGGCAGTGCACCTGTTAGGACTTCATTCATATAAGGTACAATATCTGCAGCCAACACTCTAACAACTGCTTGACCTGCTTTTGCTCGAGGAATTGGTACTTGCTCCAACGACATTGGTTTATCACGAGCATGAAGTACTAAAGCTTTTTGTGTTGTGGGAGTTGATTCCATCATTAATTATTATTTGTTTGTTTGATATTATTATCTAGATATTAGTTATTTTTATAAATGAAATAAACTATAGTTTGATCTATTTATAATAATCAGTCAAACAACTTTCCTAACAGGTGGTATCTTCCAGAAGTTAAAAGAAGATCATTTGTACAAAAATCATCAATGAACTTTAAGACCAAGTTTGATGACTTTGATAATATTGCTCTCTCGACCGTCGAAATATAAATTAAATATAAACCGCTCCATTTAAGTGAAAGGCTACAACACAATTTACTAACAAATAACTTGAACATCAAATGATGAGGAATATGAAAACCACATTTTTTAAACCAAAGGAGAAGAGATTTCTGACCCCACACTCTACCATTTTATTTCAAAACATTCCAAGGAAGAAATTAATTTTTTTTTCTCACATTAATCAATAATCAAAGGTTTTTTTTTTTTATTTACCCTGGGTTTTATTACTCGATGTGATATGATTAAAATAGACAATTGATACAGTAAATTTAACCTATCTATTGTTCAACAAATAATTAATAACAAAAATTTTTATTTATTTTTTAGTTTTTGAACAGTCGCGACATAACCTTGAAAGATATTCGCAAACAAAAATATTTTGAACTCAGAGTTCATAGGGGTTATAATTTTTTTCTAAATTTCAAAAAAAAAAAGCAGTTAAAAAAAACAAAAATTTTGATATATTTGGATTTTCATCAAAAAATCTAAAAAAATAATGATAATGTTAATAAACAAATACAAATATTAATTATTTTTTGTTTTTTTTTATTAAAAAATATATATTTTCCTAAAAAGGTAGGATTTTGCATAAGTTTTTTTAGAAAATAGAAATAAATAAGATTTTTGAACCTATGATAAAAGATTGGTCGGGGATTTAAAACTTATATAAATCGTTTAAAATTTTTTTATTAATAGATTTATTTTTTTACGTAAATATTTCAATTATAACTAATTACTTCAAATAAAGATGTTCGAATGCCCAAAGTGTGGACACAAAAACGTGCATAGCGAAAATCATTGCTTCAAGTGCACTCCGAATTGCCCAATTTGCTCTAAACAAGGCCATGAACCACTATACTGTCCATCCAAATAGATAAACGAGTTGTTACTAACAACTGCGTGTGTGGCGTGTGTGTGTGTCAATCCTGCCGACTGTTGGTTTCAAATGCGAACTGACCGGATCAGTAAATTATAAAATAACCAAAGCAACAATACAACAATACAATACAGTAATCATGGTTATTATTATTAATAATTCAATTCAAACAAACTTTAAAAAAATAAAAATCTTATTTTTTTTATTATTATCATCATTATAAACCATTTATTTTTTTAATCAATTGTTTATGTATCATTTTTGATTTGATGATTGAGAAATCAGAGTTGTCATTGATGTTCATCATTAAAAAGGTGCTGTTTGTTAGTCTTCTGAGTCGCAGTTTGTTTTCTATTGTTATTGTGCTGATGCTGTTTGGTAGTTTATGTGGCTTATTATTCTTTAGGAATGGCATAGTAACGGCAATATGTTTTACTGAATGCGGTATTATACCTTTCGGAATTTTACATGTATAATCTTTGAAATCAATGAATTCTACAGAGTCAGGAATGGTACCAACCGCTAGCTCTGACAATTCCTCATAGCCTTTGTTCAAGTAGAGCTTTTTCAGTGTGTTTGGAAGTGTACCTGGTCTTTTGATTCTGAATATCATATATGTTAAGCCAAAGTTTAGTGATCCAAGATCGAGTGTCTCCAGAAAGCCAGGCAACGCAGGCTCCCCGGGTATGTATCTCGCTTTCTTATTCGATTCATTGTTGAGAGTGATCGATAGAGATTTTAGTTGATACGGTAACTTTGTCATTTCAAACGAGCTCCTCAGTGTGTAGATTGAGAGGTCGGTCAGCGAATTCGGGTACATATTGCGATAGGCAATATTGTGATCGCCCTGCGTCGCAATAGACCTGTTTGATATCTGGAATATTCGCATTGTTTCGATTCTACTCGAGTGCTGGAAGTACTTTAGCCAACTGGGAACCAAGGTGATGCTGCGCAGTGTTGGCGGTAGATAGGGAAGTGTCGTCTCATCGATATCGTAACATCTTGAAAAGTAGGTATTCGTTTGGTTTAGTGATTCCAGATTAGGCAGTACACAGTCTATCTCTAGATGAACACCACCCAACATGATCGATTTCAATGTTTTCGGCAGTATACTTGTTTTAATGACAGTGTTATCACCATCTAAAATTAGATCGAGTGTGACCAAAGAAGAGTTTGTCAGAGACAACATTAGATGTGGTGATTTCATTGTAAGATCAACGATATTACTTGGTAATCGATCTGTCTTTGTTGTTGCATAGCTATCAAGTATATTTAGAGATTTGACATTTGGAGAAGCTTCTATCCTATCAAATAAACTGTTTTCATTATCAAATGATTTCTTTGAAGTTACACCTATCACTATTTGACTAACATCATTACTAATTACTAAAGTAAGATTTGTATTAGTATACTATAGATATGTTGTTGTTCTTGTTGTTTTGTTTAATTTAACTTTACTTACTACAATTGGTTTCTTCTCTAAAATGATAGTCTATTTCTTTTATATTTATCGATGGTTGATATAAAATGCCTAAAAAGATCTTTGAATTTGTCTTTGATTTATAGGAACGATTGATTTGATCATGATATGCATTTATTGGTTTACTACTACTACTACTATTATTTCTATTAGGTATTCTTAGATGATCACTATTGAACAATAGGTAGCGATCTCTTTCATTGTACCACTTCTTACAAACCAAACTAAAAACAATACGATCCAAGTTGTCTGTGAGTTGATTGATTATCTTTGACAATAGATAATGTGGTAATGATACTAATCTTTGTAAATCATTATTATTATTGTTATTGTTATTATTATTATTATTTTTGTTATTATAATTCATTTCTAATTTATTATAAAGATTAAATGATTATTTGAAACAAAGTATATTTTCTCTTTTAAAATTCTATGAAATTTTTGAACCTAAAACAACAGCTTTTCTTTTACTGGCACTGACACACACAAACATATCTTAAAGTTTAATTAGATGAATGAACAAGATTTCGAACAACATTCAAAAATATGTGATTTGAAATTAGCAATCGATAATGTAAGATCATTAGATGCAAGATTAGCTTTTCTTAGGTTAGATTCTCTGCCTACAGTTCGTAACGGAATATGTGGTTGTCAAGAGAAAGGAAATTCAGAGCCAGATGCCAATCGCTTGGAACATTGGATCGAGTTCTGTCGATTATTGGCCACCAACAACACACTTGAAGAGCTAACGGTTCGTAATTGTAATTGGAATGGATATGGTGCCAAGCTACAATCATCTACAATCGAATCGATTGCATCGCCTCTGCTCACCGCACTCGCTGCCAACAGGAAACTCCGGTCACTCTCGGTGTCATGTCAGATACTGTCGGATCACCATTACCCTTTGTTACTCGTGCGCTCTAAAGAAGAAGAAGAAGAAAACACTCTGAGTTCACCGCTTATAACTCATCTAGAATTCACAGATTGTTTTGCGATGAATCTGAGAGCGATCGGTCAGCTTATCACATCTAACCAGTCGTTGTGTCATCTAAAGATAAATATCTACCGAGGTTACAATGCTACCAATAGAGAAGAGGAAACATCATCGATTCAATCATTTATATCGTCATTGTCAGTCAATACAACACTTTTAACTCTAGAGATACATGATAACAGTCTGCAACAGCAAGTCAAAGAAGATATAATAACAAAAATAGCTAATTCGAATAACAATAGACTGTTAAACATTAAAACTGTCGACAAACAAAGCAGTCCTAATGACAATGAAATTACATTACAATATTCTATTATAGAATTCTTAAAAAAATAACAATAAAATAAATCTTTAATTAATATTACAACATAATTCTAATCTAATCAATTTAAATATAAATAAATGAATAAAAATGATCATCATTTTAACATTCTAAACATGTTTATCTTTATAGATTTATTTATACATTCACTTTATTTGGTTGATATTGTTATGATCTTTAATCTTTAATCATGACCTTTGAGAATGTAAATATCTATCAGTACCTACTCGATAATATAATCCACTTTAATTATCTATTGTTGTGGTATTGATAGAGTAAACATGATTGCAAACCAACCATAAATGATTTCACTGAGTCGGTAAAACTAGAAACCATATCTAATGTCGACTGGACAAGCATATTTACTGGTGATCTCAACGACATAAACACAAGTCGACTTCTGGTAGAGTCTAGTAATCGTTGTCTCTTGATCTCGTTTACAATTCAACTGGATAGTCAACGATCTATTGATATTGGGCACAGCGTAGCACCACAGTCCACCTGAATACTTAATCACACCACCTTCGCCACCATCATCTATTTTCGTTTGTTAATAATCGCGATCCATCAACAAATCACAAACAATTGTTTATCATCTCGAACTTACCAAGTGGAAGAAAAGAAATTTGATTTAGTTGACCACAACTAGTGTATGAATTGGGTCTGGGTGGCGATGGATTTTGGCAGCAGGCAGCACCCGGATTGCCGTTATTGACACAATGCGTTGCATACCCACAAATATTAAAGAAATAATCATAACCCTGGACAGTTTTAAAATATTGACCACTCCTTTATTTAATTAAATAGTGAAAAATGAATAAAAGAACATAATATTAGTATTATTGTTATTGTCAACAAGTATCTAATGTGTGTTATGAATTAAATCACTTACAATGCATTGAAATTATATAGTTTTCCTGTAGAGGTATCGTAAAAAGCGCAACTATTACCATTTATAATAGATATATATGTTGTAATAATATATATAACAAAGACAACTTTTAATGTTTTCATTAAAGTATCTTTAAAAAAAAAATAAGTGTTTTTTATTATTATTATTATTTTTTTATATTAGATGACCAAACAGTTTATTTGGTCGAAGGTGTTAAGCAAAAATTGGTCAAACAGTTTGTTTGGTCGAAGTTGTAAAGTAATTCTTTTTCCTTTTTCGGATCGACGACACGAAATCTTGTTTGTAAAAAAAAAAAAAAAACCGTGCTGATCAATCACTTTAAAGAATATGATACAAAAGATTAGATTTATTGAGTGTTGTGTTATCTGAAGAATCAATTTTTAAAGTAAACAGGGCAAGCATAGGTACTTGAGATTGATATTACATAGTTGCAAGTAGACTTTGCATAGACACGATCGATTATTGTATCTTGACCAAATGCACAGTACATCTCTATCGTCGTAGTTCTATTGATTGACGGTACATCATAACACCATAATCCATCTGAATATTCAATCTTTCCACCTTGGAATCCATCTATTTATTATATATTTTATAGGTTGTTTGTCAATAAAGATTAGTTAGAGTTTATAGTATTTTTGTTTATTATGATAGCTCATAGCATACCTAATGGTAGAACCTTTAAATGGTCGACTCGACCAGCACTAATATAGCCGGAATTGCCTGACGATGAAGTTAAGCACACCGCTGAATCCGTTAAACCACTGTTAGCGCACTGAGTAGAAGTACCACAAATATTAAAGTAATAATTATATCCTTGATATGATCCAAAATATTGACCTGTTCTAGATTCATTAAGATTTATAAATTGTAAGAATTAATTTTTTTTTTTCTCTATGATCGATATCTAACTTACAAAGCATTGAAATTATATAGTTTCTGTGTATCTACATTATAAAAAGCACAATTCTGTGTTTTGACATCAACTATCAATAATAATAATAAAAAAAATATAAAACTATTATTCATTATTTATTTTCATATTTGAATTAATTATTAACTATTATTATTATTATACATTGACGTATGAATTTATGAGGAGCACCGTTGTAATATGACAAGGTATGTCGATGCTTTTCAAAAACCCAATATTTGGCGAAATGGTGATGAGGGAACAAAAAAAAATAATATCTTTGCCCGCAAAAACAGACAATGGACACAGTTTTTTTTTTTTGGAATTCAAAAACTTGGGGAGTATTTACAAAAATGTACATTTTTTATTTAATAAACTTTTCTATTTTTGAACAAAGTCTTCACTTTTCTGCCATTCAACATATCATCGTATTCTCTCTGATAGATTTTCACTTCGAGACGACGAAGAAATTTATTACATTCATTGGAGGTGTCGGGATCTTGCTTACCTCTTTCGATTTCACTGAGGTAATCACTTTGGTAACGAATCTTTATAGGTATATCATACCAAGTAATTTTGTCAAGCACCACCATCAGCGTATTACGAGCGATTCTAACATCATTGAAAACAACACCTGTTTTCTCATCGACTTGGTCCAAGTCTTCAATATTGTTGAGTGCAGAGTCCAATCTCTTGATTGCAACCACCAGCTTATAGAGTTGAAATTGGTCGAGTAGTTCGCATCTCAACAGGTAGTTGCCCATAATCTCATTGAATAGGTTGATGAATTCTGGTGATTTCAAAGCTTGAGTTACGACATCCCACTCTTTCTCATTGCATATATCTGTAAACTTGTTGAGAGAATTTTTTTGATAAGTGAACTGCTCTTTGACAACATTACCAGGTTGTTGTTGTTGTTGCTGTTGCTGTTGTTGATCCGACTTTAGTTTTGCATAGTAGTCTTGCACATCCCACATATTGTCTTCGAATAAAACCAGACTATTTATCAGACTGTCGTTTGTTTTAGCATAGTATCCCACACCTAGAAATTTCAAATAATTCTATTATTAAACAAAACAAACATTTTTTAAATAAAGTAGAATTTATTTACCAATGATACTACAAATAAGAGCTACATTCTTCATCAGTGCAAAATTAGATTTCTTTTCATTTTCATTGTCAGAATTATTATTTTCCTGACCATTTGATTTAGTATGATCACTGTTATTTGTTGACGACGATTCTGTTGCTTGTTGTAGAGGTGATTGATTAGAGGTTGTTGAATAGTGTTTAATATTATTACAATTTAACAAATGTTGACTTTTATTAACATTATTATATAAAAATCTTTTATTCGAAAATCAATTTCTTTACTATTCGATTCATCTTTTTAATCAAAGCCTAAATAAATAAATATTGTATTACTATTGCTTATACAAAGTGGTTATAGATAAAATAACAGAACTATTTATATTTTTCTTAAGATTATTTTTTTATTTTTTTATTTTTTTGACAGCTAATTTTTGCATGATCACTATCATTCTTATTTATTTCTTTACTTTTAAATTGAACAGTATCAATTATTATCATTATACTTTTGTTTTAAATTAAACTTTTGATTGCACTGTATTTTTTTTTTATTAAATTAAAAACAACTTTCTCTTTCTTCGTCTTTGATCACAATGTTTGATCAAAAATTTAGCAAAAAAAACAAAAAATAGTAAAAATGAAAAGAATTTTAAATATATTTTCATCTTGTTTATTATTATTTATTTATTTATTTATTTATTTATTGATCCTCACGTGCACCAGCAATTAAATTCAAACAATTTTGATGAAGTTCACCACTTAACCATGAGATGTAGAGTTCTCTAAGTACTTCTGCATTGAGTACACTTGAGTCAGTAGAGTTGGATTCACCTTTCAAACAATGATAGACATTGTATTTCTTGATCTCATATTGGAGCAAGTATAACGATACCTCTGGTATTCCAACTTTAATGAAGAGACCTATACTACTTTGACATAATTGAGTGTGGATCGTAAGTTCATTTGGACAACAAATTGGATTGGTACAGATTACACTTCCACAATGAAGACAAACTTGTCTCATTGTTGATGATTTCTTGCATGAGTTCAGAGGTGCAACTTTCATATATTTCACCATGAAATCCTTTTGGTATCATATCATAAAAATAATATTAGTTTGTTATTATGTATCATCTTTTAATCGATTGAATAAGAATTACTTACAACATAGGAATGTGGTAAAGGAATGAATTTTGCTGGTTTTGGCGGTATTGAGAAACTGATGCCGTTTGTAAAGGTAATACTAACTTCTCTGGTCATCATTTCGTTTTGAGTGGTTTGCCAAGTTGGAATGTCCAGTGCTGTTCTCAGATAAGAAATATCAGAGAATTGTTCCAATGTTAGCTGGCTTTCAGATTGGTTGCCAGTTTGCAATCTTGATGATATGCAATGATGGAAAAGATAAGCTTTTCTAATGAATTGATCGGTGACACTCGAGAAGAACTTTACAAGTTTGTCTCTGTCGTTGACGTCGGGTGACAAAGGATTTCCTCTTCTATAAGAATCCATTATTGTTGCTTGCACACAGAAAATTAGATTTTCATATGCTTTCTTAATGTGAGCTTTTGGATCGGATGAACGATTGAGATAGAATGATAAAGTTGCAACGATGAACGGATCATACAATTGATTGTCATCAGACCAAAGTTCAGTGGGATCATCTGGAATCTCTCTGAGATTGATGATGTTGTGATAGATGATGGTCAGTGTATTCAATCTTTTCGAGAATTCTGCATCATTGTAAACAAAGTATGGTTTGTTCTCATGGCTGGTTCCACGGTTGTAGCTCTTTTGTCGACGAGATGTCAATTCAAGTGTTTCGATATTGGATAATGCGTACTTCCAGAGTAGTTTCATTGTCAAAGGCTCAGAAACGTCGGGTGCATTCATAGCAAATGTCATATCGGATTTCACAAGAACATCGATGAAACAATCATTTCCCCATGACTTTAGTTTGTTTATGTTGTCTGGTGGGAGAATGAGATTGGTTGGACGGTCACACAGTGGACAATGGAAACCTTGAAATTCTTTGCCACTCAAATTGATCAAACATGATTTGTGGATGTGGTGACCACAACAACTGATGTTGAAAGACGGTGAGAACTGCATTATGATGAGGATTTGTGATTCTTTTAGTTCCTCTGGATAGAAAGAGCCGAATGTATGAAATTCGTATGATCCGAATTCATTATCTTTTAAAGAAGGACAGAAGGACTTTAGTGAGTTACGTTTAGAATTGATGTGTGCATGGAATCCACAAACATTACCCATGGCACCGAGTGGATCGGTATCTGTATCGGTGCTACTTCTACATGTGACGCAGATTGGAGTGTTGTTATCGTGTAGACCACTCGATTCACTCTCATCGATTTCATTGAGTTGAAGGAATTGTTTTTGTTGTTGTGCCATCATCTCTTTGATTTCTTTTTGTCTCTTGTGTACCTCCTCAAGTTGATCTGATCTCAACTTCTCGTCTTCATTACCTTTAATGATATCATCAGATGGCTTTCTATTGTTGATATAATTTACTAAACTCTCATCGATATCCTTTAGTCCATTGATCAAATGATTAATCAATTTCTTCTTGTCAACATATCTATTCTTGTTGGTCATCACCAAAAGATCAATAAGTAGATCAAGAATACTCATCGATTGAGTTGTATTATTATTATTATTATTCTCACCATCATTCTCTTTGGTTGTTCCAACTTTGTGATATGTTAGAATATGTGAGATAAATGATGATTTAATAGTGTTGTTGTTGTCTTTTTCAGACAATTGTAATTTGATTGAAGTCGAAAGTGTTGATTTCTCTTCACCTGATAAAGTATTGAATTGTTTTTCAGAATAGTGTTGTTGAGCCAAACACAAGAGATAGAGACAATTATTGACACTCTTGTCAAGTTCTTCTTGTGATTGAAGCATCTCTTGGAAACTTGAGAATTTGTTAAACTTTTCAAAATCAGAGAATGTTTCTTCCAATTTGTATTGTGGATGGACAAGTGGTAACAGTGTGAAGAACACAATTCGATAGAGAAGTGATTCGTTGTAGAGATCGTTGATTGCTTCGAGATTGTGGTGAAGTGGTCCCAATACACCTGGTAATGGATGAGAGTTATCATTATCTTTGATGAGTTCGTGGTAGTTTTTCATAGGTGGTTCGTCAAGGTAGAGTGGGAAGTAGAAATCAAAGTATTTAACACGTTCTGGCTTTAGTTTCAGCTCTGTGTTGAGTTGATTGGCACCTGATGATATCTCGAGAATGGCATCTTCCAACAACTTTTCAGAATAAAGTATACTTTTCAATAATTCCACAAACTTTTCTTTCTCCATCTTCTTATTGGCTATTAGACTTTGAGTAGCATAGTGACGTACATTCTCAGGAGTATGCTTTGGATTCATTCTAAGTTGTTGAATCTGAATGATAGTTTTGAGCATGTCAGACCAACATGAAGTATATTCATCTGGTGATTTAAAATTAAAATATAATTATTAATATTAATAAGATATAAAGTTATCATTGTTATTGTTATTTGTTAATTAAAACTTACTTGATTTATAATTCGAAGTGAAAGAATTAATCATAAAGTTCAAATAATAATTTGGACCCAATAAGATAGAGCTGTATTGAATCATAAACAAATCTATGAACATCGACGAAAGCATGTAGCAACTAGTTTCTAAGTTGATGTTCAAGTTCTTGGTCCATTTACCATATTGGCAGAGAAGCATCATTGGTTTGAGAGACTGGTTAATCATATAGAGTAACTTGTCATTGTCAATCAATGATCTCACAACATCAAGACTGTAGTTATCATCTTGTTGTAGTGAACTCAACAAGTATACACCTGCCATTTGTGTGATTGGTGAGTATAAACTGACTGTATCCACTGCATTAAATATATTATTTGATATTAATTTATAACTATAAATAAATAAATAAATATTTATGAATAAATGAGCTCTTTAATATTACTCTTTAAAATTTTATGATTTATACATACTCGTTACAAGTTAAATACTTTGTAGATCGTGGTGCTTTGAATAAAGAGAGAATTGATTTCAAATACTTTATTGTTGGTACTGATTAATAATAATGAATTGTTTGTTAATTAATATTATTTTGTTTTTTGTTTTGTTTTGTTTAGTATAATTACTTACACTTTTGTCTATGAAAACGTTTCAATAATATTCTGAAACCATTTTGAAAGCAGCTTGAAATGGCATTTGCTACTTGGAGAGGTTCTGGTTCATATTCTTTTGGTTTTATCAATGCTCTTTTCAATGGAACTATATCTTGAATCAAATCGATGACTTTAAAGTATTCATGCATGATATCATCATTGTTGTAGATGTATTGATTGATTGGTTGTTCTCTAAAGAATCTTATCAAGAAAGCCATCTCTGTATGAGGATCACAAATCGCTTGAAAAGTTTCACGATCAGTTGCATTATTCAAATCAAACATCTCTTTTTTTGAGATTAATTGTTTCTAAATAATATATTTAAAAAGATTATGTTAAAGTTAAACAATTGAATTGTATGATAATATTATTAATTAGTAAAGTTTATCAATATAACTTACATATTCAGCAATAACAACACGGAATAGATTATTCTTTGAATAGTCAGTGGAGAACATCGTATAGATTGGTGCGGAATCATAGAATAAACCACAAAGAAATATAAACTTTTCCACCTTCAATGATAGCTCTGAGTAGTTTTCAAGTACAACATCGAATAGGTATATCTTGAACAGTCTGATGCACACTAGTGATGATAAGGTTTGATACATACACTGATATAGATCTGGATGATCGAAAGTACCTCTGATATAAGTTAGAATCGGAATGACAGTGGCAAGTTGAGGAAGTATGTCAGTCTCTTCTTCTTTGGTGGTGTAGGATAATGGCACCGGCTTGTTGATATCGAATGATTTGTTATCGAGTGTTTGCAATGTCAACTCTTCAGCAATGATATGTAGCAATGGGTATGATTGCTGTACGGCACCATGAATCCATGCAAGCACCAAAGACACTCGGTTCTTAAGATTCTGCATTCTTTGTTTCTCAGCGTTATCGTTGGATTTCGTCATATTGAGTATCTCGACTTCATTCAACATAAAGTTAAGAAGACAACGAACAAAGAGATGAAGTTTCTTTCTCATTTCTGGTTCGAGTAGTTCACTTGGAGTAGATTCGGTGGTGGGTGCATGGTGGTCACAGCAGAATCCACTCGGTTTCCAGAGATCAGGATTACCACAATCACATGTTGCACCTTGAATAGTGAGTTGAGTCGTGAAATGATGTCCTTCCTCCAGATGATTTCCTTTTCTAAAACACTCTTCACATACACATGCTGTGAAGTTCAAAGAACAATCTAAACATCTATATAACAATGTGTTATGTTGAAGATCTTTAATTTGATTAATAAAATTTGTACAATTACAAACAATTTAAAATAAAACCAAGTTTTAGTAATAACATAACATAACCTAACATACCTGCATTACAAAATGGTAATTTGAATTTATCTTTACTAAACAATGGGATAGGTGGTTCATTCACACCGAGGAACTTGGCAAGAATAACATCGATATCTTGAGTCTTCTCTATCTTTTTGAGAGAGGTGTTGTATTCAGAGAATGATGTGAATGCTTCAGAACCATAGACAGGTAGATCTCCCACACGTTTCAAAGTCGGTAAGATGTCATCTAATCCAAAGAGAAACCACTGGTTTTCTTCCATTTTTTTTTTAATATATTTTTATTAAAAAAGAAATAAAATTTAATAGACTATTAGATTTTAAAATCTTTCAAGTACTGACTGAAATCAAAAGATAAAGAAAATGATTTCAAAGACAAAGAATAATATCTTAAATATCTTATAAAAAAAAAAATCTAAAAAAAAAAATAATTTATTTAATTGATTTATAATGATTGGTTGTTTTTGAAATATATTTGTTACCTAACACATAATTTTTAACACATAAAACAAAATATCTTTTTCCTATAGCCGATCATTGATCTCTTTTTTTTGATTTTCATTATGACCTGGCAAAAAAAAACAAATATTATTAGATTTTTAATTGAAAAATGACAACCCATCTTACAAACTGTTATTTTCCTAAAAAACAGAAAACTTATAGAATTATTTTTATGTAAAAACACATCATCATTATTACTTAAAAGTTTATAATTAGATCTAACTTTAAATAATTAATTGTATTTGAGAAATTTAGTTCTTAGTATTTTTTTTTTTCAAATCAAACAATGTTTTCATTAAATTTAAATAAATCAAGAAAATTGCTATTCATTAGCAATAGTATTAAGAATAATTTGTATTTAAGATACAACAATTACTCAACTCATTCGAATACTAAGTTCAATATTACCGATGGTGGTGTTGAACATCATCAAACTATGAATGATGAAACAACCACTGGTGATCAAAAAAAAACTGATTCTAAATTCAATTTTTCTAAAAAGACAATTGTATCAACGATCATAGGTGTTACTGGAATCACTACATTATTTTTAGGTAGGTAATAGATTACTTGAAAATAAACGACCACATTATAATATAAAGTAATATCGAAACTAATCTTATAAATCATTCATATATATCAAAAGCAACTATTGATTATTATCGGGGAAAGGTTAGTCATCTGAATACTAAAGCGATTCTCTTGGAAGATCTAAAGAATACACAAGATCATTTTGCTCTACTTTTGGCAGAGCACAATAAAACTGAGTCTCACACCAAACCAACACGATATGCATCACAGAAGAATCAGTTGAAAGAGGTGATCGACGCTTGCTATGTTAACGATTGGCCAAGCATCTACAAGACTGTTAAATCAAAGGAATTCATGCTGCTCTTCAACGAAATCATTAACGATTGCAACCTACAGACGGCCATCGCAAAAGATACCACTATCAAATTGGAGAGACTCGTATTGGCAACCACGAGAATAGATACCGCTTTAAATGGACTCAGAGCAAGCGACGGACGCTATAGAGTCGACAAAAGCATGGGTGTAGAACCACTCGACTTGAAATTCGCTAGAGACTCGCTAATGACAATACTCGATAAGTTGACTGTTGTTGGTGACAGAGTAAACAATGATTTGAAATATTCATTCAAACTTAAAGAACAAATTACCGATTCACATTGGGAGAATGATATTACTGTTGAATACAAAACACTCTTGACTTTTATTCTTAAAAAATATCAACTGTGAAATAAAATATTATTAAATGTTTGATTTGCTATTGAAGATACTATTATAATGTTATTCTGACACACAGTCTCGATTTTTTTTAAGTTTTTTGCAGTTTCCTTAAAAAATAACTCATATTAGTGCACTACAATATCGACCAATTCCAGATTATAATTTATCAGTTAATATTGCACAGATCGGATGGGGTAATCGAGAAACAACCAAAGTTAATGAGGATACTCATGGAAAAAAACAGTAAACTACTTGATTATGATTGGTAAATAGTTTACTTAAAGGAAATAATCAATAATGAAATAAAAACATTTATTTATTTTCTCAATTCTATTTTTTAGTTCTTTATTTATTTTTTTCTTTTATCTTTAGTGTAGATGATGGTTAATATCATTCTTTAAATCATTGTGTGTCTTTTAAATAGTTAGAATTCCAATTTTTTTCATATGATCAAGGATAAAAATGTGTTATTTCATTTTGTAGGTTTCACCATTTCAATTTTTTTTTGCACAGCTCTTTTAAACATGGTTTTCATTTAAATCCATTTTATTAAAAAATTGAAAATTTTTAATACTATCTAGTTGATATCAGTTATCTATGCAAGAGTCACTCTTCAGATATTATTTTCATTTTTTGATAAGACTTTTTAGAAACATTTGGTTTGATTTAGATTAAAATAATGAGATAGAGTTTATATTTGTTTAATTCCTCCAAGATAAAAAAAATTCAACCACTCAAAATTAAATATTTTAAAAGTAAATGAAATATGTAAACTTTGAATAACAAATAATATATAAATTTATTCTTTATTATTAATAGTTAGAATTTTTATAATTCTTCTCCTTTTAGACTGATTGGGGTTGTTCTGATAATGGTGTCTACAACCTTCAATGTTTCAATTTCTTTTCCAATTTGTTTCTCTGATTCCAAAGTTGACAACGCATAGGTGTAAATTCTGGTTCCTTGGATCTCGAATGTCATAGCTCCATTAATACCGTAACAAGAGTTGCATTGAGAGGTCTCTTGGAGTAAAGTTGAGTAATCTACGGTTTGGCAGGAACCATCGGAATACGTGTTGAGATAACATTCGATACCTTCACAGTAGACGCTCAAAGAGAGATCATTCTTAACCCATGCTGAACTTTCCAGGTAAACCTTGGCTTCGTAGCATACAGACATATTGAGAGCATAGCATTGCTGACAGGCAGTGTCATCGGTACAAAAGAATTCAGTTCCACAAGTTCCTTGACAGTTGGCAAGAGTTACAAAGAATAAGATACTTAAAATAATAATAGATAATTTCATGTTTAAAATATTTATTTGATAATTAGTATTTAATAGATTTTGATTAGAATATCAAACTTTGGCCTAATCAACTTATATCTTTCTTAAAAATATATCCCTCATTTGAAAACTGTTTTTTAATGCTGATGTCATTTCAACTTCCCCCTTTCCAAAAAGTATAATTCATTGATTTTGTTCTTCACAGAATGTGGTAGGATGGTGGTTGAATCTGTCTGAGGTTTCTAATTTCATTTTATGAGGCATAAAATGAAAAATTTTGCAAAGCTTTAATATAAAAAAAGCTGTTCAAAAAAAAAAATCCCAACCTATAAAATGAAATAATACAAGTAGAAGATAGTTCTGGTGGTGTACGAAATAAATAGTTTGATTGTTTTTTAACCCCATAATCGATATGATAAGGAATTAAAATGGGTAAAGATTTTTAAAACTGTGCATAAAATCATTATGTCTTGTTTTCATATTCTGTCAAATTTGGAAATTTTTAGTCATGAAATAAACTTAAATCAGATTCAAGTTTTAAAACATAAATCACTTTAAAAAAAAAAAACTTTTCTCTTTTTAATAGTTTCTATTATTATCACAAAATATCTCTTGTAATTTAATTTTATGCCTCATCAAATTTTGCATAGTTTTTGTGCAAAAATAATGCGAGAATACAAAAAAGCTGTGCAAAAAAACCTAACTTATATATAATGAAATAACACAATACCCAAGTGTGTTGTCTCATCTATCAATTTGGTCTTTATGAGGGACGAAAAAATTAAATAAAAACAATTTATAAAGATCTTTTCGTTTATTTGATGCATCATTAAAAAATTAATTAATTTTATTGTTATTTTAAAAACTCAATAATAATATAAATAATATGATAATTGAAGAGGCAGCAATATTAATATTAATTTTGGAAGAACCATTTAATGGGTTTCCGGTTGTTGATGAGGGTGAGGTAGTAGCAGTGGTAATTGGTGTATTTCCAGTGGTTTGAGATGATGTAGTTGTACCTGAGTTGGTTGTAGTGGTCGGATTGGTGGTAGTTGTAGTTTGTGAAGAAGTAGTTGTTGGTGAGTCGAAATCTAATACAAAAGAAGGATCCAATCCTAATGCTTGTAGTTCAGATTTTGTGAAGAATCTGGTTCTTCCTGTAAAACTGTGTTCGAAATAGATTGACCAATAGAATTTCTGTAAACCACTGTACAAATGAGGGATATTAACATTACATTTGTATGGTTGGCTGGTGGTCAAGTCAGAGCCATTGATAATCTGATTATTTGGATCGATAACAGCACATCTTAGTCTGTGACCAACTTGAGGATAAAATTCCTTCAATGACAAAGTCATCTTTGGAGAGTAGGTATTGCTTGTATCCGATGAAAGTGTTGATATGATCGGTGCTGAATTGGTGTATCTAGTTGAATTTACTGTGAACGAAGGGAGATTAGTCGATTGCAAAAGATATCTACTTTGTAGACTCTTTCCAATGGCCAGCAATGAATAGTAGTGAACTCCTACATAGACAGGATAATAAGAGAAAACATAGAGTCCTGATGATGAATCTTTGATCAATTCTCCTCTAAAGAAACCATAGTAGTCTGTAATATCAACAAATACTTGATGAACATCACCAGTCATTTCCAACTGTATTGACCACTCACTACCGAGAGTTACATTACTTGGTGATGTTGTAGACAGTATAGATGGAGTATCTGGTACGGATCCATCACCACTTAGAATGATTGGCTGAGTATTTCCTATCATTACGACGTCTTGAACTAAGTAGGGTCTATCGTTTTCATGATTATCGTATAGATGTGGAACTGATATGGTTAAGGCTATATTTCCAGGTGGTGGGAAATTAATTAGGATAGAGTAAACACCGTCATTGGCATTACCAGAGATGCGATTGCTTTGATCGATGGTTACTGTTTTCGAGAATATATATGGAGTATCTAATAATACAGTCATATTCCTGAAACCACTTAGATTGTCTGTTACACGAATGGTCAAATTCACTTGGTTGGTAAGTGGTTGTGTGTATGAAATCGATTGTATTGTTGGTGGGAATGCATCGGGACACACAATAGGTGGAATATTGAAAGTAGGGAAGGTTTCTTGAAGTTGAGGAGTAATAAAAGTGTAACTCTGGCTATTTACATCGACAATGGTGAATTTTACCAGATTAATCTCACTATATTTGAATGATTTCGAGTTACATGGGAGATTTAAACTAACATTCGACTGGACTATCTTTGATGGATTTAATTGTGCAGAGTAGGTGTAGATTGTTTGTTGGTTCTCGTCAATCTCGAAAGCATTGTGTATGGTAACGATAACTGAAGTAATATATGAGCTGACTGCCTCGATTTTGAATGTTAATTGTTTCAAAGTTGAGTCGTATCCCAAGTTTCTAAAGACTGGTTGAATATAATTTACAAATGGATCGGGGTTGATGAATCTTAAACTGTTTGCTCTGGAATTCATGATTAAATATTCACTTGGAACTATATGGGAGAAACCATTAACATATGAAATGGCGATTTTAACCATAAAGGTATTGGTGAATGTTCCTGGAGCCACAGGCATAAAGCATTTGTAAGTATCAATAGCATTTGGAAGTGGAAGACAAGGAGTCGGTATGGTAGGTACTAGTTTAAAGACAAGGAGAATGGAAACCTCATCAAACATTCCCACCAATGAGTTGTTTTGGAAAACCAAATCAAACACTACATATTGAGTCTCGTTGGAAACGGAAAGAGCTTTTGGACTATAATCAAAAGATATAATCTTTGGATATATATTTTCTTTTAAAGAAAAAAAAAAAATTACAATATTATTATATTAATAAAAAAAATTACTAAATTAACTCTTCTAATATATACTTGGTAATTTCAATTGAGTACATCTCGAATATAAAGTACTTGATCCAGTTGAAAATTGGGTGAACTGAGTAAGTCCCAAATTTATAGGTCCATTTCCATAACGTACATCCCATAAATTAGCTAATTTATTACCCAAACTTGCGTCGTGTGCAATCAAGTAGGAACCTGTTGATTTGGTACCTATAATCAAACCTTTGTTGCTATAGTTGATATCATTGAAATTTACATTTTTCAAATATGAAATTCTTGTTGTAAAATCTTCGTCTGGTTGACTTGCAACGTATACTCCATATACTGGTGATGGATATGGTGCAGTTAAATCCAATGAAACTATAGGATTAGAGTTTGTTATTGTAGGTAATACTTTGGGTGCTGGTCTGAATGTTGGTGGACCGGCGATAGAAATAATTTGGCCGGAACCGAATGGTGGAGTAATAAAGAATACGGTAGTATTCAAGGATGGACTGAAGTTTGAGTCGTATGGGAGCAAAACACTCAGAACTCCATCTGTGAGTGTGCCAGAAACCAGACTAGTTGGTGTGATTTTGAAAAAACTATTCAATTTAATAAACGAGATTGGTACACCACCAGAGAAGAATGTAATGTTGGTTTGCAATGTGAATGGAGGTAAACCATTGATTGTTGCAGTACTGTATTTGGTGGAAACAATCTGATAGTTGGTAAGGTAACTCGATGTAATTTGAAGAGTTCCATTGTTATTGAGGTAAATGAAAGATTGTCGGTAGTTGACATCACTGATGGTGACATCTGGTGAAAAGGTTCCGGTAGATGGGTAGGGATTAACGATACAATAGATATTGATAACAGTGCTACTTTCAAATGAAACTGAACAAGGATTACTGAGCATAGTGGCGGTCACCGAAGTTAACTGTGATTGTGGTTCAGAGATAATTGCAACATACTTTATCGTATTTTGTTTGGCAATATCAGAGTTGGACAGTGTCATTGGCGAGAAGGAATAACTCACCAAAGTTGGTGTTAAAGGAGTAAATGGAGGAATGGTAAGAGTGACCTTAATTGGGCTAGGTGCATTATATCTGAATCTATTTCCGTACATATCATCACAAGTGACATTGGATACATAGAAAATTGCGCCAATTGCTGAGCCTGGTACTGAACTGCCATAAATATAACCATTGACATCTGGAACAGGATTATATATCATGGCGGCAACTGTTGCAGTATCAGTGGTATAGATAACAGAACAACCTGAGATTCTATTGTATTGGTCGACTGCACCGAATTTAAAGTATATGGTATCTTGTACACCTGAAACGGTGAGGTCTGAAATGGTAGGTGGCGAGGCATCGGGATAGAATGTGGACGAAGTGGCGGTCACTGCCATAACTTGGGCGCGCGGGATCACAGTATCCATAAGTTGAATCGACGAGATTAGTGATGATACATTATAGGTACCTCTTGATGTGCACAATGTATAGAGATCAGCATCAAGAGTAATACACAAATAGATATTGGCATTTGAAGCAGAAACCGAGGTAACACTATCCTTTTGGAATGCAAAAGCGGTCTCACAAAACATTAGAATTCCTTTGGTGACATCAGGTGAAGCAACGATCTCGAAATTAACATAGGGAGTGGTAGAGAGAACACCCGATATGATTCCTGGAGTAACTTTTAAGCTGTTTAAAGTGGAAGCATTGCCAACTTCAAAACAGTAAACAAATAAAACAAATAAAAATAAATATTTCATGGTTGGTGGTTAGTTAGAGAAAACAAACTGTAACTTCACAATCTATTTTTGTACCTAATATCTACATACTCGTAACTAAAGCTAAAAAATACAGTAAAATTCTTTGATTTCGTGTAAGTTGATTGATTATTTCATCGATGTTGTTGATTTATACAAAATAAAACAACATCTTTAACTGGTGAGGCAGGTAACTTGGAAAAAAGAAAATATTTTGTTTTTTTTAAAAGAAATTAAACCCCCGTTATCCTTCACAGAAAAAAATTAAAAAAAAATTAGACCAAAGTGAGGATCTTGACACAACATTAAATCAAAATCGGTCACAAAAACGGCGTTTCACTTTAATCACATGGTTTGCACAAAAAAAAAATTAAAAATAAATTTTTTTCGATTTACAAATTTTTTTGCAACTTTTTTTGATTTACTAGATCTTTTCTCGAATCGATTGATCCTATTATAATAATGTCCTCACTTAGAATGAAATATAATATTTATGTATCTATTTTCATATTGGGTTTAATTGTAAACTTTGCCACAGCTATAACTTTGGTTATCAATAATCAAAACTCTCATATGTATGGTATAGTTGATACCGATATAGCATCTACATTTGAAGAGGCATTGGTTCTTGCTAGCACTATAGAATATCCAGGATATAATGGGTAGGTAATAAAAAATATTTATTTGAAAAAAATAAAATAAAATAAAAATAAAAATAAAAATAAAACTTTTTTTATTGATTAAATCATTTTTTATTTTTTTTCATAAAAAAAAATTTAGATATTTGCTGGTACTTGATGATTTAGATGAAGTACAATTCCTTAGTACATATCTTGGTGTAGATAACTTGAATGTCGGAAACAAGGATGTTTGGCTTGGAATTGAACCTTTGGATGCCAACCAACTGAATTGGGGTTGGATCAATGGATCAACCAGAGGTCAGTCAGTATATACTTCAATCCCTCAGAGATGCTACCTCTACTGTGGAGACTTCAATGGTAATAGTGACATCTCTAAACCATATCTCTGGTACACTCAAACCGCTAATGAATCACTACAGGTTTCTTTCGCCTGGAACGCAGCAGATGCAACCACAAAGAAATTTGTTATTCTCGAATTCGAACCACAAGGAAGAATGCCAGTTATTCAACTCCAAGAAGTAAGATCACGACAAATGACAATCTCCAATATACCAGATATAGAAGATCCAAGTTTGGCTATTCTCTTCACCTCAGAGTCGAGCTATCATTGTTCTATCATCTCTCAAACCGCAGAGTCAGTGACTTGCGAATTTGATAGTGATCCACAATACGATGCACCAATGATGTTGAAAATCCAATCTGGTTCGCTTCCACAATCGAGACACTATTTCCGATATAACTCGCCATGGATTTCATCGTACTTCAACAGTTCAATGGAATCATTCAGATTCTATGGATATAATTTCCAAACTTTAAACGATCAGTCCACTTATCAAATTTTAACAATCAATACCAACTTGGTTACAGTAACCTACAACAATGTTCCAAATGGTCCAGGATTTTTTGAAGCAACACTCTATATGCAGGAGCAGGATGTAGCCTACCCAATTACACTTGACTATACCACCTATCAAGGTTACAGATACCATGCTCAAATCAACCGTCCAGCCGTTAGATATCCAGACAATCAATTATACTACTCTTCATATCCAGGAACCTATGATTTCCAAACAGCCGTCAAACTATCGTCAAAGGATAATATTTTCTATAACACTGGTAACCTCTCATTAGTAGATAGTTTGAAACATTCAAGTTTCATCTCAGCAACATTCTTCCAAGGTGCCAACTTTAACATCTGGACACAGCTTACCAAGATCGGCTCAGATTACTTTTTCTTTGACGCCCAATACATGGGACCAGTTAAAGGAAATGTTAATGGTCCTCGTTTCTACTTTAATTCAACAGACCAGAGCGTATATGGTGTCGATCTTTCAACCAATCTGCAATTGCCTTTTGTTTCTGTATATGGATTGATGAAGGGTTCGATTGCTAGTGTGACACCCACTCAAGTTTCTATAGGTGATACTGTAACAGTAGTTTTTAGTGATAACTTCTTTTATCCACAAAGCGAAGTTACTTTTATCACCCAAACAGATCCACCCTTTGAAACTTCAATAGAATTGAACTTTGCAACCAAATCGGTCCTATTCCCAGCTCCTCAATTAACTTATCCCTCATTTGTTGAAATTTTGGTGAGAAATCAAGAGCCAAATGCCCAACAATCTAGATTGCTCAATGTTTCTCTCAGTTACTTTCGTATGTAGTTTTTATGCTTCCAAGTAAACAAATATCTTATTAATTTCTATTTCAATTTTAGCACCTGTTGTAATCTCAGTTAGTGCTACTAAAAATGTAGTTTCTATTGTTGGCAATAATTTTGGTGATCCAATTTCAATTTCTGGATTGAATTGTATGGCAATTGAACAAACTATTCTAGGAACTATAACATGTGAAATGTCTGGAAAACCCGACACCTTCTACGAATTCAATATGACATGCGGTAGTTTTACTATTGAAAAACTAAATGTGACAAGTGGAACTTATGTATGGATTAATTCGATTACCCCAGATAGAATATCAGTAGATAGCCAAGAAGTACTTTTTGAAATCTATAACTATGATGGAACCAGTACTATTGAGATTACAGAGAGTAACTACTGTAGCAATGTTGTCCTGATAAACACTACTTTTTACAGTTGTTTACCTCCAGCTTTTAGTGGTGAATTTACATTCTATCCAAGAGTTATAATGACTGATTATGTCTCTGGTGAAGCTTTCATCAACTTTGCAGGTAAATAGGTTTAAAATTTTAAAATGAAAGGAAAAATTATATTAACTTATTATTAAAAGCTTTTGAGGTTGATGAGTTTGTACAAGACAACTCTGTCGTAACTTTAAAAGGTAGAAATTTCGATCTTTACAAAGATGGATGGACTTTCTCAGTTGGTGGATCAGCCCCAGCCAACATTAACTATGTTTCTGAAAATACTACTTTATTTACTTTTTCAACAGCCAACCAAAATGGTGACTTCAAAATTACCTCACAAGGAGGTTTTTCTATATCTTATTCTAAAACTTGGAGTATGTATAATCTGTCCGATTATATAATATTATTTATTAATTATTATTTTTCTCTTTTAAAGAACCGGTCATATTAAATCATCCAAATAGTTTGGAAGCTTCAAACAATATACTTTTACAAGTTTTATTCTTTACATCTACAGATAAAGCATATCTAAGTGGATATGAGTTGCAATTACAAGGCAATAATGGTTTGGAATTCACTTACACTTGTCCACCTTTTGCCGGAACTCAACAATTAAGATTGGAAAGTGGAGTTGACTTCACAAATATTTCAGTTTCATTCATAGCTCCAGTGACAACCAAAGTTGAAATTTTAAGTGATTATAAATTAGTTATCACTGGTAAGGCTTTAGGTTTCAGTGACAACACAACCTATCCAACTGTTCCTTTGGTAATACCATATCTTTATGGTTTAACTTTACAACCAAATATCATTCCATTTTCATTTAATTATACTACTGCCGTTTACATTCTACCAAAAAATGCTAGATCAGGCAACTACTACATATCTACAAGTGGATTAAATACTGACTCGGCCATCATTGACATTCGTAAGTATAAATTCCGTATTATTATTATCATAGAAATTTTAGATTCTAACTTAATTTTAAAGCTTATCAGATTCTAAGTATTTCTAAACCACCTGTAGTTGGAGGAAAACTTACTATCACAGGTAATTACCTTTCCTTTGTATCCTACCAAAATCAACCTACATATGATCTTTTCATTGGTTCAACAAAGTGTGAAGATGCCAAATTCCTATCGACAGACTACGATCCATACCAAATTGAATGTAGTGCCCCGAGAGGAACTGGTTACACCAATCTAACTCTCGCATCGACCATTACTCAACTAAATGAATCCACTGAAATGTCATATCAACCACCTTCTGTCTCTTCAACAACATCAACTGTCTACCATGTTAGTGGTTTAATTACAGTCTTTGGTGAGAACTTTGCCAACACCAGTGTAGTTGTAACAATTAGTAATGGTGTAGAAACAGCAGAATGTCAGAATGCTACTTCCAATATCGAAGGAACAATGATTACTTGTCAATATGATTCAAGTATTGCCAGAGGAAAAGCAGAGAATGAAACTTTGGATGTGTTTGTCAGTGTTGATAAGTTAGTGTTCAATTCAAAGGTGTTCCTTTACGACCTCCAAAACTATGACTGTGGAGGAAACAATTGCTCAGGAAATGGTGATTGTATCAACAATGTATGTCAATGTTATCAAGATTGGACTGGCGATTCATGTGACCAACCACAAGTTTTACAACCCCTGATTGTTGCACCACCACAACCAGATCAAATCAATATCACACTTTCAACAAAAGATTCAGACCAAGAATTCAAGATTTCAGTACATTCTATTAGAGAAGTATTGGATACCGGTGCTGTATCAGATACCATCAGCATTCAAGATATCAAATGGACACAGGTATCTGTCAATGGAAGCAACTCTACTGTATACAACTATATTGGAAAGTTAAAACCAAGTCAATCTATTGTCAATAGAAATATATTGGCAACTCAAAACGATCTTACCGTCAAAGTAAAGATGATGTTGTTTGATGAAAAGAACACCTATAACTTCAAGGGTGATATCTTTAATATTCCAGCCAATTCGGTGAAATATGAAATCTCAGTTTCTAAATGGAATTTTGCCAACCGTCTTAGTTCACTCCAGATCCTCATTTTAACACAGAATGAGAATAAGCTCGATAGTTGTGATCTGCCAATTACCAAAGTCAAAGAGACAATGAACACCGAATCAGTAATCAGAAGAATGAATGTTATCCAAGATAAATCTACACTTTATGCATTTTATTCCGATCGTCTGTTGGTGGATGGACAAGTTAGATACAGTGTTGTAGAGAATCTCAATGGAACTGACTCAGAGAAGACTAAAGTCGATCAATCAAACAAAGATGACTTTAATGTTTTAACTGCAATCACGATTCCATTTTTCGAGACAGAAGCAATTGTAGATCCAAATTATAGTGCATTGGTTACAGTTGAACAAAACGATAGCGATAGAGATACATGTTCATCCAAAGAAAGAAAATGGTTAATTCCAGTAGTTGTTGTAGTAGTCGTTGTTGGTGCTGCCGCAATTGCACTCGGTGTATATATATTCTTAAAGAAGAAATATAGATATCAATTTAAAATGGCATCATATAAGTTAAAGAAATTTTCAAGTAGTAAAAAATTTGAATTTTAAATGTATCAAATAAATAAACAATTTTAATAGAACCAAAATAGAGATGGAGTGGCAGTGTCACAGTTGTAAACCAAATGGTAATTTTTTTTGTTTTTTTTTTTCTGTTTCCATCTCATGTTTTTGTTTCTCAGTGTATTCAAACTTTTACTATTATTACTTCAAAACTATTTTATACATTGTTGTTATTGTAGATGTACTATTATTTTTGTAGATATTGTTGTTAATAATCTTTAAAGATGATCACGTTAGTTGTTCTGAACTTGGTTTGATAAAGTTTACAAAAAACTGATTTAAAAAAATGTTTTTAAAATAAAAACAATTTGAATTCTTTGATCTTTAAAGATTATTTATTAATTAGAAATTATTTTTAACTATTATTCTATTATTCTTTAAAAAGCATAGAATACAAGCTGAAGGTTTACCAATGGGTTTTTAACGGTGAAAGATGATTCTTCCTTCAAAGTGGCCATATTAAAGAAAGTGTACTCTAACTCATTAAAATTGGTTGTTTGGGTGAAGAAAATGTAGTAGTCACCACCTTGAACAACTGGGTTTGTATTTGTATCTGTTGCAGTCTCCATTGTATAGACAACTTTGACTCCACCATTGGTATTAATGATGGCAACACCGAATCCATTTGAATATGTGAAAACTCCGTACAGTTGACCGTTGTAATAGTTTAACAAAATGAAACTGTCCAATCCCTCTGGCAAATTGACCAATGGTGTCTGGGACAACAATTTATTTCCAGCGAATCCGACTTGAGTCAAATAGATGGCATTGGAATTGATGTCTGCGAAAATGGTGGAAATTGAATTCAAACTTGGATTGAAGACAAAAGCTGGAGTAGTACTTTCACTTCCTGTGAAATTATAATAATCAACATACCTAATAAAGCCAAAAAGTTTGGAATAAAAATTAATTAACATATAAAAAATAATTTTAAATCCTACTTACATATAACCTTGATTGAAATCCATTGCAATCATTGCAATATTTGTATTGTTAAGAGTCATACCAATAAGATAAGCGGTATTGGTTTGTTCGTTGAATATATATGGTTGTTCTAAAACGTCCAAAACAATGGAACCGTTTATCAAGTTTGAACCCAACTCTACATATTCTGCAGTGTCTGAGTTAAAACTAATACAGTAAGTTCCATTGATAAAATCTTGGATAACAAGCAAAGCCTAAATATAAATTATTAATAATTATTATTTTAATACTAAATTATAAATTATAAGATATTACTTACCTCTTTTGATTCTACATCATATGATAAAAGATTTTCAACATTCCAGTTTCCATTAATCGGATCTGAAGTAATTAGTTCACCTGTGGTAAGATCTATCTCTTGGTAATATGCTCCAAAAGTTAACAAAGTTGTTGGTTTATTATATTGAGGTGTGTCAGAACTTCCAACTACCATTCCGATTGTGAAAAATACAAAAAATAAAGATAATTTAGAGATCATTTTTATATTTATATACTATATGAATAATTAAAGAGATAAACAAAATAACAAAATTGTTGTTCAAGAAAAAGTAAAGTGAATTTTCGCTTTAAATAGTTGAAGGAATCAGTACTCGTTTGTTAGAGGTGAATTTCCAAAGAACATTCTTTTGAACTTTGTTTTGAAACCACCCATCTACAATACCAAAAGTTTAATGATTAGATTTGATTATACTAAAATTTAAAAGATATCGGTATTTACTGTTAAAGATGTGGAAGTTTTAAAAACCGAGACGTCACACAAATAAAACATATGACATCATTGTACTAATCTTGATTTAGACAGATTTATCTTTTGGAAAAAAATTGGAATATAATTAATATAAAATTTAAAAAAATATTTAAAAAGTAACAAAAAAACGTGCATTTTAATCGTAAAAAAATGTTTTTAACAACCTAAAGCATTAAATATCTAAACAATGGTGTTTGTTAACTAGATTACTTTGAAGATGATGATGAAATGTGTAAGTGAAAAGGATGATGAACATTCAATCTAGTTTCAACTTTTTTTTCTTTCAGATTTTAGCATACCCTTACATATATTTAAGATGTAAATTTGTAATTTTTTTTCATAAATTAATTAAGATACGGTGCCGACACTCACCATTGATTTTCATTAGATCAAACAACAAAAACAGACTTTTTTGAATCTTCTTGTTTGGTTAAAAGAACTAAACCAAACTTATTGCTTTTTAATAAAATTAGATGATAGAAGAATAATTTGAGGAAAGTAACATATTTACTGTAATGTTGATTTTTTTTAATTAAGTTGATAATTTGAAAGAAATATAGAAACATATTGATTATATCATTAAAAATACTTTATTTAATAAATAAAAAGATCTTTTTAAGAAATAAGTTTATAGTCGTCCAAAATATATATATTTATTTTGTTTGTAATCTATGCTTCTAAGAAATGCTTTACAGCTTTCTTCTTTAGGTGCTGTCTATACATTCTTACTGACAAAATAATAGTTGTTAGAATTACAAATGCAACTGCAACAGCTCCGATAGGAATGACCCAAGCGAGTTGCTTCAATTGCTTGTCGAGTGGTGATTTAGTGGGTAGTTGGATATAGGTGAATACAGATGCGCTTCCAACCAAGCCATTGACTGTGACCGTGACATTCTGGACATCGATTGGTACTGGCGATGGTATTGTTTTCTGGTCGACCGAACACACCAGAACTTCTGCCGATACGAGTCTGGGATCGGTACATTCAATCTCGCCAATGGTAACACTGAGATTCTTTGGTGCGAAATTATCACCGAAAACTGTGACTTGACCTCCAAAGAAATTGATTGTAGTGGAGGAGTGAACGCTGGGCGATTGATAGCTGAAGCTGTGAGCAATCGATAGTCCCTTCATGCTTGCGTTGATTAGAATGTTTCCTCCACTACCAGCACCGACCACACAGGCAATGGAGTAAGGTGTTACTCTCTCCATAGATCTACAATCTGTTACATTTGTATTGCTGTTGTTTTTGTTGTTGCCACCGTCGTCACCAATGATGCTTATTTTCGAGATTTCCTTGGTGTTTAAGAATACACCGGAAATTGTAATTCTACCACCTGTAGTTGGTGGCGATGTAATATCGGTAATCACAGGACTGATTATGACATCGACTGGATTCGAGAGGATATGCTTGAACTTCAAGGTGATTCCTTTGTAGATACCGACTGCAGTGGCGTTGGAGATTCTGAATTTGAGCAACTGGAGACCGGTGTTGTTTATCATGGTGATCGATAATGGAGTCAACGTGAAATCACGGAAATAAACTGTTGTTTTATTCAGATCATCGGAGAATCCGAGTCTCTCTCCGGTCAACTCGATGATGTCAACGTTCTGCTTTGAATAGTAAAGAGCTGGGATATCAAAGGAAAAGAGTAGACTCTTGTTTGATTCAGCACCATCGATGATAACCTTTACAACTAGATCGGCAGTTTGTTTATTTCTTGCGACTGGACCAAGCTTGCAGGTGAATCGATTTGGTAGTGCTAAAAGAGGTTGTGGATCTTTGCATAGAATATCACCGATCCAAATCGATACATCAGCCAAAGTATTATTCCATCTGAAGTGTGTAAAAGTAGAACCATAAACTGTTACTAATCCACCAATATCACTTGAAACTGTTGTAATATTCATTGGTACAGGTCCTATAAAATAATAGTAATAACGTTAATAAATAAACAATAAAGATATTGTAATCAATTTAAATGTTAACATACTAATTTTAATTTCCATTGGCTTTGAAAATAGTTCATTTCTTTTCAATTGAACCTTTTTAAGACCAGCATAACTGAAATAATCTTTAATACCTCTGGTATCTAAGGAAACATAGAAATTTTTCGAAATATTCGAGATTGGGATTGGAATACCATCGATAGTTGCACTTAACAATGAACTGTTAACACCAAAACTACTACCTTCAAGGTGTACCAATGAACTTTCTTTGTCGATTGAAATGGTATCAATTTTTGGAGCTAATATTATTAATAAGTAAAATTAATTAGAAATCTATAACTATTTGATTATTTAACAATATTATTATCCAACCTACCTAAAAATGAGAATCTAGATGAAAAAACAGTTGATCTAATTTGAATGGTTACATTTACATCGGTACTCTCGAATTGTTGAGCTAGCTCAGTTGGGAAATTAAAGAGTAATTCAGTGGATGAATCTGAGGAGCTGTTTAACATGATATTGGTCTTTGAGAACTTCAACTTGCTGTTGGAACCCTGTAGATATTGACCTTGAACACTAACAACACCACCCTCTGTCGGAGTACCAATGATTCTATCGATAACAACTGGATTCCAAATTGCGCTATTACTACAGTCACCACCTTTGGTACAAACTTGGATCATTCCAAGTGACACCATATTTTCACTAATATTGACTTTTATATTCATATCATCGACCAATTGAAATTCGATACCACTGGAACTGGCGAAAGAGTCTTTAGAAAATAAAACTGAATTTGCATTTTGGAATTGTCCAAAAATATCTGCATATCCTTTAAAATATACTATATTTGAAACAACAGGATCTAAATGTATTGGAAAGTGTTAAAACATTTTAATGATTGAATACTAATTAGATATGTATGTATATCAGTTACTAACTACTACTTACCACATTGAGATATATTTATAAAAAATAGAATTACTAAAACTACTATTATGGATATATTATTACTATTACTTTTATTTGTACAATTATTACTTTTGTAAAAGTTGAACATGATTGATTTATTAGGTTCGATTACTATTGATAACAATTGTAAAGTTTGATATCAATTTAAACAATATTTAGAATTGAATGAATGAATGAATGAAATGAATGTTTACTTTACTACTTCTTAAATAATATATGATTTGTGATTTGATTTGTTTTGATTTTAAACAAGTTGCATATATATATATATGTTGATGATATGAAACCATCGTTTGGATGATAAATACCCTAGAGATTGATAATTAGTTATCATACATCATCAAATCATAATAGTTTTGGGATATTTTAATTGTAAACCTTGAAAAAAAGATAGAATATTTAAGATCTGATTGATCTTTTATTCTTGTCAAACACCTATACCACAACAAAATAGACAACCCTATTTTTATTCATTATAAAGTGATTATACATAAATATATTATATTGGTGTGTATGATTGTGTGTTGGGTTGTGTGTGTGTATGTCTAAATGTAGTGAGCTTAGTGTGTGTGATGTGTTGTCCACAAAAAGAAAGTAAACTCCCTCAAAACACCATACTCCACAACCATATAAACTAAAAAAACTCTCTATCTTTTTTTTTAAAAGATTAAATCATTTTTAAAATATTAATTTGATGATGTAATAGTTGATGATAAAATACTTGAAGTAGAATTCAAATGAATATTATATGATATTTATTATTCCATTCGAATGATAAGATTATTAACATATGGGGAGACAGTAACAACAATAACTGTTGATCATTTCATTACTATTCATAAACTTTATCTTTTATTATTCTGATTCTACTTTTTTATTATTACTGAAAAAGTAAGTGATTAAAAAAATGATTAATACGTATGTTTAAAATCAGAATTCAGATTTTTATGTTTTTTTTTTTTTTGGTGTTGGTTATTAATTTAATTATATTTAATTATAAAATGAAACACACACAATTATGATAATAAAAGAAGATAGATATATAACTTAATTGTGCAATGTCAATAATTATAATCAAAAATAAGAACATCTCCAACAATTGTGTAGTTGTGTTTGTTACTGTTACCGCTTTTGTATATTTATATCCTTCAGAATAACTGAAGTTACGATAATCACAATGACAACATAGGTTAAAGATATATATTTATTTTATAATATTTTAAAGATATATATAATCAAATTTCAATTCAAAAAGTCAAAATATTATTATTATTACTAAATAAACTTTATTTAAATATTTGATTTTTAAAAATATGATTATTTAAATGAATAAAGTTATTATTATTTTTAATATCATTCAATAATGATTAATGTTACATTGATAATGTTGATGAAGACGACTATTAATATTATTCAAACCTTTTTGGTTTGTTAGATTTGTTTGGAGTTGTTTGATGTCGATGTTTGCCTGTTTGATTAAAACTGATTGATCAAAAGCAAGATGGCGGTGCGAGAGGTTTTTGAATGAAATGAATTGAATTGAATTGCTATATTATTATTATTTTAAAGAAGGAAGTTTAATTGTTACTTCCAAGTGAAGACTCACTATTGGTATTGGAGTTTGAACCGTTGCTAGTTTTGTTGGTTTCGACGGCTGAGCTCATTTCCATCATACCACTGTTGGTACCGGTGGAGATGGTGATGGTGGCAGTATCCATTGAGAGTGTGGTCTCTTCGTACATGTTGGATTGAGCGTTGGTTGAGAACTCGAGACGTTGCATCTTCTCGGCCCACTCCTTGTCTTTGTTGACACGGTTCTGCTGACGGTTTGGAATCAACACGACGAGCATGGTGTAGACAAAGAGTGCCAATGGAATACGGGTGATGAACATCCAGGCTACTGCACCAGCAGGGTTGTGTGGAAGCTTGTAGGCAGAAGCAATCAAGCAGATGGTGAAGATGATAGCGGCGATACTGACGTATGTGGCCAACATGGTTACCTTACGAACCTTGGCGTAGGTGTCGTGGGCAGCTTGTCCGTGAGCGGCAATGTGAGATACCTTGTAGTATTCACGCCAGATCATGAGACCGAGAGCAAAGAAACCGAGGGTGATACCGAAACCGTAGATACCAAAGAAGATATTGGTGATGTAGTATGGCCAGTAGATGGTGTTACCGATGATCCAACCGACGAACAACAATACGTTGAATGCCAAGATGACGTACTTGACAATGATGAAGGTCTTTTGAATTGGTTTGCTAAAGTTTACAGAGAGGATGATGTCACACCAGGAAACGAGAATCCAGAGGTAAGCACTGACCCAGAAAGCGACACCGAAAGTAAGGAGGACGGCCATCGAGTAGAGTTCAGTAACTTTGGCTAACAACATAATGTGACGGACGAACCAGAGAGCGACACCGATGGTCAATTGGACATTGGAGACATAGATGGCGGTCTTCCAGTTACGACGATTGATAACGATACGTCTGATACCTTCAGCCATGGCGATGAACCAAACGATCAAGTAGATAGCTGCGAAAGCAGTGCAACCACCTTGGTGACAGAAACCAAGGACTACAGATGGATCACAATAACATTGTTCTGGAACTAATGGTGCAACAGTTGAGTTGGACATGTTTGTTTGATTGTTGTTTTGTTTATAAATAAATTAGATTGTTGATTTTTGGGTGATGTTGTATTGATGTTGGTAGTATTACAAGTGTTGATGCTATATAATCTTAAAGATTTATAGTTGGAATGTTGTGGTAGTACAAATGTATAAGGTGGTGGTAGTAGTGATAATAGTTGGACTAATCTAACTTCATATATTACTCTGTTAAGGAATACAGCTGGATTTGGATTTAACTAAAAATGAAACATGTCTGAAGGTGTTCACTGATTTAAATAGGTTTGTTTGTGTGCCTGTGCAACAAAAGAGTCAGATAATTATTTTTAATTCCTCTTATAATTATTTTTAGTCTGGACAGTTATATTCTATCTGGAAAGGATAGGATTAACTTTGACACAACAGCTCCCTGCCAGGGATGTTGATAAAAATGTACAGATCAAACCATTGGTTAGAGGCAGTCAATCAATCCTATGTCCTTTGTTTTGAGATTTAACTTTGTTGTTCTAGTGGGGTTTTGTCTCTAAATTAAAAACAAGTTTAGCTGTTGTTGTTGTTGAGCATGAAAGGTGAGCGGATGAATTCTTTTATCACCTACACTGTTAATAATATCAGTGTTGAGATGAAAATGTGATGTTTAGATTATTCTCCACTTCTTCCTCCTAACACCTCAAATTTACAATAATAATTCCATTAATTAATATGATACTATGATAGAATTGACCATTTGGTACTTTTGGACACGTTATAAGTTATTAATAACAGAGCAGGTGGTTGGTTAGTTGTTATGTTGGTGATTACTCGATTAATTTTGATTTTTTACTAATCTGTGCTTATCCAATGAACATCATCGATTCAAGGCAATCTCCCACATCGTGACATTGATATTATTAAAATTGTGCTCTGTGATTGTAATCATCCTTTATTTTTGTCATATTAACCTGTTCTAAAGTTGATATTGCATACAGTATAAAAATAATGTGTGTGGTGTTTAATCATAGTCAGATGTCCAATAATATATGAGTCGACCTATTGGAGTTCGAAGATGGTCACCCACATACATATCAATACAGCAAACTTTTTGTTTAATTTTTAGAAAGACAATTGTTGTGTGAGTGTTAAACAAAATTGATTTGTTGTAAAGTTGATTGGATAGAGCGATGATCCACTCTCACAATTTGGTAAATCAATGAAAGAAATTAGTGACGTCCGCCTAACACATAAATAATATGGTCTGACTCCTGATGAGATATTTACCGACTTTGATTAACAACCAACTCAAAATTAAAATGATATGCTCCAACGATATATTATGGAGGGGGTATATCTGAGAAAATTAAACATCAGATTTTACTCGACTAATGTTGTAGTTAGTTGAATATATCAATCACCCCCTTAATTTAAAGTAAAAAAAAATGCATTAAAAAAAAAAATAAAAAAAAACACCCAATCATTGAAAAATTCTCATAAGTTCTAAAAGTGGTTTTTACCTCAAATTGATTGACTTGTGTTGCAGATAAAAAAAAATCTAAAAAAAAAAAAGAACAATTTATTTTTATACCAGTTTGTCAATCAATATCACAAAAAAAAAAAATGAAAAGTATAGTTTTGCCCCTTATCAAGTTTTTGGGTGATCATAATTTACATTAAATGGTTTAAAATATTTCAATAGTATTTTATTTCATTGCATTTCTAATTTGTCAGATGACAATGTTGGGTTTCTGATGATTGGTGACACTTTTAAGCTCTGATCTGATCACTTGCGATCTACTTGGTCAGAGAACCAAACTATTTTTAATAACAATGTTTTAAATCTTTTAATAATTATCTGGAAATTCTTAGTAACAAGAATTGTTAAAAGAAAAAGAAAATAATTAAATTAAAAAAAATTAAAAATAAACAACAAATCAATCATAGAAAAATTAACCAATTGATTTGTTGAAAGTTAACGGTTTATTTCAATTAATAATAAATAACTTATATTCATTAAACACTCACTACTTATTACTCGTTCGAGTAGATTCGGCTGATTGTTTTAAAAAATAAAATAAAATAAAAAATAACAACAAAATTTGTGTGTTTACTTTGAATTTTTCGTTGAGCGATTGAATGAATGTTTTTCTTTTGCAAAAGATGAGGTGTGTTTGTTTGATTTTAACGACAACATGAACGAGAGTATTTATATTGATCAATTGAACAATATCTTACAAAATAGAATACCTTTTGATGTGCTCGTTGAGTGTTATGTTGGTTTAGGAAGAAAGGAAAACAGTTGTGATAACAACAGCAGGAGAAGTTTTGGCTATAGTACTAACAGTAGTAGTAGTAACAACAATGGAATAGGTATTCAGCAAAGACAATTACAAAGATTGAGAGATGATATGTTACAGTTCACTACGATGTTTCATGTGTTGGAGAATATAGGGTGTAACCGAACGATTCAACTCCAGCGTATACTCTCTCTGTTCAGAGTGTGTCCTAAACTGGTTGAGCACCTCTCACCGATAATGATTGAACCACTGATACCATACCTCTCAGTGGATGCACACATCGAATGTAACTACCAGAGTACCACCTTTAACTTTCACTCCTCTCAAATCACCTTGGAATCATCGCTAATAGTACGAATGCTCCTCGGAATACGATGCTTTTTCATGCGTAAGGAATTCGATAATTTCGATGCACTGTTAGAAGACAGTCTATCACTTTCGTTCAATAAATTGTAAATAGAATAGTTTAAATTTTAAAATATAATATAAAAAAAAAAAAGAGTCATTTTTATTCTGTAGTATCTGTATTTTGTTGTTGTTGATCAACAGAATTTGAAGTTGTGGTTGTTGTGGTGGTTGTTATATTTTGTACAATTTCAGGTGATGTTGAAATGGTTTGTGAAAATGGTGATCCTGGTGGAGTAGTTTGTGATTCAGGAAGTTCATAATTAGTTTGTTGTTGCTGTTGTTGAAGTGCGGCAGCGGCAGCAGCAGCGGCAGCTTGTTGTTGTTGTTGGTGTAGTTTCATTGCGGCTGATCTTCTTCTGGTTGGTGGTAAAGATGAAATTTGTAGTGGTATTGGTGCGATTACAATAGGTTCCTTTGGTTGTTTATGCTGCTCCTTAGTTTCCTTGTCTTCCTTGTCTTCTTCCTTGTCTTCCTTGGCAGATTCCTTAGCGGATACCTTTGGTTCTTTAGTTGATTCCTTCGATTCTTTTTCTTTCTTTTGACGTTTTCTCTTTGAAGATGTACTGGACGTCTTTTCGGTGCTCTTGGGAGTGCTAGATTTATGATGATTGTCTCTACTGCTACTCTCTGATTTGGACGGTGTTGAAGTGGAGGTGGAAGTTGGAGTTAGAATTGGCGAGGGTGAAGAGGAAGGAGTTTGATGTGAGATGGTTGATTGTGATTGTACATGTTGTTGTTGTTGAGCTTGTTGTTGAGCTTGTTGAGCTTGTAGCAATTGATGTTGATGTATGATTTGATGTTGTTCGTACTCCTGCAGTGCACATTCGTCTCGCTTCTGAAGGAATTGAGCACGAACGATGCCACACTTGTAGCAGACACCGAAACACGATTGATCCATGCAGTCCAGTGCTTTGCAGTTGATGTATAGCTCGTCGTCCAACTGGACTACGGTGGTCTCACTGAATGGCGGGAACCACTCTTTCTTGAAAGCCGAGTGGAAAACATCGTCACTGAGACCGACACACTCTATCTTTCTTCTACTGGCGATCTGCTTTGGATCCTCTATGATATTGCCATGCTGGTCGTGTTGTGGATGCTCATTGGTCTGGCTGAGATAGGTATTGGTGGTCATGATGTGAAGGTCGTCTATGTGCTCACCCTCGTCAGCTTGGAAAAAGTTTAGTTTTCTCTTCTCCTTGAAATGCAGGATTTCATCACGATAGCGTGGTTGTATATGATCAAGTTGAGGCATGTCGCCTATTGATGGTGTTGAGCTGAGTGGTTGTGGTGGTGGTGGTGGTGTGGAGGTTGTTGATGAAGTTGTAGTTGTTGTAGTTGTTGTTGTTGTTTGAGGTGTATCTATCATTTCAATATCTTGAATATTATTATTATTATTAATGGTTTGATGATGATTATTATTATTATTATTATTATTATTACTATTAATATTATTATTCAAATGAATTTGTCCATGTTCTATATCATATTTTAACTTTTGTAATTCACGAACCAATATATTCTTTTCGATTTCTATATCTTTTAATCTATCCAAGTTGAATTGTAATATACGATTCTCTTCTACCAAATCTTTCAGTCTTTTGTCAGCTTCCTCTTGCTTTCTCTTTAAACCGTCTCTGTATTTCTTTTGTTTAATAGCATTGGATGTCTTTTGGGTCTCTGGTTTCATTGGCTCGGTTGCACGTTGATTCTGAACCGATTCCATCGAGTCACCAAGAATCATATGTGGATGTTCTGATATAGTCATTTGTTGTTGTTGTGTTTGATGCTGTTGTTGTGCTTGTGATTGGAGTGGGTGTTGGAGTGGGTGACTGGTAATCTCTTCTATGTGCATTTGTTCTTCTTCTTGTTGTTGTTGTGTTTGATGTTGTTGTTGTGATTGTGATTGTTGTTGAAGTGTAATTTGTTCATTATTATCTTGTTGTTGTTGTTTAACTTGTTGAACAGATTGTATTTGTTGGTCTTGTTCTTGTTGTTGTTGTTGCTGTTGTTGTTGTTGTTGTTGAATTACAGGTGTTTGTTGTTGGTCTTGCACCTGATCGATCACGTGCTGCTCAACAATAACTAATCCAACTTGTTGATCTTGGTCTGATTGTTGTTGTTGCTGCTGTTGTTGTTGTATCTGCTCAATGTGAAGAGATTGTTGATCGAGATGTTGTTGTTGTTGTTGCTGCTGTTGTTGTTGTTGCTGCTGTTGCTGAGAAGTGTGTTCGACGTGCTGGCTTACAACTTGGTGGTGTTGGTGATGTAGTAGATGTTGGTGGTGTTCGGAATGCTCGTGTTGTGGCTCATGGTGCATAACCTCATCAGTTAGGTGGACGATTGTTTCCAGTTGACCAGAGTGATGTCCGTCTGCTTCGTCGACGACAAGTCCATCGACTACACTCTGGATTGGCTGATGGTGATGATGTTGGTGGTGTTGATGATGATGTTGATGTTGATGGTGTTGGTGGTGTTGTTGTTCCTGATGTTGATCTACAATCATATCGTCGTGTTGCAATTGGTGTTGATGTTGATGTTGGTGATGCTGATGTTGATGTTGGTGCTCGATCGACTGAAGATGAAGTTGGCCATCGGATTCAAAGTGAACGTCCATCTGCTCGTCCTGTAGGGATTTACGTGACTTTTGGTCGTCAACGACAATCACATGGTGAGTGTTATCTATGATTTCTTCGGGTTGCACGACAATACCGATGCCAACGTGTTCATGATGATGGTGGTGCTGGTGTTCTTCACCGTGGTCATGGACGTGCTCTTGTTGTGTCTGGTGATGGTGGACACCATCGACTACTTCGTGGTGCATATGCTCCTGGACGACTACCACATCCGACTCATCATCGATGTCATGGTGTTGCATTTGGTGGTGGTGATGGTGATGTATATGATGATGTTCATGTTCATGTTGTTGATCGACATCGGCCATCTCTTGTCCATGACCATGAGCATGCGAATGAGAATGAGCATCTTCATGATGCTGATGTAAATGCTCATGGTGAATCGTAACCATCTGGTCAGTCTCTGCTCCGACATCTTCTGACGATCCTTCACCTTCATGTTGTTGATGTACACCACCACCATTCATCCCTATGTTGTCAGCATCAGCATCAGCATCGGCATCACCCTCATGTTGTTGTTGTTGTTGTTGTTCTTCTTGATGTTCATGTTGTTGTTGTTGTTGTTCATCTATTTGATTATTGTTATTTTCTTCATCTTCATTTTCAATAAATTCTTCATTATTATTATTATTATTTAAATTATTACTATTATTACTATTATTATTATTTAAATTATTATTATTATCTATATTTGGTTTATGTGGGATGTCAGGAGAGTCGAGATGCTCACTGTCATCGAATAAATGAATATCTTCATTGGACGATTTCATTTCCGGAAATTTTAATTTTTATATTTTCATAAGATAGGTAGAGATAGAAAAACGTTACTACTCTATAACAAGTGTTGTGCGACTGAAACAAAACATAACGTTAAGTAACGAGAATCAATTTGAAAATTCATTTTTCGTTAAGTTTTGTGCATAAAAAAAAAAAAAATAAAAAATAAAATAAAAAATATTTTTAAAATTTTAATTTTTTTTTTCTCACACACTCGGTTTCAAAAAATACACATGATTATTATTCATTGATTAGATAATGAAGTTCTGCAAGTTTAAAAAATAAAAAAAAATTGCAAAAAATTAGTCACATATTTATTCTCTAACTTTATAATTTGTTACAGCAAAAAAAAGACAGAGAAGGAAAGAGAGATAGAGAGTTATAACTTTTCTTTTTGTTAACAAAAGAATTGGAATTAATTCAAAATGAAAATGAACTTCAAAAATGAATTAATTAAAAAAAAGAGGAAGTAAGTTTGAAGTTTGGAGTTTTAGATAGTGAGTTTAAATTCAAACATTGATTTCAATGATCAATGGTGGACCACTTCTTTCCTTTTAAAAACTATTACACTATTCTATTTAGGTAATCCCGATGAGTTCAATGAATTTAACAAGTTGTATGTAGTGAAGGTCTTGATTTTTCTTTGGATCAACCATCCTAACTTTTGGTATGTTAAAACATCAAAGAAAGAAAAAAAACAAAAAAAAAAAACCAACCTACACAACAAACAAAAAAAAAAAAAGTCTCTATGTTAAATAAAAATGAATAAACCAATAGCTTTGGTTTCATATGAAAAATTTGACATAATTGGAAATTTTTTTTCAAATTCCAATCCGGATAGGCCAATTTTTATCCCAATCAAATTAATTGTATTAGGAAAAAAATAAAAAAACTATATATTGAATTCATTTTATTATTTTTGATGAGTCGTTGACTTGTGGGTATTTTTTACAAGGTAATTAACCATTTGCAGCTAGAGTTTGCAATATATTAAGGTGGGGTCACCTCACACAATTTTAAAGAGATCAAAAAAAAGTGTTGGTTGTTTGCAACTTTTATGTTTAAATTAAAATATGTTTGTTTGCAGCTATAGAAATTATTTTATTTTAGTATTAAACTAAACTAAACTAATATTAAATTAATAGTTCGAAATAAACAAATAAATAAACACACACACACGAACCACCAAACAAATATATATATACACTTTTGTTGTTTTTTTACATGTATTTTTAAGAAATTTTTACTATAGGTATGTACTTTTAATTAAATTCAAAAGACACTTTTCTAGAAATATATACCACTACAACTGCATTCATCATTCACCTAACAATCTTGATAATCAACATTAACCTATTTAAATTCACTCCAAAAATTTTTTTAATATTCAATACTTTAAAAAAAAAAAAAAGAATAAAAATGAAAACACACTCTAAATCAAACTCACACACCACGCAATCAAATTATAAATGCTGACACACACATTTGAAAAAACCTATAAGTTTAAACAAAAAAAAAAAACAAATGTTAACATTTAAATGTGTGAAGTGTGTGATTCTTTTGATCATTAAGTATTAAAAATGCAATTCAATGTATAATAGAATTTCAATATTTATTTTAATAATATTGATAGCAGAATTAGAATTAGATGTGATGTGATACACAGAAGTTATTAAATGTTGGTTGGTTGAATTTGTTTGTGGTCATTATCATCATAGTTGAAAAGTTAATGAATTTGTGCTTCTTGCACTCACACACACAACATACACTTATAATTACACATATATTAAATTTAACTATAATTGACATAACTTAAAACAAAATAAATAAAAAAACAAGCAATTTTAAACCAGTATTAGTAATAAATAAATTTGAAAAGTAATAATATATAATAAGAATCATATAATAACACATAATAGTAATCATTCATCAATCAAAATCAGTTAGTCAACATTCAACAAGTCAATCAATCAATCAATCAATCTAAATCAATTTTAAACAATCCAATTATTATTATTTTTTTGTTATTAACATTATTTAAATTTTTAAAAGTAGTGCTAGTTGTTGGTTAATTGAATCATTTATAAATTTTAAAACAGGTTTGAAACAGGAGTTAGTAGAATTTCACATCTTTAGTAGTTGTTTGAATGCTATAATATAAAGGTATATAATCATTATTTCTTTACACTTATTAAAACTCTTTATTAGGTAGAAAAAGTAAATTTAGTATTAAAAATATAATCAAAAATACCACCTATTGTTTATGTTTAAATCATATTTTATTATATAAAAGTTATTTTATTCAATTTCATTGGTTGTTTTTAATTAATTATTATTTAATTTTGTTCAAATTTGGTTCAGTTTATTTAAATTGAATTTAATGACAACTTTCGAATAACGTAAAAGAATGTATTACCATTATTTCACTATTTCTTTCTTCATTCAAACAGAATCAAGATTAGAATCACAATCAAATCATATCTGAATTAGTTAACAAATATACAATTTAAAAGAAAATTAAAATTCATTTTATTTATCCCCAAATGTCAAAAAAATCATATATAAATATAATTACTCTTTTTTTATTTTTTGACAATAAATATACACTGTATCATATTAAATTATTTCAATTTAAATTAAAATACAAATTTTTGTGTCTGTTTGGAATCAAGATACATCAATATATAAATTTAGAATTACCTCAAACAATCATGAACAATCCAATTGTTATGAATATCATATCATATCAAATCAAATCAAATCAATTCATATCACTAAACTTAATTATGTATGATTGCAATTGTATAAATATATATATTGATATATATAGTATAGTTAGTTCAACAGCAATAAAAAATGAAGTTGAAAATAACAACATGATTTGGTAGTGGTGTAGTGAAATTGAGAATAAAAGAGGTTGAATTTTTATATATACACGCACACAACACAACCCACACCTGTTAATTAATTCTCTTCTATCACATTGTGATGATGATGGTGGTGTGTTATTTTTATATTTTTTGTTTCTAGATATGTTTGATAGATATATTAATGTCTAACTGTTCGGAAACAGACATCGAATGGGATTATTACTGTGGTGTTGTGGTAGTGGTGGTTTTCATTTTATATTTAAATTGTTTTTGTATTTATTAATGGAGCGTTGATTGGTTTGGAATACATGTATTCATGAAAAGTGGATCAATAATAAAAATAATAATAATAATAATAATAATAGTAATAATAATATTTATTTTTATAAAATTATTGAATGTGTTATATATCAATCGGTAGCAGCAACACCACTACTACCACCAACACTATAGAATATAAAAGTACCACTTTTATATGTCTTCTTGTTGTTTACTCTCACAAAACAAAACAAAACAAAACAACAATAGTATCACTCACTATATATATTAATATATATATACCAATTTTATATTAAATAAAAAACACACAACACCTACTATGTGTAGTAGTAATGAAAGAGAGTTTATATTTATTTAAATTTATCGCATGATAAAAGTGAATCTGCGAGTGAGTGAGTGAGAAAGAGAGAATCAGCAAATATTAATATTCAAATTCAATTTTAATTAATTTACTAGTTGGTATCACGTTAGAACAACAACAAAATACCACCATACTATAGTATCTTCTATAATAGCTGCTGTAGTAGTATTTGTAGTTGTAGTAGTAGTTTATATAAACATCCATTTGTTTTTGATATATCTAGAAACATATACATAACTAAACCTTTCACAACACCAAACAAACATTACTTCTAAATCCTAAACCAATAGATTAGGAAAGTCAATTAACTATATCAATCAAATAAGAAGGTATTCAATACAACACACTCTCTCTTGTCATATCTAAACAGAAAGAAATCAAAAAAAAAAAAAAAAGAGAATAATATTATTTTATGGTTAGTAATAGTAATTACTATAATTATATTTCAAAATTGATTTTGTTTAATAGTAATAATTAAAAAATAGATATAGTATAAAATAGTATTAACTATTAAAGTCAATAATACATAGAAATAATAAATTGATTGGAGTAAGAAACAAAAGAAAAGTTGTTTTGTAGTTTTTTTTTTGGAATTATTTTTGTGTTGTTATACTCTATTTCTTTTTGTATATGCTTTGTTATTGTGTCTGGTTGTTATGTTTTTTCCTTATAAACAAAATAAATATCTATTTTCTATACAATGTCACTCTAACTGAAATTGAAATCAATATCAAACCTTTGTTATTTTCCAACCTACCTCACTAAAACTGAAAAACAACCAACCATCCATTCATAATCAAATTATAATATTAATAAGATCAAGCAATAAATTGTAATATTTAATATTTTATGACAAAACCGAATACAAAATTAAATAGGTTGATCAACAATAATATTTAGATAATTATTATTGTGTGATTTATCCATATATTTTTTAATATTAAGTTACAAATTGGGGTAGAAAAGATTTTGTTTTTTTTTTTTTGTGTGATCAATCACTGAAGATAATATTATTATTTATCTGTATCTTCCTCAATTACATTATGTTAAATTTCAATCACACAATTTTGTTTTAAGAGATAACAGATTATATAACTAATTGAATAACACATAAAATAAAATAATATCAAAATAATAATAATATCAATAATATTAAATAGAAACCTTATAAAATAGAATTATCAATCAATCAATCAAATAAATCAAAATCAATCAATTAAACAATCTACATTGTTATAAAAAAATAATATCTTTTGAAAAAAAATCGGTTGATGTGTATACATACGAAAGATTAATAATCTTACTGGTAACCATCACAGATATAAAAATATTAAAGTCAGTACCTGATTATTAATCTACTGACTATCATTATAATTATTTAACATATGGTACTTAACATTCAATATCATCATCACCATCAGCATCATCATCATCTTCAATTAACATCACAAACAATATTTCAAAAATACAAAACTTCATCATAATAAAACTCTCCAATAAAACAATTGATATCATATTTTTGTAAATTTAATTAAACCTTGTTTGTGCTTTAAATCAAAAATATTTAATCAACATATTTAAATTTCATTCATTAATTCATTCAATCAAGTTCTTTTATTTATTTAAATTATTTATTAACTTTACTCTTCTTTTACTTTTTCTTTTTTATTTTTAGAATCAATATTTAATTTCTATCTATTAATTATTATATATATATAAATATATTTAAACTTTTATTCAAATTACCAATTTTTTATATATTTAAAAAATTGATCTGTGTAAAAGTATTAATTACCTATTATTATAATTCTCTATTTATATAAATTTACAAATTTCCATAGAAATATTTATTTTTTTCTGATTAGTTTGTTCATTCTTTTAAGTTTAAAAGAAAAACCAACGAAATACTTCAAAGACAACAACCTGGAAGATCCAACAAAGAGTAAAACAAAATTGGCGTTTTGGTTGAATTTTATATTTCCAATGCTAGGCAGTTCATCTAGTAAAATGACAATTCCAGATACAATGAAGGGTCCCATTTCATATCCTAACGAAACCATTGGTGAGAAGAAAGAGTATATGAATGTCAAAGAATCATCATCGTCATCCACAACAACAACAGGCTCATCATCGTCATCGTCCTCCTCAAGTTCCTCCTCCAACATCGCTTCGACATACTATGGCAAATTCCCTTACGAAATAATCAGAATCGTTGGGCAAGGTACATTCGGAAAGGTCTACGAAGCAAAGAGTATAGAGAACAAAAGAGTTGCCATCAAAAAAGTTGAGAAATCAAGCCATTTCATCTCAAGAGAATACGATATCCTAAAGATCATTCACCATCCAAACTGTTTGAAAATTCTAGACATGTTTATTACAAATGAAGAAAATAAGAAAATGCAAGTAAGTTATTGTAAACTAGATCTAATAACAATAATAATTCATATGAATATTAATTAATGATTTTGATATTTCCCTAATAATAGAATTTAGTTTTTGATTTTATCCCATATACACTTGCAAGTCTATTAAAGAAGAAGTCATTGACACTCAATTTTATTAGAGTTCAATTCTACCAACTGTGTCTTGCTATTAAGCATATTCATTCAAAGAATATTTGTCATAGAGATATCACACCAAACAACATTCTTTTGAATCCAAAAGGTGAATTAGTATTGGCCGATTTCGGAAGTGCCAAGATTCTTGAACAAAATCATACCAGTATGTCATATATTTGCTCAAGATATTATAGAGCACCCGAATTATTGGTTGGTTGTCAGAATTATACCACTAAAATTGTATGTTGATTAAATTATAACAAACTTTACAATTATATACTCATTTTTCATATAAATTTTAAATAGGATATATGGTCAATTGGTTGTATATTAGCTGAAATGTTAATTGGAAAACCATTGTTCCCAGGAACAAACTCGGCGGATCAGTTGGCAAGAATTATCGAGGTGTTGGGAACTCCAACCTCTGAGGATATGGATTCAATGAAACCAAGCAAGAATCACTCTCTGCAGGTTCCATCGGTGTTACCGAAACTCTATGAGACATTTGCCAATGTCGAGGAGAAAGATGTCGTAGACTTGTTGGCCAAGATATTCATTTTCGATCCTACCAAGCGTGCTTCGATCGACGAGATCCTCGCACATCCATTCCTATTGAATGTCAATTTAAATAATCTAGATCAGTTCGAAGAGATGAAATGCTTCACCAAGGCATTGACAACATCGTCCACCAACCTCTTGGCAAATGGTTCGTCGTCGGTAACCACCGCATCCAACACAAACAACACCGCCAAGAATGACCATTCGCTCTCGAGAATGAACTCCAGTGTGGTGACAAGCAGCACCAATCTAATAAGTCTGAACACAAGTACCAATGCAACCAATGTGGCAGCCAGCAGCAACAAAACCACAGGTAGCGGTGTGTCTTCCTCGACATCCAACAACACCAACAACAATACTAATCTCATGAATAGTCTAAGCAACAGCAACAACAGTGTAATAAACACTCAACCACCATTGACAATTAACACAACATAAATTATAATGTTGTTTCAAAATTGCCAAAAACAAATTACACAAAACAACAACAACAAAAACAATAACAACATCCAGCTTTATCCAACCAAACATGATCAATAGAAATCAAACCATCTAACTTCAAATCAATCAATATATTTATATAGGATATATTGTTTTTGATTAAAAAAAAAACAAAACATGATAACGAATAATAATCTTAAAATCAAACCAGAATATTTTATTAATATTAATCCATTCACCTTTTTTCAACATATAAATAATAATAATCAAAAAAACACTTGACATATACAATAATAATATAGCTTAAAATATAAGATTCAAAATTTCTTTGACCGTGAACAAATTTGTATATAAAACAATAATAATTAAATAAACAAATATATAAAAAAAAAAATTTCAAATAGAATAATAGAACAATCAATTTAATCTATTAGGTGAGACTTAAGCTATTGTTTAGATGATAATCGGAGATGCTAAAGTTGATAACAAGTTCTAGGAATACCATTTCTTTTTTTCTAAACGAATTAATTGCAATACAATCATTTCTTTCATTGGTGTTGTTCCACTCAACTTCTTAAAGTATAGCAAACAATAATTTTAAATGGGTGTTTGTTTTGTTTAATAACTCTGTATTTATATCACCACACACACACACACACAATCAATGATAATAACAAAATAAATAAATGTGATCACAAAAATCAGAGTTAGTTTAACCTTTTTGTTGTTATTTGTGGGTGAATGATTTAATACGGTGGTGTTATATTGAAGTAGATTAATAAGGCGAGTATTTGTTCAACATAATGATGTCGTACGATTATATAATTACTCTATTTGCTATTTATGTTATTATATTTTCATGTATGTATGTTAGTTTTATTTATCTATTACAATACAGATATCAGGAGAGATCAAAAAGTGATATTTGTGATTAACCACCCATTTAAATTTAAATTTATTTTTGGCAAAAAAAAAAAAAAAAAAATTTAGCAAATTTAATAATAATCAACTTTGTTTTTAAGAGTGCACAACACTATTATCATTAATTAATCCAATCATCAATCATTCATTTAAAAAACACTAATTTAACAAAATCAAAAAAAAAATAATATATTATTGTTATTAAAGTCTTTCTTTTTCTTTTTCTTTTTTTGTCGGAAAATAACCAATTAGTTAATTAGCATTAGTTAGTAGTATTTCATAGTTTTTCAGTTTAGTTTAGATCAATCAGAGTAGAAATAGAATAGAATCTTTGACAAACAAAAATTTTTTAGTATTATCTAATTTTTGAAAATATGAGTTCAAGACCAACCAGACCTGGTGGTAAGAAACCATCGGCAGGCTCTGTTACGATCACAATGTCCGACTTTCAGACATATGAAATGCAGAGTCGGTCAGCGGAATGTCGCAAGTGGATCGAACAGATCGTAGGCGAAGAAATCGATAAGGACATGCATGTTGCCTTGAAAGACGGTGTTGTCCTATGCAAACTAGCCAACATAATCTTCCCAAACATCATTCCTCGTTATAACAAATCGCAAATCACCTTTAAGCTTATTGAGAATATCAATTCGTAAGTTGTTCACCCAGACAGTGGTTCGCTGACCATCAATCAACAAACACCACCACGGCAAATCCACTAATTAACCTATTCATCATAATAATAGATTCATTGCAGTTGTTAAGAGATTGGGTATAAACGAACATCAGATATTCATTGCAACCGATTTGATTGAGAATAAGAACATACAAAAGGTGATTGGAACGTTGAATACGATGGCAAATATATTGGTACAGAAAGGATTCCCTGTGAGATGGCCAACCATCGATGAGATCAATTTGGATGATAACAACGGTGCCGAACAGGTTGGCAGCCAACCGCAGAACAAGCAGACAACCACCATATCGTCGGCATCGTTGCCTTCCATCCAGTGGGACAGCTCGTTCATACTTCAGAGCGCGCCAAGTCAGTCTGCGTCTAGCTCTGCCAATAACACACCAACCAGAGCGGGAACAGCTGGTCGTTCCAACTCTGTATTCTCACCACCAAAATCAAACATCCTCTCACCGTCACCATCATCTTCCTCCAACACAACTAACAACAACAGCAACAGCAATAGTAATGTAATATCGAATGGAAATGGATCACAAAATGGTATTACAAATAGTCCATATCGTTCCAACTCTTTGAGTTCAGGTTCAGGTCAATCAGCTAAACCAAACATACTTCCAGGTTCACCGATCTATTCAAATCCAGTTCCAGCTAGTCAACAAGTTGCCGACTCACCAAAAACATCATCGATTTCACAACAAACCACTGCAACAGCGACTATCAACACATCTTCTCCATCACCTCCATCACACACACCAACAACAACAGTAACAACAACAGCAGCAGCAATACCACCAACACAATCAGTTTTAGAACAAAAAATGGAGAAATATCACAAGTTGGCGAGTGAATCAAAGGAATCTGTATCACCATTGCATTTTGCAGTGAGAGAAGCTGATGTCGATGCAGTGAATCATCTCACCAAATATAGCAAGGCAGTGACTGTCTATGGCAGAACACCACTTCACTTTGCAGTGTCATCGCAACGTCCAGAGTTGATCACCATTCTGACAGATGCAGGTGGCGACGTCAATGCACCCGACAAAGATGGAAACACTCCACTACATCTCGCTCTGCTTCATGGTGACTTCTTGACTATTGAGTCACTGGTGAAGCACGGCGCAGATGTAAACGCTGTCAACAACGATGATTCTACACCAATAATGATGGTATCACTCAATGGAGATGAGCGTATTGTCGATCTCCTACTGGGTGCAGGCGCCAACGTAAAGTCGGCCAACAAAAAAGGTAACACAGCACTACACTATGCAACACTGCGTGGTCACAAGAGAGTCGTTGACAAACTGCTGGAAGCTGGATCCGATGTGAACGCTGTCAATATGGATGGCGCCACTTCACTGCATGTCGCCGCCGAAGAGAACTTTGCTGGCATTGCAGAGTCGCTTGCCAACAGTGGTGCCGCAGTCGACTCGCAGCGACTCGACGGATGGACACCGCTATACACTGCCGCCTACAAAGGCAACTTGGAAACCGCTAAATCACTGCTGGAAAAGGGTGCGCGTGTTGACGATATCAATTTGGATGGCTGGACCCCGTTGCACGCTGCCTGTGCAGAGGGACACTTGGAGGTGGCACAAATGTTGATCCAAGTTGGCAAAGCCGACGTCAACAAACAGGATTCACAAGGAACTACTCCACTCTACCACAGCTGTGCATTTGGCAGTTTGGAACTCACTAAATATCTGTTGGAGCAAAAGGCCGATCCGGAACTGTCGAAACCCGGTGGATGGAAGCCGATTCACATTGCTTGCTACAACGAGAACGACGCTATCACCCGACACCTCGTGGACGAATCGGTCGATCTCAATGCAGGTAACAATGAAATCAAAGGATACGCTCCCATTCACATCTTGATATCCACTGAGGAGCCAAGACTGGCTATCATCGAGCTGCTGCTCAAGAAAAAGATTGATATCAACAAGAAGAACGTCAATGGAAGTACACCACTGCACTTGGCAGTGTTTTGGAATCATTTCAAGGTGTTGGAGCTGCTTTTGCGATACAATGCTTCGCTTGAGGAAAAGAATAACAAAGGTAGAACACCACTCAGTTTGGCATGTCACTATGGTAACGAAGAAGTCGCGCGATTCCTCGCAGAGAAAATGCAGATCGATCCGCGCAAACTAAAGATAAAGAATAACAAACAGAAAATTTTAGACATGGAAACTCCCAGTGCTCCACCTGCTCCACAGAATTAATCATTACAACAACAATAATCCAACAATAATCAAAACACAACAAAATCAAAATTCAAGAATGAATTATTAACTAACCCGGTTCTTTTTTCCCTATCTCCAATCAATCAATCAACAAACGAAAGATTTACATCATAAATACCAAAATTGATTGTTGTAAACAAAATCAGACAATAACATATCATCATTGGTATTATATAATTATGGCAACAATACAACCATCAGCATCATCAATTATTTATTTATATATCTTAAACATATATATCTATATATATATATAATCAACAAACAACCACCCCCATTTGTTTGAGCCAACCATAAAGCATAGAGTTGGGAAAAAACAAATCTTAATATAATAAATTGTATTATTTTATGTATAAATTTTTCTTTATCTTTACAATATAAGGTGATTTCACTCATCAATTACAAGATTGATTAGATTTTCAAACTTATTTGAAGAGAGATGTTGCATGACTATCTATATATATTAAGCGGAATACCTTGTGGAAATTTCCACACAATATAATTTTATATTTTATTTGTTACATTTACTTTTTATCTAAGTATGAAAATAACATAATGTTATTATTATTATTATTATTATTTCATAACCACATTATTTATATAAATATAATGAACATGTGATAATTAAAACTCACAGTACCACACCTTCATCATCATCATTGAAAATCATAATTATTGCATTAAGAAGAGAATATCGCACAAACCACACTTTATGATCATACTCATATGGTTTTTAGAAAAAAATCAACATCATTCATTATTATGTTGTTTACTTTTGTGTTGTTGTAACTTTGTTTATGTTTTATTTGTTGTTTTGAAGTTAATGTTTTGATTCAGTTCGTAGTAGTAGTAGTAATATGAATATCATTGTACAATGATATCAAGAAAATCAATGATGAAAGAGTAAATAAGAGTGTCATTGTGAAGCGAATTATAATGGAAAAAGTATTATAAAAACGTTGATACACCTGACTCATCTTCACTTTACTATCATTAATGGGTCTTGAGAGTGTAATCATTATGTTGGGTAACAAAGTACATATACATAATTGGGGTGGGCTATCAATAATATATAAATTATTTATTTACAAATGATTAACTATCTACACATTTCCATCATTCCTTCCTCTCACTCTTTTTTTTTATTCTTTCTTTATTACCACTTATAAATAGAAGCTATTGAATTTGATCAAAATCAATAAGAATAAAAGTCAATACTAACTAAATAGTTCTTCTTATTCTAACTATCGAAACAACAAATCTTTAGATATATATATATTATACATATAAATAAATAAATAAAAAAAGATGAGATTATTATTTAAAATAGTTTCCATCTTGTTGATAGTTTCAGTTGCCTATGGAACTGAATGGTCTGCAGGTATGTTCAAAGTCAAAATAATATTGCTGTAACAAAAAAAAAAACAATAAAAAAAAAAAAGATTTTACTAATAATCATCATTATTTTTATTTATCATTTTCATCTCAAAGATGCATCATGTAGTACTCTTCTGTGTCAATACTATCAAAAATGTATTGAAATCAATGGAGTTGCTCAGTGTATTGACCAAACTAGCTATGTCCCATATATCAGTCCATGTATAAGATACTCTATTAGTTGTACCGACAATAAAGTATGTATAGACGACCACGGAATTCCATTGTGCGTTCTCACCGGACCAACTCCAATCACACCGTGTGCTCTCGTACAATGTCAGCCAGGTACCTTCTGTCAAACTAACGCCAACCATGTTACTAACTGTACAACCACCCCAATTACATCGTCCAACCCATGTGACAGAGTACTGTGCCAGACCGACATGAAGTGTATCGTTCAAAACGGTTCACCAGTCTGTATCAAATCAAGTCCCCCAGTCGATGCATGCACTGGTTTCACATGTCTCGGTGGTTTGCAATGTAAAGTCATCAACAACGTCCCAACTTGCGTGCCAGTCACACCACCAATCGACCAATGTACCAACTACCCTTGTAATGACGGATTCCGTTGCGTCGTCATCAACAACGTTCCCACTTGCATTCCAAACTCTGGTAGTCCAACCTGCAACGGACAGGTTTGTGCCCCCGGAACTCTGTGTGCTGACGTCAACGGACTCTTCTCGTGTGTACCATACCAAATTGTCTCTGGTCTTCAACCAATTCCAACCAGCTGCAGTGCCACCTCCTGTAAGATTGGATACAAGTGTGTATTGGTCAACTCCATTCCAACCTGTGTTAAGATCAACGGTCCCTCAGGTCCAATATGTGGATTACAACATTGCGAGCTCGACGAATTCTGTATCTCAATCAACGGTCATCCACAGTGTATCTCCAACTCGACCGGTCCACTCGATAAATGTCCAACTGTAGTGTGTCTCGACGGTTTCAGCTGTATCGCTATCAACAATGTACCAACATGTGTTCCACAAGATCAACTTACCTTGTGCGGCGATAGGATTTGTCCATTCGATAAGATCTGTGCCAATTTCAATGGTAACCGTACCTGTATCAAGCTATCGGATTTGATTAATCCACCAACCACCGGTGCCACCTGCGGTATCTCCAGATGTCAAGTCGGATTCAAATGTGTCTTGGTAAACAGCATTCCAACCTGTGTTGCTGAGTCTCCAGCATCCTGTGGAAACCAAGTATGCGATCCAGTCCGTGAAGTCTGTGCCAACTTTAATGGTAAACATATTTGTATACCACGTACCACCATTACCTCTGGACACATTACCTCTGGACACATTACCTCTGGACACATCACCTCTGGACACATCTCTTCTGGACCAATCACCTCTGGACCAATCACTGGTTCTGGAACTCTAGGTGGTGTCAGCGTCACTCAATGTGGAAACCAAAAATGTCTCTTTGGATTCCAATGCCTCTCTCTCAATGGAGTTCCAACTTGTGTGCCACCATCTCAAGCAACCGATCCTCTTTGTGGAGGTAGATTATGTCCAGTCGGCCAAATCTGTCTAAACATCAATAATATCAAGCGTTGTGCACCATTCAAGGCACTGTTAACCAAGCAAGATTAAAACAAATAAAATTTTATGTATATAAAAAAGAAATTACACAATTTGAAAAAGTTACATTACATTTTTTTGTTATTTTTATTTTATTTTTAAAAGGAGAGGGATGAATGAATAAATAAATAAATATTATCCATTATTATTTATTTTGATAGTATAGTAATATTATATTATATTTTTTTAAATTACACGGTGTGGACCAAATACTTCATAATGGATATTGGAGACTGCTACACCATTTTCAGTGAGTTGCTTTGCGACTGCTTGCATGAATGGAACTGGTCCGCAGAAATAGTAATGAACGTTTGTGTCTTTCAACTGGTTGGCCAAAACCTTTTGAATATCCATAATTCCTTCGTGAATTTTGGTGGCAAATGGACAACCGCTGCTTGGCGATGGCTTGGTCAAGAAAGTATGGCTTGAGAATCCTGGAAGAGTGCTTCCTGTTTCGACAACTTCTTTTTCAAAGGCAAGTGATTGTGCGTCACGTGCAGAGTGCAACCAGGTTACCTTTCCTTGGTGTCCGTTCTCTTTGAGGCCATGGAGCATCGAGAGCATTGGGGTCTGACCGACACCACCAGAGATTAAAGTAACAGGAGTATTGGTGTCGAGATCCTTGGTGGAATTGAAGAAGAAGTCACCGTGTGGTGGATAGACATTGATGGTATCTCCAACCTTGAAGGTATTGTGCAACAATGATGAAACACTTCCAAGCTCTTCTCTCTTGACTGCAATTCTGTAGTATTGACCGTTTGGCTCGGTGGTTAGTGAGTACTGACGGATACATTGGTTCTTTAGTGATGGATGTTCGATGTGGATACTCAAGTATTGACCTGGTTCGTACTTGGCAACTGGTTTGGCATCGACTGGCTCCAATTTGAAACTGGAGATAACGTTGGACTGTGGAACGATCTCGGTGATCTTGAACTCACGAAGTCCACGCCAACCACCCTCTACAGAGGCGCTCTGATCGTAGATTTCCTTCTCACGTTGGATAAAGATATCGGCGAGAACTCCGTAGGCAGCAGCCCAGGCGTCGATCACTTCCTTTGGTGGAGCTAACAGCTCATCGATAGTGGCCAAGAGATTCTCACCGACGATACTGTATTGCTCTGGCTTGATGTTCAAGGAGCAGTGCTTTTGGGCGATCTTTTCGACGGCTGGCAAAAGAGGAGCGAGATTATCGATGTTCTGGGCATAGGCGCAGACCGCACCAAAGAGGGCTTCACTCTGGGCGTTGCTTCTTTGGTTGGCTTCATTGAACACATTCTTTAGCTCTGGGTTGTTTCCAAGCATTCTGGCATAGAAGTGCTGGGTCAACTTGCTTCCAGTGCCTGCCAATGCTGGGATTGTAGATTTTACAATTTCAATTGTTTTAGCATCTAATTCTACCATTTTACAATTTTTTTTTATAAGTTGATATTATTTATGTATTTATATATTTATAGTATTTATATGAATTTATTTGTAAAATTTTTTTTATTTTTAACTTGTCGATATCGAAATAAAATATTGTATCAAAACTGATTCTGAATGTGGATAAATAGCGATCCAAAAAATAAATCAAAAAAAAATAGTTGATGCAATTTGTGGTACTTCACCCTGTTTAGCAGTGAAAAATGACTCTGAGAAATGTGGGTAGTTAGATAACTTTATCGCCAGATAGGTCACCAAAATAAGACAAAAATCTATGAAAAACACCAAACCCCTATTTTTTTTGTTAAAAAAAAATGATAAAAAAAAAAAAAGAAAAAATCTTTGAAAAAAACACAATCTTGTTCTTTTTTGAAGATTCAAATTCATATTGGTGATCAGTCCATAAACTTGTGGTTTTTGGACAAGACAACAGAAAAACTAAAATTGGTTCACAATTATGTAATCAAAAACGAATAAAATCAAGACTTTAAAAACAACTAAATACGTCATTGTTATTTAAAAAAAATTAATTTTTTATTTAAATCGAAAAAGTAACGTTTAATAAATAAAAACCTTTAAAATATATTTTAATTAATAACATTTTCGATATAATTACAAATATTCCAATTGTATATTTTATTATCTATTGGTAAACAATATTTTTATTTTATAGATGTTGTGTGTTTTTGATTTATTATAGTATTTGTTATTACATTGGAGTGAATACAACATAGGTATCATCATAGGCATTGTTACTGAACCACAAAGCATCACCATTGCATTCAGCAATGAGGTAACCACGTCCGTTTCTGACCTTGTACATGTAACGTTTGTTACCATTATCTTCCAATGCATATTGAGATGGGATCAATGTTTGTTCAGGAGGATAAGTGGTTGCACAATCAGAGGCAACGGTGTTCCATCCTCTGGCTATACCATTGACATCCATATCCAAGATTTGGAGACCTCTTCTTGTCATTGCAAAATTACCAGAGACGATATCGATCAACGACATGATCAGATCTGCAAGCCATACGCTTCCATTTGGTGCACTACCGTAGGTCCACTTGGCATCACTTGGACATTGGTAGTCTTCTCTATTGGTCTCGAGGGAGATTGGACGTGAGATATCGATTGTATTGGCTGTTCTAGTAGCAGTTGCAACGGCCAACTTGATTGTATCTTGGTTCCACTTGTTGTCTTGTTTTACTTGTCTCCAACTCTTGAAGTATAACTTTGATTGGTACCAATAGTTGCCGCATTTCTTGACGATACGCATATTGGTATTTTGATTTCTACCCAAGTAATAGTTTCTTTCGTCAAGGCCACGAATAGTATACAATGTTCCTGGAGGTGGTGATACTTAATAAAAGTTGTTAATACACAAAAAAATAATATTTAAATTGCTGAAAACATACATGGAGCCCAGACAGTAGCACCTTTTCCATCAGCAAAAATGTCAAAGTCTTCACCTTCCTCTTCTGGTGATTGAACGTAGGTACCATTGAAGTTTACAGGTTCCATTGGCTCGGTGGTATAATGTTCTTTCTTCCATGATGCTTCAATATCACGCTTAGCTCCTGGTTTTCTTGAATAAGATGTGAGTGTGTTGGATGTAACAATTGGACATTCAGAGTTATGAGTGGTATCTCGGCCATGATTAGCAACTTCATGTGGTAATTCAACAAAATCTTCAGACTTGGATATAACCATACTTGATAAACATAATGCTACCAAGAAAATGGCACATTTTTTTATAAAATATAGACATTTGTTTTTATATATTTGTAAAGTAATGATAATGAAGTTTGAAGTTGCCTGTATTTATAGATAAAACTTTTTGTTTTTTCGAATTAAACTCATGCTTTGTATTTTAGTTATTATTAATTGGAAATGGGTGAACGATTTTTTGTAATCAATTCCACTTTGTTTATTGCTTAACGGTACATTAGACTCAAAATAAATACTTGTAGATTGACCATTTTTCTTTGAAGTGCACATCACCCTCTCCAAAAACAAACCATTAGATTTTTTGTTTGTTTTAATATCATCAAAACACTATTTTAATTTTTTTGCCTTATTAATTAAAGTTAATACAAACCGAAACCGGCTCCCAACCAAGAGCAAGTTTGTTTAAACTAGCTGGTATGAAAGATTAAAATTAATTAATTAATTACTTTTTTTTTTTTTTTTTTTTTGAGATTTTGAAGATTTTTTTATCGATCTACAACAGTTGAATGAGCTAGTTACAAATTACCTTGATCATTCTATTATTTTTAAACCAAAAGAAGATAATGCAAAGTAAAATTTTGAAAAATAATCAATTTTTTATCTTATTTTTATTTATTTGAACCGAAGGTGAAGTTGCAATCGGGTTACGGAACTTTAACAATTTCAGAATAATAAATAAAATAATCAAAAACAAAAAAAACAAAAAAAATAAAATGAAGAATAAAATAAAAATTGTTTTCAAATTGTAAAGATCATACTTCTCTAATATTTATTTATCTTGAATTTTTAATTTTATTATTTAAGAAAATACTTTATTGTTTGTTTTTTTTATATAATCATTCGATACCTTTCATTTTAATTTACAAAGTTAATGGTTATCTTTATAAATTATATGGAAGTTGTTTTTGGAAGTTTCTAAAGTATGTTAGGAAAAAATAAAAAAATTTTAAAAGTAATGAATATCATTATTAAAAAAATAAAATTTGATTAGCTTCAAGTTTGAAAAAGATATCAAAAAAATTTGTTCCTAACCTTTCCTAAGATTTTATATGGAGCACTATATAAAATGTAGGGATATCGGTGCTAACATTACTTAGAAACTCCTAATTACCTACATATGTGTCCAATAGTCAAATTTTTATTCCAATTTTTTATTTAAAACCCCACACCAAAATTTAATTAATTAAAGAAACAACCTCGAAGAACCTGTTCCTGTAAGAGATGAGGTACAACTAAATATAATTTAATAAAAAGAGACTAAGACAAAGAAACTAATTAAAAAAATGAAGTTAAATATACAAATTTATTTATGATATTATTTTACTAATAGTAAAATAAAAATTAAGAATTGTAACAGTTCCCTAACCCCAATTCTATAACTGTAATCATAGAGTTAAAGAATTATTACACCTAGTTTCTTATTGGTCACCACACACAATAAATTGATTTTATTCTTTTTTTTTAATAAATTTGGTTATTTTTGAACTATTTATATATCTTAGAATGAAAAAGAAATTTTATTGTTCTTTGTAAAATGATCTGAATATATATTTTACAAACTTATTTTTGTTTATGAACTTTACAATTGTTTTTTTTATTTTATTGCATTACATGAAATCATTAAAGCAATGAAGTTAGTAAAACAAAAAAAAAAAATTTGCATGAATCCGCTTTGGTTGAAGTAACAAATATTATAAAGGAATTTTTTTTATTTTTTGTTTAGACTTATTGTTGATAAATAAGCAGCAGCTCTTTCCTTTACACTTTTACCTATGCTACTACTATCAATACTATTATTATTGATAATAATTTTAGTACTGACTTTAGTATTACTTTGAGGGACAACAGTCTTTCGAATATTGTTGCTATAATTATTTATATTATTATTGTTATTAGGTTTTGAATAATTATTATTACTTTCTTTTAACAATATACCAGTCTTTTTAAGTTGAACATTGAAATTATTAATATTACTATTAGTGGTTATTGATGTTTCTTTCGGACTATTGTTTGTTTTTTTTAGAGTATGTTGTGTAGTTGATTTATTTATTGATTGAAATTCCATTATTTTGTCTTTTCTTTCCTTTTCCATCTTACTAATTGATGATCTTAAGGATTCATCATCCCTTGATTGAATAGAATAACTTATTTCCTCCATAAAAGAAGAATTTGGAAGAATATCTGTTTGAAAAGATGTTGTACCCTCATAGTTTACTCTAAGCATTCCCATGATCTTGTTTGGTTGAATAATATGTTTAGTTAATTGTTCATAATGATTATGAGAGACCATAGTATTATAAATACTACCTCTCTTCTTCACTCCATATGAAAGTTTTAACTTGTCCAGTTTCGCCTTCTCTTCTGTAATCAATCTAGATGAAACTGAGATTAGATTTAGTGCCTCCACACTATTTTGTAATGCCATTAGTGTTTCTTCGATATTTTCATCGTTCAATGATTGGATATCCATCTTTACAAAGTCTTCGGCTTTCTGCATGAGATTGATAAGTGGACTAAGATAGCTGGTTTTAGACTGTTCAATAATGATCAACTTTTCCAATGTAATGAATGCATGGAAGATTGCATCTAATCGCATTTGACTCTCACCTTCAGGTAAATCTAATAGTTGTGTCTTTAAATTGGCAATGGTAATTAGCGATTGGCCAATATATGAAATTGAATTTCGAATATTTGCAAACTTTCCATTCAATGGGTTTACCAATTCAGAATTTAAGTATTCATTTAGAGCTATTTCATCAAAAGGATTTGAAATAGTTGTCGAAAAGATACTCTTAATCTTGTCTAAACCAAAGACGATACGGCTCTCTAGCAGTCTTCCTTGAATCTCTTTCCAGTTCTCTAGAAGAGTATCGTCGACGGCTTTAGCACTTTCTGCAATGTTCAAAAGGATGTTGTTAAAGTCGGTGAACTTAACTTGGACATTTTGAAAGACTGAGCTGTCTTTGTCCATGTTGGACAAGACATATAAACCAAATTGTAGGAATTTAATTAAAAGAGTACCTGCTTCAAATAACTCGTTCTTAATAGATGATCTATGGTTGGAGATATTTATCATTTCCAGCTTCAATGTTTGGTAGAGAGGAAAGTGGTCATACCCAGTTCTATTTATAAGAAAGTTTAGATTGGCATCGGCAGTATTTGAAAGTATATTCTGAAATTTTGTGGCTTCTTCCTTGGTACGATTGATATCACCAATGATTTTATTCAGTTTGTTGGCTATTGAGTCAGTTGAAATTTTACTGTGGCACTTAGTAATTGATTGATTAGAGAAGATGATTTCCTTGACAAGACCATCCACCATTGCCATTCCTTTTGATATAAGATTAATTATCTTAGAGATATCTTCAACTGAATTTTCAATATAATTGATGAATGTACTATTGCTTATATTGAACTTTCCACACAGGTATGCAGAGTCATATTCTACCAATATAAACTTTCTTAGATATTGCAAATCCGATGATTTTGTAACAATGGACATTTGATTTCCAGATTCTTCACTTAGACTCTTTAAAATATGATCTGGAATTGACAGACAAAGATTGAAAGAATGGTTCTCATCAACTTCCACATATTGACCAGTATGGACATCTTGATCTTGAGCGCCATCAACAGTTTGATTAATTGAATCTGAAAAAAAATCAAATTCAAACATTTTTAGATAAAAAATATATCTATTTTATATATTAAATAGGTAAAATCGGTATTAACTAATTGAGTACTATTAAAAATATGTTTTATATGGTATAAAAAAATTAAAAATGATCACAATTTACTGTTTATTGATTATCAATACTACATAAAAAAACACAGAAAAAATTAAATTTTTAGGATTTTACATGAAAAAATTAAATTTATAATTTCTATTCTACAAAAAAACAAAAAAAAAAAAATCAAAAATCTAGATCTAAGAATTGTGGGTTTCAATGTTTTAGGTTAATAAAATTAAAAATTTAATTTTTTTAAATTTTATGATTTATTTTAAATTCAGAGACTCGAGGATGACATAAAAACAGAACAAAAAATTAAAATATCAATTATATTCATATTTTTTATTTATTTTTTATATATATATTTATAAACTCTTTATATTATTTTATAATTTTATACTTTTAAAAAATTAAATGGATTTTGACCCACAAGCATTTGAACATTATTTGAATAATAATAATAATGACCAAAACAATAATAATAACAATGATTTGGTAATTCAATTAAGTGCTCAAGATAGAATTGTCTTAAAAGATATGCATAAGACATTAATTCGTGAGAACATTACGAAAATGTCAAATGTATTTGTATTTTTGGAGGAGGTTGAGATTGGTGTCTACAATATCCTCAAATATACACCACCCAACGTAAAGGATAACCCTTTGTTCCAAAATGAATTGAATCCAGCCATGAGAAAGGCATTGGTTCAGAATATACAAATTCTCAATTCGTTCCAGGCTCTCATCAGTTCATTGGGTTCCATCTCGATCATCTTAAGAAAAGGAGCAGAGGTTGTCGACCGAAACAAGGGAAAGGGTGAATGTGTTGCCATTGCTGCCTCCAACATGAAGAATTCCTTTACAAAATTGGATGAAATCAAAGAGAAACTTAAGATTTTTGATATCGCCGTTTTGGAAACATTTGACAAGAATGCTGAAACCATTATGAATTTGGCTGGTCCTGATGTTGCAGCCAGCTGGGTTAACGAAGTGGCCAAGGAGAACGAGATAATTGACCTACTCAGAAGAAAAATTGAAACCATTGAAACTGAGAAATCCGTCATCATTGGAGAGATCCAAAGTTTGAATGAATACCTCATTTCATTGGCTGGTGTAGTAAATAGACAACAAGAGTTTGTAAACTCAATGGTTTCTCAACTATCATCTTTGCAAGCAGATATCAATGTATCAAATGATAAAATGAACAGTATTCCAGAGACTATCAAAATAACGGAGACACACACTTCAAGAGGTGGTTGGTTTTTCCGTAGACGTTCACACACTACCACAGTAGTAAAAGATGTTCGTAATCCAAATAGAGATGCTGACAGAGCATTCCATCAAGAGGTTATCAATAGTAAGGTGCAATCATTTAATCATATTTCAGACTCAAGAGAGAGAGCAAACAAACAACAATTAGCTTTTGAAAAGGATAAATCAGACATCACCAACAGAATTACCTTCAAGAGAGAACAATTGAAACAATATCTCGAAGGTGAGAAATTCAAACAAGTTTGTGAAGCTCTCTCACAGATTAATGAGTGCAATAAAAAAATTCAAAAAGTGTTGGAGGAATCAAGAAAAAGTTGAAAACCAAACTGGTCTAAGAGGTGATGTCTTAGTTAATTTCTTGGCTGAGACCAGAAGTTTTATTAAGGCTTCAAAGAGTGGCGCAACCGCTGTTACTCCAATCATTGGTTTCATTGATAACGTCCAATCACAATTCTTGATTGACTTCCAAATGTTTGAATCTCAATCTAAGAAACCAGAGGTTGAAAGAGATATCAAGGAGATCTATGCTGCTGGAAAATCAATGCTCTGTGAAATTGGTCTTTTGGATGCATGTATTAAGTATTTGCCTCAAATATCAGAATCATCAGAAAAGAGAATGAAAATGGTGGAGGATATTAAAAATGGAAATCTGTTGGGAAACTAAAAACAAGTATGTCATTGCGAAATAGTATTATTACATTCTAGTATCAAACCCTTCATAAAATAAAAAATTATAATAAAAACAATTTAGTCATTATTTAAATATACTCTACATATCATCAAAAGACAATTTTTTTTTTACAGATATTCTTTTTATAAGTTTAATAAATCAAATAAAGTTTTAATTTTTTGGGCATTGAAATACACAGAGTTCTCTTCGATGTCATTATTCTAACAGTTGTTTTTTTTTTTTCGATAGAATGCAAGATGAATTTACAATTAGTACTACTACACTCTTAGAAAGAGTTAAAGAAATATTAAGATATATTAACAAACGCGAAATGTTATTGTTTATATTTTATATATTAAATTCATTAAAAACTTTTTATTTCATTTCTATATTAATAGTCTCGAATCAATACCACAAGAGATTACTATTTAAAAAAAAAAAAATTGATAAAAAAATTAAAAAAAAAAAAATTAAAACAATGACTAAATTCAAATGGTTCGGAATCGATTTTAATCATTCAGTGATATTTATAATCGATTTCTTTTTACACCCTATTATTTATTCATGAAATCAGCATCTCCAATTTTCTATTTGTTGATTTATTTTTTTGAATTTTTTTGTAATTTTTTTGAAAATTTTTTTTTTGTTCAGTTCACTTCACAATCAATCAATCAAAAAATTTATTTTTAATTATTTTTTTTAATTATTTTGCTTGTAGTTTGTTTTTTTTTTTTACATCATTAAATATCTATTTTATTTATTTATTATATAAATATATATATACAGTTTTTATTAATTCTTCACCAAGTTTCTTTCATCTACACATATAACAATTATTAAGTAATATCATGGTATTAGTAAGAGAATTTCGTGTAATTTTACCATTGACCGTTGAGGAGTATCGTGTTGGTCAATTATTTTCGGTTGCCAAGACCAGTCAACAAGAGACTTCAGGTGGTGAAGGTGTAGAAGTACTAAAGAATGAGCCATACAAGGACGATCAAAATGAAGGTCAATACACTGAGAAAATCTACCATTTGGGAGCGTATGTTTTTTTATTTAACTTTATTCTTACAAACCATTATTCAAATAATAATAATAATAATAATTTATAGTCGTTTACCAGGTTGGATCAGAGCATTGATTCCATCGAGTGCATTGAAATTAGAAGAGAAGGCATGGAATGCTTACCCATATTGCAAAACCGTTTTGAAATCACCATTCTTGGGTGAGAAATTCACTTTTATCATTGAATCACGTCATGCTCAAGACAATGGAACTCAAGAAAATGTAGATATTTTTAATCACCTTACACCCACACCAACCAACATTCATTAACCAATATAATGATCATTCTATATATAGATTCACAACCTCCCAGAAAAGGATTTAAAAAATAGAGAAGTAGAGTTTGTTGATATCACCAATCCAGTAGACAAAAAAGAGTACAAGCCAGAGGAAGACCCAACTTTGGTTAGATCTGAAAAAGCAAATCGTGGTCCATTAAAGCATGGTTCTTGGAGAGTAAGTAGTAATTATAGCTAATTATCAACAAGAAGAAATGTTAACAATGAACTTGACTTACTTATTCATTTCAATTCGATATCGAATTTCTAGAATGAAACTGAACCAATTATGTGTTGTTATAAATTAGTGACTGTAGAGTTTAGATGGTTCGGATTCCAGGGCAAGGTAGAGAACTTTATGATGAAGATTGAGCGTGATCTCTTTATGAAGTTCCATCGTCAAGTATATTGTTGGATGGACGAGTGGTTCGGTTGGACAATGGAAGATGTTAGACAGTTTGAGGCAAAGACCAAAGAGAATCTCGACAAGAAATTGGCATCTGGAGAGACCGATCCAAATGCTTCAAAGATTTCTGATTAAAATTTTATTTATTTTATTCTATTATAATATTAATAATAATAATATTAAAAAAAATGATAAATAAAATATTATAAAACTAAAATCATTTTGAATAAAAAAAGATATCACAAAAGAGTTTGTTATTGTTTTTTATTTTATAGTTAGTTGATTTATCTTTATAAAAACAATAATTCGATTCTATTCTATGATGTTGTTTTATTATTATAGAATATGTTGTCCAGCATTTCCAGTCATTGAGAAATAGTTTGTGGGAATGTTGTCGAGTGATGATCTTGGTCGTTTCTGACCTACGGAATCGGATGACGATGAAGGATCGATTGGTGTGCTGTTGCTTGAAAGAGGGGTGTGCGGTTGTTGTGGTGGACTGAAAACCACTGCTGCTGGACTAGTATCTGGCGAGGAAACAGTTGGAACTGTGTTGTTTGTAGATGGTGGTGATAGTGCAATGTTATTATTCTCCAACTTTAATTCTATAAATAGTAATTTAAAATTTATTAATTTACAATCTCTATAGCAATAAATATCTCTAGTTTACTTACTTTTTGAATTATTTTCTAAATCGATTTGTGATGGTGATGATATATTTGAACTACTATTGCTAATATTATTATTGTTGTTGTTGTTGTTATTATTCGATACATTTGTTATACTATAATTATAAGAAGTTGAATTTTCTTTGGCAACGATAGACAATGAATCGGTTGTTGGAAAAATTGTATTGAAAATGGTAGATGGTTCGCTCGATGATGATTGTTGTACGACTACGACTGTGTCCATATCGCTTAGTAGGTCACCAACGGTCTTTGTGTATGAGAGATCGTTACCAAGTTGGTCACGTAGTCTCGCGGTGCCAAGATTCGATTTTGAAAGAGGATTGTTGCCGATTTTGCTGGAACCAAACAATCCGTTGAATTCCGATGATATCTTTTGTTTGAGTTCCAAAATTTTGAGGGTGGTCGCTACGAAAACTGTAAATTTAAACTCCTCAGAGACAATCTGGAGTTTGATGTGTGGATAGAGTTTGTTTAGATGTTGCTGTGCAATCGAATGGCTATTGCTGTTGCTGTTGCTGTTGATCGTAGTTGCTGGCAAAAGTTGGTTTACTGCTTGTGAAAAGGTTTTGAAAGAAGCTGTAGATGCTGGATTGGTTGTGGTTGTCACTGTAACTGGTGATGTCGAATTATTTGTTTTACTGAGGAGTGGATGTTGTTGTTGTTGTTGTGGTTGGTTTGATGTGGAAATGTTGGTAAGTGACGATGTTGAACTGGACAGAGATGTCGAGGTTGAGGTGGTAGGTGATAGAGGTGTGGCGAGTAGTGGTGAGGGTTGTGGTGATTGATAGTGGAAATTGGTGGATGGCGACGATAGTAAACTTGGTGTGGAAGACGATGACCCTGGAGGTGTGTTATATACAGTGTTGTTGTTATTGTTATTGTTGGTCATCGTTGAACAACTACTAGTAATTTGATTATTACTGGTTAGAGCAGAGGAAGAGCTTGGTGGTTGTGGTTGTGGTGGTGAAGACATGCTTGTCAGTGGCGAAGAAATGCTTGTTAGTGGCGAAGTTACAGTTGATGTTGAGGTCGATGTTGTTGTAATGACATTTTTTGGTATTGTAGTTGTGATTTCCTCACTCTTTAGCAAACTACTGCTATTATTAGTGTTGGTATCAAAAGCAATTGGTGAAGATGGATTCGAATAGTGCATCATCAAGTCCGAGCTGGACAAAGATGTATTGAAAAGTAAAAGATTGGGAGTTCCTATATTATCTAAATATTATGTAATTTTTGAATGATTCCATAAGTTATTTATTACTCTGGAGGTGAGATGAAGTTGTTTCCTATGTAAAACTTACCAAAAAAGTCATCTTTCATCATTGAGGTTGTCGGTGTTGATACTGCTGGAGGTGTTGCTGGGAAATTGATCATGTTACTAGTGTTAATGGTCAGTTGGGGTGTCATACTGCCACCATCTACCAGTGAGCTACAATCACTGTTACTTGATGATGATGAATGAGAATTTGCAGTAGTAGTAGCAGGCAAAGTTGATGAAATCATCTTTTTTAATTTTTTTTTTTGTTTTTGTACTTTGATGATTAACTACTGCTACTACCACTTCTTCTTCTACTTCTTTTTATTTTCTTTGCTATTTATATAATATCTAATGATCTATCTGTGTGAATATTGATTCTAAATACTAATTAATCTATTACAATTCTATTCTTTTCTTCTCTTTTCTTTTCTTTTTATTGATTTTCTAAACTAACTAAATTGTTTGATTGACTAGTTGATTTATGATGATTTGGTTTTTCAAGGTACTGAACTAAACAAAGTAATTGTTGTTTTGATTATTGTTAGTGAGTTAAATGAGAATGAGATTTGATATGTAATTTGAAAGTGGGTTGTGTGATCGTAGTAGTGTTGGTTGTGGGCGTTTTCGAAGTTACTATATTTGTTTTGAGTAAATAAATAATTTTTATGTTGTGTTGATTTTTTTTTTTTTTAATAATTAATTATCAATTAATTTTATCTTTGGACAGCTGTAATTATTGATTGACTTGTTTTAGTTTGTTTATTATTTTTGGATCGATCGAATTAATATTTAGTGATTGGTTTGATTGACGGATGAACAAAAAAAAAAGTAGAAAAAAAAACTACAAAAGATATTAGAAAAATTTTTTTAAAAAATGACTTTTCATGATCATTTTGTTTGAAAATTTAGAGTTTTTTATGAAAAAAAACTTGGTAAACCTCATTAGTTATTTAGTGGGCTTTTGCCCCACCAATCTTGAATGTGGGGTATAAAAGTGTGTCTTTCAATGTCAAACCACTAACAAAAACAATATTTTTTGCCTCATAGAAAAAAAAGTAAAAAACAAAAATCTTTGTGTATTTTTGTACAATTTGGAACAACCTATTTTTTATATTAATAAAACAAATAAATTTGTTGACCGATATTAGATAGAAGAATATATGGTGCTGGGCTCAAAGCAATTCGTGAAAACAATCATTGGCTACAGTGGGTATTACTTACATTAATAATGACCTGGTTTTATACCAGATCTTATTTCTAAAGATCCACATATTTTGCTCGTTATTATCACATCGTTAGAATTGTCTTGAGACAAATTTAAACAAATTATCCGAAATATCTTGTTGAACATTTTATATATATTAAAATAAAAATAAAAATTGATGATCACAAAAATTGAAAGCTAAATTTATAAATATAAAAAAATAATAAAAATTAAAATAAAAAAAAAAAAATGGTTTTTATTGGCATATACAAAAATTATCATAAAATTCGGGAGTGCATTGGCAAAAATAGTTATTGGCTATTTTTATAGAGTTTAAACAATATTCATGATGGGTTTCATTGCGGATGTTTTTACCTTTAAAATAGTATATCTTAAGGGGATAAGCAATCGATTTCTCTGTTTGTAAAAATTAAAGAATAATGGTTCAAGTTAAATTTTAAATTTTTAAAAAAAAATTAAAATATTCTTTATAGATTTAAAGAAAAGGGTATTTGAAATTATTCAAAAAAATTCATTTTTTGGTTGATTGTAAGAATATATATTTGGTTCAAATAAAAAGAAGCAAAAGCCAATGGCATATAATAAAAGTATTATAAAGACAAGGTTGTCTTTACCCTTTTGAAAATAGTTTTATAAAAAAAATATTACTAAATATAATTTCCCATTTTGAAAAAGGAAATATTTTATTTTTACATTATTTTTTTCAAAATGGTTATCAATTGAACTGAATTAATTATTGTAACCAAAAGATGAAAAATATACCAATCAAATTCATCTTTTAAAAGTATATCAAAATTATTGTTATTTTTTAAAATCTATTATTCTTAGACTTTGTAGTTTGGATTTTTTTTATGATATCTTAAGATTCGTCTCCTATTGACTGAATTCTCTTAATTGTTGACTGTTTTTGATAAGCATCTCTTCTTTTTGTTGAATAACCAACAATAGCTTTTTATTTAATTTAGGTTTATTGAATATACACTGAGATAACCATAGACACCTGGTTTGGTAATTACAATATTGCTATGTCCAAGTGCGACTGCTTTTTTAAAATGGGAAATTATTATTGAACCATACCCAACCTTGACTATCAACAGTTGCTTTAAAGTTTTGTTATGATCTAAACTATCTATAAATGAGTGTACTTCTGCTGTTCTATCCATTTCGAAACTATCATCATTGTCGCTACTTTCATCTTCTTCTTGAATATCTATCAGGTTTAGTATGAGTAGTGTCTTGTTGTGTCTGATGATTGTTTCGATATGTTGGAAAGAGGTCGATTGGATGTCTTTTAGCTTGAGGTAGATGATCGATTGATTTTCATATGCCATCACTCGATAGAATGATTCCATAAGTATTTCACTTGATATCGACAGATGTTCCAGAGTGGTGTTGTATCTGAGTGATTCACTCAGAGCATCGGATGCCATCGTTTTAATAGCATTCGGTATTGTATGTACATTGCACCGGTTGGAGAGATGCAATCTTTTCAACCTGGTTTCATAGCTCAACGAATCGCAGAACTCTCGCCAGTGTTCCATTTTATTGTGTTGTGAAATGTTGCCGTAATCACCACTGTCGTCATAGGGCAGACAGGCGCACCACTCCTCTTCCACCTCATTATTAATATTGTCTGGAAGCGAATCATCATGACCAAGCAGACCAAATGCAACGTTTCCTCTGAACGATTCTATGCCGTAGATTAGCACGTGTTCCAGTTCATCGAGATAGATGTGTTCACGCGATGAAATATTGACAGATTTCAGTGAGTGGATTCTGAAGAGCTCACGATATGAAATATGGTTGATTCCACCTTCGTGTTCGCCATCGTCAAACTCTATCGATATTGAATTACATCGCCATTTCTTCACGAATTCCTCGTAGTAGCGATTGATATCACTGAACTGTGTGTGAAGAAATAGATTGTCCGCCTCCAGATGTACATATTCCAAAACAGCTTGGTTAGCTGCCATTGAAAGATCCATTATTTCGTGGTGTGGAGTCAGTTCTTTCTTTACATAGACCTCTATTTTCACTTGCTGGAAATGGTCATCGCTATCTCTATTCAGCGCAGCCATGAGATCATTCACCAAATGAACACTTTCAGTCTTTATTGTCAATCTCTCCAGTTTCGGAAACCTCTTGATATATTCTATGATATTGGCATACTCATTTTCATCACGGCGCTCTTCTTGCTGTTTTGATTGATAGCATTTTAGATCGTAATGTTCTGAGTATGTATCGATGTAGAGATGAACGATATTCTCGAATCGAAAGACCGAGTATTGACTGGATAGAAGCTTATCCAAAGTACGTATTATTTCACACTGTCTACCCAATATATCACGCATATTTTGTTGTGAACTCGATCTAATATTATTTATAAACGATCGTTGTTTTAAATCTAGTTGATTGTTGTTGTTATTTTCATGTTGTTGTTCTTGTTTTTTATTTAAATGGAATGTAATTGGCATCACCATATAATATCTATTGCAAAGACCCGATACAACAGTAAACCAATCTTTACAGACCAATGCATATCTCAATACATTCCTAAAAGAAACCTCTTTGAAATGATTGAATAGCGTATAATAATTATTTCTGGATTCATATGATTCAATATAGTTGGATAATGATAACAATGATTTTCTATGATTAAATATTAATGATAATATTAATTTTTGTATTATCTTTGGTAGTATTAAAATATTATTATTGTTATTATTTAATATCATTATTATTTCTTTGAATAAACATCTAAAATCAAGTGAAATCGTCATATGACTCCATTCGGGAATAAAACTAAAAAAAAAAAAAAACAAAAACAACATCGTGATCTCACACATTTTAATTTTGTTTTATTTATTTTTTTTTTTTTTTTCAACTACCTTTAGTGAGGATTTTTTTTTGAAAAAATTATCTGTCTAAGTTACTCAATCACAAGTTAATTGTTTTTTTGTTGTTTTAACTTATCGGTTTTTTTTTTTTCTTTTAATATTTATTTATATATATATTTTTTAAAAAGTAATATAGTTGATATATATAGATAATTATATACATATAATAGTTGTATCTTCTGTTTATATTTAACAAAGAATAGTTATGACAATATGTCATCATCATTAAATTTAAGTAGTAATGAGTTTCAAAAGTTGAATGAAACCGTACCGGAATTGTTCCGTCTTTCAGCAAAAGTACAGTTGGCAGAGACAATCAGCTTCCTCAGTCCAAAGATACCTGAGGAGAGTGTGCAGATTCTCATTAATGCATGTCTGTCACTGCTACCCAATGCTTCATTCAAAGACGCTCACTACAACGATGCCAACCTAAGGGCAATAATCAATTCCAATCCAACATTATCAACTTCATTAGTTGTAAGTATACTTAATCATTATGTTATAATCATCATCATCATCATCATCATCATCAGATTCTAATATACTAAACAACTACTATTACTATTACTACAACCAATATATTAGAGTATAAGATCACAAGAATCTGTAATTGCTTTAGCACATCTCTATAAATGTTCGAATGCAGTTATCGATGTTGTGAATGACGATAAGATAGTTGTACCGCTGTTGGTTTCATTCCTCGTTTACTTGACTTATACTGATTTCACCAATTGTACACCTGCCGATGCCGAGCACGCCACTAACTTTACTTATTACTTGGTTGGTCAGTTGGCACTGTTGTCTCATGTCTCTCAGGAAGCACGTAACATCATTGTTCCATCGTTCATCGAATTCCTCCATACTATAGTCTCATCGACACAGATCAATAGCAACAGCAACAACAGTAGCAGTAATGGTAGCAGTAGCAGTAGCAGTAATCAAACCACCAACACCATTATCAATCCACCACTACTCTACGGTACATTAAAAGCACTCGGTTCCGATCAATATAGATTCAACTATCTACAAGAGGAACTAGATAAATTAATAACCACAGTCGAATCACTAATTACACAACTACAGCAACAACCTAAATCAACTTCCACTTCATTACAAAAGATTAATCAAAAGAGAGTAAGTTGTTTGGAACACTTATCAATATTCATCAACATATATATATATAGTTATACTAATTTTTAATAATCTATTTTTAGTTATTCTTACTTATATTTAGATCGTTTGAACAAATAACTAGATTACCACAAGATCAAGTCGGTACCGATATCTATAGAAAGTTATATAATGTTGTATTACCATATACTTCATCATCAAATTTAATTGATAATGAAACTTTTATATCTATTATTGTAAGTTTGTTAATTTTCTCGTATGATAATTTAATTAACTTAATATTCTATATATCTATAAAATATATAACAGAATGTAATCGTTAGATGTGCTATTAATGATGCTTCGATTGGTCCATTGGCGTTTGATTTTATATTGCGATATATTGCCGAATCAAAGAGCTATTCGAATAGCGAAGTTATCAGTGCGATGCAACGGCCATTCACAGAGTCGTTGTATGCCACCATGTTGACATCGTTGGTGACTCTCACCGATAAGTATCCGGACAAGGTGATCAAGGTGATCGATTCTCTCAAGGATTTCATCATTGGAAACAGTCTGGTAGTTAAGCATTCCGATGCCGTGCGAGCCGTTGCCTTTGACAGCATCTGCAAGATCCTCAAGAACGAACAGCAACGCGAGCAAATGGATGTGGTGCGTAGTGTAATCTCATCGTTTGTCAATACTCTGCATGCCAACTACGCCAACGGCTCGGGCCTCTCAACCTCGACCACTGGCATTGACAACCGATTGTCGCGTTCACCCAGCGTCTTGGCAATCCACAACGACTCGCTCTCCAATATCATCGTTTGTCTCGGTCGAATGATATGCACACTCAACGATATCAACATCATCTACCTGTTGCTGCCGGTGTTTATATCGCGTGTCACCTATCCACCTGCCTACATTGACAATCTCATCTTGGAGCAGCTCACCGACATTGCTCTGCTCGGTCACGAAGCGATCATCAAGGACATCGTACAAATGATTACCAAGCTCTTCAAGAAGATCTACAAGGATCCAAACCAAGTCAACATTGTAAATATCACACCGATCACACTGCAACGACTCGCCAAAGATCTGGTCAATCAGGAGCAGCGTCAAGAGCTGTGTAAGAGTGTGCTCAACCTGTTCCAACAACTGGGTAAAGCCATCAAGAAGGATGATCTCGAACAGAATATATCGTCGCCAATTCTCAAGGGTATGGGTTTCCTCTTACCAACGATTGCTGAACTAGTGAAACAACCAATCATCACCAACTACAATAGCAATAACAGCAGTGGTAGTAATAGTAATCAAAGTCTTAGCAACAGCTTGGCAAATTCCGTCAGTACCTCTAGTAATAGTTTACTCGGTAATTTGAATGGTTCGTCGAGCAATGTCGACAAGAGTATATTGAACAGTGGCAATGCCAATATGAAGTTATTCCGTTCCGTTTGGTTCTATTGTGTTTTGTTCAAGTTTAGTGTTCCAGGTCAATGGCGTAGCGATTGGCGTGACAGCGTGCAGGTTATCGCCTCACATTTGGCACCTTTAATATCAAGTAAGACTTTTATCTATTTGGAGATGGAAATCGAGTTGGACTCGATCATCAAGCAAGGTTTCGACAAGGAGTACTTTGTTAATCTTCGTCAGACCCTGAATGAACTGCTGCCAGGACATGCACACTTTATTAAACAACTGACAAACGCTCAGGTTGCCTATGTATACTGTGTCCATACTCTTGAGACAATGCGATACAATGAATCTCACTCATTCACCGTTATCTTTTCGTATCTCGAGGATCAAGGTGTTGAGAATATCAATGTGACTTCGTGTATTCGTGGTATTGCCGACCGTGTTTTTAATGAGTTCTTGATGACCTACTCTGTCGTCTCACCTTCGATCTGTGAGCGTGAGTTATCGACTCATGCTCGTTTCCTCCTGGTCAAGTTCTGCTATCCATACGAGCCAGTACGTAAAGCTGCCGACGAATGGATATCTTCGCTCGTTGCCAAGTTCCCCTCGATTCTCTGGAACAAAGATTGTCTTTCGACACTTCTCGACTTGCTCGATGTCATTGGACAGGCCGCTCGTACCAAACCGATGGATATGATCTCAACACGCATGCCAAACACTGGTGAAGTAATCGAACTGCCAGACGAGACACCCTCACGTCAACGTTTGCTACAAGAGGTAATCGAGCTCGGAAATGTATGGCTCAAGAATGGTGCAGCCGTTGCGCCAGCTGAAATTGCCGAGCAACTCCAAGAGTACATGCAAAAGTTCAGTCAGATCGGACAGAATCATATCGGTTTCTCGCTGGCTGTTGAGATTGGATCGATCCAATCTTCCTCTAACAACGGATCGGTTTCCACTCCGACCACACCAACACGTCTCATTAGTAGTGGTTCAACCAACGCCAATAGTAGCACACCTTCCATTGCCAATAGTAATGCCGCTACCTTTGTCAGTACTCTCCAATTGAAAGCACTATACACCGGTGAGGTCAACGGTATGATCAACATGATGATGATGGACGAGAATGAAAACAGTGGCGATGCCGAAGAAACAGAGAGAATCGTCGAGGAACTTGCATTCCTCCGATTGATTGAGGAGTTTAGAAAAAGTAAGAGAACATCACAAACAAGGAAAGTCTATCAACATTGGTGTTTTCAGTTCGATCATGTATCGTTCCTGTGCATTCCTGATCAATCGTTACTTTGGACAATCGATTCGTTTGATTCACATGGTATGCTATACACCAGTCATAATCTTCACACCGGAATCAATGGAGGTTGGTATCACCGCTTGGAAATGGTTACTCGCTGAACGTCCAGACTTGACACGTTTCATCATGACTTCGATCAGTGATATCTGGTCGTGGACTGTCAACCAACGTATTGGTCTCTTCTCCAATACCGAGCGTGAGCCATCGCCATTGTCCATCTCCAACACTGGCAGCGGTTCGGACGCCACCGGCAATCCTGGCAGCGCACAAGTCAACGTCAACTCATCAACTTCATCCACCTCTGGATTGGACCAATCATTTGCCGGTCTCAATTCTACTATGGGCAGCAGTCAAATGGGTAGCTCAACCGCCAACCCACAAAAAGCAAAGAAACAACTCGAGAAGAACAGTCATATTCCACACCGTACCATGATAAAGTTCTTGGAGGAGCGTTTCTCCATTGTCCGCTTCAGTTCGAAAGAGCAAATCGATATCATTGCTCAGATGCTACAGAAAGCACTCTCTGATCCACTAATGTTGAGTGTTTCTCCAAAGTCACTGGGAACCAGATTCTCACTCCTATTGCTATGCATGAAGTTTGTACAAGGAGATCACATTTCCGATGCCAGCTCTGCAATGCTGCTACGTAAACGTGTCTATCTTGCTGCACTATCGTGGTTCTATATGCCACCTATTTGGTATGGATTGAACGAGTCCAGTGGAGAACTCAACACCGACACCAAGACTCTTATTGATTTCTGTAAAGCACTTCAACATGAGCCATTGTTTGCTCACCTCGACAAGCGTTTCACTATCAACTTCCGTGATCGTTCAAATACAACTGTGCCAACAAGCAGTTCTGCCACCTATTCGGTCAACTCTATCAGCGGAGTTGGTGGAGTCAGTGGTGCAGGTGGAGTCGGTACCTCAACTCCAACCGGAACCAATAGTACTCTTGGATTCAACTCAGTGCGTCACCACCGTGGTGGAAGCGATCGTATTACCTCTGGAATCATCAATCCACAGGCGTTGAACGGTGTCATCAACCAATCGGTAAGTGGTGGTACCGTCAGCCAGAACAGCGGATCGATCTCTGTCAATGGAACCAACGGACTTGGCGGAACATACTCTCAAAATGAATTGCTCTCTGTTCGTATGGATGTCATTGGTAGTGGAATCGGTACGATGAGCAGTGCCAACTCCTATCATCTCTCGCAGTCATTGATTGACTCAATGAAAGCAGACAAACCATGGTCGAACGACATTGTCATTGAAGATCTAAGAAAGCAGAGAAATCTCATTCTCCTGCTCGTTGGAAATGAGTTGGAGCGTATGTCTGCTTGGAACAATCCAATCAACCGTATCTCACTCCAGATCCCAGAGCAATTGAAGTTCTCCTACGACAATTTGCCAAAATCTATCAAATCCACTTGGAAAGAGTATTTGGTATCGGCTTGGAGAATCAATCCACGTTTAGCTATTCAGTTCAATAGCAGATTCCCACAGAACAAGATTCGTCGTATTCTCAGTGAGATGGTTGTCAAGAACACCAAGTCTGTTCTAAACATTCCAGAGGCACTTCCATTGTTGGTCACCGAAGAGAATGTCAAGGCAAACATTCCAGAACTCAAGTATCTGCTCTACTGGGAGACAGTCACACCACCCGCAGCCATTGCACTTCTCGGTCGTTCATACCACTCTCATCCACTCGTTTCACAGTATGCCTGTAGAGTATTGAGAAACTTCTCGCCAGAGACCATCATGTTTTATATCCCACAGTTGGTTCAAGCATTGAGATACGATCGAACTGGACTGGTTGAGCAATATCTTGTCAATGCATCAAAGACAAGTGAGTTACTTGCTCATCAGATCATTTGGAACGTACAGACCTACACTGAAGCCGATCCAAACACTGGAAAGATGATCGACGATCCACAGATCCAAGATGTCGCCAAGCGTTTGAAAGAGAGAATCATCTCAGAGATGGATCCATCCACCTTGGAGAACTATGAATCTGAATTCCGTTATTTCGAATCGTTCACAGCAATCAGTGGTCGTTTGTTACAACTGAAGGATCCGACCAAGCGTAAAGGTCAACTCAAAGATGAACTCAAGACACTCCAAACCAATCACAACAACGATCCAGATCATCCACTCTATCTCCCAACCAATCCAAAGAATATCGTAGAGGGATTGGAAATCGACACTGCCATGACTTTGCAATCGGCTGCCAAGGTACCGATCTTGGTAAACTTCAAGGTCAAGGAGAGAGTCATTCCAGCTGCCAACCCAACACACATGCATGTAAAATCACCATCACCATCAAACTCACCACCAAACACCAACTTTGTCTCGAGTACATCGACCTCAAAGGTACCAGAGATGTTGAAAAATCAATTCTCATCGCTTGCTGCTTCCTCGAGCAACCTGTCGTCCTCGATAATGCGATCCTCTTCGAACCGTCTGCAGAAGCAGTCGTCGAGAAAGGTTATCCAGGAACAAGAAGAGAAGCCATCGAACCAGGTCACTATCCAAGGTTGTATCTTCAAGTCTGGTGATGACATTCGTCAAGATATGTTGGCACTCCAGGTGATCGATCTCTTCAAACGTATCTTTAAGAGTGCAGGTCTCGATCTCTTCCTCTTCCCATACAAGGTAATCGCTACCAAGCCCGGTTGCGGTATGATTGAACTCTGTCCAAACACAATGTCGCGTGATCAAATCGGTAAAAAGGTGAATGGTTCGCTCTACAACTACTTTATCTCACGTTATGGTGCCAAGAACAGTATTGGTTTCCAAAATGCCAGAAGAAACTTTATCAAGAGTATGGCTGCCTACTCTGTGGTCAGTTATATCCTTCAGATTAAAGATCGTCACAACGCCAACATCCTTGTTGACGAAGAAGGTCATATCATTCACATCGATTTCGGATTTATTTTCGATATTTCACCAGGTGGTGATATGATCACTTTCGAAGCCTCGCCATTCAAGATGTCACAAGAAATGATTGATATTATGGGTGGTAAGCCAAACGCAGAGCAATTCACATGGTTTATGGAGCAATCTGTAAGAGCATTCTTGGCTGCACGTCAACACATGGAGACTATTCTCACATTGGTGGAACTCATGTTGGACACCAAGCTACCATGTTTCAAAGAACAAACACTCCTACACCTCAAACAAAGATTCTGCCCAGGAAAGAGCGACACCTACGCCGCTAAATATATGAGCAAGGTTGTTGTTGACTCATTCTCAAGACTCAGCACCTTCTCAACATACTTTTATGATGTATTCCAATACTATGACAACGGTATTGAAATGTAATAATAAAACTGAAAAAATCATTAGTAATCATTTAATCAAGCGAATTCATCAAAATCTGGAAAAAATTGAACAGAGATAAACAAATCAATTGCTACTTATTTTTTTTTTGGTCTCAATTTATTAAATAATAAATATGAGTTTAATTTTATACTCTGAACTTTCAGGAATAGTTTCAAATCACTTGCATTGTTCTATAAAACACAAAGGAATTCTTAAAATTTGAAGATCAAGATTGTAGTAAATCATTTATTCGATCTATGAATAAACTATTTCTATTTGAATTTTTTTTCCACCCTCTTTTTGACTTCTTTAAAGAATAATAAGTTGAGTTTGATTATCTAACTAAATTTACATATAAATGAGAAATATAAAATCGACTAATGGAGTTTAGCCAATTAAGGACAAGTTCAAAAATCTGTCAGCATTGGGTGACATTAATATGATTTTAACATCAACTATTAGATACTAGGCATCTATCCAAGATATTGCAAACTAGTCTAAAGATCAGGAGAAATCTGACAATATTGATAAAATATTGTCAGAATTAAAACTATTCCTTCGGGCTGTCAACGATACTGATACTGACGAAACTCATTGTATTAAAAAGTTTGAAGAAGTCAAGCAGAGAGGTAAAGAAAACTCAAAAAAACTATTGTATTCTACTGGTAAATGGATCTCTGATAGTATTAACTTCTAATTATCATTCACTAATTTTTCCTAGCAATCATTAATCTCTATAAATAAAATAAAATCTTTAATTTTTAAAAAGTGAATTGTCAATCATAAATGTAGCGTAGCTAGTCATTTTATCTATTAGTAAACTAATTTGATTTTGAAATATTAAATTTATTATCTATTTTTGTTTACTAATATTCATTTAACTTTACAATCATTACACTAATATTATCTGTACTACCTTGTGCAAAAGCTAGATCTCTGAGAGTTTCACTTGATTTTGCTGGGTCAGGTATAGATGATATTACTTTGACTGCTTCTTCATCAGAAATCTTTGAAAATAAAAATTAAATATAAATAAAAATAAATAGTTAGTTTCCAAAATAATTATTTATGAATAATAGTATTAAACATACCAGATCCCAAACACCATCGCATGCCAAAATTAAAAATTTACACTTTTCACTGATTGTAAGATGACTTATATATGGATCGGGCGTTACATATGGAGTTAGAAAAGAATCACCAAGAGCTCTTGATACTGCCAGCATTCCATTGACTCTACCATTAAGAACGGAACCACCGGCATTGATAATTCTCTGTCTCTCGGTGTCTTCAACAGGACGATGGTCAAAAGTAAGTCGTTCCGCAGCGAATTGATTGTGCTCATTGATGTATCCGAGAACAACACGTGAGTCACCGACATTGGCAATCGTAGCCAAACTATCTTTAATATATACAGAGGCTGCAGTGGTACCGATGAACGGCCACGGTGAAATATGTGCATGTATCGCTTGATAAGACTGTTTGAATGCTTCATCTGGCTGGTTCGTCTGTGCAAGGAAATCAGAGAAAATTCTATAAATATTGTCAGCAGCATAGTCAGAGGCAGCCTTTCCACCATGTCCATCGAAAATCGAATACAATTCACAATCATCGACATTACCGAATCTACCATAAGCAACCATTCTATCTTCCATTGAAGATCTCTTTCCAATCGTTTCACTCTTACCGACAATATACCTATTGCTTGGCATTTGTTCTGGAACTGGTATTTGTTGATTTTGTTTACCCATCAACTAAAAGAGGAAAAAAAAAATTAATAAAATTTTGTTTCAATATGTTTTTTTTTTTTTTTTTTTTTTTTTGTTAACATACTCTAAACAATGGAGTTTTATCATCTTGATCAGCATTGAAATTTAAAGTACTATTGGAACGGACTTGCATGACACCTTTTTTAAAACTTTGCAATTTGTTTTTAAACTTTCTACTTAATGTCAAACGATCGAATATTGAATCCATAACATATTGAATACTTGTATTTCTCTTTAAAATATTTGATAACGAATATAATTTTGCTGCATCTGGGGATATTTGAAAAAATTACCAAATTTGGATTTTGAAAAAAAAAAAAAATTTTAATTCCGAAAATAGGGTTTAGGGAGGTCTAGGTCAGTAAAAAAAGATGTCTTTTTTTTTGTGTGGTCAAAATTAATAATTAATTACCTATACTATTATCGGATAAATAAATGGATGTTACAGAGGTATTTCTGAGTGCAGCTTGTCTGAGTGCTTCGTAGCCTTTGTCTGTGATGTGATTGGTGGAGAGATCAATGGTTCTCAGTGATTTGGTGGTCATGAGGAACGCTGCAATCATGAATGCACCTTCGTCGTAGGCACGAACATCACTCAGATTCAGGCGTGTGATAGAGTGGTTCGAGCGGAGTCCACTGGTGAGCAGCGCAATGCCGGTGGACATCAGCTCGTTGCCACCGAGATCGAGCTCGAGCAGCGAGTGGTTGTTGCGCAGCGACTGTGCCAGCGCTTCGAGACTGCGTGGCGACAGTGCCGTCCGCTTCAGCGAGAGTTTGGTGACGTTAAAGTAGTACTGCGAGATCATCTCCTGATACTCCGATTGCAGCTTCTTCTTACGCATCGTGTTGATCGGTGTCTCCTTGTGAGTGGTCGTCAAGTGGCGATTGTGGTAGTTCTCGTTGTTCGATATGATGGTGGCGCATATCGAGAGCACCATCTTCTCGGTGAGATAATGATTGTCCAAGTTCAGAGTGAAGTGATTCAACTCGGGTGGAATCAACTGGAGTTTGCAATTGATCGTTTGCAGGAGGTTGCGATTCAGTTGTTCACTCTTTGGCGTGGTGGAGATAATCGATGACGATGTCGGCGATGGACAACGAGCATCGCCTTTCACCGTTCCCAACATCACATAGGAGTCTTCACTCATTGATCCACTCGTAGGACGACCAGCAATCACACCTCCATTTGCAGTTCCACCTTCTCCACCACTTCCATTCCTAGTGTGATGATGTTGATGTTGACTATTATTGTTTTGTGTAGTATTTGTAGTATTTACAGTTGTCGTCGTTGTTATTGGTAGATTTGTAGTTCCACCACCACCACCACCTCCTCCTCCATCATTATCCTCTTGCTCTGTATATTGATGATCTACCATAAAAGGTTGAAAATGATCCAACAATGTCTCTGAATGTTCATACTTTTCTTTTAAGTTATACCAAAATACAAATGCATCTAAATAGTGATAACATAATAATAATTATTATTATCACAGTTACTAGTATAGTAATATGATGTTAAACAAAATACATACCATGATTAGTTGGTTCACCTGCATCTTTTGCTTTATCTAAAACATTTCCCATGATTTTAAATTTTATTAGATATAGAAATAAATAGATTTTCTTTTTTAATAATATAATTTTTGTAGTAATCAGTAATTAGTAATAAGTGAACATAATATAATAAATAATATAAATAAATAAATAAATAAATAAATAATCAAATAAATAATAGATTTTTTTGTTTTTTTTTTGTTTTTTGTTTTTTTACAACGGTTAGTTTTTTGCTCAGACAAAAAAATTTAAATAAATTCACATAATTTCATTGTTGGATGATGATTTCACTCCCCTATTAGCGAAACACATTAATTACAATTTCCATTTTTAGATTTCATATTAATATCAATTAGTTACAGACACACTATTCAATTCACAATAAGATATTTTTACCTATCTATTTATATACATATCATCTGTCTATCTTTAAATCCAATATTAATAATAATAATAATAATGAATATAGGTAGAATGTCAGTACCATTTATACAGGCTTCACAGCAAATTCAACCAAATTATAATTGTATGTTAAATATTTAAATAATCGATATATATAATTAATTAACTGAATTAAATATAACTTTTTTTTTTTTATTTGTATGTTAAATATATATAGACTTTAGTAGAACAGATATACCATGTTATTCTACACGTCTTAATAAAAAATTAGTTGAAGATTCAACAACACAGAGATTGATTGCCTATTTGAATTCTGGTTTGGAATCGTCGATTCATTTCGCATTGAATGCACTACTCTCACGTTCCTACCAAGAAAAGTTAACTTTTACACCACCTTTGAAAGTAGTTGATATCGCTGCTGGTCATCCATCATCTACATTATTGGATGCAATCATTGAATCCGTTGTTAAATTCGAAAAGAAAGAAGATACAACAAACAATAATGATAATGATGTTACAATGGAACCAACAACAACAACAACAGAATATATAATGAAGATCTCTGACAATGAAGAGATCATCGGTAAGGTTGTGGCGATTCTTAGAAACTCGATTTTGGTTCAACCGAACGACCAGATTATCGCACAACACGCCACTGCCATTACATTCCTAGTGGAGATACTCTACAATCATTTCAAGTTTAGAAGTAGTTTGTTGGAGAACAGCGATGATGACAAGCAAAAAGAGAAGCAGAAACAGAAGGAAGGTGTAGTTAGTAATACAACTAGATACATTCTTGAGATCATTTCAAAGATTGCCAAGAAACTACCGTTGCGTACTGAGGAGTCGGTGCGTAGCAGCAGCGGTGCAACCATTACCGATAACGACTTGAATCATCTAACATTCAACGGTGCTCAGCTGTCGATGTTAAAGACTACACCTCCAGGTCTATCGAAAAAGATTCTCGAGACTCTAGAGATGGCTTTGTTTGTCTATGACAACGACGAGGCGTTGCTAGCTGCCATGGAGACATTGGATATCATCACCAGATCCAAAGCCACAAGAGAACAAGTCGATTTGATACTATTGAAACCGATTTACGAGCCTTTGTTTGAGACTGTTACAACTACAACTACAGCATCATCATCATCACCATCATCATCTTTAGAACAACAACCAACAACAACAACAACTATCGCTACAACATCATCACCATCTACATCTTCTATCTCAACATCTTCTTCCACACATACAGATTCACAAAGTATTAACACCAGTCAGACATCAGGTGAAATGATGTCTTTAGATAGCAACAACAATAGTAATAACACACCAATTGTAACAACAACAACAACAACATTACAACTTAAACAACAAGTAACATTTGAAAAGAGAACAATGGTTGAAAGATTAATTGAACTACTTGGTCACTATGCAAATGATATACAACTACTTTCATTGAATATTCTATGCAATCTAATCAAAATATCACAAAAATCAAGGTAAGAATATCTTTAGCACTCTAACTTTTATTGATATTAGTTAAAACTAACTTACTTTGTTTTTATCAAATAAAGAATTATGATTTGTCATTGTCCAGGATTACTTAGACATTTATGTAATTTACTTGCCTATAAAACAGGAGATCATAATATGGAGATGGGTAAGAAAGCTGCTGCATTCCTCTCACAAGTCTCAAAAGAACCACTTAATCTTCCCGCTTTAATGCCATTCGAACCTACATTGGCTCAAATTGGATTGACTGATAATCCTCATACCGATGTAATCATTTCGATATTAATTAAATATATCAAATAAATAAATAAACAAAAAGTAATAAAAAACAAAAAACAAGATAAATTTAAAAAAAAAACAAGATTAAAAAGATAAATAAGTTTTTATTATTATTATTATTATTTTATGATATTAAAACAATTCAGCAATCATACATCTGATACCACCACCACCAACGGTTTGAATGGTTGGAATTGGCTTTGAGATGAAGCCATCGACATGTTGAAGAATGACTGTTCTTTGTTCTTCGGTGAATGCATCGTAGGCAGTCTGCGAAGCGACCAAATACTTTTTATCTTCGGATCCTCTTACTTCAATAACGTTTCCACAGAATGCTTCAACTTGTTTCTTGTTAATAGTAATCAATTTATGATGTTTAGATAATGCTTGAATTAATCTATCAAGTTAAACAAATATTATTAATAAAGAGGTTGGTTAAGTTTAAGTTATAAATATATGCTATAAATTTATAAACAACATACTCTTGTTTTTCAACAGCATCCTCAACTGTATCGATACAACAAATGGCGACACCCGAACAGATTGCCATCATTACGTTGGTGTGATAGATGATCTTACCGATCGAGTCGGTGGCGGTGAAAGTGATCAGCTTGTATCCCAACTCTTCGGCCCACTCCATAGCCAATGGCTTGTGACTACGCTGTGATACGCACATGTAGGCGACCTTGTTGACACGATCGATGACCAACGATCCGGTACCCTCCAAGAAGATATTGTCGGCCTCTGACAATGAGAGATCGATCAACTTTACATTGTCCTTTCTCGACATCAAGAATCTGATGATGTTCTCACGTCTCTCGAGACGACGATTCAAATGCAACATTGGATAGAGAACCAATGTGTTGTCACTGCCATTCTTTGATTCCGATGGTTGATGTGTTGAAAACCAATTGTTTGGGAAAATGCAATCCGGTGTATCCAAGTTATCCTCTGGTTTGAAAAGTGTTACTTTTACACCTTTCTCAACCAATGCATTATAATAACTATTGAATTCTTCCAATGCCTAGATCATGATTTTAATTAAAAATTAATTTGTTTTCATAAGAGATTGACTGACTTGATCAAACGAATACATACAATCTTTGGTACTTCAGTTGGGTCTTTTGGTACGGTTTGAAAGAAATTATCATTTATAGTTTGTACATTCAATTCGAAATGCGTGTTTTGTACCATTAAAATTTCATTTGAAGATTGGTGAACTGACATTTTTATATTTGCTTCTTTAATATTAAAGTTAATATATATATCTTTGCTTATTTTTTATAAAACAACAACAATATTACTATTTAATAAATATTTGCTTTTCTAATATATTACTATAATTATAAATGATAATAAAAAAAATTGAAATAATTTATTAAGTAAATTACAGTTATTAAAAATGCCTAAAATGCTTAACGTTTTTTTTTGCAAAAAAAAAAAAAAAAAAAACAAAACATTAATTTAAAATTTCATCTGGGAATTTCAAAAAATATTTTAAAAATATAAATAAAAAAAGCATTCTAGATCTTTTTTACAAATACGTTACACAACAACAACAACAACACACATCATATCATATCATATCATATCTATAATAATATATATATGTTAGTTAGCTAATGATATGAATACTCCACCTTATTATAATAATAGTCATCATCACAATAGTAGTAGTGGTAATCATTATCAATATCAACAACAGAATTTCTATAATCAACAATCACCACAATTTCAACAACAACAACACCAACAACACCAACAACAACAACAACAGAATGCAAATCAGTTAAATGGATTCGGTAGACCGTTGGATTGTGAGGATCAATTGATTCTTAGGTTACCGTTGAATGTCGCCGATCGAGTGAGACGTATGATCAAACAGAAACACTTTGATGCACCGATCGACGTTCAATTCAAGAGTGATCGTGCAATGGTTTTCAAGATCGGTGATCAAGAGTTTGATGCATCGCTATTCGATCTACCCTGTATATTAGAATCACACAAAACACTAGATAAAACAACTTACTACAAGACCGCTGACATCGGTCAAATGATAGAAGTCTATGAAACACCGCAATCAGACAGCAACAATCAGAATGAAATACCATCCGATTATAAATCAACAAGTGGAATCACACCGCCCACAAAAGAAATCACAAAGAAAAGACATAGAGAGTTATCAAAAGATGTAAGCTGTTAATTTTTAGATTACATTAGAATTAGAGATCACTAATACTATTGTTGTTGTTGTGTTTGTGTTATTTAGAAAGTAACAGAGATTGCAAAGATTGAAGAAGAGTTGGTAAGGATTATTAAACCGGGATATATTGAACAGGAGGAAGTTGAGTTTGTTACAATGGAGGAGCTGACTGAACGTTATGGAAGTGAATTGTTTGCCAATGCAACGAATTCGACGGAACCTATTATTTTCGAGGAACGAGCTGACGATCAAGTAACGCTGGATGAGGACTCTGACGACGATGATAACATGCCTAGTGATAGTGAAAACAACCCATTACACGATATGATGACTATAAAGATAAAGACATCGAATCGATCGTTCAATAGACATGTCGGAAGATTCGGTGATGAAGATATCAATATGATGAATGAAGACAGACCTCTTCCACCAGGTAAAAGAAGTCAACAACCACAACAGCAACAGCTACAACAATCAGTGCCATCACCACAATCCAACAACAATGTCAGCAATCGTAATAGTATATCATCATCGAATCTCTTGGATAGTGGACTATCACCGTATGGCACCGAGAAGAAGGAAAGAAAACCGAGATGTGACAAAGGCAAGGAGAGAACCCATGTATATAACTTTAACAACTACAACAAACAGAGTCCGGGTGACTTGAAGATTAAGCTACCGATTGGATTGCACAACGATGACAATGAATTCAACGATGGATTCAGAGTGCCAGAAGAGAGGAAATCTGCATTGTCACCTAGAGATATCTCAATCAACTCACCGGATAACGATGACAAAAAGAGAAAGAGAAAAGAAAGATTTGATGATCTCTCACCCACCTCAAGGAATTCCTCCTCTTCGTCACATCATCACCATCACAAAAAAGACAGAGAACATCGTACCGGTGGTGAACATAAAGATAGAGAGCATCGTCATGGCGGTGAACATAGAGACAGAGATAGAGAAAGAGATAGAGGTGATAGAGGTGATAGGGATAGAGAAAATAGAGGTGATAGAGACAGAGATAGAGATAGAGATAGAGAAAGAGATAGAGAACATCGTCATAGTGGTGGTGAACATAAAGATGGAAATAGAGACGATGAACATAGAAGAAAGAAGAGAAGAGAGAAAGAAGGTTTGGAAACAGAGTCATTCTCCCCAACTTCTCCATTCCAAAATAATAATAATGATAATAATAATAATAATAATAGTAATAACAATAATAATACACCAACTTCAAATATATCTAGTAGTACTACTCCCACAACAACTACTACCACTACTACTACTACTTCTACATCAAATCCACCTACAATTACAAATCCATCGACACCAATCGCAAATATTGGATCACCAACACAACCACCTATTAAAGTTGAATCACCACCACAACTACCACAAACACCAAAGACACCATCACAATTCACCAATATTGCAAGTCCACTACCGTCTACACCACCTGTGCAATCACCACAAATTCCACCATATCCAAAGACACCACCAACCTCAATGACAATGTCCAGCGAAATGGTTGCATCACCGACCAACTCTCAGCCAATGGAATCAATTGTACCACCAAGTGCATCGTCAAACACCAACGAGCTGTTACAGGTTCGTTCAACACTCAGAAAAGTTCAACAAGAAGCAGACTCTCTCAAGAAGAAGGTCGACGATTTACAAGCCAACTTTGCATCGCTACCCAATAAGATTTTGAAAGAAAGACAACAAAAGATCATCGACAAACTCCAAAAAGAATATACCGATAAACTTAAAGATATTGAAACTCTTAATAGTGTAATTAAAGAGTTGGAAGAATAAAAAAAAAAAACAAAACATTTTTATTCATATCTAATTATTTTTTCAATAAATATAAATACTATTTGTATTAAGTTTATTTATTAAATTTTGGAAGTTTGCTGTTGTTGTTGTTGTACTTGTTCGTTTGGTTGTGGTTGTTGTTTATGAATTTCGGTTTCATCATCGTCTGAAAGTGATTGTTCAGCTTTCTTGGCGGCTTTCTCTGCGTTGGTGAGTGGGGTGGTTTGTTCGATGTTTACAATCTCCTTGATGTTGTCATCGATCTTGTCGACCAACTCTTTCAGTTGACCGTCCAATATTTGTGGAGCCTCAGTACCAGCGACTTGCTCCTTGAGTTGTTCAGCGGATTGCAACTGTTGCTTGACGTCTTCAGTCTCTTTGGCAGTGGATTCGGCACCCTCAACCAAATCGGCTTGATTTTCCTTCTCGAGTTGCTCGGCCTCCTTCGAGAGCTCCTCAAGCTTCTCTTCGGCACGCTCAACGCTACCCTCTTCGAATACACCACCGACTGGGAGCTTCTTGACGACTTCATCGAGTGCTTCCTGTGGGATGTGCTCGAGGGTGTCTTCGAGTGCCTCGGCAACAGTGGTGGAGGAAGTCAAGGTGAAAGCTCTGCTTAGAATCAGCAATGAGCTTGGCACTGACTTGTTCAGTGAGAGATCCAACCATTGTTCGAGTTGATGTTCGATTTGCTTACGGGTGTAACCTTCGACCTTGAATCCACGCACCAATGCAGCGTCGACCAATTCCTCGAGGGTCAAAGCATCCAAACCTTCCTTCTTGATCAAAATATCGTCCTGTTTGATCTTCTTTAGTTTCTTGCTGATCTGTTGCTTCAGGTAGTCGTTGGAGTACCACTTGGCGACGAAGCTACCACCAGCCAAGTACTTGTGCATAGCCAAGAGCTGTGGTCTGGAGATCTTCTCCATAGTGATTTCGTCACGGAATAACTGTGAAAAAGTGAGAATCTCATTGCTAGAGACTGGCTCACCGCTCTTTACCTTCATCATAAAGTCGTGGAACTCTTTGGACTTGACGATGTTGTTGCTCTTCAACTCTACACTGATGTCCTCGAGAGTGTCCTGAAGGAATTTAGCCATTGTGATATTACCCTTCAATTTATTGGTCTTGTGCTCCTCTTGCTCGTTCTTCCACTCGTAGGTCGATGGCAAGAGATTGGGGAACAACTTTAACAACACTGGTAGTGCAAACTCGAGGAATGGCACAACCATAATAATGATGAATGGCACCAAACGAATGATATCGGCCGATGTCTGAACCAAAAGACTACGCTCACGACGAGACAGACTGTGTCCCTTACTGAGTCTCTTAATCAACTGGACAGTCAACTTGATATTCTTACCAAGCAATTTAGTACCTAACCAATAATGTTTAGCAATCTTTTTCAATTTCTCTTTAAATGTTTCTTTTGGTGGTGTTGGTGGTGCTGGTGTTGGTGTTGTAGTTGTAGTATTATTGCTTGTTGATACATCTGTTGTTTCCTTTTGTATATTACTATAATATCTTAATCCCAATGCTAAAGATCAATTGATGTTGATTAATATCCAAATTTTATAATTAATTTTTCGAACGTTTTTTTTGTCTGCTTGAAAATTAAATTTAATTTTTTTTTCGAAAATGATCATCAGGAAATTTCAAAATCCTAAAAACCTCGTTCAAAAAAAAACAATTTTTTTTTTTTTGATGACTTACAAAAATTATTTGAATTGTCTGCAGCAATATTGTAGATACTATTGTTTGAGGCTGTGTAATAGATAGATAATTTGATTGATATTAGGAATTTTGATTATTATTTTCAACATATTTGATTATTTAATCATTAAAATGATTAAATGAATGAAATGTGTTGTTAATTATTGTTTTTTTTTTTTTGAAGTTATAATAAACATACATTTATATGGTTGGTATATCAATGAACTGAACATTGAATGTGATTGTGATGTTGATGATTGTGATGAATATGATTTAATGGTATTACTGATTGTTGTGTCTGTTGGTTTAGTAAATTTAAAGTTTACTCTATTGTTTATGTTACGATTGCTGGCCGATGAAAGGACCAGTGGTCTCTTTAGTGAATGACCGATAGCCATCACCAATTGATTAGTGATCGGAGATGCTCCAATTACTTCATTGGCGATCACTCTCTTGATTAAATTTGAATTCATCTGTTGATGCGATCGTGTTAATTCTGTGATTTACACCCTGCTATATATATTTATTTGATTATTTATTTGATTATTTAAAAATAATAAAAATATATATTTATATTATAATTATCTATTATTATTACTACTTAATTAATTAATTAATTGTTAAATATTGATTACAAATTATTGTTGTTGTTTGTCGTTTTTATAATCTATTATTTATAAATATAAATGGTTGGGTCAAAAAAAAACTAATAAGCATGCTGTCATTAATTTCTATTTTTTTAATTTTTGTTGATTTTTCATAATAATTAGGTAATGTGTGAGATATGAACTTCTGAAAATCAACCATATTTCATTGTTTTTTAGCACAACCACAGCATAATTAAATTACAATTTTTTTTATTGTAATATATTTGTATGAAAAATTAATATATATTAATTCATTATATTCTTTTAAAAACTATAGTTATATAAAACTAAAACAAAAACATAATGATTGATAATAGTATTATAAGTAATACTAATAATATGAATAATAATATAAATGAAAATGATAATGATCTAGAAAAGGAAAAAGAAAAGGAAAAGGAAAAAGAAAAAGATAAAGAAATCAAAGATACAATTATTGTTGAAAGTAATACAAAAGAGCAAATTGATAATAAAAGTAAAAAAGATAGTAGTAATAGTAATAAAACAGATATAAATAGTAAAGAGAAGAAAGAAAGTTATACATTTAGATCATCGTTATCATCCTTTTTATCGAGTTATTATAATAATGCAACCACTAGCACAGTGTCATCTAAGGATAGTAAAGAATCGAGTGGATTACTCTCGGGAATAAAGAATTCAATATCGTTGATCACCAATAATCTACCTTCGACACCGTCGATGTTGACCTCATTGTCACCCATCACTTTACTGTCATACGTCTCCAGTAGTATTCCATTTCCAATATCATACAATCGAACAACGACCAACAGCAGTGGCGCTGCCGGTGGAACTGCAACAGCCAATGGCGGAGTAGTCGGAAATGGACAACCGTTAGACGCACACATCACCAAGACCATTACCAACCTTGAAGCATGCTTCGCTGAGATCAAAGACAGACTTTCACTACCACAACACAGTCACCTGATTTCCACCATAGACAGTTTTATAGATTCTATTCATGAGTCATCCGTTGGTGAAGCTGACAATCAACAAAACACTGAGACTAACAATAGCAATGATAATGACAATGCAGACAACAATCAACAACAACAACAACAATCTGAAAACAAACAAATGCTATCAACAAGTGATATCTCAACTTCAACAATGTCGTTTATCGCTACTGCACTGCCGATGCTATTGCATGCTTGTGCTGGTGTATCATTCAAGTCACAGTCGTCTACTATCACTTCGAGCAGTCCAAAGCTGTCGGCGTTTAAGGAGCTTTCAAGTCAGCAGATTGAAGTTGTAATCTATGAGTATCTCGAACAGTATATCACTACTAGGTTGTATCGTCGTATCTTCTCGTTGCGCTCAAACATCGAGATGGATACACGTCTCTGCGAACACATCTCCACCTTTCAATTCATCACGCCATCGAATCTAGACTTTGACAACAGCATGATATCGAACCAGCAGCTCGAACAAATACAAGAGCAGCTGCTACACATGACCAGCTGTAAAACACCAAGAGAGAAATTGAATTCACTACGCAAGAGTTTCACCATTCTCTTTAAGCTATTGACACAAGATAAGAGTAAACCACCAATCGGTGCTGATTTACTTTTACCAATTGTTATTTATGTATGTATACATACATAATCATTTTGTTTTTATTTGATTATTATTATTATTATTAACAATATTATTAATATGTGTATTTATATAGGTGTTAATTAAATCAAATCTACCATTTTTGTTATCGAATGTACAGTTTATTACTTTGTTTAGAGATCCAAATTTAATTGAACCAGAGACAAACTACTATTTGGTTACTTTGATTACTGCTGCTACTTTTATTCAGAATATGACGGTCGATCAATTGACAAAGACAGACACCAACAATGAAGCAAACACCAACAAGATTGCCAATAGCGAAGAAACCACCACCACCACCGATAGTACTCAAAACGTAGAGAATGTCGAATCAAATGATAAAGTTAACAATGAAAATAAGGACAATTCTGTGAACAATGTTAACCACACTCCCATAAAAATAGATAATAACAATATCATCGATAGTTTGAAACAAAAAGATAATAATAATAACAGCAACAATAGTAATAATAATAATAATAATCAAGATAAAGTGGTAGTTCCTGTTATTGAAAATATAGGTGAACCAAACAGTACAACCATTTTCGAAATCAAAAAGAAGCAATGGAAGTATTATAAGAGTAAACCAGAGGATCTTTCAATTAAAGATGTTAAAGAGTTGATTAAAGATTTCGATTCATTGGTAGATATATGGTTTAACAACAACAACAACAATAATAATAATAATAATAATAATAACAACAATTACAATAACAATAGCAATAGTAGTAAAAATGGCAACACTTAAAAAAGTTAAACAAATAAAAAAGTGGTGAAATTGTATAGTATATCATATAGAAAACCAGTCTGTTTGTGTGATTGTGTTTGTGTGGTGGATTTGTTGTTTTAACTAGATCCTATTTTTATTACTTTCACATTTACCTATCTTAGTGATGTTAGTGTATCAATCTTTTCTACACACACACTGATATATAATATAATATAATCTCGATCCAATTTTAATCATTCCAGTGTTATAACAATGTTGTTATTCTATTGTTTTTTAATACAAGATGTTTAAATAAAATGATACAGTCAATGTAGGGAGCAATTATAAAAACAAAAATGGTGGTTGAATTTGAATTTGATTTAATTCCCCCAAAGAAAGAAAGAAAAACAAACAACTTCAGTGTAAATCAAATAAATAAAAGTAAATGATACATTCACACACATATGTGATTCATATTTTTTTACTTTTTTTTTTTTTTTTTGGTTTTGTAATAGATTGTGTTTGATGATCAACACACTCCATCCCCCAATTCTCTAACTTAACCTCATTCCACTTGAAAGTTAAAAGTTTAAATATTATATTTTTTTGTTTAGTGGTAAACTATGATGTGTGTTGGGAGTGAGTTTATTCGTACAATTAGAAGTATAAATAATTATTAAATATAGGAACCAAACTGAAGAGTTGTTAGTTTGATCAATAGGTGATTGTGATGATTCTGACATAAATACCCACACAACCTAGCCAAATTGATCAACTAACTTGGAATCACAATTTGATCCTGCTCAATGTTTTTAAACACATTTAATATAAATAAAACCAAACAAATATAATATTATAATATTTATATTCAAGAAAATTTAAATAGGTGTTTTTAACATATATATTTATCAAGTTAATTTGTTTAATCAATTCAATAACATTGTTTGTTTTCTAATCTTTATTTTTTTATATCTTTCAATATTTATTTATTTTAACTTTTTATTAATTTAAACTTTTTATTTATTTTAACTTTTATTTATTTAACATTTTACAATGAAATATATACATATAAATAATTTATTTTTATTATTATTACTTTTAGTTGTTAAAATAAATTGTAAATAAATGATGAATAAATAATAAAATGGTGAAATTTCAAAAAAGTTTCTAATAATTAATTTTAATTTTAGGTCAAACTCAACCAAGTTCTAAAACATATACAGTTACTATATATGATCATCATCCATGGTTGAATCCAGATTTCGAGGCGCCAATTGAACATGGTGTTGTTACACCGGGATTGGTAACTCAAACTCTTAATGCAAATGGACTGCCAGAATTCATTGGTGCTAATGGTGCTGGTGCCATCACCAATGCCTCGACCTATTCTCAGTGGTTCCACAGTGTACCGGGTGTAAATATTCCTTTGAATCTAGATTTGGTGTTCAGCCAAAACACTAGTGACCAAAGTAAATATTATCTTATCAATGAGCATTTCTTCCCGATCAACAACAAAGGTTGGGATGCCATAAAGAACGCAGATGGATCCAATGTCTATAGACTCTATAATGACAGTGTCAGTTATCAAAACTTCCATTTCTGTCTACATTTGTCTGCTTCCTTCCATTTCAAGGGTTCCGAAACTTTTGTTTTTGCTGGTGACGACGATGTCTGGTTGTATATTAACAACAAGTTGCAAGTAGATTTGGGAGGAATTCACGAGATGGCCAACTACACTTTGGACTTTTCCTCCATTGGAATAAAAGCCGGTGATTTCTGTCAATTTGACTTTTTCTACTGTGAAAGACACACAATTGCTTCCGAGATTACCATCACCACCGGTTTGGATTTGATTTGTTCTTACACCGATTATTGTGGAGTTTGCCAAGGTTCAGGTGCTTGTTGTAATGATAAAGTTGATTGTAATGATGGTATGTATCAAATATTATAAATAACAAGTTGAATTTCTGTATTAATTAAATTATAAAAAAGGTAATGCTTGTACAATTGATGCTTGTCCAACACAATTGAATAATGCTAGTTTGGCCAATGGAAATTGGAAGAATTTCTGTACTCATACACCAGTCACATGCACACCAAATAACAAATGTGATATTGTGAGTTGTAATAGTGCCACTGGAAAATGTGACCATTCACCACGTACTTGTCCACCAATTCCATGTAATACAGTGATTTGTAATGTGAATTTGGGATGTCAATACACACCAGTTCAATGTCCTTCCGATTTATGTAATAACTATCATTGCGACGCAGGTACCAACACCTGTTTGGCCACTCCAGTTAATTGTGACGATGGCAATCCCTGTACTACCGACACCTGTAATCTTAAGTACGGATGTCAATACATCAATAAGACATGTGACCAATGCAGCGAATGTGTTCAGGGAACATGCACACCTATCACTGGATGTGTCAACTGTACCACTCCATGTTTGGCACCGGATGACAAGTGTTTGAAATCCGTCTGTGACAAAGGTGTTTGTTCAACTGTTTCCAGTGTTATCACTGATAACAATCCATGTACAACCGATACCTGTATCGATGGTATCACTTACTATGCTGCTGTGGAGTGTAACAACACCGACAAATGTCAACATGCAATCTGTAACGCCACAACCGGAAAGTGTGATTTCACACCTGTCAATTGTAGTGATGGTAATCCATGTACTTTGGATAGCTGTACCAATGGAACTTGTGTAAATGTAGTTAATACTTGTGACGATGGAAACTACTGTACCATAGACACCTGTGATGAGCAGAAGGGCTGTGCTCACACTCCAATGGTATGTGCCGCTCCAGACAAATGTACAGTCTCAGTTTGCAACAGTACCACCAAGAGCTGTGTCAATCAGCCAAGAGTATGTGAAGAGCCAGCAGATTTCTGCCAGATCGCAATTTGTAATAATAATCTCGGATGTCTGACGATCGAACGTGCATGCATTCCACCATCACCAGACTGTCCATATGCAGTCTGTAACAATGTGAGTAGAGCTTGTGAGATTAAGAACTACAGTCCGACCCCATTCAGTTGTATCAGCTCGGCTGCCAAAGCCGGTATTGCTATTGGTGCGGCTGCGATCGCTGGTATTGTCATTGGAGGTGCAGCAGCTCTAGCTTTAGCTGCTTTCGGTGGAAAGAAGGGTTACGAATTGTGGAAAGCCAACCAAGACAACAAGATCAGTGGTTCCAACTCTAACCCACTATATCAACCAAATCCAAATAATCGTGATAATCCAATGTATCAAAGTTCCGGTAATTTAACAGGTAATAATTAGAATATATATTTATAATATAAATTAATAAAAAGTGAATAGTTTTAATATTTTTAATATTTTTAAAGATAACAAATTTGATCATGATCCTAAATTTGTGGTGCAGAATTTCTAAATTCATTTTTTTATTTAATAATTCATCAACTAGTTTTATAATTTAGTTTTGATCCATGAAATATTATGTCAATAACATAAATATAACCAACTTTAAAAGACAAATATTAAACTATTTTGAAATTTCATTTCTTGTATTAATTGAATGATATATTAATATTATCTCACTTTACTATAAAACTAATAAATTTAAAGTTAATTTTCATGACAAAGAAAAAAAGGTAGAAATCGTATTGATTGCTTTGGAGTAAACCTTAAAAAAAATATAAATTTTAATTAAACAAAGATATTGTTTGATTTGAATCGGGTGTACGTGAGAACAAATCGGGACAATTTGAGTTAAGACTTCCTTTGTTTGCACCAATCTGAACCAACACCCAACCAGAACCATATGGGTAAGTGGCAACTGCAACAACCGCAATCACAAATAGATATAGTGTCAAGAATCTCTTCATTGAGCCCTGAATACGGTGAGGTCTACGACATATCTTTAGCATTCTGAACTTATCTACGTAGATCTCGACAATGTTACAGACGACACCAAACACTGTGACCATCGGGTAGATCGATAATCCAAGATAAACAATGAATTGACGATAGAGAATCTCAAGATACTCCTCTGCCAGATCGAATTCAGGTTTGTAGCTGTCAGTTGATTTCTTTCCACGTCTCTCTATACATTTACCAAGACGGGCCATACCAACTGAATATACTATTTCCCAAATATTTTGAAGCTATATAAATAAAACAAAACAAACAACGATTAGAAAAATCATTAATGATAATAAAAGAGTGCTATACATACTGTCAAATCTAAAAGTAAAATAAAAAGGAATTGTGATCCTACATCAACCAATGGACAACCATTATCAATCTTTTCATTTGTGTAACTACTAAAGATTTTGTCACGCAACAAATACAATACTAATACATTGATTACTTTGAATACAAAGATTTTCAAAGTGTTGTGATTTCTGAAACCTGTCCATGTTCTGTGTTTTTCGAAATAGGTAAGATATAGACAAATGAAATCATATATAATATTAAAGAATCTAATAACAATTGATGATACAAGTGATGTAGTTCTAAATTTTCATGAATTTAATTTGTTAGAATCGAAATGGAATGGAATAGAAACAGTAGTAATAAAATAAAATAAAACTTACAAAAGTCCAGATAAAAATTGATGATCGTTAACAGTACGTAAAACATATACATTACAAACGGCTGAACTGGCAAGTAATATTACAAAGATAGCATAGGAAAAGGTGAATCTAACAATACGAGAGGTACGTGTAACATTGAGGTTGGATTTGATGTCATCGTCATCTTCGAAACCGTCTTCGAAATCGGTGAGATTTCTATTCTTGAAATATCGGTGAACCTTTAGCGCGTAGATCGGTCCCATCAGGAAGGTGAGAATGACGGCAGCGCCCGTCGACCAGAAATAGAATGGTCTGGTACGTTCGTCAACGTAGGAACGCAGATTAATGGCAATAAAGAAATAGTCTCTGATCGAAAAGTCTTGGAATTGATGTTGGTTGCTCTCAAAGTAGAGATGTGGAATGAAACTCACGAGAACGGTCGCCAGTAGAATGACATTGATGATAATACAGAACCAAATGAAATCGAAATACAAATAGATTCCAATGCCAAAGGTCTCCTCGATTTGCTGCATCGTGCAGCTCATCGGGAGTGAGTGTTTGCGGTGCTCGGTTGCCGCAGCGATATCGAGTGCGTCCACACTCTCTGCCATCTGCGCAGAGAGGAACGGCTGGCCACCACGTGTATACTCCACGGTGTAACCCGCTGGTATAGCGGCTTTCTTTGCGCTAATAGTGTACCCAAACATATTCTCAAGAAATCTTTGTCCACTTGTATAGTCTTCGTAGTCTATATATTCTGAGCCAGTTCTTAGATATACTTTACTGTTACTCTCTCTATTACTGACTCCATCTTCCATTTCAACATGTTTTCTATCACTATCATCTGCTGATGCTGCTGATACATCCTCCAATTTTATTTTATCACTATCATATTCATCACTGGATTGTGTCATTATTTTTTATTTTTCTATAGAAATGTTTATATGTGTGTTGATTGTTTGTTTGTGCGTGTGAGTGAGTGAGTGTGTTTATGATTGTGATTGTAATTGTAATATATAAACTAAAAATAATACTAAATTTTGTTTGGAATTTAAAAACAACAACTTTTATATTTCGAACTTAATCTTATCATATATGAAATTAAGAAATTTCTCTTGTTGTTGAAAGACTACTATAATACAAAAAGGTATGAAGTTGGTGTTTTGTTGTTGTTAAATTATGTGTTTATATTTGTTCAAACTTATACATATAATCTAAATTTCTGATGTGTGTACAAAATAATTATTAAATTATAGTTGGTGTCAAATTGGGAAGGCAAATTGTGTATGAACCAAAAGTTGAAGCACAATCAAAAAACACACTTTCAACCTCAAAAAGTTTTAAAAATATTAAGTAGTTTTTTTGTTTTTAGAGATCGATCGAATAACTGCTAATAAAATCAGTGTTATTTTTGGTTTACGACTTAGTGATCACACCACCAAATCTTTTTTCGAACAAAATAAAAATAAAATAAATCAAATTTAAATTAATTAAACTAGTTTTGTTTGTGTGATCGTGTTGTTTATAAATAAATAAATTTATTTTTTATTATTATTATACAAGTTTACATTTTCTTTTCTTTTTTTTTTTTTTTTTTTTATAAATATGTTGTAGTTACTTAGTTTTACATTAGATTACAAGTTTTTTTAGTATTGTTTTTTGCACCAGAGAAATCCCAAACTCTTATGGTTTTGTCGTAGGAACCCGATATAATCTTGGTGTCATCGAAATAAGCGCATCTTATCATACCCTGATGTGCATCGAGTTTGTGATATTTACCCATCTTCATGGGACCGCCACTGATATCTGTGTTACAATTCCAAACATAGAGATTCTTATCGAGTGACCCACTGACAATCCTCTCTTTATCAAGATGCAACACAGAAATAGGATTTTGATGTCCGATAAAATGATATTCTAATCTACCTGAATCCAATCGATAGCTTTAACAACAATATTAAAAAAAACTATTAGTTTATGATCAATCCATATCAATATCAATAGAATAATGAATGTTACCTTGAAACAGTATGATCATTAGAACCTGTTATAATAATATTATGTGAAGGTTGAAACTTTAAACAATAAACGGTTGCATCGACTTTGATTGATTTCGTACCTACAACATCTCTTTTATCCCAAACTTTAATAGTTTCATCAATTCCAGAGCTTGCTATCAATCCATCCTATTGTTTAGAACAATAAGAGTAGTATTAGTATTTTGGGATAAAGAGATATATAAATATATACAATATAGATATACTTACAACAACAGAGAAACAATGAATATCATTTGTGTGACCTTGAAAATTGCGTACAGTTTGACCGGTTTCAACATCAATTAAACTGAGAATATTACCACCGGAAACCACAATATGATTCTTTTGATCTTCACACCACTCTATATTTAAAAGTGCTGATTTAGGAAACCCTATTGATGATACCATTTTATCTATAAATAAAAATAATAGTTAGCATTTATAACGTAATAATAAAATAATATAATATATATTAATTACTTTGTAAAACATCCCACAACTTTATAGTTTTATCTTTTGCACCACTGCAAAATAGAGTACTATTGTAGTTGCCTTTCAATGAACTGATGAAATAGAGATGACCTTTTTCACTAAACTTTTGAGTTCCATCGGTGATATCCCACAGATTGATATGACCATTTTTTGTACCTGTTATTACTTGCTTGTTGGTATGATCGAGTTGCATACATTCTACGTCGTTGGTTGGAATAACTAATTTACATTCTGCGCTTGAATAGTCCCAAACTCTTTGAGTAACGAATGTTAATTAATTAACAATTTCTACTAGATAGATTAATTCTATAGATTCCAAATTAGATAGAGTACTATACCTTAAAGATTTATCATAAGATGAACTAATAATTGATTCTCCGTTAAACAAAATAGATGAAATCGGTTCGGAATGTCCAACGAGTGTGGTGACTTCATATTTTCCATTTCTCCAATTGTCCCTTGCACTCTTTTTCTCTTTCATCACCCATTTAAAGTTAACATTTTCACCTGTCTAAAAGTATTCAAGAATAAATGATTAATGATCTGTTTATAAATTTGTGTACAGTAGTAGTAAATGTAGATTTTAAAGATTTGATAGACAGATAGAAAAAGATTGAACGAGTAGATCTACTACGTTATCTTTGTTGTGTTATTGTTGGAGATCTATAAGATCATGACTTTAAATGGTGGAGGTGTGATCTATTGGATGATGTACTTTAAATAGTGGAGGTGATCTATTGAATGACGTCTTTTTAAATAGATTAATCCAGAGCTCGTTCGTTGTTGCTAGCTTATTAAAGTGGTGGCAAACAACAGAGAGTCTACACAGGTCAGTATCGTCGAGCAATTCAAAAATTACTATAAGAATCTCCGATGGCAAATTGTAAATTGAAGTTGCAACAATTGAAACTGAGACAACTGAATTTAATTTGCTATTGATACCATTACTGATGACACTGTAGCTATTTGTAAAGAATGATGATGATGTTGTTGTTGATGATGATGATGATGATGATGATTCTATTGTTGAAGTTATTGCATTTGAAATTGATGTTGCTTCTAAACTTGTTAAAGTGTATTGAAGCTCATCTTCTTTTGGAATTTGTTGTTGTTGTTGATGTAATCGATGTTGCTGTTGTTGTTGTTGATCCTCAATAGCTTTATTGTACATTTGTTGAAGTAGTTAATTAATATTAACTGCTACTTTTTTTTTTTTTTTGTAAATAGTCTTATCAAAATATTTATTTGCAAATTTTGGTTGTGTGATTGGCTTTGTGATCACAACCACTCTCCTAAATTGTTTTTTTTTAATATCTTTTATTATTATTTTAAAATCGTCAATTAAAATTGTGTAAATAAACAATTATTATTAAATATTTTGAAACATAATCAATAAAGTTAATACTGTTTTAAGATAATTATAATTTATAGTGTTAGTTATAAAGAAAGAAAAAAACAAAACCACAAACAAACAAACACTTTTATTATTAATATCTTTGAATAATAACACCTCACTAAACAAAATGAAATAATTAACAACAAACACCTTTATATAAACAAAACAATCATAAAGTTGTTACCAACAAACACTCTCACACCACAACACACAAACATAACAAGCAAACATAAAAATTTATAGAGGTGGTGGTGAGGTCAATGATTTTATGTTGTTTTTCAATGTTGTGAGTAATTTACCAAGATGTTTAAGCAACTGCTACTGATACAGTTTCAGGTGAAGCAAATAAAGTTCAGCTTCTAACCTTTTACTTGATTGATTTATATATCAATGTTTGTCTCTCTTTTGTGTGATGTGTCTGTCCAATCGATCACCACCCACTTCATTCAATCACAGATTAACCATTCAATATTCATATGATAAAATTAAAGCAAAGCAAAGAAAACATAAACCAATCCAACAACAATATATACACACACATATAATATATTATTTTCAGTAGTAATCGTAGGTAGTAGTGACAGTTAAATAAATAACAAATTGTTTGTTTTTTTTTCAGGTTGTTAAAAAATTGTTATTATATTATTATTGTTAGTTTTATAATCAATTTCTTTTTAATCCACATATGTTACAAATATCGATCCACAAATAATCATAGATGTAAACAAAACCCAAACCAAATATATATATTTTAAAAAAAATTAATTAAAAAACAAAACTTCTAGCTTAATTAAGAAGTGGAGGAAGAAAGATATAATTTATCTCTTAATTAAAAGATATTATATACCATCCCATCCATATTCATCCCATCATAATCTCAACAGCACACTGTCATCATCAACATATTATTTTTTTTTTGTTTCATTTTCAAATCCATCATTTTATTCATTCTCCTGTCAACAAACAAAAAAAAACAACAATAACAACAACTACAACGAGACAACAATCAACAACAACAACAATTATTAAATCAGAAAATTGTTTTTTTAGAAAACAATAATATTTTTAAAAATAATTATAATAGTAGTAATAATTTATTACAATTAATTGTTCATTAATTTAATCAAAAATCAATCCATCCACATCTATCAATCAATCCATCTTCATATTTTCCAAGCTTAAAAAATCCAAACATAAACATAAACAAAGCAGTAGTCGTACTATTACAAATAGAATAAATCTTTAATCTATTTATCAATCTATTTATTTATATTTCCTTAAAATTAAATTATAATCCATCTACTACCATAATAACATAATAATTATTTTATTAAATGAGTAAAATAATATTATCACCTATTATTTTAGCAAATATTATCCAAAAGGTTTGTGAAGATGAACCAACACATTATGTATTGATCAAACTGTCATTGGTCTGTAAGAGATGGGCCACCACTCTGGTGCCAACACACTTTACACAGTTAAAGAGTGGTAATTTCGAAAGAGTCATAAAGTTAGCGACAAAATCCCTACTAAATGTGGCTGGAGCACGCGAGTGTAGGTTTTCAGATATCCAACTGCTGCGTCCCACAAACAAGTCACACTACCAACAACTGTCCAACGGAAAACTACTCCAATTCCTCCAGAGATGTCCCAGCATACGCTCACTGTCTCTCTACAACTACAGTCTCGATAACGAATCGAATTTCGGTGGCATCATGAGTGAAATCATTAGAAACGATAATGTGTCACTCACCAAGCTGGAACTGATGAATATCGACTTGGTATCCAATGGAGCGACAATGATTATCATGTCGCTCAAAAACAATATACTTATCACCGAATTAAATCTTAGCCGAAATTTCCTGAGAGAAAAAGATGGTATCATCCTTGGTGATACGCTTCGACACAATAAATCACTCACCAAACTCGATGTCAGTTTCAATGAATTCAGAATAAGCGGTCTCAAAGCAATTATAGAGGCACTTCAATACAACAAATCTCTGGTGGAACTGAACTTGGAAGCGGTTTGTCGGCTGGACTGTATGATAACCGGATTGAATCTGTCGTCGCCGCCACTGACTCCCACCTCCAACCTCCACTCGAACTCCCTCAATGGAATGGGTGCTCTGAACAGTCCGAGCACCAATATACTCTTGACGATCAATGGCGGCGCTCTGGGCAATCTTAGTTTCAACGGTCCCAGCAGTTTCAATAGTCTAACAATTAGTCCATCGAACTTTACACCACCAGTATTCCCACAGCTCAGCGACTTGTGCCAACCCAACTGGATTCCCTCGTCTCCATCTTCAATCTCAATGAATACCAAACTAATTGAAGGTATTACCATGTTGAAAAACAATTCCACACTGAAATATCTGAATCTCAGTCACAATACTTTTGGAAAACACTTTAACAACTCACTTTCTGAACTGATTTCCTGCAACCAATCCATTACCACACTTCACCTGAACTACTTGAAATTGGATGATGAATGTGGCGCGAAAATCGGTAGAGCTCTGAAAACCAACAACTCTTTGAAAACTCTTTCACTTATTTATAATCAACTTGGCAAGGAATCTGGATTTGAAATCGCATTGAATTTGTGCAACAACACATCGATCACCCAACTCTATCTGTCCAACAACCTGTTGAACGAGGAGATCGGTTCGGAACTCTACAATATGCTACGATCAAACACTACTCTTACAAGTCTCGACCTCTCTGATAACAATATCGGCGCCAACGGTGCAAAGCAAATCATGGAAGGTCTACGCTATAACAGCACATTGACGAAACTCTACTTTAAGAACAACAAAATCGGAGATAATGCCGGTGCCTATATCTCAACGATGATCAAAGACAACAAATGTCTGCAATATCTCGATATCAGTGAGAACAACTTGCAAACCAATGCAGGTATACTCGTATCACTCAGTCTTGAATCCAACTCAACATTGAAATACCTCAATCTTGCACACAATCAAATGTTAGAGGCATCGAATAACTCTGACTCCAACATCAAACGTTGTCACCAAGCACTTCAAAATATCTTCCAGAGAAATAAAACAATGACAAATCTCGAGTTGGAAGGCAACTGTCTATTGGAGAACATTGCCAAAGAAATCAACAGCTCACTCGCCAGAAATCTAATGTTGGGTGGAACCAGAAAGAAAAAGAAAAAATTATTTTCTTTGCTTGTAAAGTGAGTGATTTAATCAAATAAAATCAAAAAGAAAAAGAAAGAAACAATTATTACTATTTATATTGATTTGATCAACTATTCATTTTAATTGACTTAACTTTATTATTATTACATTATTATTATTTTAAATTAATTATTTTTTTTTTGTTTTTTTTTTTTGTTTACTCTCTTTAATTACTAATTAGTTTGATGATTAATAATAAACTCTCTGTTACATTGAAAATATCTATCTTTTTTTTTTTTTTTTTTTTAGGCTTCGTAAAGTTCAACATAATTTTGTGGGACGAATCCAGTGGATCCGTTCAATTCAGCAAACCACCATCCACTCGAATCCTGTTCAGTCACTGAGAGAATATCACCTTCCTTAAAGCTCAACTCTGTGTCGCAACTAGCCTCGTAATCGTAAAGTCCACGTACACGTACAAGCTTGGCGGAAGGCTGGCTAATTCCACCGCTTGCACTTCCGTTAAAGTCGCCACCAGCACCGGCAGGTGCTCTTCCAAGCTCCTCCATTTGCTGTGAAATTAATCTCTGGTTCTCTTTGAGGGCATTGATCTTCTTGTCGGCCTCCATCAGCTCACCCTCTGCCTTCTTCTGCTCCTTTGGATCGTTTGCATAGAATTGAATCAACTTTTCGATACCAGCACGTGCTTGAATCTCTTGTTTAATTGTATTTGAAATCTCTGATAGTTGTGATTCTAACTTTTGAGTCTTTTGATCTGGTGTCAATCCAGAGTCCTTTGGTGTCAATCCCCAATCCTATAATAATAATAATAAAAACAATAAGTATTTCATTCTATAAAATTAATTTCTAATTAGACTATTCGCGATAATTACTTTAGTTTGACTGGTTGGTGGCTTGTATGTTCCAACTCTAAAGTTTGATGGTGAGTTTGAAGCTTGTGCCTCACCCTCGAATGGATAATAATCGATTGGTCCAGGTGGAGTTACATTTGTCTTATTCTCGGCAACCCATTGTCTAATATCAGCATCTTTATCAACTTGTTCAGCGGCCTGTTGAACAACGTCGGCGGCATGTGATACAACGGGTGGAATCTCCTTAATATACAAAGAAAGCTTATGCATTGCGTCTTTAGTTTGACTAATACGATCTTCTTCAAATGTTTGGAATTCCTTTTTAAAAAAATAATGGCAATAATAAAAATGATAGTGATAGTGATAGTAATAAAGAAGAAATTAATAAAAATGTGATGTATTGCTATTAACTTTTTCTTAACTTACCTTTAATAAGTTTGGCATCTCATTCATGTAGTACTCATTCTGCTTAACATTGGTTACGTTAAGACATTCTCTATATTCTTGGTCGGCTTGATTCGATTTTTCAGAGGCTTGGCTTGCCTTTGTGCTAAGTTGAGATACCTTGTCTTGCTTCATCTTTGGATCTGCCTGTCCCTTTGTTAAGGTGGTTTGCGCCAACTCTGCCTCCTTTGAGAGTTTATGGTAATTCATTTTAGCCTTTGTCAAAAGGTCCAATTGTGTCTTCATATCTTTTGTTAACTTTTGACCATCGGCAGTTAACTATATCAATTATAATTAATTTAAAAAAAATATTAATTTTTTTTTTTTCTTAATTAAAATATACAATTCCGATATTATTCGGAAATATCGAATCGATTACTCCTTACCTTCTTTCTAACATTCTCTTTATCTTTAACCATCTTTTCTATAATATTTGCAAGATCATTGTCCAAGTTTGAAAATGTAGCGTGTTGATTTCCGATTGACTCTAACTCTCCTAATGTTATTCTCCATGATTCTTTCAGTGATCTATTTAATTAATATGATATGTCGTAGATAACGGATGTTAGTAGTGAAATTGAATTGATAGTGATTCAATGATGATATCATACCCGTCAAGGAAAGGATTTGAAATTAATTTCTTTTGACCAGTTGATTTAACCAACTTTAGCAATGCTTTTGAGTAGTCGGATTCGAGGGTAGACAACTTTCTGAAGAAGTTTGACATCTCCTGATTACACTTGAGAACACCCTCTGTTCTCTTGTAGAGTGTATCGAATCCATCCAATAGATCTGTTGAATAACTCATCCTAATATATTTGTTTGTCTTTTATGATTATTAATTATTGTGCGTTGTTGTTTTGTTTTTTGTTTGATATCAATTGAACTAATAACCAATTCTAATCTAATCTAATATATTGTTGTGTTGTTTTGTTTTTTTTTTAAAAAAAAAAAGTTTTTTTATTATTGACTTTATTTGTTATATTTGCAATGAAACAAAAATAAAAGAAATTGGCTGTTGTTTTACTAATCTATTGTTTGATATGATTTGATTTTATTTTTTATTTTTTATTTTTTTTTTGATATCAAAAAAATACAAAAAACAAAAATGAGAGGTCAAAAAGTTACAAGAACAAAGAAAAAAAGAAGTTAAAATATATATGTTTATTTAATTTAACTATTTACTTATAAAGATACAATAGATATAATGACACAATTTGGATTCTTTTACTATAATATAATATAAAAGTATAAATTAATTGTTTTTTTTTTGATTTTTAAAAAGTTATAAATCTTGCCTTTTTTTTTTTTTTTTGATTTTGTTTTCAATTCACCACCCAAGATCATAATGTGATAGGGTGAGTTTTTTTCTGACAAAACTTCGATCTACAACCACCCAATTCCTTACATGTGATATTTTTTTTGATCAAATTTGATTTAAATATTTTGATTACTGTTAACACAGAACTATGAAAATAATATTAAATAGGTCACTTAAAAAAATTAATAATTCTTTTTTTTTTTTTAAAAAATAACACATATATGAAATATTTTATAAAGAATTTATCAAATAAATTCGAGGGGATCCTACACTGATAAAATCAGTAAGAATAAGATACATAATCGATAACATGTTTATCTTTTTTTATTCCCAATGAATTTTTCAACACTATCCATCGAACTATTCGTTTATTAATTGGCGAACTTCATTTATTTTTTTGCAAAATTATTATTCGAATTTAAATTTTTGATGATGTTTGTTGAGTTGACGTCGTGCCACCTTAAACAAAAATAAAAAATAAAAAATAAAAAATAATTAAAAAATTAATGTTATTTTGAGTTGAGTGTATCATTTCGACAATTAATAATCAAATTTACATTCAAGATCATTTTCACAAAGCTCACAAGGATTCGTTCAAACAACTAAACCATTAACTTATTTTTAAATTTTAAGAATCCATTTAATTTTATCGATTTTTTTTTTTATCTTTTTAGTCAAAAAAAAAAACAAAAAAATTTGGTTTCAATTCAATTGTGAAAGTTGTCGTCACTTATCTTATTTATAATATATAACAATAACATCAATAATAATATACTAGTAAAAATATCATAAAAGATGTCGGAAAACGAAACTACTCCAACCACCACCACCACCGAAACTACTCCAGAGGTCAAAACCGAAACAACTCCAGTCGAAGAGAAGAAAGAGACCACCAGCATCTTTGGAAGTGCATTCACCGGTAGTGCTAGCAACACCACCACCGAATCTTCCTCTGAACCAAAGGAAGAGAATGCACCAGATCACGAACCAAATGTAGAATTCACTCCAAAACTCAACCTCACCAAACAAGAAACAAAGACAAACGAAGAAGATGAAGAAGTTCTTTTCGAAATGTAAGTGAGATTAATCAAACAATCAAACAATCAAACAATCATCTACAAGATATATATTAATTATTATATATATTATAATTATATAATTATAGGAGAGCAAAATTATTCAGATTTGTAACTGATCCACAACCACAATGGAATGAACGTGGTGTTGGTGTTGTCAAACTCTTGAAGCACAAAGAGACCAAGAAGATTAGAGTCAGTATGAGAAGAGAAAAGGTATTGAAAGTTTGTTTAAATCACTACGTTTCACCATACTTGAAGTTGGAAGCAAACATGGGTAGCGATAAGTCATGGGTTTGGAAGTGTCCAAAGGACTACTCCGACGAGGAACACCCAGACGGTGTCGAAGAAACTTTTGCCATCCGTTTCGGTTCAGCAGAGAATGCCAACGCATTCAAAGATCAATTTGAAGCAGCTCAAAAGGAAATGAAAGAGTTGTACAACATCAAAGATTAAGTGTTCAAAAAAAAAAAACAAACAAATTTATATAATATAGTTTGAAAGATAAAAAAAAAAACACAAAAATCTTTGAAAAAAAGAAAAAAAAAAAAACTTTAAAAAAACAAACAAACAACATTGACAACAATAAACAAACAACTCCAACATCCACATAACATAATTAATTAATTAAAATAATATAACAAACTAAAAAAGTGTATTTTTTGAATAAATAGCATTGTATTTATTTATGTAATGTTAAGATGATTCATTGAATTAATCAACCAACATTTAAGATCTATTTTTTATATTTTTATTTTGTATTGATTTTTTTATATGATCCTTTCATCTCCATCAAAACAATTTCTTACACTTTTTGAAAAAAAAGTATCTCCGTCCTTGCGAGTCATTTTTGTTAAAAAAAAAAAAAATAACAAAAACAAACATTCTTAATTTTCATTTGTATTTAATGTAATAATAATCTATCTATATATATTAATATCTATATTTATAAAAGAATGATAACTATATCATTACCGGGTGAGAATCATTCAACATCGTTGGTGCTCACACATTTTTGTGAGACACATGGTCCGTCCGTTGTCTTTACAACACAATCTGAATATATATTACCATCTTTAGCAGCATCATCACCTCCAGATATACCAAGTAATAATAGTAATAGTAATAATAGTAGTAGTAGTAATATAATATCAAATCTATCAATTTCATCGATAAATAAACAACTTGGAAGTTCATCACCATCATCTTCATCGCCTATATTAAATGCTGATTCAAATGGTCTGCAACAACAACAACAACAACAACAACAACAACAACAAAATAATGTACATAGTTATACAGAGTTACCTCAACTATTTAATATAGTAGGAAGTAATGAATTCAATTATAATAGTTCAAAAATAGATATCAATAGACCACTGATATCATCGAATACTCTTTCCATTATGATTCCACCAAATAGCAATCCGGTTGACATCTCCACATCTTCATCGGCAGCAAGCGTTGGTGCCCCATCTTCACCTTCACTTTCCTCCTCGAGTTCATCTTCTACCACCTCAACCACATCGACAACAACAACTACTACAACGACAACAACAACACCAGTAGTTACACCTACAGCTACAGCTTCACCTTCACCTTCACCCATACAATCACCTGTAACAACAACAACAAGATGTCCAACATGTTCATCTCTTCCACATTTCACTGGATTGGTATCACAAGATCAACATAACACCAATATCTATTATATAAGTACACATCAACCATCGAACTCCTCGTATTCACAGATCAGAAACAGTTGTGTCAGATCGTTGTCCTGTGAGTTGGTGCCGGGCAGAGAGGGACCAGTGCTCATCAATAACAACGATGTTTGCTTCCTCTCGTACACCTTCAAGCTGAACGACAGTCGTGCGCGTGGAACCTCGCGAAAGTATGGATTCATGGTGCTTGGCGAATCCAGCTGTCTTGTCTCCTACTTTAGTTGGATTGTCAATTGTCTCAAGTCGATCGCATCGGAGATGCAAATCCGTGCCAACGTTGTGTTTAATCGCGAGCAATCTGGCCAATCCAACCAGACCGCCATCAGCAACATGATGCGTCGTGGTATCCGTGCGGCGCCACTCCGGCCACTGGTCGACCTGCTTGAAGACCCGCGATTTTTCGAACGTCTACACCGCACGTTCAGCAATATTCTCTCGAGTTGTCACCTAAAGTACCATCTCCTGCAGAATCCACCACCTTTGATTGCCGAACAGGAGTTGCAGCTGACGCAGCTGAAGCAGGAGGCGGTCGCGTCCAGCAATGGACGACACGCCATCATCAACCTGAACAACGCTCATCAACCGCAGCACCGGCAAGAACTGCAACTCGACATGCACGCACGCCTGGCGGAGAAGCTGAAAAAGACATTCCCAGTGTCGGCGGAGCTGGTCACTTCGCTCTCACAGGTGTTGCGAATCATCGGAGAGAACAGCTTGTCTGCACTCATATTCAATACGATCGTAGGCAATCAGGTAATCATCATGGGCCGATCGCCACCACTAGTGGCATCACTGATCGACCTACTCAAGATACTGGTTCCAAGCGAGTGTTGCTCCGTTTGCTACTACTCTGATCAATTCAAAGAGATCTGGGAGTGTAATATTCTCGGATTGAGTCCAGCTGCAGTAATACCAAGACATGTCGATCGTGATATCATTGCAATGGTTGATATTGATTGTAAGTTTATATCATTATTAAACAAAAACTAAAAACAAATAACAACTAATAATCAAATCTTTTCAGATTATGATAAATCAAAAGAACCAGAAGATATAGATAGTCCATATAGATCAACGATTGAGATATCTTTCAATGGGCCAAGATATACATCGACACTCGGTCAAGCAATTGAGACAATCATCAAACAAAATTCACCACCCGAAATTGAGAGAATGAATCTACTTTCACTTAAAGAGGAATGGATAAAGTATGTGTTTTTTTTTGTTTTTTTTTATCTTTATAAAAAATTGATATTTACTAATTGTTATTATTTTACACTAGTAAAACTAAAACATTCTATTCGATCAGATCGATCATTGTGGATGATAAAGATAGAAAACTAACGAGATTCCTTCAACTCATAAATTGTAATCAAGAGAAAGATGTAACCATTCTTATGTTTTGGACAACCTGTGTAAGAAGATGGTATTCAACTTTTGTAACTCATAATTAATTAAATAATATTCAAAAATATATTTGTATTACAATTTATATATATATATATATATATAACAACAACAAAAACAAACAACCCTGGGTTGACTTTATTCATTTTCAGAACTTGGTCGTTAAAATTTAATTAATTTAAAATTTGTCTTCGATTTTTTTATATTTTAATTATTTTAAAATAATTTTTATTTTTAAATTTAAATTTTTTGTTGTTGTTGCTGTTCCACTGCATAAAACACACTCCAACTTTCTTTTTTTTGTTTTGTTCACATTTCTTACCCCTTTATAACAAAGATTGTTTTATTTTTTGTTTTTTTTTAAAATAAGAATTATAAAATATAGATTTTGATTATTATTATATCATTATTTATATAAATACTCTCTTATTTAACTTGCTTTCTCTAGTTTATATAATTATAAATATATAGTGTTAGTTATTCTTTTTTTTTTTTTCATTCGTCAAAAAAAAAAATCAAAACAATCTTTCAAAATGTCAAAGAGAGAAATCGAAGAAACCTCCACCGATGAGCATCTTTCAAAGAAGTTAAAGTATGTCTTGCGAGATTGATCAATCGAAAAGAAGAATCGAGGAAAAAGAAGATCATCATCAATCATCATCAGAGTTTTAATAATAAATTTGTTTATCTTTAATTAATAATAATATCAGAGAAAAGACTTTGTCAGCTGCTCAAGAAAAGATGGAAAAGATCAAGAAGGAGTTGGATGTTAAACCATGGACACCCGATGTAACCATTCAAGATCTCATCACTTCACTCTTGGATAAGAATGATAGAGATGCATTCTTTGTTGCAGGTAAATGCAAACAAATCGAAAAATGTCTGAATGAATGAATGAACTAATTAATATATATTCGGGTAATTACCATTTTCTATCAATCTAGATATTGGAGTTATCATTAAACAATGGCAAAAATGGGTAAAGCACTTACCAAATGTTACACCATTCTATGCCGTCAAATGTAATCCAACCATGGGTATTCTCAAGGTGTTGGAAGCATTGGGAACCAGCTTCGATTGTGCCTCGCGTACTGAGATCGAGTCGGTCTTGTCGATGGGTGTCGATCCATCGCGTATCATCTACGCCAATCCATGCAAGCAGATCACCGCTATCAAGTATGCCCGTACCAACAACGTCAAGTTGATGACCTTTGACAATCTCAGTGAGTTGGAGAAGATCGAGAAGTTCTTCCCAGAGGCCGAGTTGGTGCTCAGAATTGCACCGGACGACAGCAAGTCTCTCATGAGATTCGGAACCAAGTTTGGTGTTCACATCGACGATTGCTCCGACCTCTTGGAGATGGCCAAGGAGATGAATCTCAAGGTGGTCGGTGTCAGCTTCCACGTTGGTAGTGGTTGTTTCGACGCCAGCGCCTACGACACTGCTCTCGAGATGGTCAGAAAGGTATTCGACATGGCCAAGACCCACGGAATGGAGTTGAATTTGGTCGACATCGGTGGTGGTTTCACCGGATCCAACGACGAGATGTTCGGTAAGTTCACAGAGGTCATTCGTAAGAAGACCGCCGAGCTCTTTGACAGCAGCGTTCGTATCATTGCCGAGCCAGGTAGATACTTTGCCGCTATGTCACACACACTCGCCGTCACTGTCATCTCAAAGAGATCGATCAAGCAAGAGGACAACAGACAACATCCACGTCGTACCTCGAACAACATGCGTCAGTACAACTACTACTTGGCCGACGGTGTCTACGGTTCATTCAACAACATCCAATTCGACCACGCCAAGCCAACCGCTCTCTTGCTCAAACCAACCAACAAGGCTCCAACCCCATGCACTCTCTTTGGACCAACCTGTGATTCCATCGATGTTATCGCCAAGGACACCCAATTGCCAGAACTCAAGATTGGTGATTGGTTATATTTCCCAGATATGGGTGCATACACTACCGCCTCTGCCAGTTCTTTCAACGGTTTTTGTCCACCTCCAGTCTACTACTACTGTAACTCAGAGTTGGAAGATTATTAAAAGGAATAATCCTAAACTGAAAACAAAACAAAACTTGAAAAAAAACTAAAAAATAACATCAACGCGATAGATATAATTAAATAAAATTAATTGGACAGAGTAATTAAACGATATCTTGTTGTGTATGTATCAGCACATCCATGTTTACCAAACAATAATTATTCAAAATATCAGAGAAATGTTTTGTTTTAAAAAAGATTAGATGTTATTTATTTATTATTAAATTGCGATGTGTATCAAAAAACATTATTGAGATGGTTTCAAACAAAATATATACATTTTCTTTTCACTGTGTGATAAATAACAATAAGAATGTTCTTGATTTAATCAATGCCAAATTCTAATTGTACCGCTAAACCAAAAAAAGTAAATATAAACAGGTTCTGTATATTCTATTATAGTATAGTTATTGGGAAGCGACCCCTATATTCTGAGTGTTGGAGTTACTTGTCGAGTTTGAAACTAAAATGGATTTTCCTAAGAGAAAGCTATTACTATTATTATTGAATGTGTTGTTGATGCTACTGCCGCTGCCATTGCTACTGCCACAAGTGGGTGAATGTTGTTTTATGAAATTATCCAATTGGTTTTTCAGAAACTGTTTCGAGAACTCTGCAACTTGTTCGAGACATCCTGGTTCCGGGAAGAGATGAGATGCATTTGGTATAACTATCAGTTCTTTGTCTTGACACTGATTCATTTGTTGTATTGCCGATTTATTGAGTGAATATGTATCGCAGTCATCGCCACCCACAATCAAAAGTGTGGGTGTAGTAATCGATTTCAACAGACCTCCCACCAGATCGGGTCTTCCACCTCTGGAGACAACTCCAAAAATTAAGTTATTCGATGAATGTGATGATAAAATAGCTGCTCCTCCTCCAGCACTAGCTCCATAATATCCTATTGGTAATCCTGTTGTTTTTTTTTAGTAAATATGGAAATTATTTTTATAGTACTACTTTTCAAAAGTAATTACTAGTGAAATATACATACCAGTTAATAATGGATTTTCTTTTATCCAATTGGTGGTGGAGATTATTCGATTCGAAAGAAAATTTAAATTCGATCTAAATTCACCTGTAATACTATCGAGTCTTTCTTCTTGGGGTGTAAGTAAATCAAACAGTAGAGTAGCGAAACCGGCAGAGTTTAAAACCTTTGAGACATATAAATTACTAGGACTAATTCTACTGGAGCCTGTACCATGCGAAAAAACAATAATTCCAATTGGATTTAGAGGAATGCATAGAATTCCTTCCAATGTAACACAATCAACTTTGATGGTTACATTACTAAGTCGACTATCCATCTTTTTTACTCTTTAAAATAAATATATTATAATATATAATAAAGTGAATTTCTATTTATTTTTTAAATGTGATGTTAGTATTTTAGTTTTAAATTTAACATAGAATAAATTTTTAATTAGGATAATATTTACTTTGTTTTTTTTTTGTGTAAAATATTAAAAGTATTCTATTATTGGTGTAAGTATTATTTTTGTTTTTATTGAAAGTATATATATTTGTTAATATTTCTACTACTTCTACCGCATTAAGTTTATTTCTTATTCTAGTTTTAATTTGAAAATATAATAAATATTATTTTTGGTATGGTTCTGTGAGCTATTGAATTGGAGATTTCAAATTCTACTTGTTTTTTAATGTTATTGTTTTGGTTCTATATTGAACATGAATGATTCGAAATTAAATTCGAAAGATTGTTTAAATATATAATTATTAATATTTTGTTTGTTATTGTTTGAGTTGTATATGCGAAATATTTGGAATGAATATAGAGAATGGGATTTTTTTATATCTATAACTATTGAATCGATTAAATGTTGTTTGTTGGAAAATAGATAATTTTAATAATTATAATAGTAAATGAATTATATAAATAAATAAATAAAATTATATATTAAAGTGTGATTCTGTCTTTTCAATCTGGACGACACCTTTTCTTACAATGAAAAAGAAAACAAATGAATTCACAAAATTATCCAAAAATCATGCTAATTGGAAAAGAATGAATTGGATAAGTAAGTGAACACTAGTTTAGTAATTTTTGTTATTGTTCTTCTTGTTTGCTCTTGTTGTTGTTTGTTGTTGTTATTATTTACTAGTATTATCAGTATGATTAATATTTATGTTTTTGAAAAGGTTGAAATTTTGATTTGTTGTTTCGATCTATATCTTGGACAAAATGTGAGTGTCTACCAATAGATATCTAGAGCAATACGCTAAATATACCGATACACTTATTATAATAATAGTAATAATTATTATTAGTACAATAAGATATTGCTTTTGTTGTACATAAAAATATATAAATAAATAATAAAGATGGATTTTTGAATAGTAATAGGAAATGGAATTGAAAAACAAGATGGTTGTGTATATATTAATTTGGTAATTATTGTTATTTTTGTTTCCCTTGATTAATGTAAATGTGGTGGTGGGTTGTTGTGTACAGGTGTTTGTGGTGGTAGTGAGTGTGGTGTTGGTGTTAGTGTTGATGTTTGTTGTGTGGTCAAGAAAAGACAAAGGTGGGTATGAGTGAGTGGAAACTTGGTATGATTCGTTTTAGATTTTTATTTGATGTCCAGTAAGAAAAAAAAAAATACTAATGTTTATATTCTCTTTTATGACAGACAATCAACAAATAATGATTGAAAATTATAATTGATTATCGATGTATGTTTATTTGATATTATTATTATTTATGATTTTGAATCATGATTGATAAAAAATGTAAAATTTTAATGTTTCCAGTAGTTGTTAATTTAATGTTGTTTGTTCCACGTTGTTGGTGAGTTTTGAGTTGAATTTGGAATAAAACCAAAAAAATTGAATTGAATTGCATGCTTTCTACCTCAGAGAAATACAGTAAATAGTATTAGTAGTAGAAAATATAAGATCAAAGTTATCAATAAGTATATTGTTAAATCTACTAGTGGGATATTTCACCCACCTCACACAAACACACACAAACACAACACATCGTGATTGTTGATTATCAGTCTTATCCTTGCAACACTCTCCACTCACTTGGATGGAGTTATACCTATTGGTATGGACCAAACGACAAACACATATATATTAACGGACAACAAAAACAACAATAACACAACAAAAAACTCAAATTGAGAGTGAAAGAGAAACAGAAAAATAAATATATTAGTGTATGCACGTTTTAGAATTGTGAGATGGTAGTAATGATTATTATGAAAACTATCATATTCATCATAATCGCATTGTTATGATTTGAAAATTATGTGATCAACTCCCCTTCCTCTGTTTTTCAACCACAGATCATTACTTTGTTGCTCTACTCTACTTTTTTGTCGACAAATGTATCAACACACACAAACACAAACAACTATTAAAAAAAAAAAATAACGATCAAATGGTTCATAAGTATTAATATGGTAATGCTATTAAAATTAATCTAAAGAATATCGTTATTAATTACAGTGATTGAATATAATAATAGCGACCTTTTTTCCTTAATTAGAATATATACATAGATACCTACTATATATATATATGATATACCATTCCACTCAACTATTACACATAACACACATACACACATATACACATACACATACATATACATAATATTCTCTTTTTATATAAATTTACTATACTACTTAATTTACTTACTAATGGATATTGTTGTCGACTGATTACAAAAAATGCTTATGTACAATATACTTTTAGTAATATAGCAAATATAATTTACAAACAGTCTATTGGTTTGATTATTTACTTTTAATCAGCTTGTAATTGACGTAAAAAACGGATGAATCATTTGAAATCGATTGAGTTTATGATTTTATTTATATTGCTGCTATTATGATGCACTGTACTCTGTTATTTATGGTTAATTCCGAGCAAGCAACAGATAAGATTGTCGTTGTGAATTAGGACTAGTTTTGTTCGTTTTGACTTTTTCAACTAATTAGATCAGAAGTATACAATTGTCATTGGACATTGATTTAATTATATAATTTGTTATTTGATTTATGATTTTGATTTGATTCCAAATTTTCAATTGTATATTATTATTTTTAATGTATTTATTTAGTAATAATTATCATGATTCAAATTTTTGTATTTCTTCTGACCAAATTTAGTTATTACATTTTTGCTAACTTAACAGATAAAAATAAAATAATGTTTTAATTATTTTTTTTAAAAAAAGTAAAAAAAATAAAATAAAAATTTAGTTTTAATTAATTTTTTTTTTTTTGATGGTTTTAATCAGACCACTGATGTTCACACACAATGAATCTTTTCAAACCCCTTTTAAAACATTTTCTTCACAAACACAGCCAGCCCCATTAAAATCCTTTTTCAAATATTTAATTTAACAGTCCAGTATTGTGCACATTGATATTTTATTAAATATTTAATATAATAATATCTTGACAAAAAAGCTCCTCCTACAAGTTGTGAAAGAAAGCCCAAACACAAAAAAAGCAATAATATCCAATACATAAAACAACAGCTGCATTCAATTCAAATTCAATTGTATAATTTTGTTGTTATTGTATATTTTCTTTTCATAGTATCACACACACAAATAGTATCTCAAAATTTTAGATATATATCATTATTATAAGTTTGTATAAAATCAATATGTTCACTGGACTCTTAAAGAAATCAAATAATACCTTAAACTATGGTATTATGAATAAATCTGCTCTCTTTGGAAATTACTCTCAAATGAGAAACTGTAAGAAATGATATATATCATTGAATATTAATTAACAAATGCATATGACTATAAGCATTTGAATATTAATAAATAACTAACATTTAATAATAATACGTCAGTCCACAAGATTAAGGTTACCGGACCAGTAGTTGAAATGGATGGTGATGAAATGACCCGTATCATCTGGGAGATGATCAAGTCAAAGGTAAGTCATTTATTATTGCTTAGCTTTGTAATATTATAATAACTAACATTGATCGACTGATTCGATGATTAGTTGGTCTTCCCATTCTTGGATTTCAAGCCACTTTACTTTGATCTTGGATTACCACACCGTGATGCCACCAACGATCAAGTTACCATTGATGCTGCCATGGCCATCAAGGAAGCAAAAGTCGGTATCAAGTGTGCCACAATCACACCAGACGAAGCTCGTGTCAAAGGTAAAACAAACATTCACATATCAATTCTCCTTAACTAACTAATAATTAATATAATTTAGAATTCCATTTGAAGGAAATGTGGAAATCACCAAATGGTACTATTCGTAATATTTTGGGAGGTACCGTTTTCAGAGAACCAATCGTCATCAAGAATATCCCAAGATTGGTTCCAAGATGGACAAAGCCAATCGTAATCGGTAGACACGCCTTTGGTGATCAATACAGAGCCACCGATTTCTTGGTCGATGGTCCATGCAAGTTGGAGATGATCGTCACTCCAAAGAACGGTAAGCCAGTGTCACGTACCGTCTACGACTTTAAGAGCAGCGGTGTCGCTATGGGTATGTACAACACCGACGAATCGATCACCGAGTTTGCACACTCTTGTTTCGCCTACGCATTGGAGCGTAAGTACCCATTGTACTTGTCCACCAAGAACACCATCTTGAAGAAGTATGACGGTCGTTTCAAAGATATCTTTGAGGATATCTACCAGTCAAAGTACCGCAAGCAGTACGAAGCTGCCGGTATCTGGTACGAGCACCGTTTGATCGACGACATGGTTGCCTTTGCCATCAAGTCGAACGGTGGATACGTCTGGGCATGCAAGAACTACGACGGTGACGTCCAATCCGATGTCGTTGCACAAGGTTACGGTTCGCTCGGTCTCATGACTTCCGTGCTCTCCGCACCGAACGATAACATCGTCGAGGCAGAAGCAGCACACGGTACCGTCACTCGTCACTTCCGTCAACACCAAGCCGGTAAGGAAACCAGTACCAACTCTGTTGCCAGTATTTTCGCTTGGACCAGAGGTTTGTCACACAGAGCCAAGATCGACAACAACGCCGACCTCATGAACTTTGTCAACAAGTTGGAGAAGGCATGCATCACCACCATCGAGAACGGTCACATGACCAAGGATTTGGCACTTTGCATCTACGAAGAGAAGGATCTCAAGAGAGAGCACTATCTCAACACCGGTGACTTTATCGACAAGGTTGCAGAGACTTTAAGAAAATCACTTTAAATTAAAAAGAAAAAACAAAACAACAATTCGATTGATACCTCTTTTAGATTTATGCGTATAAATACTTATTAATAAAGAAATTCAATTCATTCATTCTTTTTTTAAAATTAATTATAATTGTAATAATCATGTTTTGTTTTTTTTTTTTTGTTTAAAAGTGAGTTGTTATAAAGTGGTGGTCAAATAAAAAAAATTGTATGTTAGTGTTGTAGTTGGTTACTTCACAAACACACACAACAATAAGTAATTATAATCACTTTGACCACTTTCATTGACAAAAAATAAGAGTGGTGATTTGATGAAGTTATTCAGTAATAATATTATATATGCAAAGATGTAAAGAAGAAGCGTACAATGAGCATAGTATATTTTTTATACAACTCACTTAAGTGTAGAAGGAGTCGATAAAGTCAAAATATTGATAGCACAGAAAGAACAGAACAACAACCTTGCAAGGTATGAACCTGATGTTGTTGTTTTTGGTTGTATTTTAAAATAAGTGTAAATGATTATATATTTTTATATTTATTTAATACTATACATTTATATATATGTTTTGATATTATTTCTAGTAACTATATATAAGAATACTATCATTTCAATATTCAATAATAATTTGATAATCATTGGTGTCAACAAATAAACACTAATCAAACATTTAAATTAAAAATAAAGAAAAAAAACAACAAAAAAGGTATTTAAAAGATGATATCATTCGAATGAACAAGAAAGATCACAAATCATGACTTACATTGTATCTGTATTTTCAAATATATTAGATTTACTCTTTTTTGATTCAAAAATATGGGTTATTTTCCTAAAAAGTATTTGGTGGTTGGATTAATCCAAATAATATTTCTGCTCAATTGCCTGACAAATGCAGAGAATGTTTCTCCAAAGATAACTTCACAGATCACCGGTGTCATGAAAGATGGATTAATTCAAGTGCCGATTTACTGTCGATGTAAAAATCAGATGACCTATTTGAATGTCTCTTTGGTACAGCCTTTTTTCAGTCCACTCCATGGAGTGTACTACCTCCCATGGGCTCAAAGTACAATAAATCCAATGGCTCCAGCCATCAGTATAAAAGTGAATGGATCTGAGAATCCTCTACTCTCAGGACTGACCTACCCGCTATCATTAATCGACAATCCGATGTACAAGAACATAACCGGTCTTCAGGACATCCAATTGCTCAGCCACCACTTTTGTGGCAACTATTCCAATATCAACATCACTTTTGAACATTCCTACCAGGACTTTCTTATGGTTATTTTCGTTGGAAATGCTGCCGTTCAAATCAATGCATTGGATGCAAACAACCACAATTTAAGTTCATCAACCTGGGAGTATGTTGGTCAAGGTGAAATACGAAACTCTACGGGTGGTGCTATCAATCCAGCCAATTGTTGCGATAATACTGATAGTAAATCTCTAAATAGTTTTGTTATTTTACACCCATCTACACCTATCTCTGCTATACAGTTGCATGTAACAGATGCTTGCAAATGTCCCAGTTGTAAACTCAACTTTTTATACTATGCATTGATTTCAATTGGAAACTGTTCAGATTCCACTCCTACCCCTACTCTTACTCCTACACCAATACAAAGTACAACTGGAATTATTGATATACCAGGTGGAACATTGAGTGCTAGTGGATCTGGTTTTAGTACCGGATCAACAACTGCAAATGGAAATGGTTCTGGTGCTGGATCAACAACAACCAGTGGTAATGGTTCTGGTACTTCATCAACAACAACAAATAATGGTTCTGGTGCTGGATCAACAACAACCAGTGGTAATGATTCTGGTGTTGGATCAACAACAACCAGTGGTAATGGTTCTGGTGCTGAATCAACAACAAATGGTAATGATTCTGGAGTTGGCTCAACAACAACCAGTGGTGCTGCATCAACAGCAACCAGTGCCAATGGTTCTGGTGCTGAATCAACAACAACCAGTGGTAATGGTTCTAGTTCTGGATCAACAACAACAAGTGGTAATGGTTCTGGTGCTGCATCAACAACAAATGGTAATGATTCTGGAGTTGGATCAACAACAACCAGTGGTGCTGCATCAACAACAACAAGTGGTAACGGTTCTGGAGTTGGATCAACAACATCAAGTGGCAATGGCTCTGGTACTGGATCAACTTCAAGTGGTATAGGATCAACAACAACAAGTGTCAATGGTTCTGGTACTGGAACTACAACATCAAGTGGTATAGGATCAACAACAGCAGGTGGCAATGGTTCTGGTACTGGAACTACATCTAATGGTTCTGGTGCTGCATCAACAACATCAAGTGGTTCTGGTACTGGATCAACAATAGATAGTGGCAATGGGTCTGGTACTGGAACTACAACATCAAGTGGCAATGGTTCTGGTACTGGAACTACAACCTCAAGTGGCAATGGTTCTGGTACCGGAACTACATCTAATGGTTCTGGTGCTGCATCAACAACAGCAAGTGGCAATGGTTCTGGTACTGGAACTACAACATCAAGTGGTATAGGATCAACAACAGCAAGTGGCAATGGTTCTGGTACCGGAACTACATCTAATGGTTCTGGTGCTGCATCAACAACAGCAAGTGGTTCTGGTACTGGATCAACAATAGATAGTGGCAATGGGTCTGGAAATACTACATCAAATTCCAATGGTTCTGGTGCTGGATCAACAACGAATGGTTCTGGTACTGGATCAACAACAGCAAATGTACCAGGAACTTCGACCACAACCAGTGTAGCTAGTACCAGTACTAGTTCAACAACAAGTTCAAATACTTCTCCAGATTTAGACCAAGATACAGGCAGTTCATCCGGAACTGGATCAACAACATCCAGTAGCAATGGTTCTGGAGTTGGATCAACAAGTGGCAATAGTTCTGGTATTGGAACAACATCTGCTAATGGTAGTGGATCTGTAGCCGGATCAACTACCGCCAGTGGTAATGGTTCTGGATCGATAACTGAAAATGGTAGTGGTTCCGGAAATGGTTCCACAACCAACGGTAATCAGTCTGGATCTTCTACATCCAGTGGCAATGGTTCTGGAGTCGATTCAACAACAACTAATGATTCTGGTGCTGGATCCACTGACAATAGTAGTGGCACTGGTATTGGATCAACAACAACTAATGGCAATGGTTCTGGTGCTGCATCAACAACGGCTAACGGTTCTACAAGTAGAAATGAACCTGGAACTGGACCGAATACCAGTTCCAATGGTTCTGGAGTTGGAACAACAAGTGGCAATGGTTCTGGAGTTGGATCAACAACAGCAAGTGGTAATGGCTCTGGTACTGGATCAACAGCATCAAGTGGCAGTGATTCTGGTGCTGGATCAACAACAACAAGTGGCAATGGTTCTGGAGTTGGATCGACAACAACAAATGGCAACGGTTCTGGTGCTGCATCATCAACATCAAGTAGCAGTGATTCTGGTACTGGATCAACAACATCAAGTGGTAATGATTCTGGTGCTGGATCAACAACATCCAGTGCCAATGGTTCTGGTTCTGGTGCTGGATCAACAACCAGTGCCAATGGTTCTGGTGCTGGATCTACCACGGCCAGTGGCAATGGTTCTGGTACTGGATCAACAACAACAAGTGGCAATGGTTCTCAAAATCCAGGCTCTAATCCTAGTGAACCGGGATCCAAATACCTTCTGGAATTCGTTACCTGGAAGGATACATTTAGAGCTGGTGAACCTTACGACAACCAACCTGAGTATATAAGTGGACTAAATATTGGATTATACAATGGTTCAGACTTGGGAAATATTGATTCTGCAAAACCATTCCTTTCATGGACCTCCAAGGAGGAGACTTATTCAGTTTCACTTCAAAAAGGTCAATACTGTGTTAAAATAGTTGATCCATCCAAAAACTATATTCCAACCGAACAAGGCTTTAGCGTTATCGACAAAGATGGAGTGGGTTGTTTCAACTTTGATCAAGATCAAACTAAATTTACTGCCGGATTCCTGAATGGACTTGGAATTCAATCATATGTATGGTCAGATGAAAATTATGATGGAACTCTCTTTGAGGAACCGCTATTGGATGGAGTTTCTGGAATATTATATCTAGAGACCAAAGGACCAGTTTCCCCAATTCGTAAATGGAATTCAAGTGACAACAGTGTCTCAATCGTAGATGGACTATCCGAAGGAAGATATTGTATTCACTATGATAAACCAAAAGATCATTCTTATCCAAATGCCACTATCTATGATAATTCGATAGATGAACATGGAGACAGTTGCTTCGATCTAAATAATACAACATTCACTCTAATAATCAACGCTGGATTCTTCCCTTTGGTCGATGAATCATCATCTTCCAACCCAGACTCTTTGGATATCGGACCAGATTTCTATGCAAACACTACAGGATCACATATTTTGCTCGAAGGAATGATTTACGAAGATCTAAACAATGATGGATTGAGGCAATCTACAGAAAAACCAATTAAACATGAAATCTCAAAGATAGACATTACCTTTAAAAACGGAACTAATATTGCCACTGTAATACCCGATTCCGTGGAGTATTCAGTCGAAGTTGGTACACCAATAGCATGGAGTTGGTCGATTCCTCCATCTGAAGAAGTTTGTATCAATGCAACACTCAGTCACCCAGATAAATACAAATTTGCCGTCCATGGACCATTCAACGATCTTGGTGAAACTGGAAGTAAATGTATTACAGCTAAACCAGATGATTACAGATTAAATGTTAATATTGGTTTAGCTCCAATATCGAAAAAATAAAACAATAATAACATAAATAAATAATTAATTAACAAGATTTAGATTCTATTTATTTTTTTGTTTCTCCACCGAGTTTCTCCATGGCTATTTGTACTTTAAGTTTGATATTTCTTCTGTATTTTCTAATATAAAATCCAGCAATGAATAATAATGCTACACCAATGACCGATGCAACAGTAGCCACAGCTATGACCCAGGTTTTTGTTTTCTTGTTACAACTGTCACCCTTGTCTTGGATGAGTAGAGAAAAATCAGGATCTATACTACATTGAATACACTGTGGCAAGTTAATTCCAATATTGACCAATCCAGAATCGGTTTTGTTTAAAATTTCATTCTTTGAGTATGTTGGACGTCCATCGGAGATCGATACTGGCATAAATTTACCATAGAATGACAATCCATTTTTAATGATTTTTAGATAGTTAATTGAGTTGTCCAATTGAGAGTAATTGATTGGATCTATTTCTTCACATTCAATAAAATCTTGCTCTTCTAGTTTTGTACTGAATACAACTCTTAACTTGTTAATATTGTTATAGTAGTTCCAATTATTGATATCGACTGATAGTTTGAGTGCGCCAGGTGGTAGTGTAAACGTTTGATTTGCAAATGACAAAACTCTTGAAATGTTTGAATGTTGAATCAGTGCCAGAATATTGATGTTATCTGATGTAGTGATTGTATAATTCAAATATTGAGTGTCATTGAAAATGTATGAGGTAAAATTCCATTTCGATGTAATTAATTCCTTCACGACACTACCTAAATCATCTACTTCTTGAATTCCAACCATATTGAAACTAAAGTCATATCCATTGGCAGTGATAGAGGTAACAGGTGCAGTACTGTTCGGATTAATCACACCTCCCTCATATAACCCTTTTTAAGAAATAGAAAAAAATAAAATTAATATCATCTCCAAAGTGTAAATGAAGCGATGATCTGGTACTTACTTGATTCACAATAATATCCAAAGAATCCAATATTACAAATACATTTTCCATTTACACATTGACCATTTCCACTACATCTGTCACCCAATCCACATTGAATTGGTCGGTTAAAGGGGTTAACAAAGATTTGAGGCATTGGAAAACTAAAATTACTAATTTGAATTGTAACATTTGATAGACCTTGTGAGAGTTGACCAGTATTGCACTCCCAAAATGAAGAAGTGATATTAATATTTGTACATTCTTGTCCAGAAATCACCAGTTTTGAATTGGCAGGAGAGAGGCCAAAATAACCATTGACCAATAAATATCCACCATTTGTATTTATTTCACTATAAGAAGAGACCACAGGATAGGCTTTATAAAGATTATTAGTTATAAAGAAAAATTAAAAAAATTATAGATATTGATTTATATATTTACTTTTAACAGGCAAAATACGATCAAATCTTAAATATGGTGAAATTAAAGTAATAAAAATGTTATTTGTTCGTAAGGGAGAACTTAAAGTGAGAACACATCTAATTATGTTTGGACCAAAGATATTAATAATACAATTTTGATCAGTGCTATCCACGATAGAAAAAAGTGCATTTTGATTGAATTGACCTCCAATATATAATTCTAAATGAGTTAGATTATATTTAGTAACTTCAGCACTTTCGACAACGGTTTCTTTGAAATATAAAATATTAGTAATAAATATTAAACGAATCTCAAATTAATACATACTGTCGGAAACCCATGAAATTGGAAAACTAATGTTCCTAAATGCTGAAAAAACTAATGTAGTAGATCCATTGGATGATAGTGGAGTATATTTAAATACTGTATTTGCCCTAATCATCTTAAAATTGATTTTAGGTGATACATCGTTTGCAACAAAATATCCGAGATTAACACCTGTGATGTATATGCTTGTATTACTTGCAGTCATAATAAAGTTATTATTATCCAATTTAGGATCTTAAAGATATATTGTCAATATAATTGAGAGATAAAGATTCATAAAATAACTACTTACTACATTCAAAATTTGGTTCAATCTCTACAGAAGAAGGTAGCTTTATATTATTAGTAAAGGAATAATTTCCATTTAAACACTTAAGGCAATCAGGAAGCTTTGTAATAGTGGTATTCAAGAATGAAATTTGATTGGCACTGCAAAATGAATTTGGGATACTTCCAGATAAGTCAGGATTGTTACTCATGTCTACTTTGTCTAACCAAAGATTTGGATAATCGGGTATTTGTCCTTGTAGACCATTGCCACTTAGTACAAATTCAATATTTAAATTCTCACTGAATTGATCAGAAACTAACCATTTCGCAGGAGGAAAGGAATTATAGTTAGGAGTATTCGTGATACTAAGTGTTAACACTGGTATCATATTGGTTGGAATATCTACTTCTTGTAAATACCTAAGATTCAATTAATTATAAGGTTTGTAACTTTTGGAATAATAAATGCTTACACAAAACCAAGATTAGGTAGATTTGTAAGGTCCATTGGGGTATAACTATAAATACGACATAATGTTCTATAAAAAATAGTTAATATGTATATATATTAGATAAATATTAAAATTCTTACACAAATCTTAATTTAGAAACATTTTGAAAGTCTAAAATCATATTCTTGTTTGGTCCACCGTCTGCATTTCTATTTTTGGAATGTTAAAATTATAAAAAAAAAGTTTTTTTTAATATTTCCTTAAATACCTACATATATCCAATAATAATATTTAAAACATATTTAATTCTTTTTACTGATTTGTTTTCATTGAATTGTCTATACATTTTTGTTTTAGAAAAAGTAAATAAAATAAAAGCAAAAAAGCTTGAGATATACTTACAAACTATTTAATTTTGGAAATTGGGCAGAATTAAAAGTAAAAGTATCTCCATTTTCTGGTAAAATATGACATGAAGTAGTACTAAATGAAATATTAATACTAAATAGTAGACAGAGAAAAAAAATCAACATACATTAATGCGACTTGATCATGAACTGCTTGAGAAACAAATAGTTCGCATGGTCCATTCGAGAAATTGATAACAACAGTGAAAGCACTATTTAAAATGAACATGGGGGCTGTTGGAATGTTGAAATCTCCAAGATTTCTATTGTACAGGTTAAATATTATTTTTTTACTTTAAAAAAACAATTTTAGAGAACTTACAAATTTGATAGTTTTAAGTATCTAGGAAATTGGGGTGAAATCTCACCAATATAATTTGATATACTAAAATATGGTATGTTAGAAACTAATTCATTTTGTTTCTTCAGCATTTATAAATAAAAACATACTCGATCCTTTCTAATACTTTTTGATTTGGATTATCCAATAGATCAAGAATACTTGTGTTGTTATTTCTATTTGTGAATCCTCCAGTACCTGTGGAAATAGTTAATGAATTCAAACTAGGGAAATACAAATCAAAATTGACTGGATCTCCGCTATCCGTTTTGTAAATAGGTCCTATATGACTAAAAATATTGAATCTAAATTTTAATAATCCATTCTCAATAATTCAGAAATATTTTAATATTACATGGATGAAATATATTGCTCTGTTCCGTTAACACCACAAATAATGCTTCCTGCATTGTTTGGAGGTATAATCTTCAAACAATCAGTCTCTGTCAATGACCAGTCCGATTGATAGAATCTAATTAACCATCTTAGAGAATTCACTAATAGATCAAATTATTAATTAATAAATCTCTTTTCTTAGTTCATTGTTTGTTAGTGTCATAAACATACATTGTTGTGCTTCTATTTGTTGAGCATTTGTACCAAATAGATAAAATAGAGATAAAATTATAAATATCAGAATCTTTATCATTTTTAAATGTGTTTTGATTTTTTGTTTTTTGACTTAAGTCATTACATTAACTAGTTAGCAATTAAAAAAATGTAGAAGGAAAGAAAAGAAAAGATTAATCATCAGATATTTGTAAATATAAATTTATAACCTCACATCCAAAAGATTTTTTTTTTTTTTTTAAAAGAATGAATTTTTGAAATAAAGGTGCCGCTTTCATCAGAATGTTAAAACATGGTGATTGCGTAAAAATTTCCCAAACAACTATTATTAGATTTAAATAATAAATTTATAAATCGATAAACTTGAACAATAATAAAATTTTTTTTGGCTCCACAATAGGGAAATATTTATTTTGTGTATTCAATACCCAAATTGTTGGCAATTTCAATAAAATTCGATTCCACATCATCCACAGAGAAAACAGAAGCTTCTGATATACACATTGAACTAACTAGTGAATCAATATCAAAAGACGTTGTTTGGTTACTGGGATTTAGCAAGCATATCAATGATTCCAATAATGTTTTAAATTCGTTTGCATTAATGTTATCATCATTATCGTGATCATATAGATCAAAGCAAACTAAAATAAAATTAAAATAAAATTAAAAATCATTAATATTTTAACAATTAAAATTATTTATATTTATAAATGTTATAATTATTACTTACATTTAATCTTTTCGTTCAATGTACCTTTTGTAGTAATTGCGACCATATGAACAAAATCATCACAAGTGATCAAGTCATCCATATCTTCATCGAGTAGCTTAAATATGTTGTTGATAAAAGCACCTTTGTAACACCAAGCACTTGGTAAAACAGATTTGCACAATTCAAAGAATTTGACTATACCTATTCCCAGTTTCGATGCACTAATTGAAATATAAGATTGGAATAAATCATATAGTTTCTCCAACTCTGTCTTGGATACTAAATTAATTTATAAAATATATTATTAGATTAATAATTAGACAAACGCCAAGTCATATTATATATTTACAATTATATCTATCACTCCACTCTCTAATTTTCTGTTTCTTATTTGAAATTTGAATGTTCTTGATGGCCATAAACTTGTTGGAGCTTCGCAACTGTTCTATTTTGTCAGGTTGAATGTTATCAAACTCTGATAATACAATGGTTAAAAGATGATCGACATTATATCTGGTGTTCTTGACGATATTCATTATTTCCTCAGCAGATTTAGAATTTAATATTGCTGTTTCGTTCATCTTTAAACAACACAGAGCAACTTGGAAAAGAACATTGGTACCCTCATTGAAGAAACAATCTACAACTCTGAGTCCCAACTCCATATGACCGCTACCAATGAAGAGACATAAAAACCATGGTAATATAATCATTGACACCGGGCAATTTAATTTCTAGAATAAAAAAATAAACATTAGTTTTACTTTCCAATTAATTAACAATAAACTCTATTTACCTTTAAATGATTATCTAGATCTGTTAGATAGGTTGAGAAAAGATATTCAAATGTTTTACCATCTGCAATTGAACCAACCATTCCAGGTCTATAGTTATCGGGAACATAATCTTCACAGAGGGTACATAATAACCAAAATGCTTCTTCTTCTTTTAAGAATAAGAGGAATATCGCGGCGATTATATTCTAAAAAAAAAAAAGAAATAATTAATAATCTTGGCTATTAATTGCTATTGATAACAAAACTGCTTACCATTGATTGACAATAGCCTACAGATGGATTTCTCCAGGAATAGGCTGTCAGGATATTTCTAAGAGATTGAATTCCTTGTTCACTTTGGTAGAAAGGATGTTCTGGAAAACTTCTTTTCAAGTCCTTTGAGATATCGATGGTCGATTGATTGGTTTCATTCTTGTGTTGCTCGAGTAGGTGTTGATAGTAACCTGGTGGATGGCAATAGGGCTTATAGAGTGATCCAGATGTCAACATCCAAATTAGTCGACGATGCTGGTCTGGAATACCACCACGTATCAGCGCCTTGAGCTCGTCAGTCTTGATCATCGATATTCCCTCGCCATGGAATGAAAAGTACTGATCCCAAAGATGACTCTGTTGTACTTGGTTGAGTTTGTAGGTGTTTGAAAAGTCACGTGAATTCTCGAGTATCTGATCGGGCATTCCAATGACTTGGTGTAGAGGCTCGAAAATACCACTGGAGTTGGTACCGTTCTGAATGGATGGGTTGGCATCCTTCCAGAATTGTCTAACGATATCGTAGTGAGTTTCGATTTGGTTTGAGAAAAAGTAAAAATGTTGTTGTTTGTCGATGGTGATTCTCATGGTTTGTCCACGATTGCCAAATGCCTTCTCGTTGGAAATGGTGCAGATCTCACGAAGTGGAAGCACCAATTGCAAATCAATCGAGCCAAAACAGAGAAAGTTATTGGAAAGATATAGTTTGCCTACGATATCTTGTGGATGGCTCTTCCAGAGAGTGACATGGAATTCTTCGACCAACAGCTCGGAAGTCGGTAGACCAAAGAGAGTCTGATAGTCCTGATGCTTTCTCTGCTCTTGAAGCATCTCTTTGAATGACGATACATTGTAGTGATTGGAATTGGGCGTTGTCATTGATTGAGTGTTTGGACTGCATCCACCACCACCATAGCCATAAGATTGATGAAGTTGATATTGTTGCTGTTGTTGATATTCCATACAGATTGAGTTGTTTAATGAGGTAGGAGTGCTAGCTGATGGAGAAGACGGCGCGAATGGTGATGTGTAGCCGGTGCCAGTGAGCCAATTGTTGTTTGCGGTGGCAGTCAATGGTGAACTGTAGTGTGTTGAGAAATGGGGTTCGTAGCCAGCGGGACCTGCACCCGATGTGGGTGGAGACAAGCTGAGTTGATAGAGATAGGTGGAAAAAGAAGATGACTCATTGGGAGATGACTGTGAAAAGTAGGAACCAGACTGCTTCAGTGACGATGACGGTGTGTTGGATGGCGCACTCGGATAGAGGTGGTGTGAAACAGATAGTGGATTCGAACGGTTGATGAATGCCGGTGAGCATGTGGAAACGCCACCGCCACCCGTCTGGCTGTTGACCAATTGTGGTGATGAAGAAGAGAGTGGAGAGCTACTGCTACTGTTGTTGTTTTTCTCGGCCGCAAACAACATTCGATTCATAGCAAACTTTCTTATTTGATCGAGAAGCTGAAAGGTTTCATCGACCTTGAAGAAAGTATGAAAAATAAACTCCTTGGACTCGGTCTGAATCTTGATGGAATCCGTCAGGAATTTAAAGTAGCTGGAATGTGTTGTCTTTTTCATCTCTACGATATCGGAAAACAAAACCTTGATCTTTGTAGGAATGATTCTGCTATAGAAACAAATATAATTTTCTGAAATGTACATACATCCATGTCTTTGTATCTTATCCATTAATGAACATGAATATTCTATACATTTAATAAATAGAATAATTGGTTTGTTAACATTATTACAGTTTGTTATTTTGTTTTTCTGATAACTATAATTTAATATATAACATACGAGTGATTAATGTTTCACTTTCAAGAGAGAATCTCTTTTTAAAATTCTTTTCCTTCTTTCTTTGATCTTTATCTTTTAGTTCACGTTGTTTTTCCTGTGTCTTGAAATTCTCCTCATGAATGCCCAGACAACTGAATTTCAAACAAAGATATTCAAATATTTCAGTGGGATCGTTGTTCATCTTTTGGATCGATGGCAAGATATTTTCATTGATCCAACTCCACATTGATTGAATTTCCTCCCATTCATTCGATTCACCTATACAATGAAAATATTTATTCTTTAAACATATCTTAAACTAATTATAATAAAAAGAGATAAAGTTAATATAATTTTCAAAAAAAAAAAAAAAAAAGAATCAATCAAATAAAAACTTACATCTGAAATAATTGTTATTTCATTTTGTGGAATTAAAGATACAACTTCATTAATTAATGAGATGGTTGTATTTCTCTTTAATACTGTGAAATAATCATTCTCTTCAACTGGAATCCATATTTTTCTAGAGTTTCAAATAATTGGTTGTAAATTAGTGAAAAGTGGGAAAAAGGTGGCAATGAAAACAACATACCTAAAAGTTACAGATTTTGGTTTTATCCAACCCATATTTATAAAGAATATTCCAAACGATCAAAAGAATAACAAATGACTCCCAGTACTCTATTCCAAGAATATTGCTAAAAGAATAAATAAATTCCAGTAACAAAAAATAAAATGAAGATGGAATGGAAAAAGTAGGATAGAATTACAAAATTCAATTAAAAATACAATTTAAAAAAGATAAATACATTAAACTAATAATTAAATATATTTGCAATATTTGATTGATTGGTTGGTTATTATTATTATGATAATTATTAAAACAAATGAAATAAACTAAAAATTTAAAAAAGGAAAAAGAATTGATTAATCATATACCCCAATTTAGATACTATTTAAAATAACAAATAATTAAACTATTATTATAATAGTTAGTAACTAAAATGTATGATTAGTGTAGGTATAGGTAGTGTGTGTATGAGTGGATGGGTAACTAGTGTGTGTGTGTTGTGTGTTTGTTTTTAAAAATAAATACTAAAAGTAGTTAGGTTTTTTGTGAAAGTTTGAGGGTTTGAGTATTATGATGTGCTCAATTAAATCGGTAAATTTTGATATATATAAAAATGTTAAATAGTGTAATCTATTAAAGAGAAAAATGTTAAAAATTAAACTATTTTAATTAAACTGGTTGGTATGAATAAAAAAAAGTTAAAAATAAGGGTGCTATTTCTATTTCATCGGTATTGTGCGATCTCTTACAATGCTATTAGAGATAATTAAATAAATATATAATATATATATAAATATATATTTATAAAAATAGGAAAAAAATATAATAGAAAATGGTAACTTTAAAAATCTTGTACAAAATAATTTAAAAAAGGTTGATGTTGTAACTAATCATATGATTATATCCAATGTTGTTGCTGTTGTTGCTATTTCTGTTACTTTTGCTGGGCCAATTTTAAAGATTTATATGAATATTGTTTTGTTGTTGCAAAATCCAAACCAAACGTTTGTCTTTAAAGATGAGTGGAATGAAAATAGATGGATATTTAAAAGTGATTTGTGTTACACCTTAAAAAAGATCTACTTTTAAATTATAATATAAATATATATATCAATGCAGCTATCTACTATTACTATAATATGCCAACTATTGTTGCTGCTGTTGTTGTTGTTGTTGTTGTTGTAAATTCTGATAATGAAGTTGATTTGACAGATTGATTTTTAATGTATTATTATAATAATAATCAAATAAATGATGGTCAAGATTTGATATTTATGGATGTATCGAAAAATGGTTGATTGAATATTTCTCTGTTCCGGGTGTTGATTGTTCTGTGTTGTTGGTCACCAACAAGTCAAGTTAATGAACTTTATGATATTTGCTAAATCACCGGCCTATGTTGTCGAAAACTAATATCAAGCTAAACTGATGAATTGAACCGACTCACACACACCTCTAACTATTTAAACAATTAATAGTAGCAGCAGCAGAGATAGGAAGGTAAACATATAGCAGTACTCTCTACAACAAGTGAATTTCGATTTGATCTTTAATGACTGCAAACTTTTTTTTCTCTATTGCGTGCACACAGAGAAATTATTAACTATCTGACTTTGATGTTGGTGTTTGTGTTGGTTGTTGTGTGGTGGTATGAATGATTGTTTGTTTTTTTAACACTGTTTGTTATTATTAATTATTTACTACTAATATATATGAAATATGTATGATTGTACGATCGTATACTGTTGAATTATAATTTAATAATAATGATCATTTATACATTCATATTTTCGAAATTGAGTGTTCACCTTGCTTTTATGATGCTTAAGATTTGTAGATTCGCTACAAGAGAACTCACAATTAGTACTACTGATCTTGTTTTACTGTTATTTATTGTGCGTTGTGCTAGCTTTCTTTTCGATAATAAAAAATGAAAATAAAAATACACACAAACAAATATGTTAAAATATGTTCGTTTTTCTCGTGTGTGTTGTTTTGTATTGTTTGAGGTTGTTTCTCTGTGATTGCAAAGATTATGATTAAAACTTAGTGTGTTGCAATTTTTAATTGAGGTTTTAAATAAATAAAAACTTTAAAAAAAAATATGAATAAACAGAGAATCAATTTTTTTATTATTATAATAAAAAAATTAGACTAAAAATAAAATAAATAAATAAAAAAAATTATAAAATTACAAAAATTATAAATAAATCTAGAACTCTCATGATTAATGGGTTATAGATAAAATCATAATAAAGTGGGGGCTGAAATCGAGATTTTTTAGATAATCTAAAAAAGAGTTAGATAATAGATATTTTTATATTTTTCAGCACTGGCAACAACAAGGACTTGAAGTTAATAAATCCAGGTTTACAAAAAATCAATAGCATTCTGGTATATCTTTTTTAAAAATAATAATAAAAAAATAAAACATATATTGCAATAAAAATAATATTATTATTATTTATTTTTAATGAGTTTGACCAAAATGAACTAGAATGATGACGGGTAATTTTTGCAAAAATTTTATGATCTGGGTGACTACTTTCGTGTTGTTCACATATATGTGTGTGTGTGTGAGTCATTTTTAATATTATTGTACTTGTATTGTAAATATATATATTTTTATTTTTTCATTTTACCTATATACATAATTTTCAATATTGAAAAAAAAAAAGTTATAAAGATGCAAGATAATAAAGTAGTTGATCGTAAACATTGGGAAGAAGCTGGACAAGGTCATGTATTCAATTGGTATGACGAACTATCGAGTGAAGACAGATTGATCTTTGAAGAAGATTTAAGACAAATCGATGTTGATGAAATAAATACTATTTATAAAAGATTAATTGATGAAAAGGGTATGTTTATTTTTATAATATATTAGAAAATCTATTACTTTAGTAACTTACAAAAACAAATAAAAGTGAATCAAAAGATCAATTTATCATATCATGGATTTGAAAATGTAAAGACAATCGATTCTCTGACAACTGAAGACAGAGATAGATGGGAAACCATTGGACATAAATTGATATCAGAGGGTCGTGTTGCTTTGCTATTGCTAGCGGGTGGACAAGCAACTCGTTTGGGAACAACATTCCCCAAAGGACAATATGGTATGAATTCTCACTGATTTCAAGTGATAAACAAACAATATTTGTTATTTATTAACAACTTGACCTATTATTATTAATAATCCAGATATTGGATTACCATCAAAGAAATCATTGTTCCAATTACAAGCAGAGAGAGTTTTAAAACTTGAACAAATGACAAAATCAAAGATGGGAGTCACTGAAATGAAACCAATTCAATGGTATATAATGACTAGTAAAGCAACACATGATGCAACCATCGAGTTCTTTGAGAAGCACAACTATTTCGGTTTATTGAAAGACTCTTTTTTCTTTTTCCAACAAACAATGATTCCTTGTTTAACTCCAGAGGGAAAGATTATCAATGAAACTTCATCAAAGGTAATATTGTCATTCTTTTAAGATATATAAACATTCTTATATTAATAATAATAATATTATAATCGTATTATTTAATAGATATCATTATCACCGAATGGAAATGGTGGATTGTATCATTCATTGTTGGTTAGCGGTGGACTTTCAGATATGAGATCGAAAGGAATAGAATATATCAGTCAGTATTGTGTGGATAATGTTTTGATAAAGATGGCAGATCCACTTTTCCTTGGATATATGCACGACCAACAAGCAGATTGTGCAGCCAAGGTTGTTGCCAAGGTCGATCCCGAGGAGCCGGTCGGTGTCATGGCGCTTCGCGATGGTAAACCTTGCGTACTAGAGTACAGTGAGATCGATCGTGATTCTAAATACCTGCGTGACGAAGCAACCGGTCGTCTTACTTTCAACTACGCACACATTTGTATTAATAACTTTAGTTTTGAATTCCTCGATCGCATTGCTTCGAGTGAATTGTCGCGTGAACTTCCATATCACGTGGCCACCAAGAAGATTCCCTATGCCAACGAACAAGGTATTCGTACGACACCGGACGCTGTCAACGGCTGGAAGATGGAGATGTTCATCTTTGATGTGTTCCCATACTCAAAGCACATGGTTTGTCTCGAGGTAAAGAGAGACGAGGAGTTCTCACCACTGAAAAACAATGCTGGAATGGCCATACCCAAAGATTCACCAGAGACATGTCTGCGTGATATCTGTCAACTTCATCGTACATACATTGAAAGAGCCGGTGGCAAACTTGACTTTTCAGAATCAAATATCATTGAAATCTCACCGCTGATTTCATATTCCGGTGAATCATTGGAGACAATTGTTTCAGAGAAATTGATATTACTACCCAAAGAAATAAAGTAATAAATCTATGGATTTGTCCACCCACCACAGATTAGCAATTATGATATTGATTTTCAGTTTTAAATATTTATATATATATTTTTTTTATTTCTATATTTTATTTTATTTTTCGCCTATTATAATAATTTATTTCTTCTTCCCTTTCTTGGAGTCATCTTGATTAAACCATTTGACTTGACCTTCTAAATCTTTTGGAACGTTTGACATGTTGTTGAGTTTCATGTTGTTAAGTTGTTGTTTGTTTTGTTTTAGTTGTTGTTGTTGGTTCGATGTTGACTTTGATTTCTTCTCAGACTCTTTTTCTTTCTTCATTTCGTCGACCCAGAGTGCGGTGAGACGCATCGACTCGATGGTACGTGGATGGTTGGCACCGAGGTAACGGGTGAGAATGGCGGTCGAGTGCTTCTGGTACTTCTCGGCTTCGGTGAAGTTCTTCATTTCCGCGTAGATCTGAGCGATCGATTGGAGTGTCGATGAACTAACCAAGTGATCCTCACCAAAGAGATGCTTGTGGTTCTCGATGCACTTCTTCAAGTAGTCGATGGCACAGTCGAATTCCTTCAAATCTTGGAGGATGATTGCTGCACTGGTGTAGATGGAGGAACGCTCGGGGTTGTAGTCGGATCCAAGCAAGTCGTTGAGATAGATAACATGCTTGAGGTATCCCATAGCCTCTGTGAAGCGATCGGCACGCTGACAGAACAAAGCCAAGTTGGTGTAGGAGTGGATGGTGTCATGATGGTCAACACCCAATGTCTTCTCTGTGATAATCAATGCATTCTTTTGGTATTCAATGGCGTCGTTGTATTCTTTTGTGTAGAAGGCGACCATTGCCAAGCTGCTGAAGCAATTGGCAGTGTCGGTGTGGATGGGTCCGTGGACTTGTTGACAGAACGCCAGTGATTCCACGAGGTAGTTGCTAGCTTTTTCGAATTCACGCTTGGCAAGAAGTGCTTTTCCACCCTCGAGCAACTCGATGGCGTCCGATGAACGTGGACCAAGATGCTTGACAACACATACCATATCGACAATGTCGTCGATGACGAATGGCTCGTCCTTGGTGAAGTCGTAGTCTTTAGAGTTGATTTGCAAACCGACCTTCAAACAGATCGATCTCAACACGTTGATACGGCACTCCAATGGAACGGAACGAACTTTAATCTCATAGTCGTATTTCTCCTTGATCAAATCGTAGATTTGGTCCCAGAGTTGGACGGAAGTGAGCTTCAATTTGATACTGTTGTTGGTGTCGGCGCCGATGGTTTGGGTACCGAGGAAACAGTTGAGGAATTGACAAGCGACAACCGAGAGTTCTGCTTGTGGAGCGGCACGCAAGATGTTGCTGAAAATATGCTTGGTGGCTCTGCTCACCATCTCATTGAAGCATACCTCCTTGGCGAATGGAATGCCGTCGCAGAGCTTGGCAATGTGTCCGAGATAACGCATGTTGATACCACGTGAGTGCATCGCCTGTGTCAAAGTTTGTCCGTCGACCGGTGTCAAATTGAACAACTTAAAGTCGTCAATCAAGTTTCCAATCATTGTTTCCTTGAGGAAGTTACCGGCAGCCTCGAGTGTTTCCATGTCGGCCTTCAACTCCTCTGGTGTTCCCTTGAGACGGCAGATCGAGTTGGAAGCACCCAAGAGATTGGCATTGAACAAGATGTGTGGTGGTTGTTCGTTGGCAGTCTCGGCTACGGCAGTCTCAGTCTTTTCAGACTCGTCGGTTTGCGATCCATCCTCTTGGGTGGCAAAGGCGTCGGTCTTTTCCTCTTGTTTACGCTTCGACTCTTTCTCAGCCTTGATCTTTTGCTCCCATTGGCTACGAACAAACTCGGTGTAGCTGGCAATGAGTTCTGGACGCAACAAACACAACATGTGCTTATCGTCCTTGTAGTTTGGATCACGTGGAGTTGCACGCATAATGTCGAGAATATACTTACGACCGTCGAGACCAACGATACCCTTGGAATCGTAGGAGGTGGAGATCTTGACTGGATCGGACAATGCATCACCTGGAATGACTTCACGTTCGGCCAAATGCAACATCGATGAGAGTTTAGCGAGTTTCTCACTGAACTCTGGGTCGGCCTTGATGGTTTGACCGTTGTCCATCGAACCGTACTTGACGTCGGAGGTACGTTCATTCGAGAGGATACCTGGCACCAAACTTTGAGCCAAGATACGGTGACCACGATAGTCGATGATGGCAGTGCAAATGGTGGAGATTCCATCGATGTCGATCAAGTTGAACAACTTGACACCCTTGAGATCGTTGTTGGCGGCAACACGAGCACCGGCGTCACCTCCGCAGTTGACATAGTAGTCACGAGTGTCCAAAGTGAACGACAAGAAGATATTGTGATAGACAAACATGTGAGCTTTCTCTGGCTCGAGTGGATTGATGGGTGGAATCGTCTTGGAGACGACCAACTTGGCACCACGGATGGCCGACTCAACAAAGTCAGAGTTGACACGGTAGAATGCACGATCTCTCAAGATACGCTCGCTAATCGATCCACGTGGAAGTTCACGTAGTGCTTGGAACTCTTCGTTCCAGTCACGTGGTTGTCCTCTCATCTCTGGATCGTGGACGTCGATATTCGACTCGCTGGCGGCAGCGATGTTGTAGTGGAAACTTCTGTTTTGCTTCAATGTCCAGGTGTTGACTGGAATCGAGTTGGGGATCATCTCGTACGAGTTACGACGACTGATACGCTTGAGCAACGACTTGAGTCCACGTGCGAAAATCGGACTGTATTGGGAGAGCAACTCATAGAGATTGTGGTGCGTGGCGCCGTACTTTGAAGAGACGGCTGGATTGAATGTATTGATGGTCGATTGGTTGATAAAGAATCCAATGACGTTGGCGGTGATAAAGAGTGTTTCACGAATATCGACCAACTCTACCTCCATGTAAAAGAGATCGCCAAGCAACGCACGATAGCCTGGAACCGGTGCCCAACCAGAACGATCGATACGACGCAAAACAACGATTGGCTTGTTAAAGTTGGTTGGATAGTAGTTGGAGAGCAATGCCTTTTGTGTGGCGTCCACTTGGACAACCTCTTTCTTACGCTCTGCCAACTCCAAATCCTTCTTTGATGACTTCTTTGAAGTTGATTTCGATTTCTTTGATTTACTCTTGTTTTGAACATTCAATTTGTTGTTACTATTGTTGTTATTGTTGTTATTCTCAATTTGTTGTTGTTGTTGTTGGTCTTCAATTGGATTTTCATCGGTGAATGAATATAGTGAAAAGAGTGATGGGTTGGTTGGGTGTGTTTCCCACTCGCCAGAGCTGATGATACTCTTCAATCTGTTTACGTGGAGATTTGCAGAACGCTCGTTGTAAGGTGCCTTCTTCATTACAAGAGTTGCTCCACTGGTAATCTCAGAGTAGAATTTGACATCGGCAAACTCATTCAATTTCTTTGGAATACCCTCGACCTCCAAGTGATACGATGTCAACAAACATGTCTCTGTAGTCTCTTGTAAAAACTTGTGAATATCTCCAATCGAATCTGTATCTGAAATTGTCAATTTGATTGTTCCCAATTCAACTGGTGTCTTTAAGCTGATATTGATATCTTGATGTTGAGCTACAGATATTTATATATTACATTCATATTAATATTAAATATTGCTCTTCTTCTTTATAATTCTTAAAACTCACCATCTGAAACCAATGGAATATTTCTAACTTCATTTTGATCAGGTGATTGTTGTTGTTCCTCTTGAGCTGGATCTGGAAGTGGAATACTGGTATCTCCTGGAATAATGTATCCATCTTGAGATGTTTGTTGTTGCTCTTTATTCTCCATACTAGATTTCATTTATTTATTATCGTTTATAATTGATTATTAATATGCTAATCCTATCCAAATTACCAAAGTTAACATTTTTTTTAAAATTTACCTTTTTTATTTTTGTGTTGTTGTTGTTGTGTTGTTAGATTTGAAATTAAAAACTCAAGTCTGACACCTTCACTTTTTTGTTTGTTTGTGTGTGTGTTACAACTAAACGAACTAATACTACTTCGACTACTACTACTACTACTACTTCTAAAGAATATAATTAAACTATCAACAAATAGATAGAATAATTGTGTTGTTTATAGTAGAATTGTGAAAAAAAAGAAAGAAAAAAAGGTAATTTAAATAGTTTTTTTTTTGTTGAAACTCGCAAATGCAATACACCAAGACGAAAACTAAAATCAAATATCGTTTTTTTTTGTTTTTTTATATTTTTTTTTCGAATTTTTTAATTTTATTTTATTTTTTTGTTGGCTTCATGGTTGTTGTTTATTTTTTAAATTTTTCTCGTTACTATTTCGTTTTTTTTTTTCAATTTCATTAAAAATTATTGTTTGGAAAGCAAGGGGTAATGACTGAGCAACCAGGTCTAAATTAATGATCAACTAAAAATGCTCAAAATCCCGACGATGTGAAATCACATTATTTGTGATTACATAATTTGTTGATCATATGAATTGATTTAATTAAAATATTTTATTTACAATTATTATTACTATTATTAGTTTACACAAGCAAGCTGACCGTAATGACCACATTCATTTTGAGTCTGTCAAAGATGTAGGTGAACTTAGATTCTTATTACTAGTTGTAAATGAATGTGCTGTTTTGTTTACATCGACCACTGCATAATTTATACTATCCAAACATTTCAATGAATTACTTAATATATTGACTCTATATATTTGAAATAAATTGAGCAGAAATTGCATTGATAATAAATTGTTAGACACTCTCTCTTTCTAAAGATTTAGTTTTATCAAAATCCAATAATAATTGCTTACTGTTGATTTAATTCTTTTGATAATGAATTCATTTGATTTATCATCTAAATGATATGTGTGTATGATACAAGTATCTAACTGTTAATTATATTCAATTTGTATAGATATTAAACATGTTTACTTACATCATCAGTTTGCATTACATTAACTTCATGTTGTGCAAAAGCCTTACAAATTGCTAACATATTCTATTGTAGTGTTTGAGTATAAGTATAACCATGTAATTAGTATCAGTCTATTTATATATATACAGTACCTCATGTACATTTGAATGTTTTATCAATGATTTTATTGATTTACCCAACTCTGTAATGATAACTTCGCCACTCTCTGTCAATTCTTTCTTCACACCTAAAGATGGATCCTCGATATGTGTTGAAGATGCTGTTACTAAACTTGCTGAACCTGAATTTGAATATGTCTGACTCATATTTAATATTAAATGAATAAATAAATATCTTTAATTAAGTTGTTCAGTTTTTTAAATATGATAAAAAAAAAAAATAAAAAAAAACTTTTCTTGATTTGACTTTTTATTTTTTATTTTTATTTTTTTTTCTCGTATTCAAGGAGGAGATTGATAATAATATATATTAAGAGATAATCAATCAATGGTGAGATGAATCACTACGAAATATTAGGTATTGAAGTCAATGCTGATTACAAAGATATAAAGAAGGCATTCAGTTCAAAAGTATTGTTGTATCATCCTGATAAACTGGTTTTATCGGAACAACAACATGACGTTGTTGATATAGATATGTTTCAAAAGATTCAACAGGCATGGGAATGCCTAAGAGATCCAGAGAACAGATCAAAATACGATGCCTATCTACTAGAAAATCAAAGACAAAAGTATTCGATTTCAGATGAAGTCGATCTCGATGATATGGAATACAACGAAGATCTATCGCAATTTTCATACCCATGCAGGTAAGTTTCAATTAATTTGATCAATAATTATAAAACATGTTACCAACTCATAATTTTAATTAATTTATTTATTTATAGATGTAATGGACAATACACAATCGACGAAAGTCAACTTGAGAATGGTGAAGAGATTGCATCCTGTCAAAACTGTTCTCTGACTATCAAAGTTTTATATGACGCAATCCAACCATAAAACTAGGAAACGACACAACTTTTACATACTAATTTTCAAAGTAAATAAACATAACTTTGTTCAATTGTGTTAATTAATGAATTCCGTCATGCATTCCAACTGACATTAATAATTCAAAGCTTTGTTTAAAAAAATTTGTTCAAACTGAAAAAAAAATTTTGTTTTTGTTTTTTTTTTTTTTTTTTTTTGGAAACTGAAAAAAACGATCAAAAAAGCACATGTTTTTGTAACAACAGCCTCTCATATCTTTATATTATATTAATTATTATTATTATTATTATATTGTATCAAATATGTTGATGAATTCAAATAAGATGATTTCTACATTATGTAGAAATCAAATCAGTAAAATTGTATCACCATTTTCATCAGCATCTACTTTTTCACCATCATCACAGTCATCATCAGCATCATCACCATTATCATATATAAATTTCAATAACAATAGTATTCGTTTTAATAATAACAGCAACAGAAACATATTAAATGGAATGATGATGATGAACTTGCAAGAATCTACATCAATCAATAGTAACATTGATATAAACGACGATAGCGATGCAATTGGATTCGACGATGACTGTGAAATCACCATTGCACCATCGCCTCTCGAAATAGACCCACTCATTGCCTCATTATCGGCACCATCCCTCCAACCATACAGATTATCTTCATTTTTAGATCAACCTTCAACTTTGAATATCGTTGGTATGTACATAAACAACAAGCATATGCAACAACCACACTACAACAAATTTAACTAATCCAATTGTTATTTACAGAAGAACAACAAGAACAAGATGGAATCGAATGTGTAAAGAGAACCTATCAACCATCTGTCCTTATTAGAAAGAGAAGACATGGATTCCTCCACAGATTGTCATCAAAGGGTGGTAGAAGAGTTTTGGTCAGCAGAATACAAAAGGGAAGAAACTCACTATCTGCATAACAACAACAACAACTAAACCAATAAATATTTAATATATATAAAACAAACCAATAATAGTATAAAAAAGTAAAAAAAAAACAATGTCGTGTTGCTATTTATTTCTTTTAATTATTTAAGTTCTTGGAATGACTTCAGGATTGAATTTAATTAATATTACAGTTTTAGGGAATTTCTTTCCTTCTACAGCTACATTGTGAGCTGTTACTCTTGCTGGCTATAAAAAAGTTAATAAACATACAAAAACAAACATTAGTTAACCAATGTTTATCAATGTTTTTGATTTGCAATTTTAAATTACTTACGAATTCAGCACTACATAAGATACCCTCTATTATACCTGCTACGAAAGCAGCACAATTTAAACTACTTAGATTCTTTGGTAATGAAATAAACTTATTTACAATCATATTTGCATCGGATATCATATCTACAAAAATTGAATCATTAGTTTGTTAGCTAGTTAGTTAGTTTCGTTTCTTATCATCCAGAAGAATTAGAAGATTTAAAGAATCATTCATACATTCATCATCAGCTTCGGTACTCTTCTCAAGTGAATCAGCTTGCTTTCCAAACAGTGCTTTCCATACGGTTGAATGTATGAATGATAGTATTCCCAGCAGTTTAGTCTCTCTCTTTGCATTCTTCTCACGTACCACTAGCAATTCCAATACTCTTGTTCCAACCAAAAATCCTATATCTGATAATCTTTTAAAAAACAAAAAATAAATGAATATGTTATGTTATGTTAATTAACAAACTTAATTAACTTTACAACAAACTAAACTAAACAAATCACTACTATAGTGAATGATATATAGATAGATGGTAATAATTACTTTTTCTCTAATTCATGACCAGCTTTAATTCTATCTTGTGAGTATTGAATTAGCTCTGAGAATAGAAAGGCAAACGAACTTAGATTGATCTCTGTTTTACCCTTTGAGAGTGGTCTATCTACAATATTTACTGCATTCTTATTAACATTGAAATTGGTTGCCATCTATATATTATATATTGAATAATAATAAACAGATATATATAAATGAATCAACTTTTATTGATCTAATAATAAATTAATGATAATTTGTTGGTAACGTTTTTTTTTTTGAAACAAAAATTTTAAAATGATAAAAAAAAATAATCTTTTCCTCTTTTTTTAATATGATTATTTTTTAGATTGTCAAACAAACAAACAATGTTTCAAGAAATAGATATCAATTATAAACTGAATTAAATATCAAAGAAGAATTGATGTTGTTTTATGATAAATTTTTTCTATTTTTTATTAATTTTATATGATAAAAAAGAAACTGAACAAGATAAAGATACTCAAAAAAATCCAGCGAGAAATAAAAAACCTCAAATAATAGATTAAAATAAGACATATATTATATGAATTAATATTATTATTTAAAGAGAGAAATGATCATATCAATATTTGAAATTAACCTTTCAACACAAAAAATTTCTAAAATTGAAAAAATCAAAATGAAAAAGTTCCAACTGAAAAAAATTAACAAATTTCAAAATTTAATTTTATTATTTTTGTTCTCACAACACAATATTATTATCTGTTTTTTAAATAAACTAACTGTTTAAATCAATTTTATTTATATACAAACCTATATATATAGTTATAATTTTCACTTCTAAAAATATATTATATCATATCTTAGCCATATAATTTAGTTATCATATTATATAGATATTTTAATAATAATAAAACAAATCACAATTTAAAAAGGTAGATACTAAATAATAGAAGTAAATAATAATACAATATTGTTATTATTAATTTACAACAACAACAACAACAACAATAACAACTACTACAACAACGATAAGCAATTGCTTTTTTATTTTTATTTTTTTTTTTGTAAAAACAATGTTAGTATGAAACGTAGAATGTTCTACTTTCATTAAAAAAAAAAAAGTGAATGGATGTGATGACAGTGCTGTCTATCAAGAATTCACTCTTTGTAACACCGTAGCGAGTTGATTGTTGTTACATGACTATGTAGCGACATGTTTTGGTGGGATTTATCTAGATAAATCTAATCAAATCAAATTCGATCATCTTTGGATATGGTCGGTGCGGTGGCGACGGCAACAGGGGTGGTTACTCTTAATATAGCCTACTTTCCTTTTTTTTTCACCCGAGAGTTACCTCTCCTCACATATGCTTCCCACCCCATTCAAAATAGATTGGTTACATCTATCCTATTGAATATATACTGTTCAATAAATCAAACAAACATACAAACAGCAACAACCAACCAACAAAAAGAAGAAAGAAGGAGACTCTCCGACTTGTTATTTTATTTTGGCCGTTTTCACAGCTTGAATGACAACAACAACAACAACAATCAACCAACGCAATCAACAAACAAACCAACAAAACAATCACACCAAACAAAGATAGTATAATCAAATGTTGCCAGTTAAATTAGTTCTGTTTTTCCAATAACTATTCTATTAATATTTGTTTTGAGATCAGTTTCGGAATTGAAAAGTTAGTTAGTTGCGATATTTAGTTAGTTGTTGAATATATTTAAATGTGATGATGATTGCGATTTCGAGTTAGTTAGTTAGTTAGTTAGTTAGTTAGTTGTTGATGATGATAATAATGATTTATAAACAATAGAATCTGTAGACTCACACCTTCCTTCCCTTTCCAATTTATCTCCATAATAACATAGCAATCACTACTACTCTGTATTTTAAAACCCTACTACAAATATATATAATCGAAAAATGTCGTCATCATTCAACAGGGGAGGTCGTCGTGTTATCGTCGGTGGAAGTGGAAGTGCCTCCGGTACTTTGAACGATCGTTTCACACAGATGAAGGACACCAAGGTTGCAATCAGCTCGCCAGGCTTCAAGAAGAGATCCGGTGGTTCAACCTCTGTTACCATCACCCGTGACGGTGGAGACCGTAGACCAAGCGGTGGACGTTCGCACTCTGGTGGAGACCGTGGTGGACGTTCACATGCCGGTGGTAGACCCCAAGGTGGTCGTGGTGGATCGCGTGGTGGACGTTTCGGTGGTCGTGGTGGATCTCGTGGTGGTCGTGGTGGACGTGGAGGTCGTTTCAAGAAGGAGAAGACCCCAACCAAAGAGGAATTGGATGCCGAACTCGACCAAATCGCCAAGGACAACGAAATGAAAGAGTAAATTAGTTATTCCACTCCCCCAACAAAAACAAAAACATAATAATAACAATTAAAAATACTACAACACAACATATATATATATATATAAATAAAATGATTAAATAAATAAATCCCCTTTTTATAAAACTAAAAATGCAAACCACCTTCTACTCCTTGCAAATCTATGTTAATTAATTTGTAGTAGTAATAAACGGATCCGTCCGTTTTTGTTTTGAATTTTAAATTAATTTCATTTAAATTTATTGAAGTTCAATTAATTATTAATAAACAATAGAAATTATTTAAAATTTAACCAAACTGGTTTATAAATAACTTTTTTGATTATTATTTGTTGAATTAAATCTTAACTATTTTAAGGTAGAGAGATACAAGTAATTAGTCAGTACTTATACCTCCAATATTAATATTGGCTCACTTGAAAAAAATAATGAAAAAAATCTCAAAAATATTGTTAAACAAATTCTTAACGATCATTTAATTTTAATTGATGGATGAGCTATTGAATTTATATGGTAGTACTAAGTTAAATCATTATATTTATATGATCATTAGTCATATTTAAGCATCTTTTATAAAGAAATGGTGAATCAAACTATGAAAAGCTGGAAATCATTGATTTAGATGATCTAGGTAGAGTTTTTAGTATTTTTTGATGAGATACTTCTTTAACCGATCACATTTAAGATTAAATGGACCGTTTGTTGGTAATAATATAGTAATAATTGGTTAGGTTCAATAGGAATGGACTATCGAATTATTGGAAAAAAACAAAAATTAATAATAATATAAAAAATTATTCAGGAGTGCGGTAAAAAAAACAAAATTTTTTACTTCATTAAAGTTGTTTCGACAACATTCATCCATTCTCTTCACAACAAACTCAACAACAAACAACAACAACAATAATAATAACTATTATTATAATTATAGTCTTTTTTTTTTGTTAGTAATTAATCTTTAATTTATTTCCTTTAGTTAGTTAATTTACAAAAAAGGAATTCAAAAAAAAATATTATTTTTACATTTTATACTGTTATAATAATAATATATATATAATATAACTTTATTTATATATAAAATTGTTTGTTAGTTTTTAGTTTTTAGTTTTTGTTTAGTTTAGTTTTTTTTTTTTTTTTTTTGTAACATTTAATTTTTTCATTATTTTCATATTATTATTATTATTATTAAGAAGAAAGTAGAAGTTTGATAATATGTCATCATCTGGAAATAATAGTGAACGTGGATCATTGACCAATTCACCTGTTATTAGAAGTATTACTTCAAAGGATGACGATGAACAGGAAGATGAAGTCATGAGTGAAGTCGAGGAAGCTGCTGCCGCCGCTATGGACGAAGACGACGACGCCAATGAAAACAACAATGAAGACGACCAACCGTTGCCATTCAACGATGACGACGACGAGGAGGAGAACCGTGACGAAACAGAGGAGCAGCGTAAGGAGCGTATCGAAGCGATCAAACTCGAGAAGGATCGTCTCAAGCAGTTGAAAGACGAACAGAAGAAGCAGCTTTCAGAACTCGAAAAGAGACAGCGTGAACAACTCCAAGCCGACAAAGACAAATCACAGAAGGACCGATTGAAGTTCCTCTTGGAACGTACCGAAATCTACTCTCATTTCGTATCGAACAGCAGCTCGCAACCCAAAAAGAAAAAGAACGGTGACATCCATTCCACACCCACCAAACGTGGTACCATCACCGAGAAAGAGGAAGACGATGAAATCATGAAGGAAGCAATCGATGAGGAAGCACCACATTCATTCAATTTCTTTACAACCAATCCACCTTGTATGTGTTTTATCAAAACAACTTTCATTTACAAATCATCATTAATCCAATCAATCAACTAACTTATCTTTTTCTTATTTCTTTTTCACCACTATATTATTACTTCAAGATATTAAACATGGTGTTATGAGAGATTATCAGATCTATGGATTGAATTGGTTGATTCAATTGTATGAGAGAGGTATCAATGGTATTCTGGCGGATGAGATGGGTCTTGGAAAGACATTGCAGACTATCTCTTTTGCTGGGATATCTCTCTGAATATAAAGGTATTAGAGGTCCACATTTAATTATCGCTCCTAAATCTACTCTCTCTGGTTGGTGTAAAGAGTTTAAAAATTGGTGTCCATCCTTAAGAGTTGTCAAATTCCATGGTGAGAAACAAGAAAGAGTAAGTTACATTTACAAGCAATCTATCTATCTATCTATCTATCTATAAAAAAACACTATCTAATTTTGTTTATTTTTAATAGCAAAAAATTAAAACAGAACAATTGGTACATAAGAAATTCGACGTTTGTGTTACCACCTATGAAATGGTTATCAAGGATAAATCTGTCTTTAAGAAGTTCAGTTGGAGATACATCATCATCGACGAAGCACATAGAATCAAGAATGAAAATTCAGTACTCTCCAAAGGTGTCAGACTTTTCAACTCTCAATTTAGATTATTAATTACTGGTACTCCTTTACAAGTAAGTAGTCAATACAATACAATCAATCAATCAATCATTCATTCATTTCCTAATATATTAACACTAACAATCAATCACAATCAATTAGAATAACTTGCATGAACTTTGGGCATTACTAAACTTTTTATTACCAGATGTATTTTCATCGAGTGATGACTTTGATCGTTGGTTCAATTTAGAGCAAACCGAGAATCAACAGGAAGTCATCGATAAACTTCATAAAGTATTGAGACCGTTCTTGTTGCGTCGTCTCAAGTCAGAGGTGGAAAAGTCACTGCCACCAAAGAAGGAAATAAAGCTGTACGTTGGTCTGTCTGCTATGCAGCGTGAGTGGTACAAACGTCTGTTAAGCAAAGACTTTGAAGCGTTGCACGGTGTCGGTGTCAAGGGTAGCTCTGGTCGTGTCAAACTACTGAATATCTGCATGCAGCTAAGAAAGGCATGCAATCATCCGTATCTCTTTGACGGTGCCGAAGAGCAGCCTTACACTACAGGTGACCATCTCATTAACAACAGTGGTAAGATGGTGTTGCTCGACAAGCTGCTCGGTCGTCTTAAGCAGCGTGGTTCTAGAGTTCTTATCTTCTCGCAGTGGGCAAGAATGCTTGATATTCTCGAGGACTACTTGTTGTACCGCGACTACTCGTACTGCAGAATCGACGGTTCTACCGACTCGCAAACTCGTGAGAACTACATCGAATCGTTCAACGAACCGGGTTCAAAACACTTTGTATTCATTCTCACTACTAGAGCCGGTGGTTTGGGTATCACTTTGAACACCGCCGACGTTGTCATTCTCTTTGACAGCGATTGGAATCCACAGATGGATCTTCAGGCTCAGGATCGTGCACATCGTATCGGTCAAACCAAGCCTGTCACTGTCTATCGTTTCGTCACTGAGAGTTCAATGGAGGAGAAAATGGTTGAAAAAGCAGAGCTCAAGCTTCAACTCGATGCCGTTGTCATTCAACAGGGTCGTCTTGTCGAACAAAACAAGTCGGCCAATCCCGAGGAGCTGTTGTCAATGATTCGTTTCGGTGCCGACGACATCTTCAAGTGCAAAGACTCTTCTATCACCGACGAGGACATTGACAGCATCCTTCAGAAGGGTGAAGAGAAGACCAAGCTGGTCACCGATAAACTTAAGGATCTTGCAACCAATCCAATTAAATTCACATCCGATGGTAATCTCTACCAATTCGACGGTGTCGACTACAAGGCACAACACTTCACCACCAATTTCTGGGGTGAGAATTTCAAGAGAGAGAGAAAGCCGATCGAGCTTAACGAAGACTATATGAAGAGCATCGGTATCGCTCCCAATAAGAATCCAGTCAAGAAGGAGAAGAAGGAGAGAAAGTTCAAGCCACCCAAGCAGCCAGTCACTCACGATTTCCAATTCTACGCTCCACGTCTTGTTGAGTTGTTGCAGAAGGAGATGAATGCCTACAATGCTAAATGCGAGTACTACGATAAGAAGGACGAAAAGCAGGACGGAGGAGACGCCAAAGATGGCGACGACAAAGAGGAGCCAGAGCCAGACTTTGGTGATCTCACCGAAGACGAACAGGCACTCAAGGAGAAGCTATTGCCCTCGGGATTTGCCGATTGGAACAGAGTCGACTTTAGAAACTTTATTCGTGGTTGTGAACTCTACGGCAGAAAAGCCTATGATACCATCGCCGATAACATGGAGGACAAGACCGCCAAGCAAGTTCAAGACTACTCCAACGTGTTTTGGAAGCGTTACAAGGAGGTAGCGGAATACGAGAAGTTGATATCGAGAATAGAAAAGGGTGAAGAGCGTCTCTTGAAGTATAAGGAGACTATTGAAGCACTCGACCGAAAGGTCGCTCAATACAAGAATCCATGGCAACAACTCAAGATTCAGTATGGTATCAAGAAGAACAAGACCTACAACAGCGATGAAGATACCTTCTTGGTTTGCATGATGCAGAAACTTGGTTACGGTGCTTGGGATGAATTGAAAGAAGAGATTCGTAAGGCACCACAGTTCCGTTTCGATTGGCTGATCCAAACCAGAACACCACAGGAACTCAAGGCTAGATGCGATATACTCTTGAAATATATCATCAAAGAGGAACAAGACGAAGCGGAGCGTGTCAAAGAAGCAGAGAGACTGAGGAAAGAAAAGGAAAAGGAAGAAAAGAAGAAAGAAAAGAAAAAAGAGAAAGAAAATAAGGAAAAAGAAGAGAAGAAAGAAAAGAAAGAGAAAGAAAAGAAAGATTCATCGAAATCATCAAAGTCGAAAGATAAATCAAAGGATACTAAAGAGAAGAGTAAGGAAAAAGAAAAAGAGAAGGATTCTTCCTCAAAGAAGAGTTCCTCTAAATCATCATCATCATCATCGAAAGATAAGGAATTAAAGAGAAAGAGTGAACAAAGTGAAGATTCATCAGTAGCTGCTAAGAAGTCATTGAACGGATCGAAATACTCTGACTCTGAGGATGAAAAATCAGTTCCAGATGTTCCACCAAAGAAAAAGTTAAAAGAAACCTCAACCTCCTCTAAATCAAAGTCAACCTCTTCCTCCTCCTCCTCAAGCAGTAAATCATCATCATCATCAAAGAAATAGATAAATAGTCTATTTATAACCAAACTTTCACAAATTTAATGTCATAGAATAAATTTATTTAAATATCTTTAAAAATATTAACAAACAGCATTCTGACAATCATTTATTAACCAACTGCAATCGTATAAAACATATTATAACTTTTTAATATGTAATGGTAAATGAGAACGTGAAACTTTATTTTGAACTTCTTTAACCTTTTTTTTTTTTATCTATCGATAAGTTATATTCTATTCTTTATTTTTTTATAACAACTAACCAAGATTCAAATTTCGCCCAATAATTTATTAATATAAAAAAATAAAATTAAATAAATTAAACAAATTAAAAAAAAACAACTTCACTAATATTTTCAAAAAAAAAAAAAAACAAAGTTAAATTAATATATATAATAGATAGAAATGTCAAATCCATTCTTTAGTAAAACGAAAAAAGATGATTTGTTTCAAGCTGCCAAAGATGGTAATTTGGACCAACTCAAAAAGTTTATAGAGCAAGATGGAATGAAACCATCGGATGTCGATGAAGATGAGAGAACTCTCTTGCATTGGGCAGCATCGAATGGTCGAATAGTAATAGTACAATATCTTATCAATGAATGTAAACAATCGGTAAATACAAGTGATGATGGTGGATGGACTCCACTTTTGAGTGCTGTCAGTTGTGGTCACGCTCACATGGCAAAGCTGCTTCTGGAGAACGGTGCCGACGCCAACTGTCAGAACGACTCGAAGCGAACACCTCTACACTACGCTTCCTCCAAGGGAAAGTCGGACATCGTCGATCTCCTACTGCAACACGGTGCAAAGAGCAGAAAGGATGACACAGGCAGCGCACCAATTCACCGTGCCGCTGCAATCGGTAACACTGCGATCATCGAGCGTCTCGTGAGTTCCGAGAAGAACGACATCAATTCAACCAACGTCGAAGGCGACACAGCAGCACACATTGCATGTATGTATGGCTTTGACGAGGTGGTGCATCTGCTTCTATCGCTCGGTGCTGACTTTACAATGGAAAATAACGAACAAAAGAAACCCTACCAATTGGCAGGAAACAGTATAAAATATATTATAGATGGTATGTGTTTAACACTGTTTAATGATCATTGTCATCTCATCTCACCTACGCTCATCACCACCTCACCTGATCAGTTAATCGAAGCAATTAGCTAATCAATGAATCAGTTAAATCACGATTAGATTACACACACACAACTCCAACACCACATCAAACTTGAATACTAGTTAGTGATCAAACAAATAGCAAAATTTTGTGCTGATAAGTAAAAAAAACAAAACCAAAAAACCATAAATATATAAGGTTATTTAAAGACCATTGTTGTGTGGTTTGTGTGTGTAAATCATGATTGGTCAGATTTAAAGACAAATTGATATTTTTAGAAATTGTAGTTTTCATCTCCACCTGGTCTCAAACCTTGTAACTAACTAACTCTCAACTTTTTCTTTTACTTTTTCTTTCTCCAAACTTGTTCATTACACTAGAATATAAATCCAAAGAAAACAAATAAAATGTGTAAAGTAAATGATCATCGGAAAAAGTATTCCACTGTACACACACCGGTTACACATTGATTTGCCCTTTCAAGAAAAAAAGGGTGGTGTATGTCTTGATTGAATTTTATTTTGCAATTAATCTGGATATTTATATAACTGTGTTCGAGAGAGAACTCTAACCAAACACACCATATGAGCACAGTTTTAGAGGGGATGCCAACTGGATCACCATCAGTTCAACAATTGTTTCATGTTTTTTTTTGGTATCCAAGTGGTTTGTTTTGGTGTGATTCAAACCTTTGAAAATAAAAAAAAATACCAGATCTCGATCGGTGTTTTTTTTATTGATGAGCAAAAAAAAAAACATAAAAAAACTCATTATTAGAATGTTAAAAAAGGGTTTTAATAATGAATCAAAAAAGGATTACCCAACTTTATCCAATTATTTTAAAATAGCTTAAAGGATTTCAATCATTTTCTTTATAGTTTTATAAAATTAAACTCTTTATTTATTATTTATTAATTATTAATCATTATTTATTTATTATTTATTCATATATCAAAATAATCTATCTCTAAAATTAAAATTTAACCAAAAATTTTATATTATTTAAAAGTAGTTGTCATAAAAAAACATAGTGCAAACAAAAAAAAAAAAGTATAAAATAGCTGTTGGTTTGGTATGGTTTGGTTTATTGGCACATTTTATATCTTTGTTGTTATGATCCAAGAAAATCTTTACAACAAAACACATAGTACTCATTTTAAAATTGGTGTTTAAATTCAATCATCAGAATCCTCCACATATCATTATCATTTAAAACATATATTTTAATTGTAATTCATACACACTTTTAAACTAAATAATATGGTTTAAAAAAAAAGTAAATATATATTTAGAGTTGGGTTTGATCAATGTGGTTTTTTTTTTTTGATTGGAATGTGTGATGTGTTTGTGTTTTTGTGTGTATTTGTTTGATGAATTATTTAAATTTGTGGTTTAAATATGAAAATTCAATTCTCTCTTCTCTCCCTCATTATTGTTGTTGTTCCGAGTAACTTAACACACTCTCTCAATACCAATCAGACATAAAATATAAATCACATTAAAATCAAACACCACACAGTCAAATAGTTGATAAAAAAATAAATCTTATTTTCAAATCACAAGTGAATTCATTAATAATGTTTGGTTAACTCATATACTCATATTTCATTCATCATGTTCTGCTTCTGCTGCTGTTGTTGTTGATTGTGTTGTTGGTTGTAACATCAAAATCATTCATTAGTTTAGTTTGTTTTTTTAGTTTATTTAGTTAGTTTTTATTTTGTTTGTTTATTTTTGATTTGGTTGAGTTTAGTTTGTAGTGCTGTGGTTATCTACTGTGTATGTAACACTAATACTGCTGCTGCTTCTGATACTGCACAACAACAATCAATAACTATAATCAATCCAACAACAACAACAACATCAGTACCATCGTCACTTTATTAATAAAAAATTACTATATATTTGTTCCTCCTTTTACTATTCTTCCTATTCTGTTGAATTTATTCTTGTTGTTGATAAATTTAATAACTTGTCTCTATCTATTTTTATATTTATTATATTATTTGTTATTTTAATCAATCTTTTCTGATCAGCATTCATTTTTATCTCAAAATTTTAAAAAAAATTTCCAAGACCAACCAACCAAACCAACAACAATTTTAAAAACTTTAAAGTAAAAAACAAAAAGAAAGAAGGAACTAACCAGAAAACTTTTATTTTACACAGTATACTTAGATCGTCTTCTATTTATTTATTTATCACATTTCTAAATTATATATCCAATTTTTGTCGGATATATAAAATTCCAATTTGTTCAAAGATTATTTCAAACAATCCCAGTTCCAACATCACCCAACAACCAACCATTCATATATAACATTTTTTCTTCAAAATAATGTCGACATTACAAGTTAGAATTAAGTTTCCACCCGATTATCCAGTAATTTATAAAACTTTGAGACTGGACAGCTCACTTACAGTACAAGAGGCCATCGCTGCCATTGGACAAGCCATCAATGTAAATCCAGCACCAGATATTGGTCTATATTTACCAGACGCTAAAAAACAATTACAAGAGAATCAACTACTCTCTTCTTTCGATGGATTAACAACAGCCGTATGTAGAAAACTGCTATATACCAATTTGAAGTCAAACAATTTCTAACATTTTTTTTTATTATTATTTTCCACACAATTTTCAAAATATTTTAGCAATATTTAGAATTAAAATCAAAAAAAGCAGCATCTTCAGGAGGAAAGCAGTGTTGTACAATCATGTAATTAGCTTAAAGGAAAAAAAAAACAAAAAAAAAAATTATCTTTACAAAAAAACATATAGAAAAAAAGGAATTGAAAATATCAACAATTCATTTTGAAAGCAACGAATTATATTCGTAGTTGAATAAAGATGTATTATTTATTTAATATCGATTCTATGGTTTGTTTGATAGTTAGGTATGTTAACCACTAGCCATTTTGGTTCAGTTTTTATTAAATTTGTTAATCAACTTTAGTTTAAGTTTTGATTAACCAAATTTAGTTATTGTTGTTTTTTTGTTTGTTTGGATTGTACATATGTTTTGTTTTGTATTTTTAATTTATATTGCAGTGTATTACTATTATTATTATTATTATTGAATTTAAATTTTAAACTTTACGAGATGGAGCAACAGCTACATATGCTGGTGGATGGTTGGTTTGTGGATTCTTTGATGCATAAATTAAAGCATAGAACTGACCACCTTCGAATGGATCTTTGAGTCCAAGAAGCTTACCGGTGTTCTTTATGAGTTCATCCAATGATGGATAGTGAGTGGATCCACCCATATGAATGTAACCGTGTCCTGGCTTATGGATGATCTTGGCATGTGCTATATCCTTATTCTTTGAAACGTAGGAGAGTGCGTAACAACCTGGATCGGTACTACTGAAACGAACGATGTAGGTACCGGACTTCTTGTTGGCGAGGAACTGAATAACGTTCTTTGATGAAGTCTCACCCAAGAAACCTTTGAGTGAGCACACCGACAAAACACGCTCCAAAACTTCGTTACCAGAGTTCAATGGTCCGAACCATCCTAAAAATCTTCCAAAATCTTCAATCTTTACTGACTCTGAATCGATCGAAACCAACAGCAACTTCAAACACTTGATCTTTAGGCAGTCCTGTGGATTCGACTTCATGTCGACACCAAATGATGTGCAGAACGATGTGTAAAATTGATTCCAAGTGATCTCCTCACGTCCAAGGAAGTTGTGTGTCCAGAACTGACGGGCGTTTCCATCGCTCAGTACACCCTCAATCAAAATATGATCCAAAAGCTTCTGACGAGTGATGTCCTCGAAAGAAGGACGACGATTTGGGAGGTGGTCCCAACAACGAATCAGCAGATCCTTCAAACGTGGTCCCCAGTTTTCGTTGAGTGTTGGACGATTCTTCTTGTTGGTGACACCATCGACCAAATCGTTGTAGTTTTTGTAGAATCCGTTGTATGGCTCCAACTTTGTGAGCATCTCCCATAGCAACATCGAGAATGAGTAGACATCACTCTTCTCGTCGTACTCTCTGTTTAGCAGCATCTCTGGTGACATATATAGAGGTGAACCGGCTTGTCCCGATGATTTACCTTCCTTCTTGATCTTACTCAAACCGAAATCGGCAACCTTGACAACCCAGTTGTTGTCTACCAAAAGATTGGCTGGCTTGAGGTCGAGATGCAGAATGGGTGGCGACGAGAGATGCAGCCAGTTCATTCCAAGCGATGTGTCTCTTGCAATGAGAATGGCACGTTTAAAATCTATAAAGTCTGCACTGTCCTCTTTACATTTGAGGAGCGCGTGTACCGAACCCTTGGGCATGAGCTCTGTGACGATACTCAAGTTTCCTTGGGTGGTGCAGGCACCCATGAAAAGCAGCAAATGAGGATTACGCAACTTGGTCATGAGACAGACCTCCTTACGGAACTCATTGAGCACAGTTTCATCGTAGAACTGCTGTGTAAGTTTCTTGATGGCTACTTCCTTGCCACGCACCGATCCCTTGAAGACCGAACCGAATGCACCGGCACCGATCTTGGCATCACGATTGATAATGATGTCCTGTTTGTCGATTTCCCATTTTGTGATTTCCTTCTCCTCCTCCTTGATCGAGAGATCTTCCAATCCGCTCGCTGCGCTGCTAGTGATCGACGAAGTATCTGGTGAATTCGACTGCACTACTGCATCCGAGGCAACAGTGACCGAAGTAGTATTGACATCCTTTGAACCGTTGGGTGAAAGCTTGAAGGAACTCTCTCTCAACTGATTCCATATGTCCTGTGCACGATCGTGTTGCTCTGTATTTATCAAACAATTTACCAACTCTTGTTTCAACGATATAACCGATTGAATCTTTGATGCTTTCGCTCTTAAATCTTGAATCTACAAAAATAATAATAACAATAAATCAAAACTTAATTAATTCAATGATCTATTGTGATTGATTGATTGACTGATTGATTGATTGATTGATTTGAGCTTACGGATGAAGTAAATAATGAATTTAAACGTTCTTTGTTGACAGGTGACGATCTGTGAGAGATGGCCAACTCGATAAGGCTATTGATTTCGACATCGGTTGATGCTTGTCTTGATTCCAATGCCTTGATCTCTTCTTGTGCTGCTAAAATTGACTTTTCGAGTTTATCAATTGAATTGGTGCTACTCATTCTATATTCGCTTGTTTATATCTATATACCACTTTTTATTTATATTACAATGATCCCTCCTATACTTTATTAACTTTTGAAATTTAACTATATAATATATTTAGATAAATAAAATATTAATAAAAAAACCAATCAACAAACAAAATTAAAAAGTGCGACAAAAAAAAAGAATGAAGTTAGAATAAATATCCTAAAAAAAAAAACAATTAAAAAAGAACAATTAAAAAACAAACAAACAAACAAAACAACCAGTATAAGTAAGTAAAAGTAAGATAATGAAAATGGGTAGGTTGGTTCTTGTTTGTGTGTGTATGTGCAAATGTGCAAGTGTGCAAGTGTATGTATGAAGACCAAAATGTGTATGTATGAATCTAAAAATTATAAATAAATAAAATCGATAGTTATAAAAAGTTTTATTTTTTAGTAGTCGTAGTGGTAGTGGTGACAACCAACAACAATTGAATATTAATTTAACAATAGTTATGTGGGGGTAATATCTGTTTTAAATTTAATTAATATTTATTTTTTTAAAAAAAATACAAAAAAAAAAAAAAACAAATATCCAAAGTATTGAATTAAACCTTTAGAATACCTTTTCCATTCTTTGAATTTTATTCTATTAAAACAAATTAAATGACATGTACAACACTGTAACAATATTTATATTTCTGACAATTTAGAACACGCAGCGCAACTCGCTCTATTGATTTCGATATTTACTTTTTTCTTTTCTAATTCTATAATTATTAATATTACAATATCTACTGATATAGCTAGCTAAAGTAATTATATTTATCTATATATATATTTATATAAGTTTTCAACCTGTCAAAAAGCCTTACAAAAATAGTTTGTTAAAAAAAAAAACTTGCAATAAAAACAAAAAAAAAACAAAAATTTTTGTGAAAAATTAAAAGGTGTAATGATTATTGGTCCTCTTAGAAAAAAAAAAAGTCTTAAATCAATTAAAATTATTTTCTCATTTTCAATGCACAATCAACATTTTTTAATCTTTATTTTACTATATAGAAGAAATGTTTGATAATATTATGATTATTATGATTACATAATTATGTTAAAACATATAACTCTTTGACAAATTGTGAACTAAATGAACATGAAAAACCAAATCAAGTCAGAAATATGGCCTCGTTGCTGAACAAATAAAATATTATAAGAATTACTAATATCAACTAAGATAAAATAAATCTGCAATGTTGTTTTTTTTTTTTTTTAATCAAAGCATCTTAACTCTGAGAACCATCCTATTCTCCTTTCTTCTTATCTTCTCATTATTATTCTTGAGACATGTGTGCACATCATTATTGGCCAATAGGCGACTTCTCGTTTGGATTGTCTCGCCTTGCTCTCTGTAAAAAATTAAAAATAAAAAAATTATTAAAAAAAAAATATCAAAAAACAATGTTTGGAGTGAAAATTTTTTTTTAAAAAAAATAATAAATTTTGGTATTATTTTAAGGTGTGTTGTCGAATTGAATAATTCCTCTGGAAGATGGCGGTGCGAGGTGAACGCTCCCCCTGAAACCGCTCGAAAAAATTCTGGCACACTCACTCAGTGAAAAACCAAAATATTTTTTTAGAGTGGGTCTCCCTTCCTCATAGTAGAATTTCCTCTATCATTGTAACCATTTCCTCTCCAACATATACACAGTTAGAAAGTAAGTATAGCAGTTATGAGTAACAAGTAGAATCTCTTATACATGGCATATATCAATCTACTGCATTCAATGAGATACACAGGATACACTAGGGATATCTCATCAAAGAATCAATAACCCACCAGATAGACAATAACAGGATACAGGATACAATGTTGTCTCACCCAAAATTCGCCACCACAGACGAATCGCATAACTTTCAACTTTTGCCCAAACACATAATATACTCTACATTTTATACTATACACTACTACTATATACTATATTGAATATCTATTTAGTTTATTTATTTAGCTTTATCAAAATTAGTTATAAAAATAAAATAAAATAATAATAATATAAACAAATAAATAAAAATTATTTGTTTATAATAAATAATAATATCAATAATAATAATAGAATATGTATTCAATACAATACTATATATCTACACATCTATAATCAATCTATACATAAAGTATCAAATGAAAATCAGAATCAAAGTATTTAGTTATTAAGATATTTAATAGTTTTCAGATTCAGATATGAATAATAATAATAATAACAACACAACAACAACAAAAGAATAGTACTATCACATCAAGAGATTGTAGTATTTGTTTTTTTTTTTTTTTTTTTTGTTTATATATTTATAGTATTTGTTAGTTAGATCTTAAGATAAGATTGTCATTGTCATGTATAAAGAGATTCTATTACACCAAGCAACTAGATTATATTTGAACAGCAAGAAATTAATATAGATAATTATAATTAAAAATTTATAGATGAGCAAGAACCTTTTCGATCTTCTTCAAGACGACAATGAAGAGCCACAAGAAAAGGTCGTAAAGGATGTTAAGCCAGCCACCAAGGCACCAGTCACTGCTGCCAAGAAGCCAGCCCAAGCTGAGAAGAAGCCAGCTGAAAGCAAGGTTGTCAAGGGAGACAAGCCAGCCCGTGTCAACGGTGAGCGTAAGACTGAGCGTAAGCCAAGAACTGAGGTTCAAGGTGAAGACTTCCAAAAGTCCTCGTCAAAGAGAGACAGTAAGCCACACACCCGTACCCCACGTACCGACGCCTCTGGTGCTCCACGTGGACGTCAATTCGACCGTAAGTCTGGTACTGGTAGACCAGCCGGTGAAGTCAAGAAGGGAGGTGCCGGTAAGGGTAACTGGGGTTCACAAACTCAAGAAGTCCAAAACACTGAGGCTGCCGTCGCCGTCACTGAGACCACCGAGGAGACCGCCACCGCCGTCGCCGCCACCACTGAGACCGCCGAGACTCAAGCTCCAAAGGACACCAACATCACCTTGGAAGAGTACCAAAAGCAACAACAAGCTGAGGCTCCACAAGTCCAACCATTGAAGCTCAGACAAGCCGGTGAGGGTGAGACCAACCAATGGGAAGAGTACGCTCCAATCCAAAAGGAAACCGTCAAGTCCGCCACCAAGTCTGCCGCCAAGGAAAAGAAAAACTCAAAGAAGACTCTCATCAGTTTGGAAACTAAGCCATCGATCCAATCAAGCAACAAGCCACCAAGAAAGGGACAAAAGCAAGTCTCCAGCAAGACTGAGAACAAGAAGATCCCAGAATTGACCTCAACCGACTTCCCAGAGCTCAAGGCTTAAACTTGAAGACAATCATAATTCTAAACAAGTAAACAGTAGTGGGGGAAATCAAACAAAGTTAGAGAAGAATTGGTATTTTTATCTTTGATTCTTTTTTTTTGTTACAAAAAAGTTTATTAATAATAAATTTAAAAAATATATATATAATACCAAAAAAAAAAAAAAAAAACAATACATTTAAATTATTTATAATTAAGAGATATACAATTAGATCTAAAATAAAATCAAAAAAAAAAAAGAAAAGAAATAATAACTGTGATAATATGTGATATTTAAATACTTTTTTTTTTATTGTTAGTATAGAGTAAAGTAATTTTAATTATCTAAAGATACTTGGTTAGAGGTGGCACCGTATAGCTCACGTAGTTTCTTAAGTTGTTCTGATTCTTGTTGATTGTTATTGCTATTGTTATTGTTGTTGGTAGTAGTTGTAGTTGATGACGATTGTTGTTGTTGTTGTTGTTGATTATCATTTCTTTCATTATCCCTACTTCTACTTCTACTTCTGCTACGACTTGATCTATTTCTTTTTCTATCTCTCTCATCATATCTATTGTCTCTGCTGTCTCTGTTATTGTATCTGTCACGACTGTTACTTCTGCTTCTGCTTCTACTTCTTTTGTAAGAACCACTACTACCTCTGTTTCTATCTCTGTCATCATATCTGTCTCTATCTCTATCTCTGTCGTCATATCTATCACGATAGTTTCTATCTCTGTCTCTATCGTCATATCTGTCCCTATCATCGTATCTGTTGTTTCTATTTCTATCTCTGTTGTCTCTATCATCATATCTATCTCTATTGCTATTATTATTGTTGTGGTATCTATCTCTGTTGTCTCTATCTCTGCTGTTTCTCTTTTCACTGAATTTGTCTCTTCCACCAGCACTGTTGTTTCTGTAGTTGTTGTTGTTGTTGTTGTTTTGCTTTCCATTGTCCTTCTTGCCTATGGTGTAACCCACTTCCTTTTCGTACTCTGATATTTTGTCTTCTAGCTCTTTCATAACCTTGACTGGTATTCTAGGTAGTATTGTATCTGCAAATCTTTGTTCTCTTACTAGCTGTATCAATAGTTCTTCGACAGTTCTATAATTAAAAATAGAATAACAATTAAATATTAGTAACTTTATTTCATTATTTATTGTTAATTAACAATTACTTGAATATATACATACATTGGATCACTTCTTGGTGTAACTTTAATAGTTTCCTGGTCACCGAGAGCCTCTCCCCACCATGACCAAAGATTGGCAGGTGGAAAGCAATAACGGAGATAGAGAAATCCAACAGCTCTTACAAAGGGTGAGTCGTGTGTGACTATACCATTCATTTGATTCTCTGTCATCTTCATAGTGTACAATTTGAACAGTAGACAATATGCACTGGATGGCGTCTTTGTATTTGGTATATATGGACCTATTATTATTATTATTCAATTGATCAAATATGGTTAGTAACATTCGTTAATTAGAGATACTTTTAAAAATAAGAAAAGTAGATAGATTCAAGAAGTAGTAGGTCTTTCTTACAAGCCATTGGCAATTCAAATCAAGGCATTTTAATAATGTTTGTTTGTTTGTTTGTTTGTTTGTGATTTCAAAACTATATTTGTTATCATATAATATATAATATCAAACCATAAAGGTATATTTTTTATCACCGCGGTCATCCAATCGTATGATACTTACAAAGATATTCAACGTGATTATTGATTTCACTTAAAACTTCATGATATGTTTTTAAATTACTAAAAATAATAATAGTAATGTTAGTGTTAATTGATTAAAGTGATTATATATTTATTATTTATTATTTATTTATACATACTATAAACTCTTAAAATACTGTGAGGATTGTATATTGGTCAGAAGTATCTGATCCAAATTCATACTCTTATTACCATGTACTTCAAGTGACATCTTTCTATTGCTTGATATATATAAAATATAATAATGATGTTACCCTTTTTAGTGAATATATTTATCTATTAATATATATCACTAATATGTTTACTTTTATTTGTTTGCAAATTTTGTATTTTTAGTTTGTTCAAAAAAAAAAAAAAAAAAGTGTTTGGTGTTTAATTTAATAATTTTCGTCAATCAAAATTCGTTGTTTAAAGTTTCGCCAATGACAATCAACAAATAATAATGAGAGATAAATATAATATTTACAATTAAATTAGATTAACAACATTGTTTAGCTAAAATCAAATCAAAAAGCACTCAAAAATGAAATAAATGATCTTCATCAATCACGTCACAAGCTACTTAATCTATAATCATGTTAAACAAGTTAATGGATGTCTATAATCATGTTAATCAAGTTAAATAGTATAGACCTGATAAAAATTGGATCTATATTAATTAGTTATTATATAATCATTGTTAATATTAAAGTAATAATGTTTAATTATAGTTATTATAGTAATATATAAATCAACCCAATAATAAGAATGATGCTAAACATTACAATACAAAAAGTATGAAAGTTAGATCGCAGCATTTAATATTTATACTGTCATTATATATTTTATTTTTATAATTCTTACTTTTTTAGTTTCCTTATTCAAAATCGATTGATGTGACCACAACACAGTACTCTAGATATTTGGACATATCTTAATATCACAAAAAGTATATTATTTTTGTTGTTGTTGTTCTTGGTGGTAGTGGTGGTGGGAAAACATTCCTCCAACCACCACCATATGTCACTCATCACCAAAATCGAAATAATACAAACATATTATTACCAAAAACGAAAGATAGACAATATCATAATAGTTCATTAACAACATAGCTAAATAAGTAATAATATACTGTATATTATCATATGATTTTGTTTTCGTACAAACCAATATTATTCATTGGTTGACTGGAATAATAATAAATCGTTTTTTTTTATTATGGTTTTATATGACAATAATATTCTTTCTACCTCAAGGTCAAAAATGATCCATGTTGAAAATAACAATAATATCAGGTTCCAAGCATGGCAGGTAAATACAGTAGTGCCATTAACAACAACAACATACTCAATTACCACATCTACTGATTCTTTTCTCTTCCATACTGCTTGATGCATTAGCATCAAAAACAATTCTCCTATTTCTACCCACCCTCCAAAGGTGCATATCTTAACCAACAATGATTTAGTAAACTTTTTTGTATATTTACCTCTCTATTTTATTTATTTTTAATTTAAATTTTATAAACATATTATTATTATTATTTTTAGAGATAGAGAATCCATGGAATGTAGATAGATGATTCTTTTAATAGTTGTTATGGTTGTGTGTCTTTTTTAGATTTTCCGATTGTTGTGTGAATCCAAAACAACATCTCCGTGGACAACTATAAATACTCAATTATCACAATTGATTTCAAATGTATCATTAAATTGTAAACTTGTCATTCTTCAAACATCTGAATTTAAAATAAAATAAAATAAATAAAACTATAAGCTATCTATCTATTTTTTAGTTCATATCCATTAATCGTTCAATAGTTATTTGTTCCATTATAATAAATACTCTTCACTTATCATATTTATTTGTTATCATTTTTTGTTTTTTTAACATTGGAAATTATTTTACAAATTCATAACTAATTTTACAATTAAAATAAAAATCAAAATTTTTTCAACTATATCTAATTTTATAATCAGTTGTTGTCATAATTAAAATAATTGTCAGATTAATTTATTTATTATTATTTATAAAATCTATTAACTTTTTAAAGTAAACATTTATTTTTTAAATAATAAAAAATCAATAAAAAAAAAATATTTACATATCTCTTTCTATTATTAAATTATAAATTAATGGGATAAATAATTTACTTTATATATATATGAATTTAAATGTCCATATTTTAAACAGTTTTTCCGGAAAAAAAGAAATAATTACTTTTAAAATTGTCTGTTCACTACATAATGAAGAAAGATTCCAATATCTATTTGTGTAATCGTTAATGTTTTGAATCTAAATAATAAATATCAAAAACAAAATTATCATTGTATCGTATTGATCAATCAATCACTCACTCGTCAAAACACAATCATCATAAATCATGGACCCATTGAAAAAGAAAATTAATAATATTGATCTGGTTCATAATGACTTGCCAAATCATCAATCACATCAACCCCCACATATGATCAACGGTCATGTAGGTAATGTTGTTGGTAGTCATAGCCAACCAAACAACCACAACAATCACCAAGGCAATCTTAACAATAGTCATGGTGTAAAGTTAGATAGAAGCTCACCCACTGAAACTGCCTACAAGAAAAAGAGAATCGTTCCCTCAAAGGCAGCCGGAGTGTCAAGACAGAATGGCGGACTGCTCTGTGCCCATAGCTCCAGAGAGCTGAGAAGGGTGTCTGCATACTGTGTGTCAGACTCACTGAGTCTGAACCAATCATTTCACCACATCGACCAAATTGGTCTGAATCCGATTGAGCACAAGGAATTCTTTTATTTCACTCTCAAGCGCGAGCCAGAGGCACCTCCAATGGATATCCCGATTCCAGTTCCCACTCCGATCGATGATCCAATTGGTAACCAAATTCCTACTATCAAACTTGATAACAGCAATAACACTGGCAACATTGTTGGATCCGTCCATAATAATAATACTAATAGCTCTCTCGAAGGTGCAAACTTTCTTCCACATCTACCAAAACCAATCGCTCAAAACCATCAACATCCTCAGCAACAGCATAAACTACAACCTCCTATCTATTGGAATGGAGATCTAAACGATCAAATCTATGATCCCTCCAAATTGAATCCACCATCGTCACCAACGATTGATTCCGATAATGTTCCAGAGAGTTTCTTGATGGAGCCAATCTTTGACTTGACAAGGGACTACGGATACAATCACAATGAGAACGGATTGGTAGTTATTTTCGAATATGGTGTAGTTGTATTCTGGGACTTGACTCCGTCCATAGAATTCAAAGTTATAAAGATGTTGGACCCTTTCAGAATTGAGCCACTCGATCACAAGTTGGTAGACGATATGAAGTTTGAATATTCCAATGGTAGTCAGACATCTATTTTCCAAGACAAGATCTCATTGGACAGAGAAGATGTATACGTTAAGATTGCAATGAGTCATTCGATTTCACAATCGGTCAAACTATCTTCATTTGAAGAGAATCTAGAGAAAATCATTGTCGAAACCAAACAAGTACCTGTTCATCTTTCAAAAGAAGGAAAAGTAAGTAAAAACCTATTAAATATTAAACTTCTTTTGGGTCAACTCACTAATATTTATCATATCTTGTTTAAATAGATTTGTTTATCACAAAAAAGAGTTGGACAACTGTTGGGTAATTTGTACATTCAAAAGAATGCCATAAATCTACATTCCAACTTACTTGATACACCAGAGTTCTTTTGGGAGTACCAACAATATGAGAGTTATCATCATCTAACCGAGAAATACTTGGAAATCAAACCTAGAGTGAGAACATTGAATCATAGATTGATGGTTGTAAGAGATCTAATTGATATGTGCAGAGCTGATATTGATGCAAAAGGTACTATAATATTAACAAGTGATATATCCATTAAATTACTAATCAACTTTAATTAATCTTTATAGGTTCATTTAGATTAGAAATAATTGTCATTGTTTTGATCTTTTTAGAATTGATCTTTATGATACTTGAGTTCCTGCATGATATCATAGTCTAACTAAATGGAATTTGGCTACATAACAATTTGCCAAAAGTTTATTTTTATAGATAATAAAACTAAATTATAATCCTCTTAAACATAATCATTGTTTACTTTTGTTATTTATAAAAATTAAGAGAGAATCAATAATAAAGAAATTTATTATTTTTACATTAATTTGTGCTTTTTCAATACTTTCTCTATATTGGTGATTCTTTGTGTAAGGTTTGTTTGTTGGTCTTCTAAATTGGTGATTCTTTCGTTCACCTCTTGGTTTTGTATAGTTAACTTGCTTGTAAAGATTGCGTATTGGTCTTTGACGATTGATTCCAACGTACTCATTCTATCTATTAGCGTTTGAAAAAGACCAGTGTTTAGGCTTGTGTTGAGAGATATACTGCTACTTATATCATTATTATTGTTGTTGTTGTTGTTGTTGGTAAATTGTGAAAGTTGTGTAAGCTGTGAAAGTTGTGAAGGAAACGTAGAGTATGGTATTTGTGATGCTATTGGAAACTGTGATTGTGGTGGTCCCATGTTTGATGTTGTTGTTGTTGCTTTCTTATCATGATCCAACACCTTTCTGTTGGATTCATCATCTGATAATTCAAAATCATTATCTGGGGAATTGTTAATTTCTTTATCTTCATTATTATTATTGTTGTTGTTATTATTGTTGTTGCTATTATCGCTGGTAGTTGTAGTTGTCGTAGTGGTTGTAGTTGTCGTAGTTGTTTTTTCTGTATCAATTATTAACGATACTTGTGAATCATATATATCTTCTGTTTCCTGTTGCCAGAGACACTTAAGACTTGAGAGTTTCCTTTTATTGCTATTGTTACTATTATAGCCGTCTGGCATGGAATATGCTAACTATTATCAAAATGTTGTTTTAGTATCTTAATATTATTTATATAAAAAAATACATACATCCATTGAAGAATAAGATATATCATCTTCAAAACCTGAATGTTGATCATTACTACTACTACCATTACCACTAACATTTGAATTGACAATTGGGTCTTCATCCTCTACTCTAGCTTTATCTCTATCAACTTGCTCCTCTTCTTCTATCTCCTCTTCTATCTGTGAGCTTTTCCCCTTTGACTTTGTTTGATTTGAAGCTACATGTTGTTGTGGTTGTTTTGTTGTTTTTGTTGTTGCTGGTTTGTTTTGACATTTGAAGGTTGTTGATTGTTACCATTGATCTTATTTCTAATACTATCATTCATTATTTTACTTATACTGTTTGGTTTTGATATCTTTTCATTTGGAAGCTGCTTCTCTGTCTTTACTTTAATAGGTTGCTCCCATTTACCATTCACAACTTTACATCGATAATATATTATGTTAGTATTATTGCAATTTGTATATCTAAAGTACTATATTTACATATTAAACTCTCCAGAATTTTCAATTGGTCTTGAGGTATTATACAATCATAAGGATCGAATTCGAATCCATTTGAATAACAATTATTATTATTTCTGTCATTGTCATCGATAATCGGTGTAATAGGAGTGACAGTAGAGGCACCAGATGAATGGCTATTCTTTAAAAAGTCTTTGATTTTTGGTAGATCTGTGATGGGAATAAGTGATTTCAAATTGAATTTGTCTCTTGTTATAATATCAAAATCCTTTAGATTCAATGAGAAACTACCATTGTCATTGACCAATTCAAGGTCATTGATAGAAATGATTGCACCAATAACAATGTCGATATTAGACTTTGAAGGTTTGGCTATCGCTACTCTCTTTCTATGAACAGAAAACTTATTAGTTACTTTTAGATAAATGATCATCTATCGATAATAAATTCATACCTTGCACATTTACTCAATGCCTCATCAGTAATTGAAATGGGTATAAATGTCTGTCTATCTGAGAGATATAATACTTTCTTTTCAGTACTAATAAATCGATCTTTCTAAAATATAATATTAAACCGTAACATTAAAAACAATCAATAAATGAATGAATCAAACAAACAAACAACAAATAAAATCAAGTAGGTATATGACATACATACATTTATGTTTGTTATGTCACCAGTTATAACTTGACCAATCTTTTTAGATGATGTATTTATAGACAAAACTTGTTTCTCAATCCATGGTATGATCTCAACACTCCTCTTTTTAGTACTATCACTATTACTACTGTTCATATTCATATTTATATATTTGGATCATAATTATTTTAAATATGATCATCGACTTTGACAAAAAAATTTTTAAAAGACACCAAACACTTTCTTTGTATTATTAGAAAATGATTCGTTTTTTTACAAAGAGTAACTTTTTAATTTTATTTTTAATTTTATGTTGTTTATAAAAAAATAATATTGCTAATAAAGATAACAATTTATTTTCAGAACAATTAATCGGTTTGATTTATTTGATTAAATTGTTTTGGCAAATTTTTAATTTTGTTTTTAATTCTTTTGATCAAAGTAAAAAAGATTTAAATGTTTGTCTTTTTTTTTTAGTACCTATGCTAACACCCAATAGTAAATATTTATTCCCTAATAAACAATTTGTGTAAACACTACTTTTTAGGGTTTGTGAAAAGTATTTAAACAAATATATATCTTTTGAAAATATAACAATCTTAAATATCGATATTTTTTTCAGAAATTAATTAAGATATTGAAGTTAAGATTTGATTTATTATCAAAGTCTTATGAAAATAATTCAGAACAGCAATATATGTTGTGTGATAAATACTTTTCCCAATGAAACGAAATTTCTTTTTAATAATAATAATAATGATAACTATCTATCTTAAGATCACAACATTTAAATATTTGCTTAATACGTGTCTGAAATTTCTAATTACTTTTATCTTGTTGACACCGAAATAAAAAAAAACAAAAAAACTTATTTTTTTTACCCATTTTTGAAAGATTTTTGTTTTTTTTGTAAAAATCTTATGATCTTAAAATTTTTGTAACGCTGAGATGACGGCTATTCAATTGAAGATGGTGGGCAAAAGTGGTTGAGATTTTTTTTGCAACGCGAGTCGTTTTGACACCAACAATTTTTTTATTATTATTTTCTTTTTTTTTTTTTGATTTTTCGAAAAATCCTTCATCACGGTTTGTCAATTAATAAGCTTGGAATAAAAAGCTGGTCAGTGATTACCCCAGAGCATCTTTTCTAAAAATTTTATCTGTTTTTTATTTTTCCCCAGTAAAATTATATTTATCTAAAAATGAATAAAGCATTATTTATTACTTTAATGTTGGTAGCTTTGTCAGCTGTCGCCGTCCAATCAAAGAAGGTCGAAGCTGCTGGTCAAGAATGTGGTTTGTGCACTTTCGTCGCCAACTACGTCGATAACCTCGTCCAAACCAATAAGACAATCACAGAGATCGAACAAGAGTTGGACAATGTCTGCTTCTATGTTTCCGCTGGCCTCCAAAAGGTTTGCACCACCTTGATCAACAACTACTTGGAGAAGTTCATCTCACAAGAGACCCCAACCGTCATTTGCACTCAAATCGGTTTCTGCCCAGCCGAAGAGAAGAAGATGATCAAGTCCGATGTTCCATGCGCCATCTGCACCTACATTGTCTCCACCGCCGAGTCATACCTCGCCTCGAACGCCACTGAATCAGAGATTATTGCCGCCCTCGAAAACGACTGTAACTCGATCGGTAACGCTTTGTCCGAGATGTGCAAGTCCTTGGTTGCCGAGTACGCCCCACAAATCATCCAACAATTGGTCAACAAGCAAACTCCATCCCAAATCTGTGGAGAACTCAACATCTGCACCAGTGAGCAATCAAAGAAGTTCGCCGCTTTGGTCACCGTCGACGACGGTTTCGGATGTCCAGTCTGCAAGTGGATCGTCGGTCAAATCGAAGGTTACGTCCAATCCAACCAAACCGAGTCTGAGATCATCAACTCACTCGAGAACGACTGCTCCGTCATCGGATTCAAGTCATGGGTACAAATCTGTCAATCCATCGTCGCCCAATACGGTCCAGAATTGATCACCTCTGTCATCAACTCAGAGTCACCAACCGTTGCTCTAGAGGAATCAAATCGGATTCTGAGAGTAACTCCACCACCACTTCATCATCATCCTCCACCTCATCTAACCCAACCTCATCCAACCCAACTGCCACCTCATCCAACCCATCTGGTACCGCCACCGGTTCTGGTATCTCTGGTACCGGTTCTGGATCTGGTTCAGCCATCTCTGGATCTGGTTCATCCTCTGGTGAATTCTTTGTCAGCAACGGATTCAACCCAAAGTCTACCAAAAAGGTCAGAGTTCAATAAATAAATAATATATAATAAAAAAATAATATATAATTTTAAGTAAAATTAAATTAAAAGAAGAGTTTTAAATTATTATTATTTTGTTATTCAAATTTATGGTTAGAAATTCAAGTGTTTATAAAAAGTCTATTAATTTGTTTTAAATTTCCAAAACAGAGAAACTGTGTTTTTTTTTTTTCAATTATTCAATATATTTATTTCTTTAAACATGGTACTTTCTCAAACCAATCTGTGGAACTTAAATTGAGTTAATATCAATATTTTATCAAATCTCTAACTTCCTAACTTCCTAAAGTTATCCTTAATATATGAAACACCTTTTCTTAATAAAATTTGTCTTAAACAAACGATATAGTATAGAAAAAACATCAACAAACAATTGAAAATATCAAAGTCATTTGACCCATCTATTTAGATACCCATATAAATATTAAATTTTTTTCTCCTAAATTTCTAGTAATAAAACCAAAATTTCTCGTAGATTGATTAAAATAAATTAGAGAAGTAAGTTGTTTTAATATATACCTTGAATATTCAATGAATATTTCACCCCAAAAAAAATGTACATTTACAATCCAAAATAATCGATTATTTTTTTTGGGGTGAAATTTCGGATCATGATTTTTAACAAAAAAAAAAAATTGAACTACCAAAGTCAATTGTCATTATTATCTATCTATTTTGTTATATAATAATTCAAAAGAAAATAATAATAATAAAAGATGGAGAAAACAGCTATTTATTATGATGAAGCATATGGAAAGGTGCATTCATCACAAAAGTTAGATCTCTACGAACCATCGGTTGAGGAGGTTTCACCTGACAAAAAGTTCCCACTGTTGGTCTATGTTCACGGTGGATTCTGGATGGATCGTGACAAGTCTGACTATGTTGAGATGGGTCGTCTCTTTGCTTCGCACGGCTACATGGTGGCGGTTGTCAACTACCGTCTGAGCAAGCAGGCACACAAGACACCGATTCGCTACCCAGTGCACAACAATGACTTTGCCGAGAGTTTGCGTTGGCTCGTAGACAACCGTGACGACTACCGCTACGACGTCAACAACATCACCTTGATTGGACACTCCTGTGGTGGACACATGATTGCCTGTCTCTCGATGCAACCGAACCAGTATGCTTCGTTGGCAGAGATCCAAGGACAATACAAGATCACTCGATGCATCGGAATTCAAGGTATCTACGATATGCAACAGCTCAACACCGACTTCCCAGACTACAAAGAGAATATATCGTTTGTTTTCAATAACGACGACGTAGAGCAATGGGAATCGCCACAGAGATTCACACCGATCGACGACAATAACAAGAACTCTGTCTCTGCAATCAAATGGTTGTTGGTGCATTCGCCAGCCGATAAGCTGGTAAACTCTGTACAAACCAAGAACTTTGAGCAGAGACTACAGAGCACATGGAACAGCAAAGTAGAGATACTCGACAGTTTCGAGGCTACCCACTTTGAAGTTGTAATAAAACTAGGAGATGTAGAACATAAATCATTAGAGACTGTAAGAGAATCAATACTTAAATTCCTTTTGTAATAAAATATAAAATAAAATATATAGTATATATAAATCTATTCATTAAAATATCATTATAACATAATTAGCCACTTTATTTTATTTCTATTAACAAGATGTCATTGTATATGATTTATAATCTAAATAGAAACTGATACCGCATGCTGACCACCAAGTAGAAGTGAAACAACTAGAAGAATCATTAACTTCATCATCATCATCATTTTCATTTTTATTATCATCATCATTGTCTGAAACAGCACAAACAGTTTCATATGGTAACTATATTGTATTGTTTTGAATTATTAATTAGTTTTATGATTTAGAATATGAAATGATCATTTAGTTAAACTTACATTGTCTGTTGCAGAGCAGAAGAATTGATAGTGATCGAATTGATCTTGCCAAACGGTGTTGTTTACGTAGTAGTAGTACATTTGAACGTTACCAGAGCATTCGTTGTCAGTTGGTTCGAACACAGAGTACTTAAGACCGTATTGTGGTGGAGGTGGTGGGTTGTTTACTACTTGAATCTTTACGTAGTTGTTTTGTGGATACTGTTCGGTACCGGCATAGTCAGTCGCATAGCAATAGTCGACATAGAACGTTTTCTGGGTGTTTGGGTTGTTGCTACCGCAATCTACTGATCTCGAATACTCTGACATGGTAACATTTCCATCGGATCTAATATCAAAGTAAAAGTTGTTGTCACGGAAACCAATACAGGTATCGACAATCCACGAATATCCAATTCCAGTTTGTTCACCGGTACACGATGGTGATTTATATGGAATCATATTAACATAGGTTTGTGCCACTGACAATGTAGTAAACCATGTTAAACATAGAATAAAATTACAGATTATTATATTTTTAAACATTTTTATATTTCTTTAATAGGTAGAGGTATAAAGAAAGAAAGAAAGAAAGAAAGAAAGAAAGATTGATTGATAACAGTCTGTTATGTTTATATTTATATTTATAAAATCATATTGATATCCTTGATTGTTTTAAAGTACTTTATAAAATCAACAAGAGAATCATGATGAAGCACAAAATAAATGCAGATATTTAAAATATCATCATATCTTTGGCCGAAATATTTTTTGTAGCAAAGTAAATAGATCAGCAATACTTTGTTCCACTACACTTTGTAAACCAGTGGTTTAATGTGGATATTACATACATAAATATTTACAAATAATCAACAGATTTCAAAAAATCTAAATTCTAACAGATAATCTTTTAATATCTTTCAGTAATTGTTTAAAAAATTATTTTTTTAAAATTACATTGTTGTGATACTTTGATTTTAACTTGATTATTAAACAGTTGACCAGCTTTTGCCAGAATTATTATTGTTGTATTATGTATGTTTATAAATAAATTAAAAATTTTTATTATTAATCCATTTTTTTTTTTTTGAAGTTCATTGTGGTGATTGTTTGTTTGATTGATTGATTCTTTGAATATCAAGAATTAATTGTTATAACAAAATTAAATTAAATTTTTAATTTTTGATATAAACATGTAGAACAATGTGATCAGTTTGGTTTGTGTTTAAAAAAAAAAATAAGAATTTTCTTTTTACTTATTCGTAGGTCGTTTTAAATTCAAAAAAAAAGGAAACTTTGTTGAAAAACAAGGTGCAAGGCCACCAATCTTTTGCAGAATTTGGCAATAAAATTGCAATTTTATTTTTGGTATGAAAGCCCATTATTTTGATGAAACTAATTTACTTTGAATGGTTTTTTTGAGCAGTGTTTCGCAGCTTTATTTTTTTCTCAAACATGTTAAATTTAGAAAGAGAAATGTTATCAACAAGTAATAAATAAGAGAATAACTACTAAAAAGAATAACCAAAATCACATTTCACCAGATCGATAGATTCAATCTTTTTATCATCTTTTTTTTTTACTTAGTTCGAATTAATGTAGAATCAGAATTTCAAATTCAATACTTATCACTCAATATCGTTGCCTTTCATCTAAAACAATAGAAATAAACACCTTTTTTTCAAAAAATATAACAAACTATCAAAAATGGATGATTCACTTATAGGTATAGGAAACTACAATAAAACTAGTTGATTATTATAACTTTAACTAACGAAATTTCGTAATAATGAAAACAATATTATAGCACCAACAATATTTTTATTACTATATATTTCAATTGAAATATCAGGCCTTATACTTTTGATATACGAATTCAAATATCATAAATCACTCTTTAATAATGTAAAAACTCTATTTTATTGTTTATTATTTTCAAATTGTACGACTAGAGCGATTTTCTTGCTGCTGGGTATCATTGGATCATTCCAGGCAGGTTCATTCGCAGCGAATTTTCCATCATATCTATTTATTACATTGACAGCGTTTCTTGGTATTCAAATGTTTGTATAGAATCTTTAAAGATCTGTTTTTTATTATTATTATTATTATCAAACCATTATTAACATTTAAAGTATGATTTTTTTTTTCAGTTTACAATTTATTCCAAAAGATTCTAATTTTGTTGAGATGAACAGTAGAGAAGATGAGGAAATACCTTTGATCATGGTGGACAAGGCATATGACAACGGTGTAAAGAAATATACAATGTTTGTCATCCTCTCCAATATCATCATGTATGTTTCTTCTTTCATGGTTTATTCAATTTCTTCATTCAAGAAGGAAGATAAACGTAAAACCAACTCTGAGAGCTCCGATGTAGACGATGGCTTCGATCAGGCACTGGAATATTATTTCATTGCATATCTTGTTCTATTGATTCTATCACATGGTTATATAGCATACAAACGTAAAACAATTCAAAAACTATTACGTGGAAAAGGACATAGTGTAAGTGCAATAAGTAGATCCGAAAAAAAAAAGAAACAAATCAATTAATTAACAAACATTTATTGATTGATCAATCAGATCGAGAAATTACAAATACTTTTAATTATTTGTATTTTAAGTAGAGTTATTATTTTGGCAACGAATCCATCTTATTCCAATAGTGATATTGACTTTTGGTCGGGTGGAACAAAGACTGTGGCCACTACCATTATCTATTTCCTCTTGGGTGAGATCGTTCCTTGTTTACTGATGATCTCCATTCAATTCTTGCTTCCCTATCATGATTCTTCGTACAACCAAGAATCGATTACCAGTCCCACCAGTATTGGAATGGGTCATTCCTTCCAGGTGCTCAGTCCAATCGATGGAATCTTCAGTGCAAGTGGCGCAACCATTCACGACTGCAACTCTATCGACTATGGTGTCACAAAGATCTGCGTTGTCAAGGTAATCAGTAAAAACGATCCAAATTTCAAAAACATTCGCAACGAAGCCAAGATCTACAAGCGAATTCGTAAGAACAAACCGAGCGAAATCATCGAGTTTGACAAAGTGTCAGAGTCGGCCGGCAAGCTTTATCTCTTCCTGGAGAAGATGCACACCAACCTCTTCTCCTATATCAACATTCGTAAGATCGTCGGAGAGAAACGATTCCTCGCGAAATTCAATCAAAACTCACTGCTATTATTGAAATCATGTGACACTGGACAAAACTCACAGATTCTTCCGAACCTACCATTGAAATTCGAGCATTCAGAGTTAAAGAATTGTCTCTTACACATTGCAAAAGGAATAGAATTTTTACATAATCTAAAGATTGCTCATAGAGATTTAAGAGTATGTATAATAAGTATTCATTAACAATTCATATTATTTTTATAATATTTCTAGAACCTAACAATATTTTTGGTTTATTTAAATATTATTATAGCCACATAATATATTTTTAACATTGGATGGTAGTAATTTAATAAGCTACAGTAAGATTGGTGATTTCGATAATAGTATTATGCAGCGAACAAAGAAACCATCGATCGTTCCCAATACATATGCCAATCCTTCACATATCGATTACACTCTGCAATATGCCAATGATGTTTTGCAATTCGGTTATTTAATTCACTTTTTGATTACATTTGAATACGACGAGAAACGATTTGCAGTGGATCAATACAATCCTCCCAGCTGGAGTGAAATACAATGTCCACCAAACTTACAGGGTTTCTACAAGTTGTACACCCAGTGTATACACATAGAATACCAACAGAGACTAAAAGCAAGTCAAATAGTTCAAGAATTACAACATCTCTAATTTTTGTAATACTATTTACAAACTTTAAGCTATTTTATTTATTTAAATTTGTATACAAACAATAAACTCCATTCCAAAAACAATAATAATAAACTACAGTTTTTTTTATTATTCCATTTGTTTATAGGTTCATTTAGGTTTTTTTTTTTTTAATAAATGTTTGTTTGTTTGTTTGCGTTTGTTTTATTTCAAGTAATGTACATATGTATGACCTGATTTGATGATACCTTGTGCTGGCCAACGACGAATATTCTCTGGTGCAGCCAACATTTCATCCCAGACAACCTTCTTACTCTCACCCTTCATAAAGAAGAGTTTGGCTCTTGACTTTTCGAGGAATCTCAAGTTGGTGGTGATTCTGTCGAATACGACGAATCTGGTTGTGGTTGTGTGGTAGACAAGACTGATTGGTGCGGGTGGTTCATTCTCGTCGGTGACTGGGAAGATCGATGCGATATGACCGTCTTCACCCATTCCAAGAGTTACGAGATCGGCAGCACCACCAGACTTTTTTAGCAAATGCTCCAAGTCAGCATGGTACTTGGCAATACACAGGTCGAGTGGTAGCGATGTGTTTGGACAAGTAAAGTGAATACCGTCGTTCAATAGCTTGTGAGTTGGCAAACCCTCACGGAAAATAGAGTTGGCAACCAAGTGGTTCAAAGAGTCTGCCGATGTCTTTGTAATGTATCGCTCGTCGACACAGAAGAAGTAGACTTTGTTCCAATCGATGTCGTTGGATGCGACCAATGCATTGTAGATTGGCTTTGGTGAAGTACCACCACTCAAACCAATGACGGCAGCGCCTCTCGACTTGATAGCATCGTTGATAATGGAGTGAATGAACGATACCGAATCATTAACAAACGAATCTTCACTGTTGAATTCTACCAATTTTACTCCACTCATCTCTTTTTCTAAAATAGTTATTCTATCTATTATAATAATAATAATAAAAATATGTATATCAATGATAATAATGATTAAATATAAATGTGTTTCATTTCTATTCGGAACATAGGAATGGGTGGTGTGTGAAGTTCAAGAATAAAATCCCACACAAAACAAATGTTTTTTTTTATTTTATTTTATTTTTTAACGATCATCACTTTTCATGATCACAAAAAATGTTTCTTTTAAAGATATAGATCTAAATCAAACTTGAAAACAATGAAAAGACACGATGAGGAAGGGCAGTGTCAACGGCCAATACTTAGAAAGATGGAATATTCGTATGTTCTAAATAACCTATAAAATGAAATAACACTTATAGAGTTAAAATCTATAGCTGCTAAAGAAATTTCAAACTATACAACTTTTTGAACCAGAATAAACCGTTACAGCTAAATAGCATGTATGTAAATATAATATTATTAACTAACTAAATGTTCTATTTTTTAAAACACACATATTTAAATTTGCTTTGTATGAAAAAAAAAAAAAAGCAATTTTAAAAAAATATTTAGGTGTTTTACACCTAATCCTACATTTTTTCACGGTCTCTATTGTGTACTATTGCTTCACTTTTATACTCATATTTGGTTATTTCCTATGAGATTAACTATTAAAAATCTAAAAAGGTAAATGAGTAATGAATATAACAAGTGAGTAAATTTTTTACATTTTAGATAACCAGAGAAATGTTATCCTCTTTATCAAGGGAAATGTCTGCAACTGGATGGCTAGACCAAAAAAAAAATGATTTAGAAAGGATTAAAAGATAGGAAACAATGAGAACATCTTTTAAAGTTATATGTTATAAAATAAGTGTCTATTCTTAAAATAATTTTAAAATAAAAATCAAGATTTGATAATTTTTGGTTATTATTTTATGTCAATAGGACAATCGACAAGTGGATATGTTTTTACAATCACTACCTCATATCAATAGAATTTTTTCTAATTGTGTTACCCCTCAGCACAGTGTTTAAAATTTAAACACAACACAAATTAGTAATATTACTTAATTATTTGTATTGTTTATTTTATCAATCATTATTAATAAAAATCAAATTGAATTTTGTTTGATTTTAAAGCTTCTATACCTTTGTTTTCGAGGAAGGTTTTAAATAAATGAACGATATATTTATATTTCTATTTTGGAAATTGTTTGGTTTTGTTTCATGTTTATTTGTTTGTTCAAAAAAAATCAACATGTCCCAAATATATTTAAAATTTTAAAACAATGTTTAGTTGCAAGGATATTGGGTGTGATGAATGAAACAATCCAACTGGTCTGTTTGTTAAAAATTAATCCAGAGTTTAAATTTAAGTTATTTCAATGATTATTTTTGCCTACCACACATAACAGTTGTATATTTGATTTTTTTAAAATATATTATTTTTAATAATTTACTCCCTTTCTCCCTATATATGAATAAAACAAATTGAAAATTGAGAGGGGAAATAGAAATAGTAATTCCGAAATAATAAAAATAATAGTAGTAATGACAGCAACACAAACTATCATAATAATAACAAAAATGAATCTATTGGTATCATCATAAATATTTACATTCAACACCAAAAGAGAAATTATTAAAATTAATTTTTATTGAAAAACAAAGTCAAATCTCTATTAATGTCTGGGCACCTTATGTTGTTTGAAAATACTATAGAATTCCAATGCCAACATCACACCATATAGCACAACAACACATGATGTGTTCAACACCCCCGATAAAATACAACTTTAACACTCTCCAACTAAAGTCCAAACATTAAATATATCATCCTCTTTTTTATTTAAAACAAAATATATTTAAAATTATAATTTTTTTGAAAAAATGATAACTTACTGTTCTTCTTCTACTTCTTCTCTCTTATCAACACTATTTTGAATTAAATTTGCAATTCCCACTCTTAAAATGGAGCATCGATTTTTGCATCCATCCACAAAAATATCTATCTGTTGACAATCTCTAGATATTAGACAACACTCTCAATTTCTAAAATGTAATTAAAGGGTAGTGGATGACAGAATGGGGATTCTTGAAAGAGGTGTCCAATAACTCCATTTAAAATAGACATATAATTTTAGTTGTATACCCAACCAAAACTAACACAAAATAAATTTTATTTTAATTTTAGAGCTAAAATATAAATAGCTCTTTAGGATTTATAAAAACCATTCACTTTCCAAAAGACAAAATAAGCTTTATAAAAGATTACTTTCTCATTTCCTTTTTGTATAAATTTGTTAGTTCTTTGGTTACAACTCTTAAATATTAAAGTTCAATAAAAAAATCTTAAAACTTCAAACAAAATATTTTATTTATAAATAATATTAAAAAATCCTAGTTTTGTATAATACACTTATATTACATCCAAAAAAAAAACAAAAACAAATGATAGTACCAATATTAGTATTAATAATAGGAATATTTATGATCTTAAAAGTAGAGTATAGTTTTTGTAAATTAACAACGGATTATCAATCTTTAGAAAACAATTGGAATATCACTCTAACAACTAAATCTTTTAATATATTAATAGTATAAAAGAAGATCAGATATGCCACCTGGACCTATACCTTTACCCGTAGTTGGTAATCTTTTTCAAGTTGGAACAAAACCACATATTTCTCTATTGAATTTAAGTCATATATACGGAGGTGCAATGACACTATTCCTTGGAAAAGTACAAAGTGTAGTAATTACGGATCCAGAATATATTAAAGAAGTATTTGTAAATCAATCCGATTACACTACTGATAGATTCTTGAGCAATACAACTCAAATTATTGGAAGTAAGTTTAAATTAAAAAATTTAAATATAAAAATTACTCTATTAACATTTTTTTAATCAATTTAGATAATATTGACTTATTATTTTCAAATGGAGATTATTGGAAGAGATTAAGATTTATATTAGCAAGCTGTTTCATTAAAATGAAATCTCACCTTTCAATTATAGAAAAAATTCAAACAGAAACCTTTAGATTGACAGATGCATTCCAACCATTTGTAGAAACAGGTGAACCGGTAAGTTAAAAAAACTTAAGAATTAGAATATAGGTAAAAGACATTTACTAATACTTGCTCTAAATATAATTAAAGGTATCACCTAGAAAGTTTTTTAAAATTTTCACTTTAAATATTATTATGAAACTATTGTTTGATGAAATCGTTGGATACAATGAGAAAGAGGAGAACGATGTAATTGAGGCAGTCACTTGGGTCGAACATGAATTGGCTGTTGGAAATATTCCAGATTTGTTGCCGTTCCTCTCGGTATTTTTCAATTCGTCACGTGAAAAGTTGAAGAAATCGCTGGAAAAAGTATGGGTCTACAGTAAAGCTGCGATCACTAGACATCGTCAAGCACTCGCAAAGAATCCTAATCGTTGTGATGATCTAATGGATATGATATTGATTGAGATTGCAAAGAGTGAAGACCCAGACTTCTTTACGGATGAGGGTATCTCACGTATCTCCACTGACCTCTTACTCTCGGGAACAGAGACATCGTCGTCCACTCTCGAATGGCTGTTCCTTTTCCTAATGAACTATCCACACTATATGCTAAAGATCAAGGAAGAACTATCAAAGGTTTGTGCGCCATCCGAGAGAATTAAATTGACACACAGACAATCGACTCCATTCCTGGTGGCTTGCATCAAAGAAGTACTGAGAATTCGTCCGGTTGGTGCGTTGTCACTGCCAAGATATGCTAGCCGTGACTTGACTGTCGGTCCTTACACAATTCCCAAGGGAACACAACTGCTTATGAATGTCTACGGATTGGCGATGAGCCCAAAGTTCTGGGAGGATCCAGAGGAGTTCCGCCCTGAGCGTTGGATGAACGAGAATAATGTAAGCACCGGTAACGACTACAAGAACCTGGCATTCGGTATTGGATCACGTTCTTGCATTGGCTCCAACTTGGCCAAAGATGAAATGTACTTGGCCGCTGCCAATTTGTTGCACCAATACAATTTCAAACCGGCCAACGTCGATCCAAAAACAGACAGACTTCCAGAGGATGGTCATTTCGGTATAGCTCTCAGTTGTACAGAATACAAATTCTATGTCTCAAACGCCGACTCTCCAAATTCAACAATTACACAACATGCATAAATATGATACCATACCAACTAACAATTAACAACTTTTTAGAAAAGTTATATATAAAAAAAAACAAAAACAATAACAATAACAATTAAGGCAATAGGCCATCCCAATCAACTTGCTTCAATAATAACATCTAATATCTAACATCTTACCCTCGCAAACTAACATACTTGTATATAATCTAATAATAATAATAACCTATTTATTTATATAAACGAATAACTCTTGTATACTTATTATTTAAAGACACATTTATATTTGAATTATAAAACATTCTTGATGTTAAATGATAAAGATCTTTTAAGATTTTAAAATGATATTATATAAAATTTTACACATTTGATTATAAAAAAAGTTGGTAGACCAACAGATGATGTATATCAAGTGTTATGATAAGTTTTTGTAAAACATAAGGTTTGATAATTACAAACAAAACAGTGATCCAAAACCAAAATCACCTGCGATATTTAATGAAATCTTTAAATCGAAAGAAAATGCACAAACTGATCAGGTCAAATGAAAAAATTAATTTTTTAACTTTAGTGGAAATATTTTTCAAGTATTCAAGTTTTTTTTGAGGTCCATCATGAGAAACAAGAAAAAAATTTGAATTAATAAAAAAAATCAAAAAAAAAAAATCTGTGTTGGTGAGCTGTTGAAGAAAAAAATTAAAAAACTTTTTTATTTTGTTTTTCCACCCAAATAAATTAATTTTATTTTTATACAGATAAATTTATATATCTTGTTCTATCTATTTCACTTTATTTCTACTACATATACATAAACATATATATATATAACAAAATGTCAAAGGTTAAATTTGAATCATCAGATGCTCAAGCTTTCGAAGTCGACAGAGAAGTTGCCAACATGTTTGTTGCCATCAAGAATTTGATGGAGGACATCGGTGACGACACCAATGCCATTCCATTGCCAAATGTCACCGGTGAGATCTTGAAGCGTGTCATCGAGTGGTGCGAGTACCACATTGCCCACCCAAAGCCAGACGAGAAGCGTGACTCTAAGGAGATCTACGAATATCAATGGGACAAGACTTTCTGCAACACCATCGATCACACCACACTTTTTGAATTGGTTCTCGCTGCCAACTATTTGGACATCAAGGGTCTCTTGGACGTCACCTGTAAGACTGTCGCCAACATGATCCGTGCCAAGACCCCAGACGAAATTAAAGCCTACTTCAAATTGACTCAAGATTTTACCCCAGAAGAAGAAGAGATGATTCGTAACAACAATGAATGGTGTGAAATTAGGTAAGTCTTTTAGTTGTTGTTTTTACACAAAACAAAGTCAAATAACTAATTAACTTTTTTCTTTTAAATTTCTATTTTTTTATTTTCATTTCAATCTTTAATCTAAAACAGAGAAAACTAAATTCATTAAAAATATAATATAAATTTGTATCTAATATTAAACAATATTTTTTGTTAAACTTAAACTAAAGACTTTTAGTTTAATATATTTAAATATCTCATTTTTTTTTCACGTACTTTTTTTTTTTTTTAATCTTATCTATCTTTACAAAACAAAAACAAATAAAATTCAATCAAGCTTTGAACTATAGTATAGATTCAAGATAATATAACACAAATAAATTATTCTGTTTATCATTATATATTAGTTTATTTATGTTAAAGATTGATTGATTTAATAAATGTGTATTATATTATAAAAGAATCTGTTAAATGAAGAACGAGAAAAAAAAATGATAATTAATTTTATATTATTTCAATGTATAATTGAAAGTATTACATTGTTTCATTGATTACTTACGTCCAAAATAATACAAAAGACTATATAAGTGAATGAATAGTTGGTTGGTCGGTCGGTCGGTTGATTGGCAGATAGATAGAAAGTTTATTAGTTTTTGTTTTAGAATCGATTTAAAATGAAATGACTTACCATCAGACCAGAACTTATACTATCGTACCACATTGTCTTTGGTGAAATAAAGTATTGTTGTAGATTTTTGTCTTTCAAATTATATAAACTACAGAAAACTAGATGTACAAAGATATAAAATATGAAACCTGGGATACCTGAAAAACCTAAAATACCTGCTACACTTCCACCGACTGTCGCTATAAGAATTTGACTATCAAGGATGTGTAATTTGCAAATTAGTATTAAAGATCTTTGTTAATCACTATCCTATAGAGTAGATAAATATCACAATCTCTATGATGTTTAACAGCTTGAGTTAGGTTTACAAAACCTTAACTCTAACAACAATAACACAACAGTAACAACTAAACATACCAAAAATACATTGATTTTTGATTCATAGCTAGAAATTCAGCGTCTATATGCTCAGGAATAGTGGCAGTTGGTGCCTGTGGTTGTGTTTGCTCTGGATTGATCATTTCTATTAACCAATTATCTCTATATATTATTTACAAAATTGTTTTATTTTAAAAAATGCTTAAAAAATTTATTGGTGTCAAAAATGATGATCACAAAATTTTTTTTAAAAAAAACATATATATGGGAAAGAACAAAAAAAGATCATATATATTAATATGGACTTTTATTGATTCAAAAAGGTTAATGATTAAAATTTATAAACTTTGTTTTATCAAAAGTTATAACTTTTAAGTTTTTTTTTATTTTTATTTTTGAAAATAAACTTCAATGAATGAATGAATGGACTTCTCAAATAGTAACATGTGGACTTATATATATGTATGTGGACAAAGAATATTATATATTGTTGAATATAGATTAATCAACAAAATATTGTTATGTCCGTTAAAAAAATTATATGTTTGAAGCAATTTTTTTTTGTTATTTTTTTTTGAACTTTGAAAAAAAAATTTCAAATTTTTTTAAAAATTTTAGTTTAACAAAGCATAGTAAGTTCTATAAAGCTGAACATCGAATCAAACATAGCTTATAAAGAGCATAGATAGTTATTATTATATCATTTGTAACAATAATACTATTCTATTGGTTTATATTTATAATATAAAATATTATCTTTTTCTTTTCTTTTTTTTTTTTCAATAAAAACTTAAAATCAATTGAAAATACATGTAAGTTTAACAAACAAAACGATTCTTTAACTTTTTTTTTAAATAAAACTAACTTTTTTTTATAACTTTTAAAGATAAAAGCATATATATATATATTCAATACATAATGACTTTGGTATTATTGATATAACAAATCAATATCCAATTTCACTTTATTACTATATACTACATACACTATCACACTATCATTCATATATTCATATTCAAATTCAAAAGAAATCAAACAGAAAGAAAACAAAGCTTAATTCTTTAATATATAATATAAACTTTGATCTGCACACTCCTTCAAATACCGAATTGTACAAGTGCCCAGTTTGCTTGTGTATACAACTATAGATAGACAATCAATGGTATCAACTAAAAAGTCAACAACAAAGAAGGAGCAGCAGCAACAACAGCAGCAGCAGGATTCGTCCAGCGATTCTGCAAATACACCGGTTGTGGTGGAGACGACTGCCGTGTTGCCACCGATCTCACCTTCACTCACCTCACCACTCTCTGCCCTGAAGAAACAAACCACCAGTCTTTCAACAAAGAAGAGGAAGTTCAGTTCAAAGACATCACCATCGATCAATAGCAATAATAACAATAGCAACAATGGTAGTTCTGTTGTGGCATCTCCTTCACCAACACCATCTCCAGCCTTCACCACCACCAACAACAACAACACATCATCATCATCATCGTTGTCCACCCACCACAATAACAATAAAACATCACCGGTCAGATTAACAGAGTTACTAAAGATTGGAGAGGATCTAGATTCACTGATAACCAATCGACAGGCATTACTCTATCAACTGATGTATCTAGAGCGTGAGCAACACTCGAATTTGATGGATCTCGACAACTTTGATATCGATAGCATTGAACTCCAGACATTTTGTAGCGATAACCAACTTCCTATCTATCTAACATCAAAACAAACGAAAACCAATCTTAATCCAACCATTCCACTACCACCAACAACGACGACAACTCCTAAAAAGTCAGTAGCGACAACAACAACAACAAAAGAAGAAGAAACAACAGATGAAACAATAACAACAGATATTTCAAAAGAAATGGAAAATGAAAATGAAAATGATAATAGTGATACAATGGATACAACTTCTAATACAACGGAAACAACGACGACGACGACAACTACAACTACAAATCAATCTTTATTACCATCATTACCATTATCACCTATTACAGCTGAATCGACACCGCTTTCTAGTTCAGACGCCGATTTGATGGAGTCGTCTGGTGGTACACCTGTGTCGACAACATCAATCTCTGAGACAAGTTCAACTCCACAACCACCCAACAAGAAAATAAAGCGAATTTCAACAACAACTACTCCTGTATCAACAACATCTTCAAGTAATAATCAAGCTGTTGTTTCAACATCGAACGAATCAAATAATCAATCGACTGCCATCACCGCCACAACAGCATCAGATTCAACAAACACCAATCTACCGACAACCACCACCACACCCAACAACAGTGGAACAACAACAGATACATCGATGCCAGTGACCGAACAACAACAACAACAACAATCACAACAGAATATACAACAACAAGATAATAACAAGAGAAATATAGGTCAAGCACCACCATCTGTTTATGCAAATATACCGGCAATGTCACAAGATGTATTGGCAAAGGCACAGGATGACGCCAGAATTCTTAGACGTATACACGAACTGCAGGCAAATGGAATTTGGAAAAATAAACAGTTGCACAAGTTGCCGGAACCACCTCGTCCCAAAGTCCACTGGGACTACCTGTTGGAGGAGATGGCTTTGGTTTCAGAGGATTTCGCACGAACCAGAAAGTTAAAAACGAGAATCACCAAACTCTTGGTGAAAGATGTCAATAGATATCATTTAGATGTTCAAACAGCAGAGGAACGTGCCACTCGTGAAGAAGAAGCCAGGAAGCGACGTGTGTCTGCTGCCATTGCGCGTGAAGTAAAGAGATTCTGGCAACAGATTGGCAAACTTATCACTTACAAAGATAAGATGGCACAGGAGTCAGCACTCAAAGTCGAACGTGAGAAACAACTCGATGAGATAGTCAACCGTACCGAACAGTTCTCCAATATGATGGCCGAAGGTCTGAGAGAGCGTGCCAAGACACAGGTGACAGAGGTCGATCGTACTCATTACTCGCTGAGAGATATCTTGGCGGATCCCGACAAGCTGAGCAAAGTTATCAACCAGAATAAAGATGACGATGACGATGATTCCGATGAGGAGTATCAAGAGGAAGACGATCTGGAGGAAGATGACGAGTTGGAAGAGGATGAAGAAGAAGAGGAAGAGGAGGAAGATCTTGCTTTGTTGGAAGCTGAAAGTTCAATGCCAATCGATGAGTTGATTGCTGGACATGTAAAGGAGATGGATACCGACATGATCGACGAAGAGGAAGAAGAGGAGGCTGCAGATGACGATGACAAGTTGGTGTCGCAACCAACTGGTTTCACTCTGAAAACAACCAAAGTGAAGACAAAAGTACCGTTCTTGATGAAGGGAACTCTTAGAGAGTACCAACATATCGGTTTGGATTGGCTGGTCAGTCTCTATGAGAAGAATCTCAATGGTGTTCTGGCCGATGAGATGGGTCTTGGAAAGACCATACAAACTATATCGCTACTTGCCTATCTGGCGGTTGAGAAGGGTATTTGGGGACCACATTTGGTGGTAGTTCCCTCGAGTGTTCTCTTCAATTGGGAGATGGAGTTCAAGCGTTGGTGTCCAGCTTTCAAAGTGCTGACATACCACGGTTCACAAAAGGAGAGAAAAGAGTTGCGTAAGGGTTGGTCCAAAGCAAACTCTTTCCATGTTTGCATTGCATCCTACTCGACGATCATCACCGATCAACTGATGTTCCGTCGTCGACGTTGGGAATACATGATCCTCGACGAAGCGCATTCCATCAAGAATTTCAAGTCCCAGCGTTGGCAGACAATGTTGCACTTTAACGCCGCTCGACGTCTGCTCCTCACCGGAACACCGCTCCAGAACAACCTGATGGAGTTGTGGTCACTCATGCATTTCCTGATGCCCGACATTTTTGCTTCGCATCGTGAATTCTCCGACTGGTTCGCCAATCCTATGACTGGCGCCATCGAAGGTGGCACCGGAATCAACGACGAACTCGTTGGTCGACTTCACTCTGTGCTCCGTCCATTCCTGCTGCGTCGTCTCAAGAAAGACGTCGAGAAACAGATGCCAGGCAAACACACACATATCGTGCCATGCCAGTTGTCGCGTCGCCAACGTTATCTCTACGAGGAGTTCATCAACGCGCAGTCCACCCAGACAACACTGGCCACCGGCAACTACTTCTCAATTGTAAATATCCTAATGCAACTCCGTAAGGTTTGTAATCATCCAGATTTGTATGAGCCACGTCCAATTATCAGTCCATTCGGCTGCGATCCTGTGTTCTATGAGACAAACGGTGTCTTTACTACGGTGCTCGACGACAGTCCAATCGGCTCGATCAACCTCGATCTGCTCAACCTACAGCTGACCGACTACGAGTCGCGACTCTGCTCGATGGACACCAACTCAATCATCGAGCTGACGCCCTCTGACAACAGAATACGTGAGCTGCCACATTCACTCTCGATTAAAGTTTCACTCCCAGGTCCACAGTCCTGTCTTGATAGTTTTATTGCCGCGCGCCAAGAGTATGCCGCTGCTCGCCAGCGCGAAACACTGGAGCGCGCCATCATTCTGCGTCGACGTTCCTTTAACAAACCGTTGTACGGTCGTGACTGTATTGCATCGGTAACCATCGCCAACATGGTTGCCGACATTCACAAACTCGCCAACGACCCTCGCGAGTATCTCAACTATCCCGATGCTCTACTCAACATGATTCTCACACCGACACAACGAGAGCTGGCTATGCGACCTATGATCGAGCAGTTTGTTTGTCTCATTCCAAAGACACGTGCTCCCCCAATCCGTCTGATAGCTTCACACCCCCGACCATCGAAATCCATGGAGGACGAGCGATTCCAAAGTGGAATTCTCTCGCTGCGTGACAGCGTCGATCCACTCCGCGAGTCATACAAGCGTCAGTCACTCTATTTCCCAGACAAAAAGCTGATTCAATACGACTGTGGAAAGCTCCAGGCATTGGCCAAGCTGCTGCGTAACTTGAAGACCAACGGACATCGTGCACTCATCTTTACACAATGGACAAGAATGCTCGATGTCTTTGAATCGTTCTTGAATCTCCATGGATACACCTATCTCAGACTGGACGGTTCCACCAAGGTAGATCGTCGTCAGTACTTGGCTGAGCGATTCAACCGTGACAACAAGATCTTTTTATTCATCCTGTCCACTCGTAGTGGTGGTCTCGGACTGAATTTGACTGGTGCCGACACCGTTATCTTTTACGACACCGACTGGAATCCATCGATGGATGCACAGGCACAGGATCGTTGTCATCGTATTGGACAGACAAGAGAGGTCAACATCTATCGTTTGATCACCCAACACACAATCGAAGAGAACATCCTTAGAAAGTCGAATCAGAAGCGTCAGCTCGACGATGTCGTCATCCAGGGTGGAGAGTTCACCACTGATTTCTTTAAGAATCTCGATTTCAGTGAGATCATATCGAACAAGAAGAGCAGTATCACCTCGGCACTCAAGATGACTCAACAAGAGTGGGAGAATGCAACAGAGAAAGTCGAAGACGAGTCGGATGTCGCAGCACTCCGTAGCGCTCAGAAAGAACAAGCCTCAGAGTTCCAAGAGTTTGACGAAGAGAGTGCCGGTGGAGGTAGCTCAGTAACTACACCACCCATCTCCAACAACAACAACAACAAAGAGGCATCGATTGAATCGATATTCGCAGAGGAACTTAAACAACAACAAGATTTAGTTGAAGATTATTTGAATCCAATACAAAAGTATGTATCTAACTAATTTAAAGAACTAATTAATTTAATACGAATTCAATTTTAATTATGTTTATTTTTTTTTTTTTGATTAGGTTTGCGTTGAGGTATTTGGAAAATATTACAACATATGTAAATGATCCAATTGAAAATCAAGAGGAACAAGAAGAAGAAGATGAAGAGATGAAAGATGAACAAGATGCTGAACCATCTGTACAGAAGACCAAAGATATCGTCTCTGATAATGATGATTCAGAGCCAGAGATGGAAGATAACGATGCCCTAGAAACCAATGGAGTCGCGCCCACCAACAAAGAAAGTTTTCGTCCATCAAAAAAAGGTAAACTAAGTCATATAGAGGTTATAAAACAACCTAAATCCACAACGATCGAAGAAGAAGCTGAAAAAGACATGCTTTTTTTTGAGGTAAGATTGATTGTGAAGTTTTAAAACAAACTGGTCAACATTAACTAACAATATACATATTATCGTTTTATTAACAATTAAAACCAACTAGTTGAGTGGAATAAATAGTGAAGAGTTTCAGTCCTCTCTGTTACTTTTTGGTGAGTTACTCGAAGCATTGCCCGAGCCAGATGAAGAACAATGGTATTTGGCACCAATGCAAGAACCCATTCCTGAGAATCTATTTGAACAGGTTCTCAAAGATCAAGACGAGTACTATCATCAGCACTACCATTATTTATATCCACCATCGCCACCAACCATTTCTTTTGAATCGTTCGCCAAGCCGAGTCGATCAAAACTCATGAGAGGAAAGATTATCAAGCAGACTGCCAATCAGTATGTCTATTCAAAACAATTTACCAAAGAGAAAGAGAAAGAGAAGAGAATGCTCATCAAGAAGAAGAAGGAGAAAGACAAGCGCGAGAAGATGCGTCTCGAGGAGGAGCGCAAAGCCAAGGAGAAGAAGGAACTCAAAAAGTCGAAGGAGAAGAGTTCACAACTCAACAAGGAGAACAAGAAGAAGAAGGGTGGACTCAACGGATCCACTGTTGGAACACCTACCAACGGTTCGAGTGGCGCTTCCGACAAGCGTTTACGTCCCGACGATATTATCATCACCAATTCTACAGCTGGCGTCAACACCGATGAATTCGAGGAGTTGGCAGAGAACGTAGAGATGATGATCAACAGCAACAAGACGTCATCCGCCGATTTGGATCCAATGGCTATTGGCGACGACAACAGCGTAGCCGACGGAAGTGGTTCCAATAAGAAACGTGGTTCCGCCAACAAACAAGGTGGACTATTCGGAACATCGAGACTGCTTCGTAAGAGTAAAACAAGTGAGCCATCTGGGGACGAAGGTACAGGTACACCACTTACACCTGGCGGATCGATCGCAGTCGCCGGACAATCAACTGGCGGCGTCTCCAACGTCCTGCTCACCCAGATGGAACTACTCCAAGGTCCGCCTTGGTATCCACAAGAGGACGCCATCATATTGGATGCTGTACGTACCTACGGACAGAATTGGGATCTCGTTGCCTACCTTTTGCAACAATCGTTGTTTGCGCAGGTTGTTCGATTCCACCGATCGAAGCTGCAGTGTGCCGAGCGTTACAAAGCGCTGTTCCCAAAGGAGGCCGGGCTCTCTGGCTCCGAGAAGAAAGTCTCTTCATCAGAGTCGACCACCCACGAAGGTCCATTCCCCTACACACTGCTCGATTGTGTACGCAAGTCGATAGCTTCCAACAAGTTGATCTGTCGTCAGGGCACCGTATCGTTGATCGAGAACAAAGGTATTCATATGTCACACAACACCAACGTCATTCAACCCACCTCCAAGACCCCATCGGAACTTGCACTTCTCTCCACCCAGAGATTCATCAAAGAGCGTGCACTCAAACAACAACAACAACAGCAACAAGCAGCTGCACAACGTATGGCATCACAAATACCATCTTCCATTGGTAATAACAATCCACAACAGCAGCAACAACAACAACAACAACTCGCCAACCAACAACAACAACAACAACTTCCCAATCAACAACAACTACCAAATCAGCAGCAACAGCAACAGATTCCTATGAATATGTCAACTGGCTCTGGAGCAGGAATAGGTGTGCCAATGGGTGGAATGCAACAGCCAATGATGATGCACGGCAATCAAATGAATATGTCACAGCAAATTCCAGGTGGAATGCAGATCCCCGTAAACCCACCACAAATGGCCATTCCCATTCCACTGCCGCAACAGCAGCAACAGAATCCAATGGGTCAGCGAAATATGGTAGGTGTCCCATTGAATATGATGGGTGCAAAAACAACCATCATACCAAACATTCCAATGCAGAATCAAGCTTATCCCAATCCAATGATGACCGCACAACAACAGCAACAACAACAGCAACAGCAGATGATGTATGGCAATCAGCCAATGCAACCACAACCACCACAACAAATGATTGGTAAGCCACCACCAAACATCAACATCAGTGTTACTACAGCACCACAACAACAACAACAACAATATGTACAGCAAACACAACAACTCCAACAACCCGAAACTGCTGCAATGACACAAGTTCCAATTCAGCAGCCGGTTGTGGCCGTACCAGCACAACCGGTAGTTGCACCTCCTTCAAAACCGACCTCCAAACGTGCCAAAAAAGATCCTGCTGCACCCAAGACCAAAAAAGCAAAAGCTGCTGCCGCTGCCGCCGCTGCCGCTGCAGCTGCACAAGCCACACCGATTGCCATCGCCACACCTCCAACGACCACATCAGTCTCAACTCCACCTCAAGTAAATCAACCATCGATACAAGCACAGATACAAAACTTCCAACAACAACAACAGCAACAACAACAACCTCCAATGTAATTACAACACAACCAATCAATCATCCTCATCATCTTGTCTATCTATTCGAATTGACAACACTTTATAAGTGATTAATAAAATTATAATAATAATAAAAAAACCAGTATACTTGTTTAAATTCATTGAACATATAATTGGATGTCGACATTCACTGCACACCCATTGATGATGATTTTGATTGAATTATGAATGGTTTTTTATTGTCATTTTTTTTTATATTGATTTTTTTGTTTGTTAACAAAAAAAAATTCCAATAAGCTTAAATCCGCACTGATCTGTCCAAAAACATCATAGAGGAGCGGATAGACGAATAACAAAAATCAAATATTTTTTATTAAAAAAAAAAAAAAAAACCTTTTCAAAAATTTTGTTTTCCCAATTTTTTTTATAGATAAATTTATTCATTAAAATAATCTCAATCATCATTTCATTCATATAGATAGTTATATAATTTAACTATTATAACAAGTTTCAATTTAAATTTCATTTCACTTCTCTCTCTTCTAAAGTTTTAAAAACTAGATTACAAAAGTTAATGATGTCTTTATAAGTAAATAATGTGTTTATCATTATAAGCAACACTTAATAATAATTGTATACAGCAGTGTTAAAGACAACAACAATCATATCATATCATACATATAATATATACAAACAAACATCATTGACATTAGAATAATATTCATTCATTCATTCATTTAAATATAATATAATAGATAAGAGATAGATAAGAGATTGAGTGAAACAAATAATTTTGTAATACCAAATATAAAAAAAAAAAAGATTTGTAAAAAAAAAAAAAAGAAAAAAAAGAGAATATATATATAAATAATAATTGTTAGTTAAGATAGTAATAAAAGTAAAGTAATAATGACGAGTCAACAATATCTTCATCAACAGCAACAACATCAACATCAACAGGATATTGTTAGTAATAATCATGTCAATACGTATAAAGAAAACTTTAATTTAAAGTACAATGAAATCATCAATTCGATTGCAGTCAATAAGGAAGGTAACTTTGTGTGTTTGGGTGGAAAGAAAGCATTGCAGATTGTTGATCTCGACACTCTAAAGAATGCAAAGTGTTTCATACAACAGAGTAAATGGGAAGTTGGTGTAGTCGATTGGAATACACAAGCACCAAACTTGATCGCATCATCTGTAAGTTGTTTTGATTATCAAAAATGAAATGATAATGATAGCTTATCAAAATCGAATCGATAGAAACTAATCATTATCTCGAAATTATTTTATTATTATTATTATTATTATTATTCAGTCAAATCATGATGCATCTATTTGGGATATAAATAATAAGTATCCATTGTTAAATCAGTTTGTATCACATCAGAGACCGATCAGTGATCTTAGTTGGAGTTTGTTCGATAAGGATATATTGGCTACGACATCGGCTGACTCGTTTGTCAATCTCTGGGATCTTCGATCGCCCAAGAGAGTCATGAAGCTCAAGGCATTGAATTCACATATACTCAGTGGTATTCAAGTTAAATGGAACAAGTTCAATTCACATGTATTGGCATCGGCACATGAGAGTAATCTGATGATTTGGGATCTTAGAGTAAGCAAAAAACAACAAAGCATAGAGCATAGAAAAGAAAAGCAAACAAAACAAACACAATGAAATTCAAATACTAATCAAACAAAACAAAATCTTTATCAAATTGTAGAAAGAAACTACAGAGTTGAATACAACAGTACATACAACAAAGGTATATGGTATCGATTGGTCACCTCACGATCCCTATGAGATTTTGACATGCAGTCAAGACAAATCTGTCAAGATCTGGTCTTATCCAAATCTTCAACCGAAATCTATTATCTCTACTTCTCATCCTGTATTAAGAGCAAAGTATTTGGTATGCTATATATTGTTATTGGGTTGTTGTTGTTATTTGTTATTGTTGGGTTACTAATATATTACGCTTTAAAATAGCCAATTGGAAAAGGTGTTGTTACTATATCCGATAGAGGAGAAAACAGTATTAGAATGTGGAATCTTAATGATTTGAGTATGCCAGTGACCACTTTGATTGGACACACCGATTGTGTACGATCTTTTGATTTCAGAGTGAAGAACAACCCTGGTGACAAGGACATTCAGATTGTATCGTGGTCGAAAGATCAGAATTTGAGACTGTGGAAGTTGGAGAACAATGTAAAGGCGGCGTGTGGAATCGACTACATACCAACCGGAAACACCAATGCATCGACACGCTCAGCAACTAGTATTGCTCACTCCGATAACAACCATCACAATCAATCTGCCAGTGGACAACTTGCCGACATTGCAATGTCGACATCATCCAATGGCAGCAACAACAGCAGCAACAGCAGCAATAACAACAGTGGTAATAACAGCGGTAGCAGTAACAATAGCGGTAGCAACAGCAGCAGCAACAATAGCGGTAGTAATACAAATAGCGGAACAACGGCGAGTAATAATCAGCAGCAGCATGCGAATTCCACTGGAATAATGCATAGTTTGTCGTCGTCTTCGTCAGAGAAAGAAGCGATCGAGTCGAGCTACTCGCTTTTAAAGCAACAGGATGAACAGCAGCTTGGCGGACACAACGATGAATTCATCGGTCCCAAAGAACTAGAGTACGAACTCAAGATCATTCAGAATAAATTCATTGATAAATCGCTCAAGATTGAACAGGTCAATTTGGCTCAGCGTGTTTGTATCGTCAGCTGTACTGTTTCCAACAAAAGCAAGTCGTTGCTCAACACCAGTAACAATAGTAGTGGCGCTGGTAGCGGTAGTAACAGCATCAACAGCAGTACCAACTCGTTGTCGAACAGCACCGAAGACGACACCTTCCTTCAAGACTCACTGAGTATCACATCGGTACAACTCAGAGTTACCTTCCCAACGCTCTACCCACAGAATGCATTCCCACGATTCGAGTGCATCTCAAATGCATGCACTACATCACTAACCACCAACATATCGATCATACAGGTAACTATTGATATCAATTTTAAACGATAACAAATTGACACCCCACAACACATACATACATACACACAATCGTCTTGTATTTATTTTTCATTTTTATTTTGACTCTAATAAGCAAACAACCACCACCCCCTTTTACCTAATTGAATTATACATCATCAAATACAATATCAGATGATAAAAATATTCACACATTTCACTCCACTTAAAACTATAATAATACACACACTCACACACAAAACCAACCACCAAATATCTATATTTATATATAAATATGGTAATAGTTTAAAAATCTATCAATTATAAATAACATTCACCAAACCATTTATATTAGTTCATTCCAATTCGTTTATAAATCTCCTATTTTTCAGTATTACTAAAAACAACTATTCAATATTCAACATAAAAATAATATTATTTGTAAATGTTTAGCAGAAATTTAATTTTAACTATTATCTTTCTTTTAAAATTTCATTTACATTGTTTTTGTTTTTTTTTTTCTTTCTTTTTGTTTTATAACTTAAAATTAAATAATTATTAATAATATTTAATATTTATACATGTTTTTAGTCTTTGAATGAAGTTGCAGCAGGTCGTGCAGGTAAACCTTGTTTTGAGCAGTGTCTCTTGAAACTTGTGGTTTTGGTAAAGAAGGACGTTATGGATAGGGCAAGAGGCATTCTACCGCCATTGAGTCCTGCAAGTATAGTCGGTAGAAACAAAGATTATTTCGATTCGAACATGATGGTACCACCAGGTGGAATGGAGGATAGTTTTATTATGGGTGAAACCAATGGTATAGATGGTTTCCCAAATCTTTCACTTTCAACAAATATCAATAATAATATCAATAATAATAACAATAACTCATCATCATCTTCTACAACTAAACATAGTCGTCCATTATCAATCAATGGATTACAAGATATTCTAATACAAGATTATACTCAAGCCAGTACGATAGGTAGTGGAAGTCTGAATAACAACAATGTAAATAATAATAATTTAAATAATAGTAGTTTTAGTAATAGTAGCAATAATAGTGGTGGTGGTGGTAGTAAAGATAACAGTGGATTTTTAAACAGTGTAAGCAATGGTAGTTTGTCCAGTCCTCGAACCATTGTTGGCGTCACCAACAAACATATTCATTCACCAACAAACACCTCCGATAAAAATCTTATACTTTCGAAATCATTTGAAAAACAACACGATCTACAACTACAACAACAAACTAAATCAAATGACAAATCACCATTGTCTGGTTCCTATAAGGAATCAGCAACATCATGGGCAACAGCAATCTCCAATACACTACCGGCAGACTTTTCCCTGTCATCACACCGTAACTCACTGAGCATATCACTGACCACTCAGCAACTACGACAGATGGAGACAATGCCATGTCCACGATTGTGTGGCGCCGTATTCGGTGGAAATAATCGTTTGATTTGCTTTTGGAATAACATTGGTAAGGGACCATTGATCAACCAATCGGCACCCAGAACCTACAAGGATTTGCTGAATATTGTCAACAAACCTGGATGTGTAGGTACCACCACCACAACAACTCCATCGGCAGCAACAGTACTTTCATCATCAAATTCCATCAACAACAACAACAACACTGTTGGTAATCCATTGACATCATCCTCTCCTATCTACGATAGTCCACTGGGGATGAATCAAATGTACAACTCTGAAAACAAGATGTCTTTGTCCAGCTTTGGATCTTCACCAACCACATTCGCACTCTCTCCACTTGCAACAAGCCAATCCTCACAAGCAAGTGCCAGTAGCAATGTCAACATGAATATAAAACAACATATACCAACGATCAACTACCAAATCAAAATATTAGATATATCTCCACTTTCACCTATTAGTCAATATTTAGCCAAAAACTATATGTAAGTTTAAAAAGAAAAACAAACTTTTGAAATCAATACTTATTCATTCATTCATTTATTATAGAATAAATGGAACGATTGAAGAAATTTGTAGACACAATGAAATGGTTGCAAAATCTATAAATAGAAAAGATCTTGTAAAGCTGTGGTCTGTCCTCGGTATGATCACCGATATGAGATTGTTTTTTGGTGCCAATGGTAAAATTCAACAATCAAAGCGAGCCAAACAAGATTCTTTCGAGGAATCATGGGCACAACATCCAATGGGTAGACCATTTGTATTATCATTGTAAGTTAAAAAACACTTCTCTTTTTATTTGAACGTTTTGTTAGTTTATACTAATATCTTAAAATTTCAATAACTTTCCAGATTCAATCATTATATAAAGATAAATGATATACAAACGATTTCAATGTTATATGGACTATTAACATTGTCAGCACAAAAATTAACACAAACATCTCGAGTTCAGGATATCAATATTAATCAACAACACGACACTTCGAAATCACCGCATTTGCTTTCACCTTCGCATTCCAACTCCAATTTAATTTCACAGACACTAGGTCTCTCCTTTGGAAATCTCACACAGGGATCGATCAACTTTGATGAGTTTCTTCCAAAAGTCAGTCAACCACACGGTCATCACGGTCATCACGGTCACATCCACAGCCACTTTATCAGTGGATCGATGTCTGGTGGGCTGATCAGCAACAACTGGTACGACCCATCTTTCTGCCTGTTGACACCAAGTCACAGCCGTTCCTACGACCAATATCTCAATTTGTACTCTGACATACTGCTGCGTTGGGAGCTACTCGATAAGCGTGCCGAGCTCATGAAGTTTGTCTCGAGTCCACAGACAGTATCCGACCAGTCAGCTAACAACAACAACAATAACAACAACAACAGCAATGCTCTGAAACCCATTCAATTCCAAATCACATGTCTTAAGTGTCAACGTAATTTGGTCGATAATTTCTGTGTTAGCTGTAAGATTTTTGCATTCAAGTGCGCCATTTGTCATATTTCGGTGAGAGGATTGTCAAGCTTCTGCGTACTGTGTGGCCACGGAGGACACACCGATCACATGAAAGCCTGGTTCAAAAAACATACAGTGTGTCCCACCGGTTGCAAATGTGAATGCTCCATGTCGAATCTATCTTTAAGTGCATCGGGCAACAACAAATACAGCAATCACCATCATCTTTTACCTGACCCATCAAACTCGACCTTATCATCATCAATTTTAATCGATTCACATTTTTCACCATAACAAAATAAATAAAACGACAAAAAAAAAAAGAAATAAAATTAAATTAATTTATCAACAAACATATAAAACTAAAATAGACATGACTGTTTCGGAACAATCAGTTTTTTTTCATTCACAACTTTTGAAAAAAAAAAATAAAAAAAAATAAAAAAATAGATGTGTGTGTTAATTTTAACGACCAAAAGACAATCCAAGCTGTCACAAATTAAAAATTAGCTTAAAAAAAAAAAACAAACAATAACAAATTTTGTTATATAACCAATTAATAATAATCTATACATAAGCAATCAATCATAGTAAAAGTCAATAATATTTAAATCATTTTTTTATAGACATTTTTCGTTTCTTTCTTTTTTTATTTTATTTTTTTATCTTTCGCTTTTAGATATATTATAAGAGGAAACTAAAATCTAGAGTTGGTTGATATAGAATCTCATTTATTTAGAGAAAACCAAAAGAAGGAGTATTAGTATTAAATGGTTCATGGTATTGGAGCAGGAGTTGCTCGGAGAATTGATAATAATAGTACAACCGAAAGAACTAGTGTTGCTCCTGCTGCAAACAACATCAATGAAGAGAGAGATCTGTTACACAGTGAAAGAAGCAATTTGGATGACAGACATCATCACACTCATACAATAAAATTATATAATAGAAATAGTAATAGTAGTAATAGTAGTAATAATAGTAATGATATAGATAGTATTAAAATGAACGAAAGTCATCATAAACATAGTCATGCTCATACTTTGAATGGTGCAAGTAGTAAATTCGATGAAACAGATGAGTTGGTAGAGGATACCACCAACGATGTCATCTCTGACGACATTTCAATACAGGTCGATAGTAATGGTAGTAACGACGATGGCGATGTTGATGCCGACATCGATATAGATGAAGCGGCGGCATCCTCCTCGAATTTACTTCCATCAGAGTCTGCTCTGGCATCTCCATTGTCGTCGTCGTCGTCATCATCGAATCTAACGGCAACACTTACCTTTTTGACAATGACGATCATTGTCTTTGTATGTATATTTTACTTTTCAAATAACTTGGTGGCATTCCTCGAGTTAGTTGAGAAATCAGGTCTCTGGGGAAATCTTATTTTTGTACTATCATATTTGCCTACCGGTATTCCACTGGCAATATTCAGTCTATATATTCCGCTGACTGTGGCCTCTGGTTATGTCTATGGCTTTGTACATGGTTTTGCAACAACGATGGTCGGAAGTGTTCTTTCTGCTGCATTTGGTTTTTGGATCACCAGAAAGTTCTTTGTCAAATGGCTAGAGTCCAAGATTGAATCCAGCCCAAAGCTGTCATCCATTCGATCGATGGTTGAACACCATCCATTTAAAATCATTATTATACTAAGAATTTTACCGATTCCATTTGGTTTACAAAATAGTTTATGTGCAGTAAGTAGTAGTAGTAGTAGCAATATGATAATGATAATGATACCAACCTATAACACTCTGTGCTAACTCTTTAATTGAATATATAATAGGTTACAAGACTATCATTTACAACATTTATTTATTCGACTGCCATTGGTTTGATACCAGAGAATTCTTTGATAGTCTATATTGGAACAACGACAAAGAATTTAGCCGACATTTCAAGTGGTGGACACTATCAGCAAACACTGCTAGTTGTAGCCATTGTTGTGGGTATCTTACTGTTGATCATAGGAAAGAAAGTACTCTCCTCACCATCACCACTATTCAACACACCGACAATCACCATATCCTCGAGTAGCAATATACACGAATCTACGAATTCCAACAATCAGAAGCAGATCGAATCCACCAGAGATATAATACTAACCATAAAATCATCGTCAACATCACTTACTGGATTGAGCAGTAACAATATCATCAGCAACAATAGCAGTAATAATACCACAAACTCCACAAAACCACAATCTTTACCATCCACCCCTTTCAAATCAAGGATTGAATAAATCAATAAAATTAATTATAAAGTAGAAACAAAACAAAATTTACGTAATAACTGACATTCCATTTCATTTTCTTTGCATTCTATGAATACCAAACGAAAAAGGAATCACGATTTTTTTCCAAACGACATTGTTCTGTTTGTTAAATTTAATTTTTTAAAATTTTTTTAAAATTTCATAAAAATTTGATTTGTTTATTTAAAAGGATAAAAAAATCTTTCAAACATTATTATTATTTTCTACCATTACCTATCTTATCAATTTAAAATGTGCTATAAAGTTAACTGTAACACTTGTAACAAACCAACCTGGTCTGGTATGAATAAATATGTAATTGTAGCGAATTGCAAAATAACATTATTAACATTGTATTATTAAAATTAAAGGTTGTGGAAAACACATTGAATCAGCTTTGTCTGGTGTCAAAGAGGAAGATCGTTGCAAGTGTCCCAGAAGCTAAGCAAACTTTAACTTATTTATTATTTTTTGTAAAACCATACATCGATGCATATTTCTTCATTAGGTGATAATAAAAATTTAAATCATCTTTTATTTCAATAATACGTAAATTATTAAAGTTTATTAATACACCAAAGTTTCAAAGGTTTACTGAAAGTTGCGACACTCTTTAATAAACTCCTAAAGAGTGGTGCTTGTTCGGCTGTAATTGAAATTTTAAAGTGGTCAATGATATCTTGAGTAGCTGATGATCCACCTTTTGACATAAGAAAGTCATAGATTCCTTCGATGATCTCTTTCGGTTTGATACCACCAAACAACTCTGATGCCTTATCGACATCTTCTTGTTGGAGATTCGAAAGAATGTCAGCGGATGAACTCTGAAACTTGTTCTCGGTTGATACATTCTTCAATGTATTTGAAACGCTTGCACTGTCTGAAACGATTGGCATAATCGGTTGAAGAGTTGGTGAAGTAGTTGATTGTGAGAATATCGCTTTACTCTTATTTCCAAATCTATTACTCTTTGGAGGTTGTTGAGCAGGTGTATCGTTATCATTATTGTTGTTATTATTACTATTAAGTAATGCTTGAGGTGCACCAGACGTACCTGATCTACCAGTCCATGTTGGAGTTGAGAAACGATCGGTTTGCTCAATCTTTTGACGTGAGATCTTTAGTAACTCGACTGCTTTCTTGGCAATCTTGTTTGCCTCTTCCTCAAGTAGTACAGCTTCAGGTGCCGATTGTTCCATGATTGAGTCATGCTTGAGAGCACTCTTTAAACCTTCCTTCTCAAACAGATGCTTAAGGATATAGGAGTCCTCTGAGGTCTTTTCATCTTCTTGCTGTTGTTGCTCAAATGGAATTTCGGTTACCTTTGATCCAGTGGTTGACTCGTTGGATCTTCTACGTTTGTTCTCTTGGAAATCCTCTGGTAGAATCTCAGAGTTGGTTCCAGTGAAGATGTCACCAGTCTCTGAACCTTTCTTGACTTTGACATAGGAGAGTAGATCCTTAAAGTGTTTCGATTGGAAGAAACGCTTCTGACGTGGATCCTTCAAGATCTTGTTCGAGAGGAACTGTTTGTAGATTTGACGATGATAGATCTTCTCCTCGATGGTACCAGTCGTCATCAAACGATAGATGGTAACTGTTTTCTTTTGACCGATACGATAGACACGTTCTCTTGCTTGAATATCGGTAGAAGGATTCCAGTCAGGATCAAACAAAATGACACGGTTGGCACCAGTCAGATTAATACCAAGTCCACCAACTTTAGTTGTCAATAAGAAAATAAAGAGTATTGGATCATTGTTAAATTCCTCCACCAGTGTCTGTCTGACCTTGATCGATGTAGTACCATCCATTCTACGATACTGATAGTTAGAGTTCTTTATAAACTCTTCAACAATGTCAAGCATTTGTCTGGTCTGACAGAACAAAAGTACTTTATGACCTTGTTGCTGCCACATTGGAAGGATCTCCTGGACTACCTTCAACTTTGACGATCTTTCGACATTACCATAGTCGTCGGGCTTATCTTTATCATCGTCGTCTTTATGCAAGATATCTGGATGATTGCATATCTTCTTCAGGATATCGATTGCGTAGAGTAGATTCTTCTTTCCATCCATGACATCTTTTGCCTCGTTGGACGACAAGAATTTCATGTACAATCGTTCTTGGAATGGAGTAAGCGGACACAGCAAAACTTGTTCATTCTTTGATGGAAGTGATTGGAGAACATCAGCTTTGACACGACGCAGCATGTAGGGCGAAATCAAGTCACGCAAAGCCACAGCGCACTTGTAGGCAGTCTGTACTTGTAGCGAAGATGCATTGGCATAACCACCCAAATTGATAGGCACGGAAAATTGAGACATAAAGATAGGTAGTGTTCCCAGCTTTCCAGGGAAAATGAAATCAAACAACGACCATAGCTCTGTCAATTTGTTTTGAATTGGTGAACCAGAGAGAATGATACGATGACATGTTGGAAACTGTTTGACAGACAAGGTGATATCGGCATCTGGATTTCTAATCTTGTGACCCTCATCCAAAATAACATACTCCCAGTGATGCTTGAGTAAGATGTCCTGGTTGATTCTGACACCCTCGTACGTTGTCAGAAGAATATGACCTTTGGTTGCAATGGTCTCGACCAACTGTTTCTGTGTCTGCTTGGTGTTGTTACTCGAGTGGAACAAAATCACTCTGAATGGTGGCCACCACTTGTGAATTTCCTTTACCCAATTCGACAAGAGTGTTGCAGGAGCAATAATAAGAGCAGGACCACACAACATCTTACTATAGTGTAACGATGCCAAGAATGATATAATCTGAATCGTTTTACCAAGACCCATCTCATCACCAATGATTCCACCACTCTCTTGACTGTGAAGTTCCCACATCCAACGAACACATGTAACTTGATATTCAAACAAACGATGATAGATTTCAAATGGTACCTTGAATTCACCATCAATAACAAAGTCTTCACCTTCGATCTCATCATCGTTGATCTCATTCTCCTCCAGTTCTTTATCGAGTCGCTCCAAATCCTTTTCGAATTCCGCGCGAATCTCTTCGTTCTCTGGTGGTTCACTGTCATCATTGTTGCTCTGTTGACTCGATATGATCTGTTGCAATGAATCTTCATCCTCGATATCAACATCGTTTGGCTCTTTCACTTCGTCATCGTCGAGCATATCATCGAGAGAAGTTGTCTCGGCATCATTTGTAGTGCCAGTCGATTTGCTTGCACCAGTTCTCTTTGACAATCGTGATGTTCCGTTGAGTCTCTCCATCTCTTTCTTTGCCTTGAGGAATTGCTTTTTCAGCTTTTCCTTCTTCCACGAATAAAGACGAGCTTGATAGTTACTCTCATTAGTATCATCCCTCCACAGTTCTTCATGCACTTCAACCGTTGTAGTTCTCTTTCCTTTTCTCTTTTTGCCAGTGATTTTCTTCTCCTTTTCATCTTCATTGTTCTCTTCGTCTTCTTCTCTTCCTTCTACATCAACCATTTCTTCCTCTTTTTCTTCTCCTTCTCCTGCTTCTACTTCATCTTGTTCATCCTCGTCATCTTTGTCATCGTCATCATCAGTAATATCAAAAGATATCTCGTCCATATCTAAATCATTCTTGAGATCATCGTAGAACTTTGTTGATTTAGTGGATCTCTGTCTGTTTGCATTCTTTATCCACTGCTTTCTCTTCTCGCTTCTCTCTGACGACCGTTTACTGGTATCCTCTTGTGCTTTCGTTGACTTTGAGAATCGACCACTCGAACCAAAATCTATAGCAACCTTACTATTCTTCTGACGAGTTGTATCATTGAATATAGGTATTGACTTTGTTTGTTTATTAGACCTACGATTAATTCATTAAGAATAAAGATTTAATAAACAAAATTAAAATCAATTACCAAACACAAACAACATACATATTTGCAAATGGAGTAATCTTTCCTAAACGAATAAGACGTTCTTGTTCAGTCTCTTTCTTTGCACCACCAAAGCCAAACACCTTATCCAACGAACTTGGAGCATTCATATCCAACTGTTTCGCAGGTTTATACTTCTTTGCCTCTTTTTCTTTCTTTTGTTTTGCCTCGATCTTCTTTCGAAGATTCAACAGCTTTGTTTCTTCTATATACAATTCTTCTATTCTTTTTTCCTATATTAAGAGAATATAGTATAGAATAATTCATTAATATTTGATTAAATATCATGATAATATTATTAATATAGTTACTTTTAATGTTTTTAAAACTTGTAAACTATTTAAAATATCGTTGGCATCGACAGTGTTTGGTGCGAATGTAGTAGATTTGATGTGATCAGTGTTTCTCTCTAGAAACTCTTGAATCGATTTGATTTCGTTTCTAACATTGTTTAGTTTCTGATTGACATCCTTTATCTCTGCAACCTTCATTTGATTCTCCATCTGCTCGATGACATCTGTTTCCACTTGTCTTGAATTCAAAGTTGATACACCCATCTTTGTTAGATTATCCAATGTAGAACCACTAAATGATTGACCGGTTACATTATTCTTATTACTTTTATTATTATTATTATTGTTATTATTATTATTTTCGTTATTATTATTATTATTATCTTTAATATCTAAATTGATTTCCTCACGTAACTTGTGTGTGAAACCAAGTGTCGTCTGACCATTATTGGTTTTCGATTTCTTGATAAATAGAGAAGTAGGTATTTGTTTTCTTGCTTCTTTTAAACTGTTATTATTACTACTAGCATTGTTGTTGTTGTTGGTAGTTGTAGTTGTTGTAGTCGTTGTTGTTGTTGTTGTTTCATCATCTAGACTTTGATTATCGTTATCTTCATTATTGTTATCTAAATCAAAAACAAACTCATCACTCATTTCTTTTAAATATATATTAATAAAAAACTTTATAGAAATAAAAATTGTTTTAAGTATTTCTCTTTTTTTTATTATTCTTTAAAACATGTCAATCATATTATCTCAATTGAAAAACTGAAGTCAATTTCCAAGAAAATTTTACAACCCTTATAAAAAATTATATTATTATTTTTATAGTAGATTTAGAATATAAAGTTTCATTGGTAGAATACAATCAGAATTTATTTTTTTAAATCTTAACTTAAAAAATTCAGTTTTGTTTATGTGTGTTAATTTGATGAAATAAAACAAATATAGTTGAAAAATTGAATATGATTTAATAATAGTAACCCCCGAAAGTTATTGTTAAAATATGAATAGTTTTTTGTTGATATAATATTCGTGGTAAAATTTAAGATAACCATTAACAAAATAAAACAAAGATAAAGTTTCACAAAAGATGTTCATTAAAATCAAGAAAAATCCATTGGTTTCTGTTATTTGAATATTCTATATAATTTATATTTATTGAACAATATTAAAATTTTAATTGAGCCAAATCCTACTTATTTAATTTTATTTGATTTATAGATAGTATTTGGAAGGTGAAGCTAGATATTAAACAATTATTAAGCAGAAAAACATCTTTTTACTTTGAGAAAATATCTTTTAAAAAAAAAGCCTACTAAGTATATCCTTCCTTTTAAAGTCTTTATATAACAAAGATTTTTATGTTAATAATAATTATGTTTTTTATTTATTTAACTTACATTATCAAATCTTCTTTGATTTTCAAAATCTCGAAGGTCTTGTCTGATTCCCTCAAGAATCTCTAAAATTCTAGCATCACTCATTTTATTTTAAAAGCATAATGTATTAAAAAAAGGAAATTGAATGTATTAAAATTAAATAAATAATATTATTCTAGAAAATAAAAAATAAATTTATTTGTTTAAGAAAACAATAAAAATATATTCATTTATAGATAAATTTATTAATTTGTAAATTTTGGATATATAAAAAAATTAATTTGTTATAGAAAACAATAAAAATATATTCATTTACAAATAAATTTCAATCAAAACTCCCTCGTACCAAATTGGGATATTTTTTCAATTAATTTCAAACAAAATAAAACTAATTTAACGGTGGATTTTATAACCACTTGGTACCCAAAGCTCTAAGCTAAGGGTTGAATGTTTATAGTTAAAATAACACAGGTTATTTCCCTATAAGCTACCGATACAAATAAAAAAAGAGCTCACCTCCTATCAAACATTCATATATATGAAGAAAATACAAACTAAGATATTAATTTGTTATAAAAATTTTATAAAAAGAATCTCAAATAAAGAATTGATTGCTCTAACAGTTCTTATTTTTATTTACATATCCAAGTACAAGGGTTTCCTTTTCTGAGGTAAAAAAATATTGATCAATGTTTGTATTATTATTATAATTTATATTGGTACTGCTTTTTACTGCTTCGAAATTACACCAATCAATGAACCTAAGGCAATAATAACAAAAATAATTCTGCAAATATTTTCTTTGCTCTAAATAAACAAAGTTAAAAAAAAAAGTTAGTATATATTATCTTCATTGAAGAGAATTCTATTTTAAATAATAAGTTTTAACATCACTTACCATATCTGCTCTTCTTTGGTCTTCTAAATTTTGATTATCTCTTCTAATATCTATAAGAATATTTTCTATATTTTGAATCATTTTTATATAAATTAATTATTCTATTATTTTTATATATATTTCTTTTTTTCTATTATTTAATTTTAAATATAATATAAATATTTATGTTTTGAATTATTCTAAATAAATATTTTAAAACAAATAAAATAAATAAATAAAATTCAAAACAAAATATGTTTTTTTTCTGATGGCCATTTTTGTTTATCAGACAGAGAAAATTTCTATTTATTTTTTTGTAAATGTATTTTGATTAACGTGTTACCTGATGTTGTTGATATTAAACTTAATTTTTTTATTATTATTCTTTTTATATCAATTCTAATTTCTCAAACTGAGTTCTAAAAGTGGCAATGTGCAATTATATTGGTATTGGATTTTTATTTATTAGAAGATATAAAACTGTTATCACACTTAACAGATAAGAACAAATTACATTATTTCAGAGTACTCATGTTTTTCTCTGATGACAATCAATTTTCTCTTAAATCTGTTATCATATGACCAAAATAATGTAAAGATACACAATAATGGTATTATTTCATGTGCAGCCAAGAATATTTCATAGATAAAACCTTTTGTGAAAACATCCACATCAACAGATTGAAAGAATAATTCTAATAAAAATAAAATAGAAATTATATTAGAATTTTTAAAATATAAATATTGAAATACTAATATCAAACTTACGATATGTCATATCCAATGATTGTTTAAATTGAAGTTGAGAATAGATAATGACAGTAACTTCAAGTGAGAGCGTTGCTAACCAGAAAAACAAGAGACATGAAGTAGGTACCCTGTCTGTGCACAGCTGGTGAACCATCAATAGGATCTGGGCAGTACCAAGAACGGCTATGGTTATCAAAAGTGTTTGGAGAACATATCCTTTTTGTTTAGCATCGTAGCTCACCAAGTAGAAACTGTAAACCCCAGAACCGATTTGACATTGAGTAACACTCATATTAAGAAAATTCGGTTGGTCAACAACAGTCTCATCAGTATAATCACAGCTAGTCAGAGTTGGAATGTTATTAGAGTCATTGTAGGTAATCACCAAATGACTGACATAGTAATCGATTGTACAATCTTGGAATCCTGATGGTTCTGTGGTGAAATTGGTGAATTCAAAAAAAGCAACTGGTTGATTTACACTGATAATTGGATCTATTAAATAATTAATAATTGTTTTTAAAAGCTAGCTATTTAACACCACTTACTATATAATGTCAGGGAAGCAAACAAAGGTGGTCCAACTAAGAAATAAACAGTTAAAATAACACCAATTACAACAGCTACAGGTACCAATATTATTTTGTAAAATAGATATCCAATGAAATAGAGTGCACCTCCAATTAAACAAAATAAATAAACAAAGATATCGAATATATCTCCACAAAAACCTTCATTCACTTCACTAAAACCTTCTGCCATTGTTTAAATATTTATCTATAGATAAACTAACTAACTAATGAATGATAATAATATATAATATAGAATGATCAAAAATCATTTCATTTTAAACATTATAAATTCTAATATTCTTAAACATATATCAAAATATTTAAATGAATTGATTGATGGTTTAATTAATTAAACTGTAACTTTTATAACATTATAAAATGTGACAGAATTCGCATTGTTGGTAATATTATTAATTACAAAAAAAAAAAAAAAGAAAAAACCATAAACAAAGTTGACATAATTATAATGATAGCGCAATGAAAATGATTAAATAATTAGTTTGTTTTCTCTTTTGGTATTTCGAGAGAGATATCACTTTTTCCACCTGTTTTAGATAGTAACTTGATCTCTTTGATAACGATGGCGTGTGAGAGTGCTTTACACATGTCGTAGATGCATAGACTTGCCACTGAACAACCGGTCAGTGCTTCCATCTCGACACCAGTCTTGTGTGTGACAGACACAGTGCAATCTACTTGCACACTGGTTTTCGAAATGATTTCAATGTTGAATTTACAGTTTTCAATTGGCAGTGGATGGCAGAATGGAATGAGATTACTGGTGTTCTTGACTGCCATTGTACCGGCAACGATTGATGTTGCAAAGACTGGTCCTTTCTTTGATTGAATGTCACGACTACTACTAACAGCAGCAGCAACTCCATCAGCTACTTCACCAACACCACTGGAGCCAGTCAATTGTGAAAGTACAAACTCTGGGAATTCAATAACTGCTCTTGCAGTTGCACTTCTCTTTGTTACCAGCTTATCAGATACATCAACCATCGTAGGTAACCTCTTCACTTGATCAATATGTGTGAACTCTTTATTACCATTGTTGCTATTGTTGTTGTTGTTGTTTGATTTGGTAGAGTAACAACGAGCAACAGCAGCAGTAGCAAGAACATAACCAAACATATTCATATTATTGCCATTATTAAAAAGAGTAGAAGTAGAAGTGGAAGTGGAAGTGGATCTCTTGTTACTTGTTGTAGTAATACAAATTGTATTAATAAATGATAAAATATTCTTTAACCATAACTTTAAATGTAAATAAACTAATTAATTTAAAAATAATGTAAATAATAATAATTATTATTATTTTATACAGAAATAGGTAGAGATTGGTTTGTTGTTAGTTTATATATATTATATGTACATTTATTATTGATAGTGTGATTATCGATCCAAAAGTCTATCCACCAATTAAAATCATAGGTCTATTTTGGCTCTTTGCAATCTCGTACATACCGGCATGAGATTCTTTTTTCTTTAGTACAGCAGCATTGATAATCTTTAGTAGATCTTCATCGGTTGCACCCACTCTCATAAAGTCTCTAAGTGATACCTCTGCATTCCCAAATAAACAAACCTATACATGAAATAATAATAATTATTATTATTATTTGTATTAGTGGTTGTTAGATAACATTCATTACAATCGCAAAAGATAGATATACTATACTATAATAGTAAGTTGTTACATACTTTAAGATTACCATCGGCAGTTATTCTAAGTCTGTTACAAGAACTACAAAAATGTTCACTCATCGATGTGATAAAACCAACTTTACCGGTGAATCCTGGCACTTGGTAGGTCTTTGATGTATTGTTGGGATGATCTTCCACACATTTCTCGATGGAACCAAACTTATTGATGATTCTTTGCAACATCTCTTTATATGATACAAATTTCTTGTCGTTCCAACGATTACCATCGAATGGCATATACTCAATGAATCTAATTTCAATTGGTTTATCTCTTGTCATCTCTACGAAATCACATATCTAATTTGATTTAACATTAAATGATAGTAAAGTTTAGTTAGTTTTTTTTTGTATTCATGAATATATATTCTAAATTAATACAATACTTACTTCATAATCATTAAGATCTCTCATTACAACACAATTTATCTTTACGGGATTGAAATTAAGTGACAGTGCTTTCTCGATTGACTCCATTACTCTTTCCCAACCCAATCTTCTTGTGATTATAGTGAACTTATTGGTATCCAATGTATCTAGACTAATATTCAACAGATTCAAACCAGCGTTATGTAATCTCTCGATCTTTCTATTCAGTAGAATACCATTGGTTGTCATAGCAATCGTCTTTAATCCTTTGATCTTACCAATCTCCTCGATCAATGGTTCAACATCTTTTCTAACCTATTAATAGAAATAAGATTAATATATATATATATATGAAATACATGTATAATATGATCATATATATCGATAGATTACCAATGGTTCACCACCTGTGAATCTAATCTTTGATACACCAGATGAAACAAAGAGTTTGGAGAGTCTGATGATCTCGTCGTTGGTCAGCAGTTGGCTGGTTGGTTGCAATGGTACACCTTCTTCAGGCATACAGTACTGACAACGAAGATTACATCGTTCCGTAAGTGATATTCTTAGATAACTATGTACTCTTCCAAATGTATCTGTTAGAATATCATTGCTATTGTTGTTATTATTCAATGATGTTGTTGTTGTCGTTTCATTTCTTAGTTTCTCTAATAATTTCTTTGTTTCATCTAATTTAATATTTATACTCTCAGCACTACTACTATTATTATTATCATTCTTATTACTATTTAAACAACTACTTTTACTACTCTTGTTTGTTACAGTTGATGTACAATAATTTAAAGTATTTCTAGTAACAACAACATTTTTATGTAAACTCGAAGTAATATAATTACTTTTATTTAAAAATCTTAACATCACTCTCTATTTTATATTTTATTAAATTTATCTTTCTGCTTTTTCATTTAACAATAAATATCAACAAATTATGAGTTAAAAATTAAAACAATCATTTACAAATCATACCAGGGAAAGTTTTTTTTCTTTTTTTCCCAGCAACCAAGTGGCCGATTTTTAAGAAGTAACTCTTGGTTAATAATATTAAACGCCTCATTCTTTTGAGGGAACTCTCTTTTTTTTTTTTTCTAATCTTAAAATGTTATGTTAAAATGTATAATCAATATTTTGTATTTATAATTGTTTTATTAAATTTAAATTTAAATTTTATTCAATGTAATTGTAAGTATTATTATCTATAGATAGATATGTTTAAAAATTCTAAACTAACTTGGATTATTCTTTAGTTATTAGAAATGTATATGATCAAGATGGTTTGACTTATATAGAAGGTCAATTTGATTATACTAATGACAACGAGATGAGTGTGATTGTAAGATACGACGGTTACTCTTATTTCGATTTGGTGGAAGTAACTATTCAGAATGACCACACCCTGTTGGTTGTCAAGTTGTTTCAATTCGATAAACCTGTCACTGCTTACGTTAAGACTGAGCTTGTTGCCTCTAATACCTTCACCTACACACATAACTATAATAACAACAATGATAATAGTAATAACGCTGGTGGTAATAATGATGGTGGTGGCAATAATAGTGATTCATCGCAGTCGTCGTCATCCGGTGATCCTTACACTCCACCCTATAAACACAAAGCAAAACCAGAGATAACTGTTGTTTACATCGTTATCTCGGTGTTGTGCTCGATTGGCTCACTCGTTGTATTCTTTATTGCGGCTCGACAATACAGAGCTCTCTCTGCTTACACGTTGATTTCGATGCACGATGATCCTGTCGATGACAACGATGACATCGAAGAAGAACCATACAACTTTAGAGAGTACGATGACTACGATCACAAAATCATCAACCTCGATATCAACGAAGCAGATTCAGAGTTAGAACCTACAAACTATCGGGCATAAAAATAACATTATCATCGTCATCATTGTAAATTATCAAGGCATATCAACAATAACAATAACAATAACAATAACAATAACAACAACAACAGCAACAATAACAATTCCAACAACATTAGTTAGCTAGACCAAATTCGAATAGAATAGAGGCTCGCCAAACAATTATAATGCAAAAACCTACCCCCAACCAAAAGCTATTGTGATACATACAAAATTTTATCTAAAGAAAAACAAGTTTCAGCATTAGGATATCATTTTTCATAAACTTTTTTGAAAGAATGAATGTATCACATATCCAAACAACAGGTTAAAATAGAAATCATCTGATATCGTTCAGATATTCACATTCTAATAAACTTGATTGTTTTTTTTCAAATATTATTACAACTACTGTTTATAGATTATTTTAAAGAATGGCGTACAGATCATTATTGGTATTTTTAATCAATAAAAGGAGAGAAATAGATTATTGTGGGTAAATCTGTTTTAAAGAACTGTGGTAATGCTTCTCGCGCCAAATTTTAAAATTTTGTTTAATTTCAACCACTTTATTCGTACATTCATTGCAATAAACGTGAATATATATAACAAAAATATATTTTATTTAATGGTGATAATAGAAAATAATCTAATATAATAATTATTGTTTAATAACTCTAACAAACCAAATTTCAATGTTTTGGGATCCAGTGGTAGTTATCTTGAAATCAGAGTTACCAGGTTGAACATTGTTTTGGAAGAGAGCATCGGTCAATGTAAATGTAGCAGTGGTTAGTGCCTTTGAAGTTCCTTGTTGAACAACTGGGTCGGAACTGACCAAGACACCAGCGGTATTGGTATATTGTAATATCCAGGAAGTTGCTTGATTATCGAGATAAGTAACCTTTACCTGAACTGGTGTGGAAATATTACTGGTTGGCACAATGAATTGATCGTCCAAATAGAATACAATCGATGGATTGTTTGGAATATCGGTTTGTCTACCCTCATAGGCAATTCCATTGTTGGACTCGACTACGTTGGTGTATTTGGTGGTACCACGCTTGGTGACTGCACCAACGACATCGCGCTGAGTCAAGAAACGCTCGTAGTTCTTGACGTATGGAGCACCAGTCCATGAGAATCCATAGCTAAACTTATCCTGAGCGTCTCTCAGAGCTACCCAAGCATCGAATGCAGTGTTTGGATATCTACCCAATGAGAGTCTCACCCAGTTCCAATGAGCTGTGTACTGTTTAAGGTAACTGTCGTTGTTTACAACATAAAGCCAGTTAACACCCATTTGAAGCGCTTTTAGATTAGACATCTTGACGGCGTAAAAAATGTTGGCGGCTGGAACCTTGTAGCCACAGGCATTGTAGCACTCGTTCTCTGTGGCAATAACACGCTTTGGATTGTTTTGGAGTATCGATGATTTGTTCAGAACCATGTAGCCATTCGAGTCAATCAAGTATCCATAGGCTGGGATGTTTGACAAATGGAAATTGGAAACCTCAGTAATTCCAGTTCTGATACCCATTCCTCTATTGACTGCATCGGATGCCAATTTATTCTTGGCAGCGGGCCAGCTATCAACATCGAATGGGTAGTCCTCACCAGTGTAAATCAATTTATAGGCATAGTCATCGGTTGGATCATTATTCTCACCATTAAAGATATAAACCAAATCATCCATGGCTGTTTGGAACCAAGTGTTGAATTGCTATAAGAAGATTAGAAAGATTAGTATTAAAATTTATACTGAACTTCTATTTAACAAAACATACAGCAAAAGTATAACCAGTTGAGGTCGAATAATTTCCAATGACATCAAAATCAAACTCACACCAATTGAATGCACCTGGAATTTGGATCTAGATATTCAATCAATTAATAAGACTGTAATTTTTTTCAATTTTTTTAATTATACCTTGTAAATACTTACAAACTTTAATCTTGGATCAGCTCTCATGTTTTTAGTTAAAAAGAACTATTATAAAATTAATTCAAAAAAGATATTAATAATTTAAAAGAAATAGTACTTGATTTTAAAAATAATAACTTACATATCTATACATAGCTTTAATTTCATTCCATACACAGGTATTCCAAATTGGGAGGTGACCTTCACCATCATAGTCTTTACCAATGACTCCAACATTACACAATGTTTTTACATAAGATGGTGCCCACAAATCACCAGAGTTCCAAATTCTCATCCAAAATGGACTGGTTGAAGCATTTTGGGATGCGAATGTAGCAAATGGCATATCTTTAACAGTAGCTTGGATATTGGTGGCATAAACACCTTGTGAAGGGTTAATTTGTTTCCATGCAACATCGAAAACCTTTAGGTTTACATTATAGTTGGGTGAAGCTTCCTCACTATATAAACCAGAGTTTGGAGCTTGTTGGACACTTGCTGGGAACGACCAATCTTCACCAACTACAACAGTCGGAACAGCTCCTCCATTGGCAACGATTAACGTTGTCACCGATATTAATAGTAATAAATATTTTTTATACATTTGTAATTTATATTTATTTAAAAAATATAATAAAATGAACTTGTAGTGAATAATAATTCATTTCATTAGTTTCTATTTATAAACAAGAAAAATAAGGAATCAAGAAATGCAATTATCCACCCAACAAAGTAGTTCGAATTTGAAAAATCGATGGTTAAGTTGAAGGGGTGTGGTCATTGTATAATGATTATTAATAATTAATTATTTTTTGATTTTTTTCTGCATACTATGAAATTTTCAAATAATTAAAGTTATAGGATTGTTTTATCTCATTTAACTATTGGGGAAAAAACAAAAATATAAACAATGTTCTTTATAAGGGTTACATAATGAACAAAAATTTTAAATTGAAAAAGCCAAATTAGACCGTTTGTTTTTTTGGTTCTCCAAGATATTTTTTTTTAACCCAACATCCTCATTGACTCGATTATTTGTTGTTATTACTAGTGTTTGAAACATAACACACCTTCCCGAGATCATCATATAAACAGATCTATTTCATTCGAAGACTATTCGAATCAAATCATAAACAACCAACTCTGTTTTTTTCTAAGAAGTAAATCAAGCCCATTAACTTTTCAAACCCATAGATTAGGATAATTTGATTGTTTGATATTATTTGTTTGTGGTAGAGTTTCATATTTTCTTACAACCTTCTCACATTTGTTAAACAATTCGAATAGTCGTTGGTCATTTTCTATTTTTATTTATCTTTAATCAATCAAAACTCTTGTTAAGTTCGAAACAATTGTAAGGTTATTTCAAGTTTTAGAATGAATAGAAAGATATAACTTGTTTTGTCAATCAAAATAGCGAACTTCAAATAAATAAATAAAAATAAAAATAAAAATAAAAAATTAATAACAAACTAGTCTTTTAAAATTTTAAGGAATGGATTATAAATATCTATATTTATTAAAACAAAGATTATTTGTGTCAATTGAATAAATTTGATATTAAAAGTTTGAATTGTTGTTGAGTTGTTTGATTTGATTTGATTTTTGATTTGATTTGATTTGATATAATATAGTATTTTGAATTGGAATGTAGTGTAATGAAAGGTTAGTGTAAAAATATATATATATGTATATATAAGAATAATAATAATATTATTGTTGAATAAATAAACTTGATTCATTATCTTTTATCCACTGTAGTAACTGTGAGAAAGAATCGAAAACATTTTGTTTGCTTTCGAGTGGCGAAAAAGTGGCATAGAGCTCGTGTGAGCTGGCAACAGCAACCATGACTGTTTCATTTTGACTTGTGTGATAGAAGTATTTGTGTGGTTTGGTGCAGGTGTTGTTCACTCGGTTCGTAATGTGTTGGTACAGTCTGAACAATCGTTTCTTTTCTTGCTTTTGAATGTAGGGTGCCGTCAGCTTTGGAGACGTTGTGAAAAGTGTTGATCGTGATTTATACATAAAGTGTAAGAGATATGGCACACCGGTGGCTTCCACAGAGTAACCGTGATTCTGTACAGCTTTAGATAGTTCCTCTAATAGGTTTCGTGATTCTAATTCCTAAAATATAATAACATTTATTATTAATATATATATAGTTAAAGTTAAATTGTAAACACTAAATATAGTTATCTAATTACCTTTACAATTGCATCTTTTGATGAACTAAGGTGATAAAATGCTTCTGCCTGAGCAGAGAATAATAAAAGACAAACATCTGGCATAATATAACAAATATAGAGATGAAGGAAACCTGCATCATTGAAATTGGGCAGACATATTGGTGTCCATGTTTCCGACTCTCTGAATGATGATGTTGATGATACAAAGTTCATAACGATATGTATATCTATTTAATTTACATTATAATGAACAAAGATATTGATATTAATAAAAGATTATAGATGAAAATAGAAAAGATTCTTAATATATATATACCTTGTGGTTTTAAAGAGTATTTCTTTTGTTTAACAAAACTAACTAGTTTGTTTCCTGCAACAAGTAAAGCAAATCTATTTTAATTTGAACATAAATGGTGTTATTATTATTATTAACATCTTTAAAGATAAATCAAATATTGTATATACTTACAATACAGATTCATGTCTATTATTATGAATGATTGTTGTAATTTCATTTCTTGTATTATAATTTAATCTTAAACAATTTACAGAGTTTAACAAAATCGATGTATCATTATCAATTGTTTTCATCAAGTTATCCAAGAATTTATCAGTACCTATAGGTAGGTAAGTGTTAGATAAATAAATAAAATTAACATTTTGTTATTCTTTATATATATATATATATATTGTTGTTTTAATAGATAATAATAATAATTACCTCCTAATAGATCACGTAGATCATATTTAGCATCGAATACCGCTTTCATGTTGGTTTGTGTAAGCATCGATACAACCAGTGCATGCATGTATTCCAGTTGTGCAGATACTATCTGTGGTGGTTCGCTAGTGTTGTATATCGATACGAGACAGAGTGGATCACGATGCAGAAACACGAATTTGAATGCACCGGCATTGATGTAACGTAGTTCGTCTTTCTGTGATTCGACAAACGACGACATCGCAGAGAGTGTCGCCATGAATGTATTGAGTTGCACTTCGTCACCGTAACGCGAATAGATAGGCTTACCGGACAACGAGAATATAAAGACGTGTTTGGAATGTTCGAACCACTCCGGTGTCGAACAGTCTTCATGCTGATACTTTCTCACCATCATCGGTTTGTCGAGATTCGCCAATGTTGTCTCGTCTATCTTTGAGAGCATCTCGTCGATCGTTGGTGCAACAAGCGATGCCTTGTCACTGTCGTCTTCATCATCGATCGAAATGCTACTACTACTGTTATTCTCATCGCCTATCAACAGTGGTTTTGCTTTATCACTACCAGCGTTGTTACCGTTCAACTGATCGACCGCTCCACTTTTACTACTACCCAATTGGTCTGACATCATAGCTGTTTCACTAAAATTCTGAAATATCTCTCTGATCCAACTACAAGTATACTATTTCTTTACTCTTGCAACTAACTATCCAAAAAAAAAGAAACTAAGCTAATCTAAACCAAACTATTTTATTTTATTTTATTGTTATTTTTTAAAAGAGTTGTCAACTTTTTTTATTCTATCTTTCTATTTTTGTCAGATTTTTCTTATTAATTAATACAAATAAATACTCTGATCAGATTTTTAATAATTATTTTAAACTTTTTTTTTTTTTTTTTCTTCAAAAACTGAAAAAGTGTGTGAAAATTTTTGGTGGATGGTATTTTTTTGTAGTTCGATAACACATGTAAAATTAAACTCCCGATCATGCCAAGATAGACAATGGATTTTTTAATACAAAATAATTAAAAAATACAAATTTCAAAAATATTTTTGATATTTGGAGATTCTTAAAAAAATCGTAAATACTTTTTAAAATTTAAAAGTTTTCGGCTTCCAAACCAAATATCCTATTGATTTTGTGGTGCCTCACAGCTGTTTAAAACAACAATTTATCTCAAAAATATTATAATATGATGTTTTTTCATAATAAAAAGATATTTTTGTTTTTTTGCCAACCTTTTAAACCATCTTATCACTTATTTCTCATAAATTAAATTAATTTAATTTTTCTATTGATTCAGAGATTTAAGGTCCTTTACCAAACAAAAACAAAAAAAAATTTATAATATTTCTTTTTATTAAACTCATTTCATTTTTAAACGTTGTATACATATATATATTTTCTTATATAAATAATAAGCTCAATGAAATGAAATTTTTTTTATCTTTAATATTAATATTTTTTTAAGTAAAAATCACACAACAAACAATCGTTGATTGGAAAAAAAAAAACAAAAAACTTACTTTTTTTTTTTTAATGATTAGTTATAAATAGCCATAATGATCATTATTTTATAAATGGACAAATTACATTATTGAACACCACTAACTATGAAAAGAAGATGGTTGCAGAAAGTTTCTGTTTTACATGGTTGTCAATGTTATTTTCAGCACCGACCATGCTATCGAATGAAGACTTTTCGAATCTCAGTGATAAGGGTTTCAGTGGTAATATTCAAGTGCAAAGCAATGTCAGGTCCGATCTGGATCATCAATTGGTTTCGTTGCAACTGATGGTCAGATATCTAGATAATATTAGCTACTCTTTCAATATCAGTAATCAAGCGTTTACTCTGGGTCCATTCTCATGTAGTCGCGCCCCTCTGGGTGTATTCACGTTGCTCAACCAAAGTGAGACTGTCTTTGATTCACTCAGTTATAAACTGGTTACAGTGTTAGAGTACGATTTCAATCCAGAGAATCCACCAAACTTACTGACCTGCACTCTTGACAGTGTTCCAGGACTGTCGTGCCAAATAGTAGTGATCGATGTCCGCCATTATTTTGTATATGTAACTCTGATGACAACGCTTGTCGGTCCGATACCAGCGAAAATCCCTATCGATATTTACTATGTATCTTCAGCGATGCAAATCGAAGTCGATAATCGATTTCCATTTTTACAAAGGAGCACTACTATTATCGATCATCTCAATTCCTATCCGCCAACCGCACAATCATTCACAACCGACACTCCGGAGGAAATTGTAGAAGTAATAACCGTGGTAGAGGCATCCGATGTCAGTTCAATTTTTATGTCGATCGGTCCCGACGGTTATGTTCCATACCCATTGGCATGGGTGAACGACACCTCGAATAAATACATCAGAGTCAGTCCAACAAGTAGAAATTTGACATTCGATGGTTACGAGGTTGACAATCAAGCTGTTTTCATTGCAAACTATAATATTACCCTATTTCCTCGACCTGGTATGTTATATATTTAATATTTAAAAGTTTATTTATCGATTTTAGCTTACAAATTAATTATAAATAATAGTAAATGAAATCAATGGAGTGCTATCATATTATAATGATCCCGATTTCGGAGGTATAATAGTGGAATATCAACTTCCAGCAACAAGCATCAAAAACTATAAATTTTCATTGCAAAGAAATCCCGGGCTAAACTTAGAGATTACTGATATTCAACCTTATATTGACAATGTTCAAGCAGTCTATACCTACAACTTTTCACTTCCTATCTTGTCAGAGTATAATGGTGATTTTGCAGTTACACTTCCCAATTCAGGTGCTTATTTATCAATTCCAAGCAATTTACCTGGTATGTATAATTAATAACATAATGATAATGCTGATACACTAGATCTTTTCATTAATCTTAAATTTGTCTTTTTTTCGTTAAAAAAAGAATCACTTATGACAATATATAAGGTAGATGTATTTATTGTATCGGATGCCGAGTTTGTAGCTAGATTCAATATTACTTCTAGATATCCTATATTTAAGATTTCTGTAAGCACCATGTATACTTTGAATGCAGGAGAATCGCTAGTATATGGAGATCTTAACAATGGAATATTCGAAGTCGTATTCCCAAGAATCTTTTATAAGAATTGTCAATTCGATATATTCGATTCGAGAAATACAAAAGTTTCATTCACTAGCCCCCAAGCCTATAATATTGATATGATGGTTGTTCAACAGAATTTTACAACAGCCAAATCAAGTAAGTAAAAATAATAGATATGTACAAAACATATATATTGTTCAAAAATTAACTAAATTATCTTTTAATTTGATATCGAATTATAGTTGTAAATGTTTATGATATTCAATCGTTTAGATTCAGTAAAAGTGTAATTGATTTTTCGAAATCATCAAGTAAATCAATCAATGTTACATTGTACTTTAATTTCACTAGTTCGAATGTAAATGCATTTGATTTGCAATTTAATCTCCAAAATACCAGCTTAACCTTCCCAGCCATCTACAATTACAGCTCCAACGAATTTCAAGTTAATTTCTTTGTTCCCACTGAAATGTTACCAGGTGAAGTGCCATACCATATCTACGAGAGTAAATATGGTCTATTCGATATGCAATCATCTTTTATTAAATCAATTGTTGGTCAAGCTGCTAATCTAACAATATTACACTCAGGTAAGATATCTAGTTATTTAATGTTCGAGATAATTCATACCTCTTTTTCATTTCACTAACAAGAGGTTAATCAATCTTTATATATAGTTGGAGATTTGTTCCCACCAGTGTTAACAAATATTACTGCATATCCATCTGATAATGTTATGTTAGGTGGTGTCGCTCAAACTATAGGATGGTATCTAACAATAGAGGATAGTCCAAATGGTTTCGACTATGGTACAGTCGATGTAATTTCAGATATGGATATCAAACCAATTTCATTGATGTTCAATAAGCTCAATAGAACAACTGGCAACCCGAACTTGGGTACTTATTTGGTTGGCTTTTATCTAGAGAATAGTACTGTCACTCAGACTTTCAAATTGACCAATTTGAAACTCTATGAAATCAGTCTTGCCAAGCCTAATTATATGTTGGTAGATCATTTGTCATGGGTATTTGGTAAATACGATATTCAAAAGTCAATTTTAGTTGAAAATACAAGTATGTATTCCTTGGTATAGGAAAGTTATATTTATTAAAGTTGAATTTAAAACTAATATCTATTTATCAAAAATAATAATAGCACCAATTGACTTAACTCCACCTGAAATTTCATTATTTTATTGTACTCCTGCAGTTGATGTTGGTTCGCCGATGAGAGTGGTCGATTTCAAATTGGTGCTTCAAGACAACTTGGTTGGTTTATCCAGTACACATATTCCTTATGTTCTTTTGACACCAGACAATGCAGATCCAATTAAATATCAACTGCAACCTGAAGGAAAAACCTTAAATGCTTTCAATGGTTCCTTTAGCTTACCATTTGGTTTCTCCACAAAGAATATCTTGGTATCGGTTCATGGCATAGTCGATCTCAACTTGAATAGCAGATCATATACATCTACCGATCTAAAGAACGCAGGATTCAACTATTTCATTAAGAGAAACTTCACTCTGAATACACCAATCTTAGAGTCAGCTAGACCTATCAGTACGGATGGAGGATCGCTTACTCTCTTTGGAAAGGCATTCGGAGTATTTAGAGATCAGCTTAGTGTCACTGTCAATTATCTTGACCAAAGAGGTACCAAGAATTTTAATGTTAATTTCGCCTCTGGTGGTATTATTCAGACTGTTGATATTGGCAATATCAATGCCTCTGTTATCAAAGTACACGTTACATCGCTCACTACCAACAAACAATCCCAGGATATATTGATATATCCATACAACTACATCCCACCACCACCAAAGCCAACATCGAATCCTTCGAATATATGTCCTGGTACTCCACCTTGCAACAACCGTGGAGACTGTACTCCAAGTGGCTGTCAATGCCAAGCATCTTGGACAGGTCCATCCTGTTCCTCCCAAACCATTGTCATTCCAACACCTACACCACAACCAGATCCATCAACAGGAACCAACATTGCCGATAATAACAACAACGTTACATCAATGATTAATGTTGTCGAAGTAAGAGAAATCGATGATTTAGATCAAATCGTCCAAACCTTTAATATATCACAATGGAATTTCACTGATCAATCGAAATCGATGAACAATCCAAGTTATCTTTACAGTTCACAATTAGAACGAACAACCACCAACATCAACGTAACAATCACATACTATCAAAATCAAACAAATATCACATTTGGTGAATCAACACTCAACATTCAAGCATCATCAATCAAATATTCAATTGAACTTTCAAAGTTTAATTTCACCAAGAGCACCAACCTTTTGCAAGTCGTTTTGGAAGCAACAATCAAATCAAACAACAAAGATTCTTGTTCATCAACACAGTTTGGAAGTGAAGATGGTTCAAAAGATGATGTTAAATGGATAAAGATGAATATCGATAAACTCAGTCTTTATGGAAGATTCATTGATTTCGGTATCATCGACGACAAACCAACAAAGATCACCAATAGAATCATTGACGATGAAGATGACAATGAAAGTGATTCGTCACAATTCAGATCGATCAAAGTTGGAATTACACTCCCAGCCTATGACAACATCGCACTTTTAGATCCAGATTTCTCGAATTTGATCGATGTCGAAACTGACAGTTCGATTTCATATCTTTGTAAATCAAAAGGTGGACTGAGTAATGGTGCAATTGCTGGTATTGTTGTTGGTGGTGTTGTATTTTTATCAATTGTCATTGCAGGTTCAGTGTTCCTCCACAAAAGATTAAAGTCAGATAGAGAGGATAAGAGAATGTCTCAAAAACTAAGAGCTATTAAATAAAAAAAAAAAAAATCTCTAGGAATATTGTATTATTTAAATCAAGATATCATTCATACTTGATAAGATCGGTTCAATCTGATTTGAATAACGGTTTAATTTGAAGATCTTTTGTTTTTTTGACATATATAAAAAATATCCAAAAAATAATCGGTATAAAAAAAAACATAGTTTTTTGCGAAACCCCCTACTTTCCTTTTTTGAAACTTCAAAAAAGCCATTTGACATTTGCAAAAAAAAAAAAAAAATCAAAAAAAAATCTTTCGGATTCTCAAAGAACAGTTGTTTTTAAGATGGACACTGTCCATCAACATATTGATGCAGACTTGAGTTAAAAAATCATTAAACATTTATATTTTTTAATTTTTTTTTTGAATTTTATTTTGATCTGATTTGCTTTTTAAATTGTAAATTAATATGATAGCTTCAAAAAAAAAAAAAAATCTTATTTTAAAAAATATCTTTTCTTTTTATCCAGACACAAACTAGAAATAAATAATGTATAAGTATAATTACTATAAAATATTTCTATTTATATTTTTTCAACTATTGATTTGTACATAGAATTCCAATTTTATTGAAAAAAAAAAAGATTAAAATTTAATAATTAAATTAACCATTTTTTTTAATATTTTTCCTTAAATAATAAAAAAGATAAAAATGTATCATCTCAAGAAGTTATGTATATAAACAGTGTAACAACTCAACCTCCATCCTTAACAACCAATGGAGTTTGTAATATGAGGTTTTCAGCGGTGTTTACTGCTTCCTTTTTTATGCAAGTCTCTAATTTCCAACTTGGTTCGAATGCCCTTAATTTAGCCAATCTAGATGCTAGATCTATTCGACAAGATAATCTATCGAAACAATTTTTTGACTTCTATGTGGATGTAACCTATTCACCAACAATGAAAAAAACACAATTACATTTAGAATTCAAAAATGATACTCAAGGAAATTTCTTTATAAATGTCGGAGAGTTAGAATGTGTTGGTTTGTATAAACTAAAATTTATCTTAAATAATAATATTTTAATTAATAAATTATTTATTTATATATTTCTATAATATTATTAGGCTATACATCAGATAATTTTACAATTATAGAAATGAGTAAACCTCTAAATTCAGAAGGATGGTATATGGAATCTCTAGTTAAATTGAATTTGTATACAGAGCACAGATTCCAATATGACTCAAGTTGTACTGCACCATCAATTTACAGTTGTTATTTCGTATCAATGTTGAATGGTGGTTATTTTTCTTTAAGAGTAGAGATGAAAGCAAGATATTCTAGTTTGAATAGTATTATTCCAATTACTCTTAATTTAAACCCTTTTTCTCTAAATATTACCATTGATTCTTCATTCCCTTATAATGGTGAGTATTTATTATTATTTTGCTTGTTTTATAAGAACTTGTACTCATTTACTTTTTATTAGTGGAAAGAACATCAAAAATCCTTTCAATTGATAGTTTTCCTTTAAATGAATCCACTTTTAATGATGATTTCAGACAAAATGCGGCATACATTGGACTTACCAACATTATAGAGGTTGAAAACCTCAATTCTATTTTTTTATATAGTTATGGAGGTTCCGACTATTTCAATGGCTACTATCCAGTACGAATTGAAAATGGTACCACCACTCTCATAAATCCAGCATCAAGAGGATTATATTCATATATAAATGATAAAAATTCAGATGAAATATCTTATAATACAATGATGGTTAATTATTTCAGTAAGTTTTCATTTTAAATTATTTTTATTAATTTATAAAATCTAATAATTACTAATAATTTTCTTCAATACCAATCTAGATTGGAATATGGGAAGTTTCGTTACACACAGTGAAGTTGATACTAAAATGAATGGAACCATTGTCAGAACTTTCTTTTCAGCCTATGAACAAATACCATATACTCTATCCCAATCAACCGATTCTGGAAACGACTATAGATTCACCACTGGCTATCCAAACTCTGGAACAAATTTACGAAATTTTGGGTTTACAACTGAATTCCCATTTTTGGGAGAGTTTGAAGGTAGTGTTTACCTATCCTTTGGTGTAATGTCCCAAAATGTAGGATTGCAGTCAAATTATACAGGTAAGTATATTTTTTCCAAAATAATATAACATATTTAATCAATCTAACCATTATTAAATAGAGCAACCTTATATCAACGTTCAAAAGGTAGAATATATAAAGTTGTCTTCCTACACCTTTTTATTTAGAATCAAGGTGGAATCAAACTATGATTTTCTATCTGCATCTGTTAGAGGATCGATTTTGTATTCATCTCATCTGGTAGATGGAACTTTACAGAGTGGAACCTTTGAGAAAGTAATAACTTCCAGGATTGAGTCCATATCAAACTTTAATATTGTAAATGTACGTGGATTTAGCCAAATGGTAGCTATGTATACACCATATAACGATAATTATGAATTCATTCCATCCACTGTTCCTTTTACAAGAACTGGTAAGTAAAGTTTATCTTTTCCTTTATTTTTACGAATTTACTTAAAATATGTTTTTTATTTTAATTACAGATTTGAACTATCAAAATATAACTTATTTTGAAATAGAAAAAAGAGAAATCGATTTATCAAATGGACCTGTGAGCAATACTATTCGTTTCAATATGTCTAGTATTCTTACTGATCTTATTCCATCGGTTGCTTGTGGTACTGAATATAATGGATCGTTCGATCCAACTGTAAATCAATATGTTATCCATTTTGTTATTGAGCCTATATATTTAGAAGGCCCTTTAATCTTAGCAGTGTATGATGGTGTAACAAAGGAATCAATTTTAATTGATACCAATCTCTTAATAATTAACATAACAAAGTCGAGTATGTAGTATACTGAATTCTTTATAGAAGATTAACTAACTAATGCTTACAAATTGATTAGCCAATGATCTTTTACAACCTAGATTGGACTCAGTTCGTGCACAGCCATCGACTTCTCTTAATGCTTCAGAAGATGGCCAGAACTATTATGGATGGGAATTTGTAATAACAGACAAACCAAATGGTTTCTACAAGGCTACATTTGATATTGTATCTGATTTAGATGTTCTACCGCGTAATGTTGTGATGAATGCTACACACTTTATCAGTGGTTCACCAAACGATGCAACTTACCGAATCATGTTCCCAGTCGAACTTCCTTGTAGATCACAAACCTTTGCTCTCACCAATATTAATTTGTTCGATAGTAACTACACTACTATAGCTTATAGTGCTATAAATACAATCGTCAACACTCCACAAGAACCACAACTGAAAATATATTTAAATTGTTCAGGTATGAAATGTTACAACTCACTTTTAACGATTTTTATTTCCCGAAAATAATTAATCATTTCTTTTTGTTTTTTTTTAAAATTAATTCGAATCCATCCACTGCAGATCAAGTTCAAGAATATATTCCACCCAATATAACTAGTTTGTCTTTTACAGAGATAATCGATACTAGTTCAATTAACAGAGAATTCGAGGCTAGTTTATCGGTTACCGATGGAGACGGTAGTGGAATTTCAAAACGTCATCTACCAATTATTAGGTTGATTTCAGAGAACACAAATGAACTCTACCTGGAGACAACATTGGATACCTATAATACCTCACACGCTACCTACCACGTAAAAAAACAGCTACCGTTTGGTTTTGGTATGAGAAACATCTTGGTATCAGTCACCGGTTTGGTTGATAAACAATTGAACTATAACTCTTATGTTTCGACAGATTTGAGAGATGCAGGATTCCCATACCTAATCAAAAAGCAATTTAGTACCAACATACCGATTCTAGAGACCGCGTCACTATTCACATCGAACGGTGGATCACTTACATTGACAGGACAACTTTTTGGAGTAGTTCAATCTAAATTGAAAGCTTACATCGATTTCAATGATGGAAATGACTATCAATTAGTCACTACTAGCTTCTTCTCTGGTTTGGTACTGCAGTTAAGTAATATAAAGTCGATTAATTCAACTACCATCAAAGTTAAAGTTGTAAAGAATGATATCTATGCTTCGAATGTGCTACTTGTAAATGTAATACGTGTAAATACACCAAAGCCAAGTCTGTCACCAAAGCCAACGAGCCCACCAGATGCCTCTCTTTGTCCAGGTACACCACCTTGCAACAACCGTGGAGAATGTACTATAGGTGGATGTCAATGCCAATCACCTTGGACAGGTCCAACTTGTTCCTCCCAAACCATTATCATTCCACCACCTACACCACAACCAGATCCATCAACAGGAACCAACATTCCAGTGAACAACAACAACGTTACATCAATGATTAATGTTGTCGAAGTAAGAGAAATCGATGATTTAGATCAAATCGTCCAGATCTTCAAAATATCACAATGGAATTTCACTGATCAATCGAAATCGATGAACAATCCAAGTTATCTTTACAGTTCACAATTAGAACGAACAACCACCAACATCAACGTAACAATCACATACTATCAAAATCAAACAAATATCACATTTGGTGAATCAACACTCAACATTCAAGCATCATCAATCAAATATTCAATTGAACTTTCAAAGTTTAATTTCACAAAGAGCACCAACCTTTTGCAAGTCGTTTTGGAAGCAACAATCAAATCAAACAACAAAGATTCTTGTTCATCAACACAAGTCGGAGGTAAAGATGGTTCGAAAGATGATGTTAAATGGATAAAGATGAATATCGATAAACTCAGTCTTTATGGAAGATTCATTGATTTCGGTATCATCGACGACAAACCAACAAAGATCACCAATAGAATCATTGACGATGAAGATGAGAATACCCCACAATTCAGATCGATCAAAGTTGGAATTACACTCCCGGCCTATGATAACATCGCACTTTTAGATCCAGATTTCTCGAATTTGATCGATGTCGAAACTGACAGTTCGATTTCATACCTTTGTAAATCAAAAGGTGGACTGAGTAATGGTGCAATTGCTGGTATTGTTGTTGGTGGTGTTGTATTTGTATCAATAGCAGTAGGAACAACAATATTTGTAATGAAAAAGAAAAAAATGAAGAGAGAAAACAAGAAAATGACTCAAAGATTAAAAACAATACAAAAATAAATCTAAAATCACAATTACATAATATCACAAAATTTTTTTTTATATATGTTTGGCACCAAATAAAAGTGACCAAAAGACAAAAATTAAAAAAAAAGTGCACCATTAATCATATGATTGTCGTGTTTTGAAGACAAATTTATGATCTAAAAATTTTTCGATATATTTTCTCTGGATCTTTTGTGGTTCCTGTGTAAAGACCTGGTATCCAGATTTATTAAAAATTTCGATTTTTTTTTATATTTTTGATTTTCATATCAGGAAAAAGTTTGACGATTTTCATAAAAAAGATGAACTTTTTACGAAAACATATTTTTAGTTTACAACAAATAACATGGACAATAAATTCTTTATTTGTATTGTATTATTTTTTATTGGAATAATTGAAAGAAAAGGTAAGAATAAATCGATAGGTTTGATAAAAAAACAAAAATTAATAAATATTTTAGTTTCTAGTGAACCAATTCAAATAGTTAACTATACAATCCCAGAGCTTGCTATCTATAGATTAAACTCAAGATTATGCTCCACAAGTTTTACAATTCAGTTTGCAGCTGATTTTTTAATTGATAATAAGAATTTATCTTCTGATAATACTTCTTTAATATCTATCACTGGTAAAGAGACTCTTGGAATCAGTTATGGTCTTTCAAAACAAATTTTCAAATATAAAATAGATTATACGTATGGAACTCCTACTCTCAATTTCTCTCTTTTGAATGGTACTTCTCCCCCATTTAAGTTTTCTATTCCCAGTGGAGAATGTATTGGTAAGTTATTATATTAAAAGTATCCAAAAAATCTCGAATTAAAAATTGTAATTTTCCTTTATAAAATAATAATAGATCAATCATATATTTGGGAAAATGTTAAAATAATGAAGCCTGAATATTATTCAAATATTATGTATATGGTTTTGGAATTTCCTCCAAACCTGAAAAACTTCCACATTACAACCATTACTCAATACACTTGCACTACCAATAGTATAGTTTATATTTGTGGATCATCTCCCCTTTCAAACAACTATAGAAACCTATTTGTACAAACTATGCCATCAAATATAAATACTCCACTTCCATCTACCATTAATATTCAACTCTCACTAGATGGAATGGTTTTTCTAAATAGAACTTTTGATTCACTTTTCCCTTGGAATGGTAAGTGTTAAGTGAACTATACATAAATATCCATCTCGCTAATCCAGTCTAAACAGTTACAAGTCCTATTAAATTTGAAATTAGTACCCTCCCAGCAAATAACTCTATTATTACTGAAACCAATTTGTTGGAGAGAGATCAAATTGCAAATTGTTTTACAATAGTTGCAAACAATGGTCCAAGTTACTTCTTTGACCCTGCGTATAGAATGATGGTTAAAGATCAAAATGACACTCATACTACATATCAATCATACTCCAGTCCTAACTACCTAGGTTCATTTTATCTGGTCGAAAATCAAATTAATCTAATAGCAACTTATCAGACTTTTATTCTTATCAATGGTAACTATTTTTTTATTATTTTCAAATTCATATATTAATATTGGTATACTTTAGATCCACCAATCCCTATTACCTTAGAAGAAAAACCAATCTCTCTTCAAGTCAATTTATATTCCTATAGATTTAACACAAGTTCTCCTTACCTCAGATATAGTCTTGAAAAGGTAGAATTTATGGTGAACGTTCATTCACAGAGTATGAATTTAATTACTTCATCTGATAAATTTGATTTCAAAGTTGAATTACCATTGGCCAATTCAACCCCAGGATCATTTTATTCTTCTTGGGGATATAATTATTCAGATTTAAAATCATTCAATATTTTAAGTATGTAAAAATTATCTATATTAGAAATATATGATTTTAACTTTTTGATTAAGACAATGGTTCAGATTTTTATGTAAAGAGTATAGAACGAATCCAATTGACTCCTTATACATATATATTTAGAATAGATATTACTTCACCAGTTGAAATATTATATATATACTATCCCTATCTTTCATATCAATTGGCCAATGCAGTATATATTGGAAACCAAAGTTATATTTTTGAGACAGTTCTTAGAAACTTTGAAAATATAGACTCACTAAGAATAATCAATGCAAATGGAAATTCATTACAAATTTCCTCTGGTGAACCGTACAATAGAAATTTTGATATCCTAAAGTTTGATGACACTATTTTTGTTGGTAAGTGTAAAAAATTGAAATTATTTTTTAATACTGTTTATTAACTCTCTATTAAGCATATCCATTTAATGAAAAATCAATATTCAAATTTGAAAAGAATAATATTGATTTGACAAAAGGACCAGTGGATAATATATTGATAATGAACTTCACTGTCAATGATCCTACTTTGGAACCATTACTGTATATAGATAGATACCTTAGCTTCAAAGGATATTTTGATTACTCAGATAATCTTTTCAAGATTCCTTTCACTATTCCTACATGTTTTCCTAAGGGAAAAATCAATTATATTATCGTAAATTCATTGCTCCAATCTGTTTTAGGTCGTGAATCATTAATAGTTAGTAAATCAAGTATGAACAATTATTCAAGAAAAACTATATATATATCTAATTTTAAAAATTCTTTGTAATTATTTAGACGGTGATTTAATTCCACCTATGATTACCAATGTCACAGTTAGCCTATCAAACGTGACAATAAAAAGCAATCAAAATATTTCTTTGTATTGGAAGATTAGAATAGAAGATAAGAAAGGTGGATTCTTCAATGGAACTATTCAATTACTCTCGTCTATTGATCCACTATTGATGACGGTCTCGATTAATGAAAGTAATAGAATCAATGGAGATGAGTACCTTGTAACTTTCAATCTAGAAAACTTTGAATGTAGATCACAAACTCTTAAACTTTTCAATGCTACACTTTTCGATAGTTCTGGAGCAAATTTATACAACACTGACACAGTTAAGTATGATTCATTTCTACCAATATATGGAACTGCTCTTGAAGAACAAATGAAAGTTAATATTATTTGTGAAGGTAGGTATAAATTGTTTTGTATCTGTTGATATATAACAAAATTTTAATATTTTAATTGAAAAATATAATAGTTCCAGAACTTGAAAATAGAAGTGGACCAACTCTTGTCAATTTAGAAGTTACTCCGAAGATTATTGATGTTTCCTCCAATAATAGGACAATTGAATTCCAAGTATTTACTTCAGATAGTGTTGGAATTTCTCCTAGACACAAGCCCACAATTTTCCTAACTTCTCCTTTAGTCGACCCAATTAGTATACCGATGGAAATATATTCAATTAACACAACCAATGCTCACTATACTGCAACCTATCAGCTTCCATTTGGATATGGAACAAGAGATGGTATCTTCATATCTGTTTATGGATTGGTTAACAGGCAGTCATTTTATAGTTCATATTTAACTTCACAATTGAAATCAGAATCTCTTCCTTTTATGATTTCAAGAGTATTTAATAATACCAGAATCTATTCACCTTTCATTGAAAGTTCATCATCGATATCAACTTTAGGAGGTGAAATTTTGATTTATGGAAAGTATTTTGATCCAAAGTACAATCAAGTTCTCATTGATCTTAGAGATGGATTCGGATATACTTCTAGTGTAATAAAATTAAACTCATACTCTGTTATAAAGATAGAGATTAGAGAAACAAATGGACCTTTTGATGTAAGAGTCATAACAAATGGAAAATATTCAAATATATTTACCATCTATCCAAGTATTATACCCAAACCAACTACAACACCGAAGCCAACACAACCTTCAACACTTTGTCCAGGTACACCAGTTTGCAACAATCGTGGAAATTGCACTTCGAATGGATGTAAATGTAATCAACCATGGACAGGTCCATCATGTTCTTCTGAAATCATTGTGATTTTACCACCCGAACCACAACCTGAACCGATCACAGGAACAAATGTAACCGATTCCAAATCAGATAACAGAGTGGAATCAAATATCAAAGTTATGGAAATCAGAGAAATCGATGATCTTAATAATATCATTCAAAGATTCGAAATCAAACATTGGGATTTCAAAGATATGACAATCAATTCTTCAAATCCAACCTATCTTTACAACACAACTTTGAATCAAACAACAACAGCAATCAATGTGACAATCATGTATTTCAAAGATGAAACAACAATCAGATTTGGAAATCAAGATTTGAAGATGCAAGCATCATCAATCAAATTCACGATTGAACTCTCAAGTTTTGATTTCACATCAAGAACCAATTCATTACAAGTGGTGATGGAAGCAACAATCAAAGGATCAAACAAAGATTCTTGTTCATCGAAAGACTATGGAAGTGAAGATGGAACCAAAGACAATATCCAATGGATCAAAATGGACATTGATAAGACCAGTCTTTATGGAAGGTTCATCACTTTTGGTATTATCGATCAGAGACCCACTGTTGTCAACAATCGTATCATCGAAGATTCTCTTGATATCAATAACACTACTCAAGATTCATCCCAATTTAGATCTACTAAAGTTGGAATAACGATACCTTTTTATGTTGAAAAAGCTATTATTGATCCCGATTTTTCAAACTTGGTTACAGTAGATGGAAATTCGCAAAATAGTTTATGTACAAACAATGATGATAAAAAATTGAGTACAGCTGCTATCATTGGTATCACTGTGGGTTGTGTTGCCGCTGCTTTAATAATTATAACTATTGTAATCATTAAAAAGAAATTCAGATATCAAATCAAAAACATTACGAATATAAAATTAAGAAAAGTAAATAAATAATAGAAAAAAATTAATAAAAAAATTTTATTTAATTTTAAAAAAATAGAGATTATAATTTAAACTAGTTGAAATTTTAGATGCATCTACTATAAAAATGAAAATGGATTGATCTACATATAGGTAGATGAAATAGTTGATTGGTTAATGAGTATTCAAATTGGTTTAGCAAAAGTATACTGGGTAATAAGATGGATTTCCAAAATATGGTATTTGGAATGTTCTCATCATCATCATATTATTATAATGGTTAACATTGTTTTGTTGATGACCGTTGAATCTATTGAATCTTCTGAAGTTGTGATGACGCATTGGACCACTCATTGATGATCTTGTTTGACGAGGGAATCTTGGAGCAAATGAGAAACCATTGAAATCAGGTCTTTGAGTGAAACGATTATTCATGATTCTATTTCTCATGAGCGGTGTGAATTGCTTTGGTTGGGCGAATCTTGGACCAAATAAGAAATCATTGAGTTGTCTTCTTTGAATGAATCTGTTCATCATTCTACGTCCAATGATTGGTGTTTGGTGATTATACTGATGTCCATGTCCATGATTTCTGAATGTTCTTTGATTATTGAAAGAAATAATTCTTCTTAATCTATTTCTATTCTCTTTGGTGGTACTGTTAGAATGATGATTGTTGACTTCACCAATGAATTTGTTTCCTCTTCTGAGTCCAGTGTTGAATCTATTTGAGCTTGAATTTTGGAATTGTCTTCCAAATCTTTGTTTGAGATATTTCTTGTTGGTTTTGTTGGATTCATGATTATCATTCTTTATATTTTCTTTGGAATCTTGATTGTCACCAACAATGTTTGTTGTTGTTTCATTGGTAGAAACTTGATTCTTGTTATCAGATGATTGATTGTCACAATCGATGTCAATGTTTGTTGATTTAAGATCATTGGTTTGCGCAGGAGCTTGATGTGATTTTTTCAAGTGTCTTTCTTTTCTCATTGAAATTCTCTTGCATCTATGACAATCGGTGGTTGATTCACCAGATGAATGGAATCTTGATTGGTGTTTTTGAATCTTTTGTTCGATTCTTTCACATTTGAAACAAGTGTCATCATTATTGGCGGTATTTGTTTCATTTAATGAATTCTTCTTGAGATCATTTTGTTGATGTCTTGATCTTCTTCTTCTTCCTTGGCAACCATGTTCAGAACTTTGATTTTCTTGATCATTTGTTGATGTTGGATTGGTTGATTCTCGATCATGGGAGGAACGTCTCGATCTTCTTGGTCTTGGATCAACAAAGTCATTAAAATTGTTGTTGTTGGTGTTTTCTAATCCACAGAAACGTCTGAATCTATGAGATCCTCTTTCAATTGAATTGAATCCGAATGATTCAATGTTTGAATGATTACATCCTTGGAATCTATGATGTTGACAATGATGCTCATCGATGTTGAATGAAGTTGGTAGATCATTGAATTGATTGGCTACAGATGATCTCCAATGACCTTGATGATGATGTCTTCTTGGGTGCGAACAATGATCATGAGTATCATTGATTTCCTGATGGTTGGATTGTGATTTTCCAAAGTTTCTTCTTCTTCCAAACATTCTTGGTTCTTGATTGAATTGTTGTTGTTGTTGTTGCTGTTGTTGTTGTTGTTGTTGTTGATATTGATATTGATATTGATTCATTTTAATTGATTGTTTGTTGGTGTTTTAATATTGCTTGATAGTATTTAATTCTATTTTAATTTTAATAATTATTTGATTGGTTGTATTTAATTATGAAATGATCAAATAAAAAAAAAGAGCTTAAATATGTTTATCAATGAGATCACTGACAGTTAGATTGTTAAAAAATAGAGAATGATTCTTGCCAAAAAAAGAAAATTCAATCAAAACAAAATGAGAAAAATTGGATAAAACCAAAAAATAATTGTTTACCCCACCATAATTTTTGCAAAATACCTTGATTTTAAAGATAAAAATCATTTGAATTGTTTACCACTCTCTATTTTTAACTATTAAAAAGTGTCTATTTAAGTTTATTTTAAAATAAAATCTTTTTTATATATATTTTTGTTAAAATAATTCTTATTTTTTTTTAGAACTCCAAGATTCATAATTTGAATTAAGTTCTACATAAATATTATCTGTCTTTCATTTTATATTAATAATTGAATCTTTTTTAACTTTAAAGATTTATCTAATTATTAATTTTTTTATGTTTTAATTTTAATTTTTCACGATATTAGTAAAAAAAATGTGCACTAATAATTGGGTGTAACAAAAAGTGGTACTTTTACAATTTAATTTAAAAATTAAATAAATTAATTGTCTTTGATCCAACAAGCATTTTAAAATATTTAATTATAGTTTTTTTTAGATTCTTTTAATTCATTAATTGAAACCAATATTGTCATGAATACTCTAAGGACTTTAGTTTACTTTTCACCTATAATACCTGTTGTGTATGTATGTATAGATAGATTCAGAGAGTTTCCATAGAGATTAGATATTCTAATCAAACGAACCATTGATGTAAATAAAGTCAATAAATGGAATGATATCCCACCCCAGAGATAGATCACAAGCTTTTTGTAAGTTTTAATATTTTAATTATGTTAAAGACTCCTCTAACATAGTAGTTTGGGAAAAAGATAATTTTGGGGCTGGTGTATGCTTTTTTTTAGTTTATAGAAAGATCTTCAAGAATCCAATTCAAGTAGGTTACTCAAAGATAAAACTGCCTCCTAATTATGTTATTAATAATCATATGATTATATAGACAATTAAACCTTTAGATTTTGATGTTCCACCAAGAAGACTGCAAAGTATATTTTCAATTGATAGATTACCACTGGTGTTCCCTGCAGCATGGTTAGCACAATCATACATATTGTAACTATCAAATATACCAAGACAACAACATTCATTTAATTAATACTTAAACGGATATCTTTTAGGAAAAAGAAACCCGAACAATTAAAATCAATAAGAGAACCAATACCTAATAGCTCTTTACTAAAGGTTTCATCTCACTAATGAACGATGTGTACAACACTGTTTTGGTTAGAAAGGTGAAAAAAAATAAAATGAACACATAAATTTTTTTTATGATTATTTTTTATTTTTTTTTTAATTATTTTTTTAATTTAAAAAATAAATATTAACAACGACACATGGATGCTTGTTCAGCAGGTGTTTTGTTGTTGTCGGTGGATGAGAGGATTACCTCTGCCATCTCTGGTGCTTGACCCAATGAGTTAGTATCGATACCGGGCAATGCCGATGCCACCTTTCTAAACAATGCCTTGATATTGAATCCTGCTTTGGCACTTGTCTCTGTAAACATAATTTCATATTCTTTTGCTTTTGCTTCACCTTCTTCCATTGAAACTTGTCTATATATGATAATAGAATTATATAATTAGAAATCATAATAATAATAATCTATCTAGTGACATTGATTTTATATATATTACCTTTTATCAGCTAAATCAGTCTTGTTTCCAACCAACATAATTACAACGTTGTTTCCTCTTTCACTACGTACATCATCAATCCACTTGATGGTATTTAAAAATGAATTCTTATCTATAATAATATAGTTATTTAACAATGTTAATATATATATTTATAATTAAATATGATGAAGTGTGCATAGCCTAACTTACTTGTTATATCATATACTACAATTGCTACTGATGAATCTCTAATATAGGAGGGAATGAGTGATCTGAATCTTTCTTGACCAGCAGTGTCCCAAAGCTGTAATCTAACGGTTCTGTCTTCTAAATACATAGTCTTTGATAAAAAGTCGATACCAATAGTTGCTTGATAGGTAATATCGAATGAATCATACATAAATCTGGTGATGATCGATGTCTAAACAGATGACAAATAGCAGTATTCAATTTGATTTTGATTAATTTTAATTTATTTATTAGTTTTTGTGAAGATCATAATGATCATCACTTATATATATATATATATTAAATTAAATTTACCTTTCCTACAGATTGATCACCCAAGAATACTAATTTATATTTTGACAGTGACTCCATTCTAATTCTATGTATATATACTATTTAATTAAAAAACTTTTTTACTTTAACAAAAAAAAAATGAATGAATGAATAAATTAAATGAATGTTATATGATATGACGATATAATGCAAAAAAATAAAATAAAAATAAAAATAAAATCTATGATGATAATAAAAATTTATCTACAATAAATAGCTAACTTTAAAGTCAATCAAAAGTAGATGGAAATGAGATGATTGATTTATTTGATTGATTGATTGATTGAAAGAGTAGTGATGGGTTGACTTGATTGGAAAAAATAAGAATTATCAAAACTTTATCTAAAATAAATAACTTTTTGATGATGAAAATAATATTTGTTTTTTGTTTTTGTCTATCTGGCTAAACAACAAAGCTGAGAGTATCAATAATAATAATAACTGTGTGAAAAAAAAATAAAATAATAATAATAAATTAAAAAAATGTAATGGTTGTTTGTACCACTTTGAAAACCAAAGGGGATCATCAAATAAAATGTTTAAAAAATCAAAAAAAAAAAAAAAAATTACTTTTTTCATTTAAATTAATATTTTGAACATTAGACGTGTCGCATTTGACTCATGAAATTTATTCATTTATTATTATATAATCAAAGAATTGGTTGGTGGTGATATATATTTAATGAATGAATGAACGAATGATTCATTGTTGTTATTGAATAAATTTATGATCTTTTTTGGATACTTTTTTTTTTTTTTTTATTAATTATTGCAGAATTGAGTGAATATATGATGTGAAAATATTTAACAATAGAGGTTACAACATTATAATGCACAGTTAGTTATTTTATATCATTAATTGATATTAATTAGATGAATTAATATTTTTGGTGATAAATAACAGAGATTGGGTCGGAACAATAAGGACATTGACCAAAGATTCTGTCGAATGAGATGTTTGAGTTGGGAAGTGCTCGAAGCCATTCAAAGAGACAGGTACGATGGAACAACTTTTGACAGCGTTGATTGTTACACTGTTCGTCAGGTATCGTCGATTCACCGTTCTCTAGACGATGAGCATAGCAGATGCTGCACTCGCTGAGGAATTCACGGGCATTCGATGTTTGTTTGTGAGGGAATGGCTGTTCGAGTAGCACCTCAAAGTTGGTGAGTAGCGACTGATCGATTCGCCATCGTGAGAGATTACCATTGAGTTTGGCACGTAGCGGTGCTATGGCGCGTTCGGCACCTAGTAAGCGGCACTCTGGATAGGTGTTTGGCGAGAGCGGGTTGACTTCGACGAGCAGCGAGCAGTTGTTACCCAGAGCAATTCGTCTGCTGGTGTCGGAGTGCGACGGTGTCGACGGATCCAACACCCATGTCTTTGAGTCTATTTCATCCATGATGTCAAAGAATGGCTGTAGTGACTCGATGTGTCTGACCACCGATTGTATCGAATCTTTAAGCGTGTAAGGTGGTTGCAGTGGTGTAGTTATACTCAAGGGTAGCGAGCATTTCAAAGAAGGTGGTTGCATTGGGTAATCTAACGGAATATTGAATTCAAGTGGATAGTGCCTCTTTTTATCATCACTATTTTAAAGAATACAAAAATAACTTATGTATTAATGAATTTGTTTTTTTAGATAGTATCATTAAAACAAATAATACATTACAATACTTTGATTTTAAATGTAGATAGTGACTTGTCGATCGATTCTATTTTGCTCCAACCGATTTGATCTATTTCGTTGAGAATGAGAGAGTACACTTCAAATGGTAGATCATTGCTTTTACCATCGTTAGCTCTACCTGTATCATAGGTAGATTGTCTATCTAATATATCTTTTAGTTCATAAAAGAAATGATGTAAATCTTTACATTGTAATAATCTCTATGTGTTTATAAATAACAAATTAGTAACTTGATATACATGAATGAACAAATTACATACTTGTTTAATTTGATTTAATGAATTCTCTAATAATGAATAAAACTCTGGTGTAGAATTGAATTTACAATCTTCAATAGTTTCTTTTATACTAGATATACCTATCTCTACAGGGTAGTGTTTACCACGAAACAAAATAAATCCTTTATACTCTCTTAATGTCTTATCTATAGGTACCAATAATGGGAATGGATGTTGATATTCATTCATTATAGTGTTTAAACAAAATAATAATTATATAGATAAGATAATATAATGTATTATAAGTTTGTTATGTTCATATGACTACAGTCATGATAACAAAAATCTCATAGGAAACAAACAAGCTTGTAATGAAAAAAATTTATTATTGGAAAATAAAATCAATATTTTTGCTTTTTTTTGCATATTGAAAATTCTTAATCTGTGCAGAGAATATCTCATACAAAGAAATTTTATTATTGGAAAGGAAATCTTTTATTTTTTTATTACTATTAAATTGCTATGTATTTGTTTGTTTGTTTGTTTGTTTGTTGGATTTAGTTTGTTTTTTTTTTTTTTTTTTTTTTTTTTTTTTTGATTGTTTAGTTGAATGAACTTTGATGATAAAAGTTAGTATTTTAATGAAGTAGCTTAAAGTCAACAACTGATTGTGGACATTCACAAGAGTCTCCGGGGCAAAGTTCATAGTCAAATGTTAGAAGTCCACTTCCACCACTACCACCAGATCCACTTCCACTACCTGATCCCGATCCACTACCGCTACCACTTCCACTTCCACTGCCGCCACTACCACCGGATCCACCACTTCCACTGGATCCACCACCACTTCCTGATCCGGTTGAATCGCCAGTGTCACCAGTAGCAGATGTACCAGTTACAGTACCGGTACCTGTCGATGTACCAGAATCTGTGCTTCCACTAGTAGTTCCACTGTCGGTTGTACCACTATCTGTTGTACCAGAAGTGGTTGTACTCTTTCCAGTGCCACCAGAACCACCAGAACCACCGGATTTTCCAGTTGTTGGATGAGCAGTAGTACTCTTTCCTGAACCAGATCCTCCAGAGCCAGAACCACCAGATCCAGTAGTTTTTCCTGTGGATGTAGCAGTAGTCGTTGTTGTAGGACGAGATGTTGTTGAGCTTGGTCCAGTTGTAGAGGTTGTAGATGTTGTTGTTGTTGTTGTCGTAGTTGTTGTTGAGTTGGATGAACATGGTAGAGTATCACCATTGGGACAATTGCACGAACAACTTTGAGTGCTACAAGTAACATTGATCTTTAGATTCTCCGCAAGATCATAACATTCATATTTACAATCTAATAATCTGATTAAACAAAAGTAATAAAAAAACATAATGTTAGATAAGATGATCAAATCTTTTTTTTTTTTTAATAATTATTTAAATTTTCTTACGAATTAACAGCAACCAAGGTTTGTTCATTATTAAAGAAAGTACATTGACAAAGATGCTTCTTTGCTTGAATCAGTGAAACTGAAAGTAACACGAAAAACACCAAATATTTGATAGTCATTATTAAATGTATGTATATATCTACCTCTCAAGATATGAATTGTTGGACAATAGTGTTGATTAATACATTTCTTGAGAATCAAAGGTTAGCTATTTATAACCATGGTCAAAACGATTACACTGAACAGAAAAACAGTGAGAGAAATTTGCAAATTAATAATGTTGATAAATAATAACTTTCGAAAGTGCTAATCTCTGTGCCTAAATGTTTGTCAAACTTTTCAAAAAACAAAATAAAAAATAAAAATAAAAAAAAGTGGATTTTTTTGAAAATACCTAAAAAAAGAAGTTTGTTACTTTGATTGACTAGTCTGGATGTAGAATGAATAATAGAGAAAATATTGAGAATGGTCTTTTTAAATGAGTTTGAAGATCTACAATTCTTTTAGTTTAAAAAACTTAGATACTTAATTTGATAATAATATTAAAAAATATAATTTTATTGACAAACTCCACCACTCTTAAAACATTTTTTTTTTTTTTTTTCATAACAACATAACAATGGAGAATACATACAAAGAAGAAGATAAAACAACTACAGGTACAATCACTTCTACTACTAATAATAATAATGACTACAATCAAAAGGATAATGAAAAGAAAAAGAAACAAAAAAGTAACAAAAAAATGGGAAATGCTGAACTGTTGAAAACAATCAACTTTCAATCACCTAGAGAAGATTTGCTAAAGCTGAACAAAAATCAACTTACTCAGATGTGTGTTGACAACAGGATAGTGACACTCAAGACAGCAAGCAAACCGAAATTAGTTGATGCAATCATCGTTCGTCGAGAGAAAGATTTGAACTTGCAAAAGATCTTACACGATAACAATCCTTCGCTTCAATTTCATCGAGGTTATGTAGAATATAATCTCCCTGCGTTGATTATTATCAAGATCCTTCAGTACTACTGGAAGCTATCGACCAACCACACCAGTCCACTCTACTCGTATCGTGATGCATTGGTTCTAACCCTCATCAACAAACAATTCTTTTGTGTTGTTAATGAAATGTTCATCAGTACCAAATTGATTCAAAAGTATATTGATATCGACGAGATCGAAGAAGCTGGAGATAGACATCCGTACTGGCACGATGTTTTCTACTATGACTATAATGGACGTAGGAGATATCAGTCGAAATACAATCCCGAATATGAATATTCCACAGACAGAGTATCAATTGAATTTGGCTATGCACATTTGCTCAAACCATGGTGTCCTTTCAAGAATATTGTGAAACTCAAGGTTTCTACTACGGTGATGGAGTCATTGATGCGATCCACCTCTTCAATTCATCTCCAGCATGTCTTATCAACTGTAGAAAAATTGAACATCGTATCTGATCAGAAAGGCAGTATTACAATTCAATCTGTAAAGAGTATAGGTATAACAATGTATAATCTCAGATATCTTAAACTCCCATTTGCATTCAGCCGATCGCATTTCAAAGTGATGGATGTGTTTAAATCACTTAAGAAGATTGATTTCGGTTGTTTTCATCCAGATCTCTATACAATCATTCCATCGATCGAGCAGGTCTATTCAATAAAATTGGATATCGTTGCCATTCCACTTTCTAACAGAAATATAGTTACAAATCTTGGTGGTGTTTGTCTGTCAAAACGAGACTATGGAGGCTGTTTCGAATTTCCCAATCTCAAGGAGTTGGCTTTTGACAGGGAAACCAATATTAATATATTCACACATTTCCGAGAGTCCACTCTTAATATCACTTATCTCTCTATTCATTTGAAGACCAATCTCAAGGAGTGGTTCCCAATCATCGAGAGATTAAGATCAATCATCACCATACATGATCAATGTCAGTATTCTAACCATGAAAATGATGGATTGGCGCTCTGTAATCAATTCAAACAAAGTTTATCTCCAACCTTATCTCGGTTCATCATCACAACAGATAAAGTCTTTGATGCCTCCAACTATTTACTTGATATGGGATATCATCTTTCATTTGAAACAACAAAGTACCACAAAAAGCCATCATCTCTCAGAAAATTATATTTTAATAAAATTAAATAAAATTCAATTGATCTGTTGAAAAATCAAAAAAAAACTAACAAACTTATACTTACAAATAAAGAGTGGTAATCTTTGAAATCAAAGATTTTGCAAAAATAGGAGAGTGGTAAACATTTATATTTTATCAAAGTTAACAAACAAAAAAAAAATATTTTATTATAAAAAAACTTAAACTTACACTTTTTAATAGTTAAAAATAGAGAGTGGTAAACAATTCAAATGATTTTTATCTTTAAAATCAAGGATTTTACAAAAATTATGGTGGGGTAAACAATTATTTTTTGGTTTTATCCAATTTTTCTCATTTTGTTTTGATTGAATTTTCTTTTTTTGGCAAGAATCATTCTCTATTTTTTAACAATCTAACTGTCAGTGATCTCATTGATAAACATATTTAAGCTCTTTTTTTTTATTTGATCATTTCATAATTAAATACAACCAATCAAATAATTATTAAAATTAAATTAGAATTAAATACTATCAAGCAATATTAAAACACCAACAAACAATCAATTAAAATGAATCAATATCAATATCAACAACAACAACAACAACAATTCAATCAAGAACCAAGAATGTTTGGAAGAAGAAGAAACTTTGGAAAATCACAATCCAACCATCAGGAAATCAATGATACTCATGATCATTGTTCACACCCAAGAAGACATCATCATCAAGGTCATTGGAGATCATCTGTAGCCAATCAATTCAATGATCTACCAACTTCATTCAACATCGATGAGCATCATTGTCAACATCATAGATTCCAAGGATGTAATCATTCAAACATTGAATCATTCGGATTCAATTCAATTGAAAGAGGATCTCATAGATTCAGACGTTTCTGTGGATTAGAAAACACCAACAACAACAATTTTAATGACTTTGTTGATCCAAGACCAAGAAGATCGAGACGTTCCTCCCATGATCGAGAATCAACCAATCCAACATCAACAAATGATCAAGAAAATCAAAGTTCTGAACATGGTTGCCAAGGAAGAAGAAGAAGATCAAGACATCAACAAAATGATCTCCAGAATAATTCATTAAATGAAACAAATACCGCCAATAATGATGACACTTGTTTCAAATGTGAAAGAATCGAACAAAAGATTCAAAAACACCAATCAAGATTCCATTCATCTGGTGAATCAACCACCGATTGTCATAGATGCAAGAGAATTTCAATGAGAAAAGAAAGACACTTGCAAAAATCACATCAAGCTCCTGCACAAACCAATGATCTCAAATCAACAAACATTGACATCGATTGTGACAATCAATCATCTGATAACAAGAATCAAGTTTCTACCAATGAAACAACAACAAACATTGTTGGTGACAATCAAGATTCCAAAGAAAATATAAAGAATGATAACACAGACACTGAATCCAACAAAACCAACAAGAAATGTCACAAACACCAAAGATTTGGTATTAGGGGAAGACAATTCCAACATTCAAGATGCCAAAATAGATTAAACTCTGGACTCAGAAGAGGAAACAAATTCATTGGTGAAGACAACAATCATCATTCTAACAGTACCACCAAAGAGAATAGAAATGGATTCTTGATCAGAAAACTCAGAACTCAAAATATGAGATTAAGAAGAATTGTTTCATTCAACAATCAAAGAACATTCAGAAATCATGGACATGGACATCAATATGATCAATATCACCAAACACCGATCATTGGACGTAGAATGATGAACAGATTCATTCAAAGAAGACAATTCAATAATTTCACATTTGACCCAAGATTCACTCAACCAATGCAATTCACACCGCTCATGAGAAATAGAATCATGAATAATCGTTTCACTCAAAGACCTGATTTCAATGGTTTCTCATTTGCTCCAAGATTTACTCGTCCAGCAAGATCATCAATGAGTGGTCCAATGCCCTCGAATACTCATGGTCACCACAACTTCAGAAGATTCAATAGATTCAACGGTCATCAACAACAAGACAATGTTAATCATTATAATAATATGATGATGAAAACATTCCAAAGACCATATTTTGGAAATCCATCATATTACCCAGCCTACTTTTGTTAAACTAATTTTAATCCTCTTAGTCTCTAGCATTAACCAATCAACTATTATATCTACCTATATATAGATCAATCCATTCTTCATTTTTATAGAACAAAATTATTAATAAAATAACAAATTATAAAACAAAATTTGATTAAACTTTTTATATTTATGAATAATAATAATATTCATACTAACTTTATTTATTTGATAGTTATGTGGTTGGTTGGCTCTAACACTTAAGTTTTACCAATCCAAACTGTATAATCCGTGGGGTTGTAATATTGTCATTGAAATCATTCTACTTGATTGTACTTTAAAGGTGAATGATTCAAAATAATATTCTCTCTATTATGATTGTTTTGATTACTAATAATAATAGGCATATATATATTATTTCTTATTATGCTTTTTCTTATGTAAATCGTTAGAGAATATCATAGCTGCACTGTTACTATTGACTAACTTTTGAAGGAGTGTATATATATTTCTTGCTTTTGTAATTGAGTTGTTGATGTTTATTTTATTAGTCTCGTGCTGATTTAACTGCCACATCTCTTTTGTATTCAATCTTATTTTCTGTCGAATGCTTTCAACTGGGAATCTATAAGACAATCGAATGAACTCTCTATATAATTGTATTGATCCTAATACTTTCATTCTATATAACAAACTATTTAGTATTCAATAACGCAAAATATCATCAAGAACTTGATTAAAAAAAAATTAAAAATTAAAAAAATTAAATACAAATTTTAGAAACGAAAGGCGAAAAACACAACTTTTTTATTAAATATATAAATAGTAATATATAATTATGGATAATAATATAACAATAGTTACACCAGGTCAAAAACTGAGTAGAGATAATGAATACATAGCATCGGAAGGTACATACTATTATAAAGGTTCAATCTACTCTTCAGTATTAGGATTCAGACATTTTGTAAAGAATAATATAACTAGTAAAGAAGTAAGAAAAATGCTATATCGTTTATCATTATATAATTAAAAAACTAACTATTTTATTGATTAATATTAGGAATCAGATGATATAGTTGATAACAGTAATATTAATAATAATAATAATAATAGTAATAAAGATTATATAGTTGTTTTGAAAGAGAAGGATCCTGGTGTTGTACCAGAGATTGGTAGTGTAGTTACAGTACAGGTGTTGCGTATCAATCCGAGATTAGCAAGTGTTGCCATTCTCTGTGTCGGTACAAAGGCACTGAAGGAAACATTCAATGGTATCATCAGAGTACAGGATGTACGTGCCACCGAAATCGACAAGGTGGAGATCTACAAGTCGTTTAGACCCGGTGATATTGTGATTGCCGAGGTTATCTCGCTCGGTGACTCCAGATCTTACTTTTTGTCGACTGCAAAGAACGAGCTGGGTGTCGTGTTTGCTCAGAGCGTAGCTGGTGCCACCATGATACCGATCAGTTGGAACATGATGCAATGTCCAAAAACCAAAACCAAAGAATATAGAAAGGTTGCAAAAATGACGACCAACGACAATGAAAATGATAGTGAAAACTCGGCAACAACAACCAACACAGACAACAACACAGAATCTCAAGAAAATGACGAATGAAAAATTGAATGAATAAAAGAGTCAATCAAATTTTTATTTATTAACAATAATAATAATAATACACACTATGATAGTTAAATTAGCATGGAAATTAAAGTTGATAATAAAAGTAGGAATACAATGTTGGTGATTCCCCTGAGGGTAATTGAAGTAGAGCCACTAGCTTCGATATTCAATTCGGCAGCTGCACAACCTGGAGCCTGGAACTGCTGGTAGGAAGAGATTACTTTCTCTGCTACAATCTCTTTGATGTCTATGACGATCTTTTCATTGAGAATCGATGTCACTCGGACTTTGTATGGACCAGCAGTGTGGTCGTTCGAATCGACCCAATAATTGTAACTTTCACGTTGCAACATGATCCAGTTTGATTGACCAAACAACTGAACTTCCACCGAGAGAATCTGGACAATACTGTTGTAAACTAGGTATGCCACCCAGGAAGGGTTGCTTCCATCCTTCAATTTAATACCCATCGATGGCATATTTCCACAAGCAACTTGACGCCACTTTAGATTCTCAAGCTCACCAAGCGAAGCCTCGCCAAGTTGGGTAAATGCGTCATAAGAAAGATCAAAGTGGTAGGGGCGACTACAAACTCCTCCCGATGGACATAGATCCGTTGAATAGACAGTGATTGTTTTATTGGTGTAAGGCGATGTGATTTCAAAGCAAACGCCACACATCTTTGCTCCATCAAAAAACGACTCTGAAAGCGCGGCAATATACGGAGTACCAGGTGCAGTCTTTCCAAAAAGATCACCAAATCTTGAAAATAAAAAAAAGATTAATATTTATTTTTTGTTATATTCTGATCAAACTATACATACGAACAAGCACCAGTTTCATAACCATAATAGTAAGTTGCAGAACCAACTTGATATTGTTGGTTGAAACCACATTGTTGTGCAGTGCAAACAACCAATATCGAAACGGTAATCAACAATATATTTTTAAAATAATACATTTCACAAATAAATAAGTAATTTACAAATAAACTATTTGAGTTTGAAAGACAAACAATTTATTGGTCCAATCAACCATTACATTTTGGTTTAAGATATTTATGGTGCACGAACCAAACCAAATTATGTTTTGATTTTTTTCACACAATCGTGTTTTGGGATTTTTTGGAGTTTAAGGTTACATCTTTAAAATAAAAGATTCGATGAATAGAAATATTGATCTAATTTGATAGATTTGATTGTATTCAGATCAATAGTACATGCAACAACAAGATTTTTATATAGTTGATTGATTTACAAATTGTTTATTGGTTAATGAAAACAAGTTATCTATTACATAAATGGTATCAAGCAAGTTGTTATTAGAAAATTGAATGTTGAAAGATATCTATATGTTAAATGTTTTAAACAAAAAAATTGAACTTTTGCTTATTTATTTTATATTATATAATTTTGTTTTATATTTTATTTTTTTGATTTGTTTTTTTTTTTTTTTTTTTGTATTGTTTTTTTACTTTAATTTATTTAGAACAAACCAGTCAATCCACTGAAATCTTGTTGTTCCTTAACAAAGGTCTCAAAGTATTGGTAGATGATGGTAACGGCCAAGAGAATACCAGTACCAGAACCAATAGCACCCATAAAGTCGGCAATAACGGTGAGAGCACCAATGCAAAGACCACCGAAAGCGGCAGCGGTTGGGATGTAACGGTTGAGTTCCTTGACGAGTGAGCTGTCACGGTGACCCTTCATGGTCATTTGTTGGTCACGGAGTTGCTTGGCAACGTCACGAGCGCTGGAACCAGAGACTTCGATCCAGACCTTTGAGAACAAAGCACAGGAGGTCAACATGAAGGCAATGTAGAAGATTGAGTGCAATGGGTCGGCCAAAACAGCAGACATATTGGGTGGTGGCGAGATGTAGTAGGTCAAACCACCGGTTGGGATCATTCCACCGTATTCAGTGACCTTCCAGGCACCGATCAAGTTGATCAAGATGTTGTCTGGGAAACGACGGTACAACAATTGCGAGACGAAATACAAGTTGCTAACCAAGGCCGATTGCAAGATGATTGGGATGTTGGAGGTGTAGAACAATTTGATTGGGTAGGAACCTTGTTGTCCTCTCATACGAGTGGACTTGACTGGGAGATCCACACGGAAACCTTGGAAGTAGATGACGACCAAGAAGATGAAAATGGTGGCGAGCAAGTTGGTGATGTTTGGAAGGTTCTGTCTGTAGAAGGCTTCCTTGAGGGCACGAACCTTGTCGGTACGGGTGAGGAGCAAGTGGAACAAGGCAATGACGGCACCCTCAAACTCGGTACCACGACCAGTGTTGACGGTGGTTGGCGAGAAGGTCTTCCAGATGATGTTCTCACAGATGTTGGTGGCAATGAACAATGAAATACCGGAACCGATACCGTATCCCTTTTGGAGGAGCTCATCGAGTAACATAACAATGATACCGGCAAAGAACAATTGCAAGATGATCAAGAAAGCGTTACCGAATCCCAAAACAGCTGGATCACCGTAGGTTCCCGACCAGATGTAGGCAGTACCTTGACCGATACAGATCAACATACCAAACAACTTTTGAGCGGCACTGAATAAATCTCTGTCCTCCTTGACTGATTGATCGATTTCAATCAACTTGGCACCAGCCAACAATTGCATAACCATACCAGAGGTAACGATTGGACCGATACCCAACTCCATCAATGTACCTCTGTTCGAGGCCATAATAACCTTCATCCAGTAGAATGGATCTGAAGAATCGTTTGATCTAATACCGTACAATGGTACTTGACTGCAAACCAAAAAGATAAACAATGACATAGCAGTCCATAGAATCTTTTCACGGAATTGGATCTATTTATATTTAAATAAAAATAAAAATAAAAAAAACTAAAATTAGTAATCGAATCATTAAACACACATCGCCACCAACACATCAAATTAAATTTAGACTTACCTTTCTGTCTGGTTGAGCGACTTCTGGAATTAAATGTGAGAATGGTTTCACAATATCTAAAAATCTGAAACCCATTTTCTATATATGTTTTTATATCTGCTTTATATACAACTATAATATTTTTTTTTTAAAAAAAAAAAAAGAAATATTAAAGATGTTAGAATTTGTACATTGTTATCTGAATGTTTATTTTATTGTTTAATTGGTCCATGTATGTGAATTGTTGATTTTGTCCAATTTAAATTGTTTGACTTGTTTTGACTTTTTTTGTTTATTATTTGTTTGTTTGGTTGTTTGATTGCTTAGTTGTTGTTGTTGTTGATTTTTGAGACTTACAAAGAATTTATATATTTAAATATTTAACAAACAACAATCTTTAAATTGAATAAATAATTTACAAATCAATTATTAATTGATATAAGTTTTTAAGGTTGATGTTTAATGTATATATATAAACAGTAATAAATATGCTTTATATATATAGGTCGGTCAAATGTGCGCAGTTACTGAAATAAAAAAAAAAAACAAAAATGAATAGAGGAATGGAATGTGATCATCAGCAACAAATTCAATTTTTTCATGTTGTGTCACCCTGAGTTCAAAAAAAAAACACATGACCCACCTATCAACACTCTAAAAAAAAAAGTCAAAATCATGAACTTCTTGCTGACTTTTTTTTAAATTTAAAAAATTCTATCAATTTTAAATTTTTCAAAAAAAGAAATTTCTCTTGACCAGTATATGTGAATCAATAAACCGTTTGACCAGTCATCAAAAGTCAACATAACATTCATTAATTAAGTCCAAGTCTAATTGATTTGGTTTCATTAAATGACCGTTTGAGTAGTAACTGATATTAAGATTAAATAATAAAATAGGGCAAATCTCTAAAATGAAAGAAAAATAAAACTATATTATTATTGTTATTAAAATTGGTTCTCATAGTCAATGCAGATCTTAATGAAGTAAAAAAAAAAAAGTTTTATATATTTTAAATTAAAAATTAAAATGCTTCTTGTTGATCTTTTAATATAATACCAAATTAGTAAATGTAAATACATCATTTTAAACGATTGTAGTTCGGGACCTAAGTGTTTCAGTAAAAAAAAAAAAAAACAAATGTCATTTTTTTGTTTTCGATTTTTTTCACATTTTTATAAATGGTAGAAGTGTTGGAAAAACGAACATTCATTTATTTGTTTTTTTTTTGGCTTTATTATTAGTTGGTTGACGAGTATTAATGTAGTACCTCTTTTTTTTTATTTTGTAAGTATCAACGCTGTTACACTTCACTCACCTCTTTTCTTTTAATTCGAATGATGATTCAACTTTATCATATTCATTTGATCATCCGTTCTGGATCGATTATTTGATACTCCTTGATGAGTATAATACATAGTTACTCTGACTTTTCTTCTTAATCACACTCTCTAGATCTAAGTTATTCGAGTATATACTAATCATTTTATATCTTTTTTTTTGCTATTATTATAGGAGTTATTTGATCATTTCTAATATACAATGAATTTAAATAAATCTTTTTATATTTCATATAAAAAAACTTGCATTTTTATTCGTTTTTACTCGAAATGAGTGTTATGTATTTTATTTCTAAAATTGTGATTATTACAACCATTATTAAACAAAGTAACATTGATTTAAATGTCATTATTAAGTAATTGTAGAAGTCTTTCATCTAATGATATTGGTACACGATAATTAAGATATTACTATCCCAGTTTTTTGAATTTTATTCTTCGGCAATTTAGATTTTCTGATCATGGTAAACCTAATTTTAAAGTTTTATTCAAAATATCTTTGTGGCTAAAAGATTAGGTCGCGAAATTTTATTTGCTTTTTTTTAAAAAAAATCACCACTATTTTAATCTTAGGGTTGTTTTGTTTTGTTTTTTTGTTACATTTGTTTCTTAAACAATAATTAAATAGATAAATAATAAAGATGAATAGAGGATTGTATGTTCTATTTCTTTCATTTTTGTTGATAAACAATATCAATTGTCAAGCAGGCGAGTACGGAGCTTCTGGACTATATTTAGGTATTTCACCGGATATAATTGCTGGTCTTGGAAGTAGTGTAAGAATGAATTTAGAGATTTATTTTTGTTTTTTTTTCAACCTATTTGAAGTGTTAACATAGCATTTGACAATATCGTTTTCATTAGTTAACAACTGCACTGACAAACTATGCTGAGAATTACAATATTCCCGATCAATCTGGAAGCTCAGGAGGTACCTCCTATAGATTCTCATCGTTCCAGATCTCCTTGAACTTGGATGAGTTCTTCCTCAACCAGAGCAACCAGGTTTTCAGCGCTGGTTGGGCCAATACTCAATTTAAGATTCAGTGGAACTATCATATCTGTGTAAACACTATTTTCAATCCATGCGAAAATGGTTACATCCAGGTTTACACTACCAATATCACACCGACCGACACCGTCACACTCACCACCGAGTTGACATTCGACTATTCCACTTCGACACCGGTCGCCACTGCACAATCGACCGAACTCACATTCAGTGATGGTCTCGTCCAGATCTTTGTACAATGTACCAACGCAATCTGTATTGTCCCGGTCGACGACATTGCCAACATGGTAGCCAACGACTTTGTTCCAACATTGACCACCGGAATCACCAACGAACTCAACACAATGTTGCCAACATTCACCAATCGTATCCACCCAATCCTCACAATGCCAACCACACTCAATGGATACACATTGCAAATGGATCTAACCGGTTCGCTGGTTCAAGCATTCACCGGAAGCGGTCTCACACCACTGCAAACCGCCCAGCTTCTTGGTGAACTCACTGCCACCAAGGATGGCAACACAATCACCCCACCATTCCAACCGGCTTTCGTACCGGAAGCATCGACCCTCGAGAATCTTCAAGGTCCATTGGAATTCACAATCACTCCATACCTAATCCAAAGTCTAATGTACACCGGATTGAACACAATGCTACCAATCACCATCAATCCCTCAGAGGTACCAGCGGCATCACCAGTGCAATTGAACACCTCCGATTCGTTCTTCTCCGGCGTTGCACCAGGACTTTCAAGCTATCCAAACTTGGGACTTCAATTGGATGTATCGATTCCACAACAGATCCCACAGGTATCGTTCAACTCCACTGGAATCTTTGCCAGTTTCGACATTGGTTTCGGATTTACCATCCTATCGAACCCACCAATGTTTGCATTCGCCGTAGACATTGCAACACAAATGGAGATCTACACCGATGTCAATGCCATCTCGATTTCCACCATCGAATTCAGCTCTAAACTCTTAAACTTGATTCCAAACGCCACAATCACCTCGAGCGCCGTCGGAGATGTCGACCCAACTGGATTCGACCAATTGGTTCAAATGCTCCAATCGGCCATTGCCATCCCGACATTCAACGCAACAATGCCACCCGAACTCACCATCTCCAATGTAAATTTACTCTACGGAGACGACACCCTTCAAATGCCAATCATCGGTGCAATCACACCATCATTCGATGATTTTTTTAACAAAAAAACAACAAATCAATAAATAGATAGATATAGTTATATATATAAATACGAATTTATAAATAAAAACAAAAAAAAAAAAAGAAAGATAGATACTTATTTTGTGTATTAGCAAACAAACTTTTGTTTAATGAAATTCAATAGGTTTTTTTCTTTAGTTTGGTATAACTAATTATTATTATTATTAAAAAAAGAATGATAATTAAATGTTTTGTTTTTTATCCATTAATTCTTTAATTTATTATGTATTGGAAGAGCAATCTAAAACCGAGATGAATACCAAGCCAATACAGTAGATTAAATTTATCCACCCTTCTTCTTTGATACACCAACAGTTCTACCACGTCTACCGGTGGTCTTGGTCTTTTGACCTCTGACACGGAGACCCATGTGATGTCTGATACCACGATGAGCTCTGATCTTCTTCAAACGTTCGAGATCCTCTCTGTATTTGACATCAAGTTGATTGGCAAGAGCTTGGGAGTACTTTCCGTCCTTAATGTCCTTTTGTCTGTTCAAGAACCAAGCTGGGATGTTGTATTGTCTTGGGTGGTTCAAGATGGTGGTAAGTCTCTCGACTTCATCCTTGCTGAGTTCACCAGCTCTATAATAATAATAATAGTAATGTAGTTTTTTTGATGATTAGCACAACTATCTCTCATTTTTTCATGTGGATGTGATTTACATACCTCTTTTGGAGATCGACGTCAGCCTTCTTACAGACGAGATTGGCGAATCTACGACCGATACCCTTGACGTTGGTCAAGGCGTACATGATCTTACGTCTACCGTCTACGTTGGTATTGTAGATACGGATGATGTGTTGGAAGTTTTCTGGGAGAATCAAGGACTATAATATTGTAGTAATAGAAATAGAAACCTATGTTAGCTAAACCATTCTCTAAAGCTATAAATCTGCAATCACTAAACGCTAAACTCTATTTATCCTCTCTAACATCTCTATCTAATCATACCATTGTAACAAAACTCGCAGTAAAAGGGTAGTTTTAGATTTCAATGAGTAGTATTTGAGTGGAGTGTGTCGAGTCGCGAGCATCCCACACCCAAGCGCAGCTGACATCCCACACTATCCAAAAAATAAAAATTCAAAAAAATAAAAATTATGAAAATTTTAAAATAATCTGGAAGTTCGCGCTGCTGTCACTCAAGAAAAAACGAAAGGTGAAAGACAATCACTTTGAAACAGATATTTAGTATAGTACAGACCATCAACCAATTAACGATTAAATTGATTTGTATAAATAAAATATTTACAATTTATTAAGTATATATTTGTTGGTCTATTGGTTCATATGATGATTAGAAGCAGCTGCTTCACCACGTTGTCTCTTTCTCTCTTGATAGATTCCAGTATAATATCCACTGTAGTACCAACTTAGTAGGAGATCACCTAGTTCGTCGTTCATCTCTAGATTTGGTGGTAAAGGAGGGAATGGTGGTGGTGGCGGTAGTGATGTTTGATGTTGAGTGCATGCGTATTCATTTTGTTGGTATTGCTGTGCTGGATATGGATGTTTTACATATGGTTGATATGAATATGCTTGATGATGGTAATATGCTGGTTGTTGACTATAATATTGTTGTTGTTGTTGATAGTATTGATGTGTATTCTGTTGTTGTTGTTGTTCGTCTATCAACATTGAATTACTATTGGTATTACTATTATTTCTACTATTGCTTGACTTTTTCTTTTTAATTGTTACTCCATTTTGTTGTTGTTGTGGAAGTTTCTGTTCTTGTAACTTTTGTTGTTGCTGTTGCTGTTGTTGTTTTATATTTGAAGGTTTATTTGAATTTTGTTTGGTTGATGTCGTTGTTGATGTAGTCGTAGATTTAGTTTCAGTGCTGTTTTTGTTATTCGCAACTACTGACTTTGGTTTATCAGAGTATAGGCTATGTGAGTTCTAAGATTATTAATGAAGTTTGATTAGTTAGCGTGTCGATCTATAGAGGTTATAATATGAGAATACTTACAATATAATCTTTAATCGCTTGATCATATGCACTTATAAGTGAAGTGTCATCCCACACCTCTTCATTTACTTCATTATCATCTTCATCAAATTGTTCGTCATAATTATTATCATTACTACTACCACTACTATTGTTATTATTATTATTATTGTTAAAGCCAAACATGATTGAATCTGTTTCTTTTATAACTCTATTAGACATAATCAATCAATTGATAATCAAAAAAAAAGATAATTTAACATATTCCAAATATATTTTTTTTATTTTATTTTTTTTTGTTGAAATTTCATCAACCATTTTATTCTCAAAGATAGATCATTCACATTGTTATTTTTAGATCAGTAGATAATTGTCATTATCTTGATATGTCAAATCAACAATTAGAGTATTGGTATGATTTCAATGGTTGTTGTGCGACCAATATGATAGATAGTTTACAAGAATATGTATTGCTTGTCTACCTACAGTAAGAAATTAATATAATTTTCAAAATGACAGGTTAATATCAACCAAAGTAATAAGTAAATGATCACAAGACAAATTTGTGGTTTTTCTTTCTTATTGTTGAGCTGATGATCAAATTAACTTGGTGAGGTGTCATAGCCAGATTAAAAAAAACAATTACAAATATGATATATTTATAAGATGTTATAAATATATCTACCTATTTTAAAATAGATTGATTATTTATAATAGTGCAAAGTCAATAAAGTTTTACATCTAAAAATAGTTAATTTTTTTGATGACTGAACACCCCAAAGTTAATAACATTAATGTTACTCTGTTTGTGTGGGTAATTTTCATTTTTGCAGTGTAGTGTTTTTTTTTATCATTATACATTATTACTTTTTTTATTTTTCATAATTATAAGCAAGTTAATGTTGACTAATCAATTTTCAATGGTCAGTCAATCATCATATATAATTTACTAATAATTATAATAAAAACATTAGTAAAATCTATATATATATATATATATATATCAATTATTACATCTAAAACTTAGAGTAAAGTAATAGTAGTTATTACAAATTTAAATTGTTGAATTTAAAAATAATAAGATAAAATAAAAAAAGATATATATATTTATATTATATTTGTATTAAGTTAATTTGTTTTCGATATTACAACTTCTTTTTATTTTATTTTTGGTAAAAGATGCAACAACCTCATTCACCTTCATCAATGACATCTGTACAACATCAGCAACAGCAACAACATAATAGTGGAGGATCTACTACTAGTAGTTCGTTGTCACCTTCACAATCCTCGATGTCATTGGGCACCCATGAACAGCCTTTAGAGGAGAAGTATGCCGATACTTCATTGTACCCACTACCGGTTCGCTTTGAAAAGCTGATTCCTCTAGACGAACGATACATCACACACTCTACATTCCTAAAGAACAAAACAGAGACAAGTTTCATTGGTTTGCTAACCAGTGCGAAGTTCTACAGTGTCGATCCCGATACCAACAAACAAAAGTGGATCATCAATCTCTTTGATATCCACTCTATAGAGGGTGATGAGTCGATCGATCCAAAGATGTTGAAGATAGTATATCACATCAGACCGACCAGTGGAACAAGTGGTACGAGCACAAGCAGCGGTAATCTGAATAGCACGATTGTTGGTGGTGGCGGTGGCGGTGGCGGTACTTCCAACGGTGGAATTGGTACTGTTGGCAATTCACTGAGTAGCAGTACGGACAATATGAACCCATCGCCGCCAGACTCACCCAATATAAGTGGTGGCGGTGGTGGACTACATAGAATTGGACAACTCACAGCAACTGCACTAAAGAAAGCGACAAACGCATCCGATAGCAACTTTATCGGTGAGAAGGTGTTCATTGCAGAGTCTGAGGATATCAGAGATCAATGGTTGGTTGCCATACGACTTTTAATACGAAATTACTTTCTAAAAGCTATTCGAGCAATCATTTATACCGGCGCCCGCAATCTATCAACTACATCTCTACGTATATAAAACAAATAGAAAAGGAAAGAATCAGGTAATTAATGATTATTAATCTCTTAAAACAATTGTTTTATATTATATATTAACTATTAATCTTATATATATATATATATAGATAAGATGTATTTTAATTTCGACAGAGAGATTCTATAATATAAGTGTTAAGCAAAATTTAGAATTGGGTAAAGTTAAAGTATGTATTTCAACCCTTTTGTTTACTTTTAGTTATATAAGTTACTTATACATGTAATGATTGATTGTTATATTAGTGGTCATTCCCAATTACAGCATTAAAGAATATTCAGGTATTTAAATCACCAACCAATCTAATAGTTTTAAATCTTGATAACAAAGAGAATTCAAAAGTTAAAGATACACAGCAATTCATTTTAAGAGATATCTTTGAAAGAAACTTTGTGTATGTATATTACTATCTTCGAGCTTCAGAACTTTGATTAGCTAATTAAATATCATTTCTATTTTTAGTGTTAATGAACTAAGAAGATTATATAATAGATCCACCAAACAACATTTAACAAAAGAGGAAAAAGATGAACCACAGCCAAAGAAGAGTACATTTAAGATTAAATAATCAAAAAAAAAAAAAAAAAAAACAACTGATCAGTTGATATGATGTTGCACCAAAGGAGTAGCATCCATTCAACAAAGAGTAACTTGATAATATTAGATCTAATCACTTATAATAATATAATATCATGTAAATAATTCAAATTTAAATTAATAAATTAAAAGTAAACCTATTATTATTATTTATCAAGATTTGATTCGACAAATAATAAGTAAGTCATGAGTAAGTGAAATTTATAGACAATCAAGAAATCGGAAGTTTTTTGTACTAATTATTACAATGAAGTTTCCAAAAATGTTGTCAATGTGGTGCAATAATAATTGGCCCAAACCATCAAATTCCTTAATTGGTTGTTCGAAACTCATGAAAAAAAGAGAAAAGAGAGCAACTTCGTTGTGTGCCATACAAAATGCATTAATTTAAAAATAGTTTTCTTTTTTGTTTGTTTTTTTTTTGGTTTTGATTTTTTTTTTTTGTTAACCACAACACTTTTAAACAAGGACCTCCCAGGATTTATTGTTTTTTTATGTTTTTTTTGCAGGGTGCAAGTGTCAAAGGAGCTCCCTTTTTACTATAAACTTTAATTAAGGTTGTAAGTGTCATTCAACAATGCATTTAGCCTAAAACATCATAATTATCAATTTGTTAATTAAACAAAAAAACTACAAAAAATAAAATAATAATACAAATGCATTTCCAATCTCGTAATTAAACTTTTTGAAAAAGTTTTATAAATAAAAGTGATTTTTTACAAATGAATCATAGAAATCATCTTCATCAACTTTAATATTGTGACTTTTTTATAGTACCCAATAAAAACTTTAACGAAGTGGCCCACAAGAAATCTAATTTAGTCAAAAGGTAATTAATTAACCAAGACACTTCGTTTTTTTTTTTAATTTAATTAATTTTAGTACCAAATCAAAGATTTTTAATTCAAGACTAACTTTGAAAATTAATAGTTATTTATCTTTTTTAATTTTTATTATTATTTTTTGTAGTATTACAATTAATTTAGTTTGTATTTAGAAACAAAAAAAAACATGGGAGAAATGTTTACAGATATTGCCATGAATAACATGGAAGAAGGTGTTTCACCTGGACATCCAAGTGAGATGAACAATGGTGTACAGCTAACATTTAAGAACATTGTATATAAAGTAACCAACAAACGTTATAAGAAACAACATAGTCTGACCTACAAGATGTTCAATCACAAAAAGATGAAATCCATTGTTCCAGAGTCTGAAAAAGAATTAACAATTCTCCATGGTGTAAGTGGTGTTATTGAACGTGGAGAATTAGTTGCATTGATGGGACCCTCTGGATCAGGTTTGTATTAATTAATTAAGTCCTTATTGTTTTTTTTTTTTTTTATTAATTTTATTTTTTATTTTTTATTTTTTCATATCACATTTTTTTTTTTATAAATATTTTAGGTAAATCAACACTCCTTGATATTTTGGCCAAGCGTAAGAGTAGCGGTCATATAACAGGTCAATTGTTGGTCAACGGAAAGGAAATAGGAGAAGCCTACAAAAATTATTGCTCCTATGTCACCCAAGAGGATATTCTACTTCCAACTGCAACAGTAGAAGAAACTCTGAGATTCTATGCCGATCTTCGTTTATCCGATGCCTCCGACGAATACAAACAAGAGCGTATCAGAGCTGTCTTGGAGGACATAGGATTGGCAAAGAAAGCAAGTTCCAAAATTGGTGGAATGTTACCAGGTGGAATCCAACTTCGTGGTCTTTCAGGTAAGATTTAATTATTATTATTTTAATATCAATCATTATTTTTTTTTTTAACTTAATTAAATTAATTGATTATTAGGTGGTGAGAAACGTCGTGTTTCAATTGGATGTGGTCTTGTAACTAATCCATCTCTAATCTTTTTGGATGAGCCAACTTCTGGTTTGGATTCGGTGAATGCCCTAGTTGTAATGAAGACTCTAATGAATCTTTGTACAAAGGGTGTGACTGTTATCTGCTCCATACATCAGCCAAGACCAGAGATTTGGAGACTTTTCAACAAGGTAATGGTAGTTGTCAAAGGTCGTATGATTTACAGTGGATCCGACATCCTCTCGTACTTTGACTCGCTTGGCTTCCCAACACCACCACACGTCAATCCAGCTGACTTTTGTTTGGATGCTGCCGTTGAGATTGGAGAGAGTTCTCGTTACATTGAGATCTGTGAGCGATGGCAACAACACTGGGAGACTGAAGTGAACACTGCTGCTTTGCCACCAGTCGAGGACCAACAGCCACGAAGAATTCCATCATGGGCATACCAATATCAAATTTTACTCAAACGTGCATTCCGTGATTTCCTCCGTAATCCCGGTAATTTCGTAGCCAGAACCATCACTGGTGTTATTGTTGGTCTGTTGTTTGGTGCATGCTTTGGAGGTCTGGGAGAAACACAAGTCGATATCCAGAAGATCATTGGTGTTATTTTCTTTTTGATTTCCGGTCTCAATCTCACTCCCTATGCTGTAATTTCTCTTTTCTTGTCGGGTAGAGCATTGTTCAACCAAGAGAGAGCGGCGAAAATCTACCATCCCATCCCATACTTTCTCTCGATGCTCACTGTCGAGAATATAGTTGTAGTGATTATTGCTATTCTTATGGCAGGTATTACCTATGCAATAAGTCACCTACGTTGGTCGGTTGGTCGATTCTTCTTCTCGATGCTTGTGTTCTACTTTGTCCACTTGTTCTCTGATCTCTGTATTATCTTGCTTACCAATCTAACAGGTACAAGTGACCATACTTTTGCAATTGGTGCCGGTTTGTCTGTGGTCTACCAGTTGTTTGCCGGTTTCTTTGTTCCAGTACAACAGCTCCCAAAGTCATTCGCATTCCTCCACTATCTCAACCCTCTCTTTTATGCATTCGCGTCACTAATGGTAAACGAATTCGAAGATCGTCCACTTGTATGTCCACCTGAACCACAACCATGCCAATATCCCAATGGTAACGATGTGATCAAGGCATTCGGTCTCGACAACTGGACAAGAGCAGACGCATTCGGTGTTACTGTTATGTGGACTGTTGTATTCTTTATTTTAAGTTATCTAGCACTTACATTCTTGCACAAAGAGAAACGTTAATTCTCACTCACACAACATTTTAAAATTGTAATAAAAATTCGTCGACCTACACTAATATAATATTGTTAACTTAGTCAATTTCACTTTTAATTGTAAAGATGTTCTCATCTATGATAAAAATTGTTTAACTTCATACCTACTAGTCAAATATTACTTACTCTTGATAAACATCACCATAATAACTAAGGTGACTGAAGCTATAGTCAACGACCCCTATTTCTCTAGAGTTTTAAAATATAAAACAATCCTGGTACTTTTAAATATCTCTAATATTGAAATTTCAATCCTGTGCGGCTTTTGGTCCATTAATTATATTGTTTTCTCTGCCAATCAATCAAGCATTCAAATATAAAAAAAGTATAAATAGGTAATATCTTTATACTGCTGATTGTTATTTTTCTACCAAAAATGTTAATAAGCACCCATTAATCTGTATATTGTCCAATCATGTGCTATGTCTAACTTTGCCTGTATTGATTGATAAACTTGATCAACCAATTTATTTGATTGAAAGAATAATGAATTGATTAAAAAAAGTAATCTCTTTGCTGAGATCTGTGTATTAATAACTTCAAATAAAAAGAGGACCTCAACCTGATTGTGTTGTTTCAAAAAATAAAAATTAATCATCAGATTGTCAAAATTGTCTCCAAGTATGTGGATTGAAAAATCACATTTTATCTTTGGGTTGTTTTTTTTTTTGTTTTGAGCCTCCTCACTTTTCTTTTTTGTTATCAAAAGAATCTTTGTTTTGATATATTTTCTTGTTGGTTTTTCAAGAGAGTCAACCATATAGCACTAGCGAACTATTAGCTATTTTTTTCTTTTGTGTACATCAAACAACCTTACCAACAACAAAACAAGAAAGATTATTTTTAGATACATCAATGAAAATAGCTCGTTGTTACACAAATCTTTTGTATCGGAGAAAATGGCATCAACTCAAAATAGATCGACTAAACAAAATTTTTCTTTATTTTTTTTTTGAAAATTTTTAAAAGGCATTTTTAAATTTTAAGGTGGGTGGTTTTGAAAAAAACAATTTAATTTTAATTAGAAAAAAAAAGTTTAATTTTTAATTAAAAAATGTGGGTATACCACCACGATTTTTGAGCGTAATTTTCTTGCAATGCATTGAGTAGTGTGACTGACCATCAATCAAACTTTTTTGACAAATATATCAATTTTTTTTTAACGGTCACAACATTAAAATAACAAAAACACATTATTGAGTTAGAAAAACCTAAGCTAATTTGATCAAAAAACAAACACACTGCACCTCCAATCACACACACACAAATAATATGTTAATTAATTACTATTAAAGATATATATAATAATAGTTTAATTTCTTGAAATATAACAAAAACCACTCAATTTTTTTTTTTTTTAATAGCAGTTTTGACAACAATAGTAATTATTGGAATTATTGGCACCAACTAGTTTTTCTAAACTATTTCAACACATCAATTTCATTTCACATTATTTATTAATTAAACACCCACCAGTATTCTATCTAGAATAGCAGGCACAAAGTAGAACCATAATAACCAACAACTTAATCAGCACAGCAGTGTGACATTTTAAAGAAATATTCAAGATATTTATTTTAAATTTACTTTTTATTTATTTAATAATCATATTTTATAGCAGTAGTAATAATAATAAAAGTATAATAGTAAATAGTTTTAGAGAGTTTATCATATTGTAACAAAGGTAAAATTTTAGTTCAACAACAACAACAATAATAATAATCAACATCAATCATCTTGATCATAATATAAAAAATCTTTGTCTTTTGGTCAAACATCAATCCCAATTTAACTTACATTTGTCTCATCTTGTTTGATGAGTCGCAGATGATACAAAAACAAAAAAAATATCCAAAAAAAACAACCCAACTGTAAAATAATAAGCTGCAAAAACAATCAAAAATATCTTGCAATTTAGTAAAACTATAATTATGATGATCGCAAAACATGAAACAGTTAGGAGTAAATTTGATTGACGTGACACAGCAACAGTAAAACAACAACAACCAAAGTTGGACTTGTAATAATATTGATTCAATTCCAATAATTATAATGATAAGATATTATTATCTTATCATATACGATATTATAAATTTTAAAACCACAAGAAAACCCAATCAATCAATCAAGAATCGATAATTTCCATTTGAGAATAACAATAATAGTAATAGTAATAATATTGAAAAATCGTATATTGGAATTGAATTAAATAGGTTGTTTCGATACTTAAGAGGTACATATTATATTATACAGATTTTAGTATTCAGTAAATTCTAGTCAATAATAACAATACTATAGTAATGGATTCTATTTTACCAAAATCAGTAAAGACTAATCGATTTTAAAGAGGTGTTTTATACATAAGTCAGTCATCTTTACATCGATGGAGCATCTGCTTATTCATACATATTCCCCAACACCCATATTAATTAAATATAAATTAAATCAACAGTTAGATTATGTTTTGTTATTGTTTAATATTGTTCATTCAACAACAACATCAATCTGTCAAGATAAATCTATACAAGTCAATCTGATAATCTAATACAAGTGTAATTTTAGTAATTCAGTACATCATATCATCTAATAAATAGAAATAAAATCAAATATTATATGTTTTATTTTGTTTATACAAGTAATGTAATGTAATAGTATGGTATTGACCAAGTTTGTTCGACACATATCACTTCTCAACTAAAAACTTGAAATGATATCATTTTTATATCAATCATTCATTACTATTGTGTATATATATATATATATAAATTTAAATTAGGATCAAGTTTTACTACACTGATGTAATCTCTTTAGTATATATGCGAATATCATAAAAAAAAACAGCACAAAAATCAAATAACAACATTTAGTTTATGATATTTAAAAAAAAAATAAATAATTAAATACCATCTACAACACAGTTCAATTGCAAACCACCAAACCACCTATCAAAATCCTATAATCACAACCTCAAAAATGATGGTATACTTAACTAACATCAATGTGTTTTAAACATTGATCATCAATTATGTCATTATTTAAATTAAACCCAAGTTGACACAAAGCTTCTCACACACACACTCTCACTCATCATTCCTATCTTTTACTCTCTTGTATTGTACACCTTATAATGTATCATCATGCTCACCCAAACCATTATTAATAAATAAATAAATAAATAAATTAAACACTCACACACTATTGTTTTTGGAGTTGTGATGAGTATGTATTGGACTACCTCCTCATCCTTTTATATCACCCCAACCTACTTCAGCACAAACCCAAAGATTGTTTTTAACACCAACCTTTTTTTTTTATTGAAAACTAATATTAAAATCAACAAGTGGGTGACTTGTTGCTCAATTTGTGTTTTTTAACATTAATGTTATGCTGTTATTGTTTTTTAGAATATTAGTAATAACATATTTTTGAACAAAGAGTTTTTTTGGTTCAAAAGAGGGAGTGAGGAAATAAAGATACTCCTGGCTATCATATATGATACAACTCAAAAATCCACGGATTGTTTTAGTTATTTGTTGTTGTTTAATTTAAATAATTTATTTAAATTTGGATTGTTTGATTTGATTTTTCTCTTTTGTTTTTGGTTGTGTTTTGTTTTTATTGTAGTTATTGTTATTCTTGATTTGGATTTGATTTGTTTTTGCATTAATCTTTTACCTTTTTGTTTAAATTATTTCATCATATTATAATATTTTTATTTTTGGTTTTACGTGCTATGTATGCTCTGCATTAACATTATTGAGTTTTCTTAACTTCATGTAACAACATCATCAGCATCAACATCATCAAGTTAAAAATAAAATAATAATAATAATAATTTCCAAATTCAAACAATCACCGGTTGGCTGCCATCTAAAAACGCTAACCCATCCATAAAATCAAATCAACAAAACAATTGTTTCCAATTCAATTCAATTCAATCCAATCAAATCAACAATATCTTAATAATAATAATCATTCAATATATTTAAAAAAAAAAAAAAAAGAAATTGACTACTAATTCAAGATCTTTATTAAAAATTAAATTTAGATAGACAGATAGATAGATAGTTGGAATAATCAAGTAATAATACATATCGTTTGTAGCAATAGTTTTCAGTAATAATAGGTATTTTAGTTAATAAGTTAGTTAGTTTCGAATATTTGTTGTTGAATGTTTGACAAACTCAATCAAAAGAACAATTATAATAATAGTAATAATAACAAAGAGAATAAAACAGAAATAATAATAGAATAGTCTGTTCACTTTACATCAAGGGTCACAACGTTCAACATCAAAAAAAAAAAGAGCACACAATCACACTTTTCGATCTCCCTCTCTTTTTGTTTGTTTTTTTATTAATTTTTAAAATTAAAAATTTAATATAAAAGTTTCTGAAGAGTAAAACACTACAATCACCCACTTCCTATAGGTTAAAGTGCAAAACAATCAAGTCAATTAAACCAATCAAAAATCAATCAAATTCATTATCAATCAGCTTGGCATCAACAACAACAATAACAACAATTTCTATAGTTAGAGTTATACATATTTTTTATTGTTATTATCAATATTTATTTATTTATTTATACTATTAATTAAAATATATATCAAAGCTATTTGTTTTTAAAATAAAAAGATCAAACTGGAAAACAAATAACATTTGAAAACAAAATAATAAAAAAAAAAACAAAAACCTCACTCCATATATATATACCATATAAAATAATAATCATAATAGTAGAGAAAGCTGGGAAATGAAATCAGTAGCCAATAGAGCATTGGAGCAATCGTTGAGTAAAGATGGAAAAACAGTGAGAATAGAGAATACTAAAATCAAACAAGTCAATGGACCAGCTTTTATACGTGCAATACAACAGACGGGCAGTGTCAATACCGTTTTTATCAAAAACTGTCGACTCAAGGTGTTACCCACTGACATCTCAGAGTTGGTCACTCTCAAAAAGCTGGTCGTCGAAGAGAACAAGTTGGCAGAGATTCCAAGTCTCGAGAAACTAGAGTTGCTCGAAGAGATGAGTTTAGGTGGCAATGAAATCACTAGATTCCAAGTGTCAATCACCAAATTGCCACTATTGAAATATTTGGATCTCTCATGCAATCTTCTCGGAACGATTCCGGTGCGTCTCTTTGGAATGAGTGCGCTGCGCACTTTGATTTTAGATTCCAATAGTTTCTCCACTTTTCCCACACATCTATGCGAGCTCGATTCTCTGACATCCCTGAGTTTTGCCGACAATCAAATGCGATCGATTCCCGAAGCCATTGGAAATATGCGATCGCTCACAACACTGGTGCTTGCCGGCAACTGTTTAGAGTCGTTACCGGCGGAACTTTCGATTCTACGCCACCTGAAACACCTTGACATCTCGAGCAACTCACTGAAAATACTGCCAGACGGCATAGGAAAGCTCTCGCAACTACAACACCTGTTGGCGCAGCACAACAAGCTGCGAACCCTGCCCGACATCATTGGCGAATGCCAACTCCTCACTATTATCCGTGTAAATAACAATCAACTCACACACATTCCATCGACTATTGGAAAGCTATCGCGACTCTCTGAGCTTCACACACAGGAAAACAGACTGATGACTCTCCCCACTGAGATCGAGGGTTGTCGATCGCTGAGAAAGCTGTATCTCGAGTACAACAAGATATCGATGTTACCACGACAAATCAACCTCCTCACCAACCTCAACCTGTTGACACTCCACGACAATTGCCTGGTGGAGTTACCACTATTTTTAAATGTAGATTTCCTTCAACACATTGTACGTCTCACCCTTCACAACAACACATTCTTTGACCAGATTCAGCTGGAACCAACCAGTCAAAATTCATCGACCACCGATGCCGTTCAGATTCTCCTCAATCATTTCAACCAATCTTCACACGCACACTCCAATCTCACACTCCACAACAGCAGCAGCAGCAGCGGTGGCCTTAACAGCAACAACAACAACAACAGTTCAATCATGATTTTCGATTCAATTAAAGAAGAGGATTGCTCTTCCATCAGTAGTTCCGTTCCACAGAGTGGATTTTCTCCGCACAGCTCACCGGTATCACGCTCACCGGCATTCACCAATGGATTCATGTATAATAGTAACAGTAGCAACAGTTTGTCCAGTCTCAACGGAACTGGCACCACCAAGAAGAAACTAGAGACACCAGCACCAAAAACACCGGTTCACAAGAATCTCTTGAATTTCTCAAAGGAATTCTCGTCGGAAGATGAAGACAGCGATTCCGACACCGCATCAACAACCTCGAGTTCACTCTATTCCAACTCGATTCCGAAGCGTCTTTCGATATCACCACGTTCCAGTCTGAGTTTGAGTGGATCGATTGAGTTGTCTGCTTCGACCATGGCAATGAATCAGTCATCATCGCTCGCCTCTTTGGCAGCTGCCAATTCTCGAGAGCAACTCATGATGCGACCACGTCGTGGAAGCACACAGGAATCACCATTGTCCATCTCGGTGGTATCGAATCAATCGGCACCAGCCGGACCACAATCACCATCCTCAGTCACACCCACACTAAATCTCTCCCGATCGTCCTCGTCATTCCTCAACATGTTGAATCGTCGCAAGTCCGTATCGACCACACCCTCAACGACACCGCCACCCTCACCACACTATCGTTATTTCCAGAACCTCTTTGAATCGCTAGTCGAGGATCTCGATTACTCAAAAACAAGAAAAGAAGAACTACTCAACCAAACAACAGAGGATAAATGGCAATTCCTTCAAAGACTTAAACCAGATTGTACAACAACTTTAATAAGTGTAAATATTATAAAAGATTATTAATTTATTTCGACAGAACAAAAAATTAACATTCTTATATTTTTATTACAATTATAGAATGGTATTTTCAATAATAATAATCAATTAAGTAGTTCATCATCGGATTTGAAATCAATATTATCATCACCACCAAAGTTGAATGGATCAACCAATTCAATGTCATCACCTAAAGCACCACCTTCAGCCAACATTGGTAAATCATTCCCAAGAAGTCCAAGATCAATTACACCACTTGGACCAAGTAACAATGCTAGAGTAACGTCACATTCACTTTTCACAATTGAGGATATCAGTAAACTAAGATTGGCACTCACAGAGAAGCCTGTCAATTGGGTTATCAACTTTGCAGAGAGTTCAGGTATCAATGCAATTTTAAATATGATTTCGATATTCTCAAAGAAAGAAAGGTATATATATAGTAATTCAATTGGATTCATAATCTATCAAACTTTTAACTAACCAAAAATCATTTAATAGTAAAATTGAAGATGATCATTTAGTTATCAATGAATGTTTATCATGTATAAAATTATTATCTGAAGTATATGTCATAAAGAAGAAGATCAAGAAGAAAATATAAATATTCTAATACTAATTAATTTATTATTAAAATAGTTGGAATTACATTCTATTTTATTGACAGATACAACAGATACGATTGTTCCTTTGATGGTAACACCTAGTCTTTCAGTAAAGAGAGCGACATTTGAAGTTTTAGATAGTCTGTGCAAGGTATTTCCAGTGGGTAGCTCCGTTGTAATGGAATCACTGCGAACATTCGCAAGAAACACAGAGGTTACATTGCAACAAACTTTTAAATATATAATAGCACCGTTGGCAGGTGAATTTGCTGCTGATCTCAAAGTAAATTGCATGTCGTTAATAAACCATTTGATTCGTGGTTGTAAGGATGTTGCACTGCGTGAAGACGTTCGTACGAAATTCTTGGACTGCGAGATACTCAAGATCATAAAATCACTGAGAATCGATGGTGAGGGTATTGAAACGTCGTCTTGGAAAAGGCTGGAAGTTGAAATGTCGACTTTTGAAACCCTGATTATCGAGGACGAGATTCAACTGTCTCCACGTTGCATAGAGTACGATTCCGGTGGTGAAGAGACAGGTTCCGTTGTTGGTAGCGATCCCAAACTCCCGGTTTTAATTTCTTGTTCACCCGAGGAGGGAAGCAGCACTCTCAGAGAAGTATTGGTTCCAATTACCAAGAAATCACAGGCTGCCGACGTCATTCGTACGATTACCAGTTCGAACTCCAATCTTAAGGAGCTTGGCGAGTGGGGATTGTACGTGCGCGAAACCGACAAACCATCGGAATCCGGAAGATTCTTGCGCGACGAGGAGTATCTAACCGACCAGCAATACGACGGTGCCAGTGACAAGTTCCGTGAGTACTCACTCAAGATGGTGCCGTGGAAGGTTCGCGTCAACTTGGAGCGAATCAAAGAGATGGGTGTATCTGCGAAATGTCCAGCAAATTTCATCGTTGAAGAACCGATGGATCCAACACTCACTTGCGCCAGACTGGTCGACCACCTTGTCACTTCTTACCTTCCTCAAATCGGTCAATACGCTCTGGAGTCCGATGATTTCGGATTGTATTTAGATTCGTTTGGATTTGGAACTGGAACAACTGGTTATTGGTTGGAGCCACTCGAAAAGTTGCATGTGAACAGCGAGATTTTCAAAGATCCAAAGTGCACTGTCGCTCTGCGTCTTCGTTTGAAGTTGGTCAAGTTGAAGTTTGCAGATGACAGTTTCGAGCAGTTGAGACTGGATTTGATGTTGCAAACCGAGAAGATCTTCAAGGAGATTTCAGAGAAGGTTGTCGATCCTGAGAACAGTGTCAATGTCGACCACTACAGCATTTTTGTCGATCGTCAAGACCAGAGTAGTGGCGCACCCACCGACAAGAAGAATATCGAGTGGATCGAACCTGGACGTCCACTTTACCACTATCGTATTAGCAACCGTGTGTGTCTGAGATTTGCAGTTCGTCCGTCACCCATCACCCTGATGATCGATGCATCACTCTTCAACAGTCCGGAGACGGCGGACGGTGAATCAACATCGTCGAACAATCCCGATGAGAACGAGTTGGAATCAAAGGCTGCCACTGTTGGCGATGTTGCAAGCTTGATGATGTCAGTGCCACAACCTATCAAGACAAAGACTATACAAGTTCAAATCCCATTGCATCTGCCTCTACAAGAGTCACTCGATACCGAGCTCAATTGGCTGGAATGCAAGATCGATCAAGCAAAGTGTCGATTCCATATCGATTCATTCGATGGACCGATTATCAATCAACATCAACCGCTGCTCACTCAATACTTTACTAAATCCAACAAGCTATTTGTCGAGCTTGCCGACGAAGCTGACTTGGTAGTACCTCAGTACGTCAAACACAATGCAACCAACATCTGGGAGGAAGTAAACGATAGAACTACTATATTCTTTGACGTCGATCCAGTCACTTTCAAGTTGTCCAACGTCATTCGTGGTGCAACTCTAAACAAACTTGTCGAGGTGTCAACCAACAACATAGATGTCGATCGTGTCACAATGAACATTCTCCTGATGACCTACACTTCTTTCACCACCTCTGATACTCTACTCGACAAATTGATAGAGAGATACAACGTGCCAGAGAGACTGGCCGATACCAAAAACGTAGTGCAATTGCATGTGATAGTATTCATCAAGAATTGGTTAGAACAACAGTCACCACAAGCTGCATCCGGTGGTGGACTGGAAGAGCGTTTCCTCGAGAGAATCAACCAGTTTATTGAACGAATGAAAGAAGATGGTTACTCAAATATGGTGCCGCAACTCAAACGTCTCATTGACATGGCAATCAAAGAGAAGCGTGCCTACGCCATGCCAGAAGTGCCACGTCTCACAACAGTGATTCGCGCGCCTTCCATCTCTACTGCGTTCTTGGAAGACGAGTTGTTTGTCGCGCAGCAACTTACACTCCGTGAATTTGAAACATTTAGACGTATTCAACCGGTGGAGTTTCTCAATCAGGCATGGAACAAACCGAAGCTACAGTACAAGGCATGCAATCTCCTAAAGATGATCGATCGATTCAATCGTGTATCACTTGCAATCTCCACCAGTATCCTAGCACAAATCAAGTTAAAGTCACGTGTTAAACTGATTTGTCGTTACATCAAGATAGCATTGCATCTCAGAGAGCTCAACAATTTCCATCTACTCACCGCTTTCCTTGCGGGTATTCGCAACTCCTCCGTTCTCAGATTGCGTGTTTCCTGGAGTAAAGTACCAAAGAAGTATAAACAATCTCTGGAGGACTTGGAGAAACTCATGTCCATGGAAGGATCATTCAAAACCTTTAGAAGTTTAATTAAAGATCTTGTACCACCATGTATACCTTATTTGTAAGTATTGCGAAATATAGTAGTAATAATAATAATAATAACAATAATTGATCTTTATCAAAATCTAACCGATTATCTTTAATTTTTATTTTTAAAAAACACAACAGAGGTGTATATTTAAAGGATTTAACATTTATTGAAGATGGTAATAATGATAGTATGGATGGATTGATCAATTGGGGAAAGAAGAAATTGGTTTACAACATCATTTCGATCATTCAGAGTTGTCAGTATATTCCATACGATTTCGGACCACCCTCATCAAAAGCGGAACAAGTACTAGCATCATTCGATTCATTACCTGTCGCCAACGATGAAGTACTCTATCAAATGTCTCAACAACTTGAACCGAAAATTTAAAAATTATTCTCATTTGGTTGAAAAACATAAAAAAAACAATCACATAACAAAATAAAATAAAAAAAAACACTCAACATATATTTTTGTAGACATATAAATAACTAATGATGTATTGTTAATTCAATTCTTTAAAAAAAAAAAAGAATATACATATATTCGTTCATATTAATATGAATGTATGTATGTATTTATTAACAGTTAGTTAAATTCAAGTTATATTCTCACTTTATAAAATTAACCCAATATATCAATAAAGTTTGAGAGTGTGAGATGTTAAGAGAGTTTGCATTATGAATACTTTTAAAATATGATAAAAGAGTGTGAAATTTATTTAACTTCCTAATTAATTAATCGAGAAGAGTGGTAATTTATTGCAATAATTGTCATTTTACTAGCTCATTCATGATTTTTAATTGATCATGGTAACAATGCAATATGTTCAATTAAAAATTTTAAATAATACAGATTAAGATTTACTTGGCAATCAATTACCATAAACAATAAGCTTCATTTATAACAACAATTGCTTTATTGAACAAACAGAGCGGTGGTGTTTCTGATGCTGTTCTGATGCTGTTCTGATACTAATGAATGATTAAAATTTTGTGTTTATTGGGTTATGTGTGATTTATGATTTATGATTATTTTTTGATTTGTTAAGTTTGGTAAACAAAACAAGTTGGTCATTATATTATGATATACACTTGATTTTATTGGTTAACCAATAAAATATTTATTGATGTTGTAATTCATGATTTTAAAAAATCTAAACACTAAAAAAGAAGATTTATCTTTTCGATCAAAAATAAGAACTGATAAGTGTGGTTGTGAATAACAAAAGTGTGAGGTTAAATTTTAAAAAATTCTAAATCAGGTGAGTGTTAAAAAGATAGATTATATCACTTAGTCATTAGTTCAATCATTATATCAATCAGTCAGTGTCACTCTCTTTCAATTTTATTTTAATTTGTTTTTGTTTTTGGTTTTTGGTTTTGTTTTGTTTTGTTTTGTTTTGCTGATTGTTAGGTGTAGGGGTAGTTGTAGAATATAGTATTAAGTATTGTTAGTTTGGTTTAGCTTGTGGTGTGATCTATTGTACACTTCCAAGTTGTGATATCATTTTTTGGAGTATCAGTAACATCATTCTTTTCATTATTTCTTGTTTTAAAAAGAGATGATAGAATTATAGAATTATTAATTTTGATTTGAACAACAATACCAATCAATCAACCAATCTAAAGGGAGAAGCAACTTGTGTAGTTTTATCGATCTATTTGCTGGTTCTCTTCACTTACATGATACTCTTTAGAATATGAGGAGTTTAATTAATTAAATTCATTTAGTTCATCAACTACTCACATGTTTAAATAAATTTAAATCGTATCACATCATCATTTAATTTCTTTATTTATATAATTACTACTATTAAAGATTCTAATATTAAATATATTAGAGATAGATATCAAATTAATTAACAATATTTCTTGAGTATCTGGCCTGTTCTGACTACCTATCCTCTCTCTATCTTCCTTTTCCCACTCATTCTTTTCAACCAACTCTTTTCTTTTTCTTTTCCTCTCCCATCATTTATTAATACCTTTCTACAAATAACGTTGACGTCAACATGATACCCATCAACAGCAATAGTCATAATGTATCGGATAACGATGTCGCTATCATTGGTATTGGACTCCGACTGCCAGGCAACAGTTCAACTCCCGAGAATTTCTGGAACAACTTGGTCAGTTCGTTTGATGGTATTGTTAAAGTTCCAACTGAACGATGGTCGGAATCATTCAGTCAACACAATTTGATTACCAATGTAAATGCCGGACTCTTGGAGTTAGATGAATGGAAGAAGTTCGATCCACTCTTCTTTGGAATGGCTCCAAAGGATGCCGCTGCCATCGACCCTCAGGAGAGAATGATGCTCACCCTGACCTACGAGGCACTAGAAGATGCCCAGATTCCATCGCAATCGCTGCGTGGTTCCAACACAGGTGTGTTTGTCGGTGTTTCCAACATCGGTTACACTCATTTCCAGACACCAAGTTCACCACTTGATCCGGCTCCCTACGTGCTCACCGACTATTTTACACATTCTATAATTGCCAATCGTGTTTCCTATTGTTTTGATTTCCGAGGACCATCGATGTGTATCGATACCGCTTGTTCGTCATCGCTGTTCTCCACTGATCTCGCTATCCAACATATTCAAAATGGCCAATGTGACATTGCACTTGGCTGCGGAGTCAATGCGCTTTTTGACGCAGAGTCATCCATGGGTTACAGCAGACTCGGTGTGTTGACTGATCATTGTCGTTCTTTTGATGCTGACGGCAAGGGTTTTGTTCGTTCCGAAGGTTGTGGTGTAGTTGTTATGAAACGTTTGTCGCTGGCGGAAAGAGATGGAAATCGTATCTATGCAATCGTCAAAGGAAGAAACACAAATGGCGATGGTCGTTGCAATAAAGATACCATGTCATCGCCATCGAGTGAGACACAATCGGTAAACATCAAACAGGCACTGCAACGCTCGAATATCAAACCATCGGATATCTACTATGTGGAGGCACACGCCACTGGAACCATCGTTGGTGATCCCATTGAGGTAAAGGCACTGGCCGATGTCTTCACTGACAACCATACACCTGAGAATCCACTCAAGATTGGATCGATCAAATCAAATATTGGACATCTTGAGAGTGCAGCTGGAATTGCATCTTTCATCAAAGTTTCACTGATGTTAAAGAATAGAAAGTTAGTTCCAAACATCAAATTAACAAAACTAAATCCAAAAATTCCATTCAAGGAATCGAATATCCAAGTTGTTACAGAGGTTGAAGATCTTCCAAATGACAGACTTGTATTGATGAGTGTAAATTCATTTGGAATAGGAGGAACCAATTGTCATATCATCCTCCAAGAATATAGAAATAATAGTTTTGATAATCAATTGTATGTTATAAACATATATTTCTATTTTAATAGTTAAACTTTTGAATATTAATTTTTTTTCAAAATAATTTATTATTAGACAAAGAAAAATTGAAAATGTAACTAAACCATTTTTGATACCAATCAGTGGTAATTGTACTACTTCAAATAATAAATATGTTGAGGCAATCAAAGAAAGTCAGAATAGAGTCTCACTGAGAGAGTTTGCACTCTATCAATCTTTGACAAAATCACATCATTCAGTTAGAAAGGTAATCGTTGCCAAAGATTGGGAAGAGTTTGATTCACAGGCACTTGCATTCAATGGAGTGTTACCAAATAAAGATTCGGTTGGAAAGAAGTTGATTTATGTATTCTGTGGTCAAGGTCCACAATGGAATCAAATGGGAATGCAACTCTACGAATCTGAACCAGTGTATCGCTCGACTGTCGACAAGTTAGATTCTCTGCTCAGTGAGTACACTGGATACAGTATCATTGCCAAACTTAATGACCTCGCAAGTGAGTCGAATGATATCCATAGACCAATCATCGCACAACCATCTTTATTCTTGTTCCAAGTCGGTTTAGTTGAATTGTATAGATCTTGGGGTATGCAACCATCGATTGTTTTAGGACATAGGTATGTAATAACTATTATAGTTTGCTTTTTTAAATAATTTATTAATAAAGCATGTACAATAAATTTAGTTTTGGAGATATTACATCTGCTTATATTTCAGGAAATATCTCATTATCAGAAGCAATAAAGATTGTTCACTTTAGAGCATTATACCAAAATGAAACTATTGGATCTGGAAAGATGTTGGTAGTAGGATTGAGCTCAACAATCTATCAAGCTAAATATCAAGAGAAATACCCAACCCTTGAAATTGCTTGTTATAATGCAGCAGAATCCATTGTAATCACTGGTAGTGAATTAGATTTAACCGCTTTGTCAAAAGAATTGAAATCCTCTGACATATTCAATACATTCCTTAGAACACCTTGTTCTTTCCATTCATCTCATCAAAAAACAATTAAAAAGAAGATATTTTCATCACTTTCCAATATGAAATCTCAGAAATCAACCATTCCTTGGTATTCAACTGTTACTGGTGAATTGAAATCGGATGAAATGGATGCCAACTATCTATATCAAAATCTTAGACAACCAGTCTATTTTAAGAAGACAATCGATACATTGTTTACTGAACTTAATACCAAACTAGAAGAATATGTATTCCTGGAAATAGCTCCACACCCAACTTTATCAGGTTTAATCCTACAAACCATTCCACATGCCAAGGTTCTATCTCCACTACAGAGAAACAAAGATGAATTGCTATTATTCAGATCTTCGATTGCCTCTCTTCATTGTCTTGGTGTCAACATTGAATTCTCAACACAATTCACCTATCATGATATTATGGATCAACAATGGAGAGATAACACCTCCATACTTCCAAGATACCAGTGGGATTCAGAATTGTATTGGCGTGAATCACCCTATTCCAAATACAAGAGAACCAATGGTCCTTCAACTTCACTCCTAGGACACCAATCTTTGTTCAATGGACAACTGGTTTACCACGCTGACATTGATATAAAGAGAAAACCTTACCAATATCTCAAAGATCATCGTGTTAAAGACAAACCATTGTTCCCTGGTGCTGGATATATCGATGCAATTATAGATGCTTTCAAATCGCATGAGAAAGACATTATTATCAATCATTTGGAATTCCTTAATCCTTTCTTTTTGAACGAGTCAGAATTCTCTCAAAAACTGCAAACAAACATCGATAAACTCTCCAACAATGATTATAAGCTTCAATTCTACAATAAGAATAAAGAATGTGAGAATACTGATGACGATTGGTTCAAGACAGCTCAATCGAGAGTATCACTAGCCTCTTCGGTCGAGCCTGTTGTTGTAGATATTGAATCATTTAAAAATCTATGTGATTTGACAACCTACACGCAAGAGGAATTCTACAAGAAAACATTGAGAGTAGGATTAAAATATGGTCCAGCATTCCAACATGTCAAATCGATTGCCATCGGTGAACGAACTACTTTTGCCACACTTTCAACTCTCTCGTCGAGTAATGCTCCATCCCACATTCTAAATGCTACTCTACTTGATAATTGTGCACACGGACTCTTTGGTATTCTCGAGGATCGACGTCAATTCATTTTCAAATCGATCGAAGATCTCAGAGTGAATTTTAACGTATTAAAAGAGTTAGAGTCAAATCCACCAGAACAATTATTCCTTCTTTCCAAAGTGTTAAATTTCAATAATTATGATTGTGTTGGAAATTGTCAATTGGTTCTTCCAAATGGTCAAGTGATCTTGGAAATGGGAAAATTCACTGCTGGTACCAACGAGAGAATGAAAATGAAAAAGATTAAATTCCCAGTGAATGAGCTCTATGAGCTTAGATACCAATCAAAGGACTCAGTACTCCCACAGCCCAATGAGATTGTTACTGCATCGCTTATTCCAGAATCGATGGAGTGTCAGAAGATTCTAGGATACGCCTGTGACTCTGTAAAGTTTTTATGTTACCAATTTGTCAATGATGTTCCGGGATTCGATATCAAAGAGATATTGGAGCAACCAATTGAAGATTCGTTTGTAAAGTTAAATTTGGCAATGAGCGATTCCAACTTTAAACTGTTCACAAGAGTAGTCGAGATATTCAGAGAGTACAGAGAATTCTTGGAGCAAAACGAGTTGAATGATCAGTCGGAATATCGAAAATATGATACCAATATCAAATCGAATATGGAGGCATGTATCAAGTTTGTAACTGAAACATTAATTGGAAATGTGGCATATGGTGAGCAATTGTTTAGAGATGGTGTTGTTCATGGTATCTATAACTCTGCATTTATGATGTATTATTTCAAACAGACATCACATATTGCATCCTCAGCAATTTCATCTTTGGTTGAAGCCAATAAACAATCAAAGAAACCAGAGAAAAGAGTTATCAAAATCCTGGAAATTGGTGGTGGAACTGGTACACTTACAAACATTTTAATTCCACAGTTGGACGCTATTCTTGAGGGTCAAGAAGAAATCGAAGTAGTCTACACATTCACCGATGTTTCACCATACTTTATTGCACCAATGAAGGAGAAGCTCACTAATGGTATCAAATTGAAATCTAATCTAAAGATTAAGTTTAAGATTTTGGATTTGGAAAAGGATTTCATTGAACAAGGTCTATTGGAGGGATCATACGATATGGTGTTGATGTCTCTGGTAATTCACGTTGCGGCAGAGATTGTACCAACCGTTCATAATATCCATAAAATCATTTCACCCAATGGATGGTTGCTATTCATTGAACCAAATCACAAGAATCCATTTGTCGATATCACATTTGGTGGTTTCTCTCAAATTTGGAATTACAAAGATGATATTCGTGATCACTATTCACTGAAACCACAGGAGTGGGTTGATTTACTCTCAGAGAACATTGGTTTCTATAATACCAAATCGTATGGACCAAACGATGAGCTTGGAAATCAATTGTCTCCAGACCTTGGACATCTTTACATTATCCTCTCACAGAGAACACCAATTGAAAAGCACGAAGTTGGGGAAATCGAGAGAATGACTCTGATTGTCAATGAAAATCAATCAATTCCAATTGAAATTTTTGAAAAATACAGTGGCAATCCTATTTCTATTGTCAATACCAATGAGATTGAATCCTCATCTGAAATACTAAGAGAGTCTGATCAAATTCTATTCCTTACCACTGTTGAACAACAAACTGTTGAAAACTATCAACAAACTACCTTCCAATTGACACAGTTACTACAGTTGTTTACCTATCAGGATGAACAACCTATTGTAGCTGCTGTCACAAGAGGCTGTGAAACTTCCAACTATCTCTCGAATTCAATAGCTGGTGTTCTAAGAACTGCATTTATCGATCACAAGGAGTTGAAAGTGGTACATATTGATATCGACACTCCACTCGACGACAACAATATCAAAACCATTCTTCAGATCTCAAGAAATGAATCATCTCTTGGTGATTACTATTACCAAATTGTAGAGAATGTACCAAGAGTGTCGAGAGCAACCAATATTAAAAAGGAATTACTAAGCACCTCAGTTGTCTATGAAAATCAGTATGAAAACACACAATGTAGCTTAAACTTGAAGCTTGAATACAAACTTGCCAACAAGGTTGTATTGTTACCCAATCAGATTGAAGTACAAGTTAAGGCAGTCGGATTGAACTTTAAGGACTATTTATTCCACCTCCAGATGCTACCACAGGCTCTAATGTCTTCTGGTGATATTTACCATCCACCATTCGGTCTAGAATGCTCAGGTATAATAACCAGAATTGGAAGTGGTGTTACCAAATTCAAAGTTGGTGATGAAGTGGTGGCTGGTGGTTGTGCTCGTGCAATTGGTTCGCATACAACCTTCAAGGAGATTGAAGCAGTTTTGAAACCAGAGAATATTAGTTTCAACGATGCCGCTTCACTCTCTGTTGTCTATGGAACTGTTTATTATTGCTTCTTCAACGTCTGTCATTTCGATCCAGAGAATGAAACTGTTTTGATTCATAGCGCAACTGGTGGAGTTGGTATCGCCGCTCTCAATATTCTCAGATGGTTGAAATGTAAGAAGGTATACGCAACAGCAGGATCAAAAGATAAGATTGAATATCTAAAGTCGAAATACTCTGATATTCTAATTGATGTGTTTGATTCGCATACCACTGACTTTGCCAAGCTCATCAAGGAGCAGTGTGATGGTGTCGATGTACTTATCAATACGTTATCAGTTGACTTTATGCCAGCCAACTTTAAAGTAATGGCTCCATGGGGAAGAATAGCCGATCTATCTTTAACACACGTTTATAACAACGACCCATTGGATTTCGGTAATTTCAAGAATGATATTACCTACACTCCAGTTGATTATCAATATTTGACAACTCATCGTCCAACAGTAGTCAATCGTATCACCACAAAGATAGTTAAGGAAGTTTCAGAAGGAAATCTAGAACTACCACCAACCAGAGTGTATGAAGTCAAAGAAACCAAAGAAGCTATTAAATCAATGAGAGACAGAACACACATTGGAAAGATCATTGTTGATTGTTCAACCATCGATGAGGAAATTGTCAAGCCACTTGTGGAATCAAAACAAAGATCACAACTTCCAAAGTCTGACTATAAATTGGATATAAACAACACTGTTTTGGTAACTGGTCAAAATGGTATTGCTCTTGAGATGGTTCCATGGTTGGCCAAGCATACCAACGCCACCGATATAATTGTAGTCTCGAAATCAACTCTAAACAACAGACTCCAAAAGATAATCAAGTCAACTGGACCAACTAAAATTCATTTCTATCAAGCGGATGTTTCCAACAAAGAACAACTTCAAACCCAAATTGCATCGTTCAAAGACAAATATCCACCAATTGAATCTATTTTCCATCTGGCCGTGATACTTGAAGCGCTATCAATCAACGAGCTAACTTTGGAAAACATAAAGAAAGTACACGATCCAAAAGTAATCGGTGCTTTCAATCTCCATGAGATATCGTTGGCTTTGGAGCTACCAATTCGGCAATTCGTTGTTTTCTCCTCACTCTCTGGTATGAGTGGAGCTGCTTCACAGCCAGCTTACAACTCTGCCAACTTGGTACTCGACGGGCTCTGTCAGTATAGAACCAACGAACTTGGTTTGCTTTCGAAATCCATCAGATGGGGACCACTCTTGGGAGAGGGACAAGTTGCCGATGCCGTCGGTATCAAAGAGTATTTCCTCCATAGAGGTGTCGAATCACTGCCACTCTCCAAGTTCTTTGGTGGACTGGAAGCTATTCTCTCGCAATCGATTCATTGCAACCCGATCGTATCGAATATCACTACTCCGGCGATCTACGACTTCCACCCGCACATTCGTCATTGTATCGATCACTTGGTGGTCGGTGAGACCGGTAAGAAGAAATCGTTGGAATCAACCGAAGATGTCTACGAGATGATCACCAACAGTTTCTCAACACTCCTATCGATTCCAAAAGCCAAGCTAAATGGAGATACCAAACTAAAAGATTTTGGAGTAGATTCACTCATGACAGTTCAAGTCAAACTATTTTTGGATAACAACTTTGAAAAAGATCTATTTAGAATAACTGAAATCCCATCACTTACAATCAACACTGTCATTTCTAAAATCAAAAATCAGAAAACTACTGTAAATACCTCTAAATCAAGTTAAAGTAATAAAAATAAATAATTTTGTTGAAAGGCGCCTTTTTTTTCAAAAATTAATTTTTTTTAAAATCTTGATAGTCATTATATATATATATTTTTTTTGTGGAATTCAAATATTTTTTTGGATCGATCACTTATTTAAATTATAATATGGTTGTATCTAAAAGAAATAATAATAATAATAAGATCAAAAAGCAAGAGAAGGAAGATGAAAATGTTGAGTTTGAAGATGTAGACAATGATGACTCAGATTACTCTGACGACTCTGAAGTTTTTGAAGATGATGATTTTGATTCGGAAGAAGAAAGGAAACTGAAAAAATCAAAATCCATTAACAAGAAAATAGCAACCAATAATAATAAGAGCAAAAAGAAAAATACAACTTCTAAAATTAAAATAGAGGCTGGTGGTAGTAATGAAAGTATATATAGATCAGTTAATCATTCAATTGATTTACATTATTTTAAGGATGAAGAAATAGAATCAATTAGAGAATCAATGTTAAAGTGGTATTCAGGATGTAAACGTGATTTACCTTGGCGTCAGAGAGATGGATTCGATAGACAAACCATTGCATATAGAGTGTGGGTGAGTGAGATCATGCTGCAACAGACTCGTGTCAGTGTGGTGATCGACTATTTCAATCGTTGGATAGACAATTGGCCAACCATCGAGAAACTGGCAGGTGCTTCACTCGACCAAGTCAATCAGGTATGGGCAGGTCTCGGATACTATCGTCGCGCCAAGAATCTTCACTTGGCTGCAACACGGCTTGTCAAAGAGAACAACTCACTGATTCCAGACAAGTTACAACAATTGAAAGATGTTGAAGGTGTTGGTCCCGTACGTATATATTTCTTATAAACAAAACAATTATTTTATTATCTAATTAATTATTTGTTAATTACAATATTTATATTATTGTTGTATTGTTTTAAATATCTAGTATACTGCAGGTGCTATTTTATCTATTGCATTTGAAAAGCAGGAACCACTTGTAGATGGAAATGTTATACGTGTACTTAGTAGGTTGCGAATGATTGGTGCGAATCCAAAGAAAGCGGCAACTATTAAGCTACACTGGAAATTGGCGGGTGAATTAGTGGATGCTGAACAGCCCGGTGATTTTAATCAGGCTTTGATGGAGTTGGGCGCAACAACATGTCTGGTAACATCGCCACTTTGCAACAAGTGTCCAGTTAGCTCTCAATGCTTAGCTTATCAACAAGCAGAGATTAATAAGAATAAGAATAATAATATCAAGAAGAAACCAACCGCAAATTCAATAACCAATTACTTTACATCGACAACAACATCAAAAACAACAACTACAACAACAACAAAAACTAAAGAAGAAAAAGTAGAAGTTAAACGAGAAGATGATAAACCAAAGATTATAGATATAGAAGATCTTTGTGGTGTTTGTGAGCGTTGGTCGGATAGCGATGAACCCGTCGAGAGTGTGACAAAGTTCCCGAGGAAAGTAGTCAAGGCAAAAGCAAGAGAAGAGACAGTCGATGTCTTTATAGTCATTAATAAACAAACACAAGAGACACTGTTAGTGCAACGACCAGAAACAGGATTATTAGCATCACTATGGGAGTCACCATCGATAGTAAGAGAACAAGTTAAAGATGATGACGAAGAAGATGATGAAGATGAAGATGAAGATAAAGATAATAAAAAGAGAAAAAGAAGTAAATCAAAAACAACAACGACCACCACCACCACAACCACAACATCTAAAATCAAAAGAAACAAAAGAAGAACAATTCACATCATATATTTCCAGTATTCAAAGAGAGTTTAACGATCTCTTTAAGATTGAAAGTATTAAATCGATTGGAACAACCGTTCATATATTCTCGCATATAAGACAAACACTGGTAGTCAACAAAGTAAGTGTTGAATCGACAACAACAACTCGTTCTGCAACCAAAACCACTAAATCGAGCAAAGAATCAAAGAAAGCAACACAGTGGATTGACATTGATAAACTAAAAGATGCAGCGATATCCAATCAAATGAAAAAGTGTTATCAACTCGCAAAGATGATAAATAAATAAAAATTGTGTGTGATTTTCTTTGTTGTTCACCCTAAATTAAAATTCGGAGTTAAAATATTTTTACTTGGATTTTTTTTCTTCTAATTTTTTCACCCCCTTTCCCACCATCGTAACACCATTTTATTAATGACCAATAAAAAAGGTAGCAATAAGAATACCTAATATCTCATTCCTTTTCTTAAAATTAAGTTGTATAACTTTGTTTTTTTTTTTTAATTTATTTTTCAAAAAATATATATTTAATTAGTTGTATATTTATATATACAATGTTACCAAAAGTAAGATATTTACATTTGGATGTGTTTTCTAATGGACTACAGGGTGGTAATCATTTGGGTGTGGTAACAGATGCAACTGCCTGGACAGATGATCAGATGATTAGATTTGCGAAATGGACAAATTTGGTGGAAACTACCTTTCTGCTCAAACCAACACAGCCAAATGCCTCATATAAAGTTAGAATATTTACTCCCGAAGGCAAAGAAATACCTTTTGCCGGTCATCCAAGTATAGGTTCGGCGTTCACCGCTTTGTATATAGACGCTGTACAGGCAATCTCCTCGTCAGAGCAGCAACTCACAATCTACCAAGAGTGCGGTGCCGGTGTGCTTCCGATTCGTATCACCGGCGACATTCTAATGTTACAGTCACCAAAAGCAAGAGTTATAAAGACAGGTGTCGATGCGAATCCACTGTTGGCGCCAGCACTTCTCGGCATTGAAATGGGAAGATTGCCACCGGCTCTCATCGAGGGTGGCAGACATTGGTGGATAGCCGAGTGCAGCAGCGAAGAATCACTCAGACAGTGGAAACCAGACCACCACTCGATACTCAGTTTGGCAAAAGACTCCAACACTCTGGGAATATGTGTATTCGCGAGAAAATCGAAAGCATCCAACATAGACGACAAGTACGATATTGTAGTGCGTGCACTTCCCGCCGGTATTGGAATCGTCGAGGATCCCGCCTCTGGTGCTGCCAACGGTTTGATCGGTGCATACATCGCGTTTTCAGAGCCAAACGGCCCACTTGCCAAAGGTTACATTGTATCGCAGGGCAGAGAAATTGGTCACGATGCTAAACTACACATTGAAATTGAGACTGACAAGATTTGGGTTGGTGGACGAACCAATATTGTAGTTGACGGTCAACTTCAATGGAACTAAAAAGCAATCTTAACCAACAACACTTTGTTTACAGGCAGAACTAAAAAAAAAAAAGCGAACTTCAAACATGAAAAAAGATCAACTGTCCAAAACAAAAAAAAAAATAACTTTTTGAACAATCAATCTTTTTTTTAAAGTTTTATTATAAATTTAATATATTTAAAATATATATTAAGTAAGTGTAATCTTACAAACATCATCAACAACAACAACAATCATATCTTATTTTGTTTAATTTTATTTAATTTTATTTTATTTTATTTATTGGACATCTTCAAATCTTATATTATCAATCATTGTTTTTTGTATTTATAATCAGTCTTGTTTTATTCAATGTTTAGCACAGCACAAGAGAATGAAATTATGTAATTAATAATGACTGTCATTCATAATATTTAATATTCTGTCGATTTCAATATAACATCAATATTCACAAAACTATTTATATGATAATTTAACACACTTGCTATGTGTAGAATAAAAAATAGAGAGAGAGAGGAGAGATAGAAGTAGTGGTGGTGTGGGTGAATAGAATTTGTAGAATAGTAGTCTGCATTACAGAATAGATAAATATCAGTGATGATTTTTGATGATTGTACAATCAATGTCATACGAAAACGAGATAAAAATAAATAAAAAATAAATAAATTGAAATAAAGCATTATAGCAATAATATCAATACAATAATAAATTCAAACAACGACATAAATTTTTAATTTCAAACAACTACATAAATTTAAATTTTTATTGTTAATTTAATTTTTAGTTTTTTTTATTTTATTAAACAATCAATTTCTTATTATATTCATTCGAATTATATATTATCGTATATTTAAATATCAACATATTCATAGAGATAGATAAATTTGGATAACAATATAAAACTTTTAAAAGTAAATATTTTTAAAAAAAAATTCTTGGAATTTAATAATAATGAATCGTCTTATTAGTCATCTTCAAATCAATCATTTAATAACTTTTTGATGGAATGATCATATTGTAAAGAGTACATCATTTGAATTACAAAGAAATATTATTATTCTTTGTAAGATCTAAAGATAGATTCACAGGCGATCTTTAAATTTGTTTTGGTTTGATAATAATTTTGGCTCACTCTGAGTCGTTATTCATTGTCAAACAACTTTTTAATCTTTCAGGTCATCTCATTATCAAAAATATTTTCAAACAAAAACTGTTCTTTTTTTTTTCTTGCACCTTCACCGTGATTAGTGAGGAAAAAAACCAAAAAAAAAAAAACAAAAATAGTTGATCTTTTTTTTTTTTTTTTTTAATTAAATTTGAAATTTTAATTTCACGTTAGATTGAAACAAGAGAGTTTATTATTCTTATTATTTTATTATTTATTATTATTATTATTTATCGCAATTAATATATATACATATAAATATATATTAATTAAGTAATAATCAATAACATCTTTCATCCATTTTTGTATTATTTATCGTTTATCAACAAACATCAAAAAAAAAAAAAAATTGTACTATATAGCTATTTAATATTGTAATTATATAATACAATTTTTAAAAATAAATAGTATTTATTTATCTGTTTTTTTTCCACAAAAGTAACTTTGTTTTTTTTTTTTTTATTAAAAAAAAGTTGAAATTATACTAATTTTTGTTATTATTTTTTAATTAAAAAAAGATAAAGGTGTAAAAATAACAGTTAAAGATATTCATTTAAAGACGAATAAAATTACCGGTACTACTCGAAAGGAAGAGAAGGAACAGCAATATCATCAGCAGGAGCAGCAGCAGCAGGAAGAGCAGCAACAGCAGCAGGAAGAGGAAGTTCAACAGCAACAAGAGGAGCTTTCAGATCAAAAGAGTACAAGTACAAAGAGTAATAGTAAGAGAAGTAAGACTAGTATTAGTAGTAGACTGAAAAAGCGAAAGATAGAAGCGGAAGCAATGACAGAGAGTCCCGGTAACACCAACCAAGCTGTAGATTCACCACAGAGTGCATCTTCATTTGTCAACATACAATCGGATAGTTCGTTTGTCGAGATGAGCTCGAGCACATCACCACAACCCTCTCCGACATTCTCGTCCAACTCTTCCTACTCGATTCAGCATGGCGAGCAGGTAGAGGAGCAGAACAACATGGTCGTCGAGTCGAGTAGCTCCCAACAGCCAAACGGTGTCGATGTCCACGGTGACCAGCCGGCAGACGACGACGAGAACGCCGGCGTCGGTTCAGGCTCAAAGAAAACAACAGGTGGCACTAAAAACACTGAGGATGCATCGACCACAACAACCACTACAACATCGATGGCCGCCAATGGTGTTGTCATTGACAGCAACAATGAGTATGCATCACTCACCGAACAGGAGCGCAAAGAGAAGAACAACGCGATCAAACAAGTGATCAAGACCGCACCACTAAAGTTGGGTGAGAAGTGGTATCTCATTTGCAAACCATGGTTTGACAAGTGGGAGTCAAACATGTACTCACCGGAGCAGCTCGGTCCCATTATCAACGATACTTTGCTCATCACTGACACCACACATCTCAGATTGAACGCCACCGAAGATCAAGACTTTGTTGTTGTTCCAGAGTCAACATGGGACTACTTTTTAAAGTCATACGGCTGTCCAACCATTATAGTCAGAAAGGTTGTTAAAAGCCTTATTTCACTCCAGATCGACTACAAGTATCCACAGTGCTTGAAGTTTTTCAAATCTTCACAACCAACAAGAATTATTGAGCATTTTGTTTGTAAATCTGAAACTATTTCCTCTGTCAAAGATGTATGTATAGAAAAAAAAAAAAAAAAAAAAACAAATGAAACTAACAAGTTTGTTTTGTTTTTAAATTTAACAGAGAGTATGTAAACTATTTGATATTAATCCAGCAGATGTAAGAGTTTGGGATTACTATAACAACAACAAATATGCAGAGTTGAAGAACACTGAATACGTTTCAAACTCTAAATTGGTTGAAAACCAACTTGTAAGTTCAATTTAACAATGATATTATTAATATAGTTTATTTAAACTAACACTATTCACTAAATAGATCCTTTTGGATGAAAGACTGGAAGATGGTTCATGGCCACCAGAAAAAAATCATAATACCTATAGTTATTCATCAAGATACAATTCACGTTCAGGTGCACCTCGTCCAGGTGTCACTGGTTTAGACAATCTTGGTAATACTTGCTTTATGAATTCATCTTTACAAGTAAGTGAATTGTGAGATAGTACAACGTAATTATGATTGATTAAACTAATTTGTTATGATTATTTACTTTAGTGTTTGAGTAATACAGTACCATTGACAAGATATTTGTTGAATGATAAGCACAATCAAGATTTGAATAGAGATAATCCATTGGGTTGTCATGGTGATCTCGCTATTGAATACGCCAAGTTGATCAAACAACTCTGGCGTGGTGATATTACCTCGACCGGTCCAAGAGAATTGAAGTCTCAAATCGAAAGATTCGCTCCACAGTTCCAAGGATACCATCAACACGACTCCCAAGAGTTGTTGGCTTTCTTGTTGGATGGTTTGCACGAAGATCTCAACAAGGTAAAGAAGAAGCCATTCATCGAGGGTAAAGACTACGATAACCGTCCAGATGAAGTCATCGCCAAGGAACAATGGGATATGCACAAGGCACGTAACGATTCCGTCATTGTAGATTGGTTCCAATCTCAACTAAAGTCACGTCTTGTCTGTCCAGTCTGTGGTAAGATCAGTATCACATTCGATCCATTCATGTATTTGTCATTGCCACTTCCAGTCAATGTTCGTAAGCAATTTGATATTGTCTTTGTACCATATGACAGCAGTGTCGCACCATCACCCGTCAAGGTTGAGATGCCAAAGACCGGTGTATTTGAGGAGCTTCTCGATATTGTCTCAAAGCAAGTCAATGTCGAACCAGAGCGTCTCGTTGCAACCATGCAATCAATGTCTGTCATTCAAAAGGTTTACAAGCCAACTCAATGTGTTGATATCATTGGTAACAGAGATACAATTGTTGTGTAAGTTTATGAAAATTAGAAAGGTGTTGGAAAAAAAGATATTAATTTTATTCTCTTACTTTCTTTAGTTATGAAATCCAAGGAGGATTAAAGAACCCAGAGCAATTCGTAAACTTTAAGGTTACAATGAAGACATCATCCTACTCTAATCATTTCCCATTCATTCTCTCTGTACCAACCCAACAGTTGAACAACGTAGAGGAATTGTACTTCCATATTATTGACAGATTGAAACAGTATGTATAGCAATTCAATTTGCAATTCTATTGGGACAACCGAAAATTAATCTTTTTTTGTATTTTAGTTTAATTAAGGATTTAGATAAGGTTAGAGATGTATTCAGCAGCAATGAAAAGTTGGCACCTCAAAACGAAGAGGAACAACAAGGCGATGAGAATGATCCTTACAGAAGATATAGTCAAACCGACCACTACAGCAATTACCATCAAGTCATGAAGAAGAGACCTAAGGATCCAAGATTCATCTTCCAAATGGCACCAGACCACAAGTATGAAAGAAAGGAATTCGAATTTAATCCAGTCAATTTCGACTCGATTATACTCCAATGGGACGAAGAGAGTTTCGACTACTTCTTTGATTCAGAGAAACTTCAACACTCTGTTCCACCCTATGTTTTCCATCGTGATGTCTCTGCCGAGAAAGAGCTCACCCTTGAGCAATGTCTCGAGTTGTTCACCACTGTCGAGCAGCTCGGTCCAGATGACCCCTGGTATTGCAGCACCTGCAAAGAGCATCAACGTGCCACAAAGAAGTTTGACATCTGGTCTGCCCCACCAATTTTAGTCATTCACCTCAAGCGTTTCAGCTACAAGAAGCAATGGCGTGAGAAGTTGGACACCCTTGTCAACTTCCCATTGCAAGGATTGGATCTCTCCAGATTCGTACTGAAACCAGGATCAACACCACTCTACGATCTCTTTGCCGTGTCTAATCACTACGGTTCGTTGGGTGGTGGTCATTACACCGCCTATGGACTCAACGATCTTGAGAATCAATGGATCAAGTTTGACGACAGCTCCACACACAATGTCGATCCATCTCACATTGTCTCTGATGCCGCCTACGTTTTGTTCTATCGTCGTCGTGACACCAAAGACCCAGATTTCTATCTCAACAATGGTATCAAAGAATTCAAAGATTCCGTTGCAGATTTAGTTGCTACCAATCCACCACCACAAACCAATGGTAATAGCAATGGTTACGAATCGAGCAGTTGGTATAATGCTCGTTCCTCAGGTATGGTCGGTACTGGCACTCGTTTGGGTGTTGCCAGTAACAGAGAGAACAGTTACGTGGGATACACCTCAACTACATCCACCGGTGTGTCTGCTGCATCGTCCTCTTCATCAAATAGCATCGTTACACGTGCCGAAGCAGCTGCATCACCCAGCTCAAACCAAGAAATGGAAGAAATCAACACCAATCCCACAAACGGAAGCGATACTGCAGATGAACCACCAGCTCAAGAAACCACTGGTGATTCCTCATCTTCACTCATGGAAGTCGAATAAATAATTTAAATAAATAAATAGTAAATCAAAATTTTTGAAATAATATCTGATGTATTTTTCCAGTGCAACTGTCATATTGGTCTTTTTTTGTTTGGTTTAATCTCAAAACTAAAAAAAAAAAAAAACCCTCTATTTGTGAAAGAACGAGCATTGCAAAACAAGGTCTAAAACCATCCGAAAATTCCCAAACCCAAAATTGCAAATAAATCTAATAAATAAATTGGGTTTATATATTTTGACGTTAACCCACATCCACATATGTCTAAACACTAAATCAAAAAACTTTTTTTGTATTAAAAGTTGTATGTAGATTACAAATAACTAAAAAATGAGAAACTATTATTTATTTGTAATATTCTCATTGTTTGTATTTATTCATTATACTAGTGCCGCATGGAATGATACCATTTATAATGGTACTTGTAGATTTGCAAAGAAATATACTGTTGATGATTTATTAAATCATCCAGATGCAAGAAAAGAATTTGCAAAATCATATCTTCATTATGAAGGAAATGTAAGAAATAAAAAAAATAGAGGCTCAAAAAAATTATTAATTTAAATTATTAGTTTCATCAACACCTGGTTGGTTTAAATATAAACTCTGCTTTCACAATTGATGGCAATAGAATAAACTATACTACTGGAAATATTACATCCCAACCAAGAAAATATACCGCTGCCAGTAAGGAATCTCTGCATCTTTCTGTATTGGCTATTGGATTGAATGGTTTGACTGCCGAAGGATATGATCCCCTTGATTTCTTCCACATACCAATCGAAATGACCACCCAAGAAAAATCAAAAATCAACACTGGTGACCCACGTTTAGATAATGTCTTGGTGATGTTGTACCGTAAGATGGACACTCTCGAAAAGTTCAATACTCAGTACCCAGGTTATGGTGGTTTTGTATCGTGGTGCGGTGTTAGCGACACAGGTATCTCTGGTCCTTCTACTACTGGTGATACAGTTCCGTCTTTGGACAATGGTGAAATGATTTGGGGTATCTATGCCGTTCAATATCTTTTGAGAACAAAATATCCAGATCATGTTAATCTTGGAAATCGTTATCGTACCTACTTTAATTTACTAGCGGCCAATGTCAATCAGGTGTTCCTTAATACAACTGTAGCTGCATACTCAGGTTCAAGTGTAATTTCAAACGTATCAGATGTACCAAAAAATATTCAATACAAATCAGATAGTGAATATTTCCTTGGAGATCCATACGAAGGTGAACTATTCCAGTTGTTTGGTTACTTATTTGGTAAGTGGTCCAATCAAACATTCAGACAAGAGGTTTGGGATACAACTACAGTAAGACCTCGTACCTATAAAACTTCATTTGGTGATCTTACATATCAACTTGGTTACACTTATTCTAGTCATGAATCATGGAAGGTAAGAGATTAAATTGAACAAATTTATTTATGTTTAAAGATAGATATTAACAAAGAACTCTCATTTGCTAAATATACAGTATTTAATGGCACCATACACTGATATTCCAGTTCAGAAAAGACTTTTATCAAACAATGAGAAAGCAAGAACCATTTTCTCTTATCTAAATAAGTATCCAGGAATGTATGGTGCTGCCTATCAACCAAATGTTACAGGTGGTGATTATAACTACATCACAGGCTTCGGAATCGGTGATCTTGCAATGGCCAGAATTCAAGAGTATGGTTTTTTCACTCCATACGGTGCTTTCCCTGTATTGCTCGCCAATCACAGTGTTGGTTTGACATGGTACCATAATATGTTGATGGCACCAGGCATGCAAGGCCCTTACGGAACAACAGAATCTGGATCCTCCAACGGTACAATGATTGCTCCTCTTCTCTCATGGGATACCAAAGTTACAGGTGTTGTCGCTATTCTTGGTGGAATTGGGGATATTGTTAGAGCAGCATTGAAACAAGATAACAAATACAATGATTTTTACCAAGCTATAAACACTACCTACTCTAAATATTTCCCAAGCTTTGTAGGTGAAGACATACCATTCCAAGTACCCAATGTAGAGGTTCCAATTAAGCTGAATGAATTTACGCTATGTGATGACTATGTTCCACCAACTCCGACTCCAACAGATTCATTAAACTCTGCATCTTTAACTTTGACCTCATCACTAACAATAATAATGATGATTTCTGTCTTATTATTACTTTCAATTGTGTAAAATAAAATAAAATTTAACATATCCATTTATTAAAAGAAATTCTATACAAATAATTTACAAATCTTTTTATTACAAGAATTTAATGCTTCAATAATAATTATTATGTTATATTGAATGATTTCATTTTATAATAAAAGAATACTACTGAACTACATTTAATTTCCATTTAGCACCTCTCGAAGATCTCTCTAATCCATAAACGATTGTACCTAAAACGGTTCTATAAATTTTTAATTAGCAAACCTATCAACATATTAAAAGTATTGGTGAACTTACTTTTTAATAAAACTGAAAAATGTAAAAAGCATATTATCAGGATTGGCGTCTTTTGATAATGCTTGTGCACCAATATATACTATATCAATTTCATTCTCTTCAATCTCTGAAACGATCTGTGACGATATATTAAGTGACTCTGCATTGATAGGTATGTAATCAATCTATAAACAATAATTAATAATTAATAACAGCTTCAACAGAATCATATAATTTAAAAATAAATACATGTTTTATATCGAGATAGTTTTGATACTTAAATAGAGCTAGCTTTGCATTGTTCTTTTCATCATTCAAATAATCCAAAGAAGATGTACTTTATAAATATATTAGATATTATTACTTTAAAAGGCATACATGCGGATTGTTAAATTAAACTTACACAGTTAAGAGATAGAACTCATCTTTATCCTTATCGAATACTTTGAGAATCTGATCGAATGCTCTTGCAGTGGAGTCATCAGAGTCTATGATTAACATGTATCTATATCCCTCAATCTCTTCGTATTCATCTTCATTTAACTTTGTGCTACTAGTAGTGGTTGACACATCTTGTTGTTTTTGAACATCACTACTCGTTTGTGAATCTTTAGTATCTTTAATTTCAAGCTCTGTTTGTTCAATTACATTGTTCGAGTTGTTTTGTTCATTGTTGTTGTTGTTTGTGGTAGAGGTGGTGGTTGTATTATTCATTGGCTCCTCCATTTTGTTAACTTTTTTTTTTACTCTTATTGATTGTTGTTATTTATTATTATTATTTAATTAATTAAATGAGCGATGATTATGTTTATGGGGGGTAGTAAATTATATAATAACCAAATAAATTAAATATGCAAAATTAATATAAAAAAAAAAAACTATTTTTGGATAATATAAATAATAATAATTTTATTTAATAAAATATGTGTATTTGATTTTTATTTGCTACATTTAATTATCAAACATTAAAATTATTATTTTACTAATAATTTTTAATTGATTTTTTTAATTTATTTTTTAATAGTATCATTACGTGGTGTTTAACAAATTTTTATTATAATTGGGTTATTTGTATGATACCCCCAAACCACACTTGCCGACAGTTTGTAAATGTGTCGAGTGTGGTGTTCAACAACTCACACAACTTAAGATCTTTTATCTAATTATTCTAATTAAGGTTATCTCATTTATTTTGATTCGTAATCTATTACCAGCGGCGCTCGTGTTTGATGCTGTTGTTCAGCAATAATACTTAACCCATCCATTTGTCGACTATAGTAACTCATTAAAGTATACCATCCAACATGTTTGGAGCTATTTGATATTTTGAATTTATTGGAAAAGAACATTTTTCCAAGTTACTTGTAAACAACAACAGTACTACAAATTATTATTCAATTATTTCCTATTATATTTTGGAAAATCGTACTATAAATTACTTTAGAACAATGGGTATGAACTCTTTTCTTTTTCCTTTCAATTCAAACCATATTCATAAAATTAATTATAATTTTTCTTTATAATTATTTAATCTACTATCTTTATTTTTCTATAAATAAATAATTCTTGTTCAAACTCTTTCTTTAAATTAATTATTATTTTTATTTAATCAACAACAATGGAAGATCATAAGAGAAAAGGAGATTCTGCAACTGCAACAGAACATAAGAAAACAAAGAAGGAGCAAGTTCATACAAAGGATGCTATGATCAACAATGATGCTATGCTACAAAACAATGATGGAAGTCAATTGCTATTAAAGTTGATCCACACCAAAGCAATGTCAATCAAGACAAGAGATGAAATCATTTTCTCTGCTCAAAGAGATGATAATCTTTGTAAAGTTTTCAAAGGTTTATCTGATAAGAGATTTATGTCAGTTCCTGTATTTTTAACAACTGGTAAATATATAATTTTTTTTTTTATTAATAAGATTTACTAATAAATTTATTTGTTTATAAACAAAAAGACAAGAAGAAATGGATTTCTTTCCTTGGATTGTTTGATATCGTTAAATATGTCAATGAACACTTTGGAAAGGAAAAGATGTCACTTGAACATGACTTCTGGAAGATGACCAATGAATCAGAGGCATTCCAAAAGTTAAAGGTCAATGATGTTATGTCTTTCCCAACCAGAGAGAACAAATTCCATCCAATTACCCAGGACTACTCATTGTTCTCAGTGGTAGAAATCATGGCCAGAGATCCACATGCCCATCACATTGCCATTTTGGATGACATGAAGAACCGTCATTTGGTTTCCATCTTGACTCAATCTCAATTGATCAAGTTTGTCTATGAACACCTCAGCCTGTTGGGTGCCAAGAAGGATCTCTTGATCAAGAACATGCGTGGTCTTTGTAGCGAAGCCGATGTAGTTAGTGTTCCAATGACAATGTTGACAATCGATGCATTCAAGGTCATGGAAGATCACAATGTCACTGGTTTGGCAGTACTCTCTGAGAGCGGTCAGCTCGTTGACACCCTCTCCATCAGAGATCTCAAGGGAATGGCTACCGATGGTTCACTATTCTGGAAGCTCTACCGTCCAGTCTCTGAATTCTTGGAGTTCCTCAAGAAGGATGCAAAGACACTCAGACCACGTCACGCCATCTTCTGTATCAAGGACGAAACATTTGAATCTGCTTTGACAAAGATCTACACCAACCAAGTACACCGTATCTTTGTAGTAGACAGCTCTGAATCTAGAAAACCAATAAGCGTAATCAGCTTGGGTGATCTTTTGCTTCAACTTTTACCATTCTAAAAGAGTAAATCAATTCAAAAAAAAAAAAAAAAAAAACTACCAATAATAAAAAAAAAATTAAATTATTTTAAATTTTTTAAATTTTATTACTATCATAAAAAGATAGGTAAAAAGAAAAAAACAATACGCCAACTACTTCAGTTGAAATTGAGTACTGTGTATATTGTTGTTGGTTACAAGGTGGTAGGTAGGATTAAATCTATAAATTAAATTAAATGATATCATTGTTATCAGGATGGATGATACCATGTTGTTGATCAATGAATAGTCATCATGGTGCGGCATTATATGTTATTGTTGTTCCGTGGGAATGCTGAAAATATATTATATATATGAGTTGTGTTGTTGTTGTTGTTGTTGTTGTTAGTTATATAAATAGTTATTCTCTGTATACAGTTGATGGTTGGTGTGGAGGAGTTTGGAAAAAAAAAAGATATGAATATTGTTGTTGATTGTTGGTGGAGAAAAAAAATTGGTTATAAGATGTGTAGAGTTGATATATATCTAATAATACGACTATCAATATAGTTCAAGTATATTGATACCAATTTAGCGATGTAATTGGCTTATGAGTAGAGACCAGCCTTCATGATACATTGAGTGAAAATAATATCTTTGACAGCTTGGAAAACTACACGGATATTGTCGGTGTCGGTAGCACAAGTGACGTGTGTGTAGATGCTCTTGGTTTCGTTCTTGTTGATCTGACAGAATCTCTCTTTGATGTAGTTGGCACCACGGTCAAAGTCTTTACCACCCTTGTACTCTGGGAAGGTCTCAGAAAGGTCGATGGTCTTGATCTTCTCACGGAAGAGATCGGACTTGTTCAAAAAGAGAATGACTGGTGTGTTGATGAACCACGAGTTACAGACATCACCAAATACCCTCAGTGACTCTGTCATACGGTTGGTCGAGTTATCTTCGTAGAGCAATTGGTCGTACTCTGATAAGGCAACACAAAAGACGACGGCGGTGACATCATCAAAGCATGACAACCATTTCTTTCTCTCACTACGTTGACCACCGACATCTACCATTCTGAATCTGATCTTACCAACCTCAAAGTTGGTCTCGTGGACACCTCTGGTCATGACACGAGTGTGTAGGATATCTTGGTCGGTTGGTGTGTAGACGTGCGAAGTCATACGGTCGATATTATCAAAGAAATAGGGTGCTGAATCTGGGAGTGTACTGAATTCCGATACTCTCTTCATTGCTTGCTTGACACCTGGATCGGCCCATAATGCTTTAATTTGTTTACCTTGATCCTCATTGAGTTCACTCCAATTCTCGGCGGTGAGAGATGAGTGTAATGAAGTTAAATCTTTAATCATGTTGGCTGCTTCTTGGTTGGATGGATCGATACTCATTCCAATTCTGGTCATGCCATCCAAAAGGATTCGCATGTTGTCCAAAATATTTCTATATATAATTGGTTTAAATTCCTTTCTCTCTTCATTACTGTATCCACTTTGATGTATAATTTTCATTTGTTTAGCAATGGTCGATTTACCTGTGTAATTAAAAATAATAACAATATAAATATAAATTTCTAAAAAAGTAAAAAACAAATAAAAAGAAACTACATACCTGATTCACCAGCACCAAGCAATAATAATTTAACTTCATTAAACTTCTTCTTTCTCTCTTTTTCAATTTGCATATTGATGTCATTGTTGGCTTTGGCGCCCTCTGTTGATGATGAACAAATATTTCCCATTTTGTCTCTTTTTTTTTTTCTTTTCAAAAATCTACTTTGAGTTACTTTGATGTTGATTGGTGGATATAGTTATTATAAAAGTATGTTATATTATTGTACAAGTTTAAAAAATATATATTAAAGTTGATTGTAAATTAAAAAATATAAATAATGTTGTTGAAATTATTATATTAATTAATTATTAAACCTGTATTGTTGTTATAATAGGTGGCAGGAAAAAAAAAGAAGTGATGAATAGATAAGATGGTAAGAAAAGAAAGAAGAAAAAAAAAAAAAAGAAAAGAAAAAAAAGAAAGGAGAAAAGAATTATTAGTATTTCAGGTAATGAGATTAAGATTTAAATTGATTTAATTGATGATTGATGGTGAAAGAGTGGAGTGTGCTCGCTTTACAAATTGTATATAGTAACTATTAGTTATTAATAACAACAACAACAGCAGCAGCGATAACAATAACAATAAAATAAAATGATGAAATCAATTAGGAATTACTATGTAGCTAATACGTGTTTATTCACAATATCCGATTGATTTTAAGTAGTAGCTGTACTAATTGAGTATATAATTCTGTTTGAAACTTTTTGATTTTGAAACAGAATATTAAAGATATAGAATTTTATATTTTTGGTTTTGATTGTTTTGTTGTTGTTGTTGTTTTTGTTGGTTCCTTTTTTAGGTGTGTTTTGAAAACAGATATAAAAACTGTGTACAGGTATAGGTTTGATCAATAAATGTCTTAATTTGAAGCGTGAAAGCATTAACTTGATCAAAACCCAATATATATTTTTGTTTATAAAAATACTATTAATACTTTTAATATCAATTGAAAAACAAGTAACAATAACAACGCAATTCAAACATCAACATATAAATAAAATTATTTTAACAAAATTATTATTATTGTTGTTTTTTAATATTTATATCTACTCTCCAATGTGGTAATATTATGTTTCGATTATAATATTATAATTGATTAATAAATATAGATTTAGATTGATGTTGATTGAATGAGTGAATGAATGATTGTTGTAGTGTAGTAAAAGTTGATAGAATTATATAAAAGTGGTTGTGGTAGTGCTCAGAATCAAAATAAATTGATTGACAAAAGAGTATACTATTGATCACTAGGATAATAATAATAATCATCAATGTAGATTTAAATACAGTTAAATATTTTGTATGTCTGTCTGCATGTTGCTGAATATCATGTTCCAAAAATGTTATGAGTTGGGTGTATTAGGAACAAGAATGATCACACAAATGAGATTTTTTTTTTTTATAATACACAACACCAGAGGTGCATTAAAATGATGATTGTTGTGTGGTGTGTGGTGCTAGTTGATCTTATGATATTGATTGTTTTGAAACTTACCTCTCTTTTGGATGATGTTGTCAAAATTTGGAGAGAACTGAGTGAATAGATAAAGTCAATATAATGTGTAAAATACGAATTAGTATAAATAATATTCAATATTAATAATAATAAAAGATATAAATTTTGATTGGATGAATGTTGTTATGTATGATGATGTTTTTTTTTTTTGTTTTGATGTACTGGTAGATTTTAGAATAAATAAAATGATTGAATTAACTAATATGACAATATTATGGATAAAAAAATACTTTTTGTGATAGAATGTTGTGTCGATGTTTGTTTTGATGTACAATATAATATAGCAAGAATGTATAAATAAATATGATTAAAAAGGTAATGTTACAACAAAAGATAAACAAGAAAGTTCTGGTTGGTTTTGGAATGAAATGAAATGATTAATTAAGAGCATGTGTTGTTATTTATGAGTGAGCCTTGCCGTGGCTGCAGACCTCACACACTTGTTTTAAATATTAATTGTTAAATTATTAATAATAATAATGTGATCACACCTTTAATCCTGACAAACAAACACACACCAACACACTCAAAACAAAACTTATAAAAAGACCTACTAACTAACTAACTAACTAACAAACTATAAGTAGTTTTTGATTGATTTGATCAGTAGTAATGTAGTGTAGTAGTAGGAAATGGAAAAAAAGGTAATGTGTAGTGCTAATATTAATTATTTGTAGTGAGTGGTGGAATCGCACTGATTGTACTGAGAATTTGTTAACAAAGAGAGTGAAATTATTTGCATTGATATCAGTAGGGGGAGAAGGACCGTCAAGGTGTTCTTTTGAGTTGTAGTTATTCTTACATCCACAAACTGAATCTATCTCACGGCATGGGAACTATATCGAACATGTCGTGCTATTTAAGATGGTGTTGGATTGAAATTTGATCTTGAGAAGGAACTAAATTTTGATGCAATCAAATAATCCTTATTATGTGTTTGTGTTGTTGTTATTGTGGTTGTTTATCGTGTGTAATACTTTAAATAATAATATTTGTAAAAGTAGGGTTTAAAAATAGAGCCAAAACAGCAAGATCGGTTGTGTTTCGTGTGGGTTGTGTTTTTTAAGAAAAAAAAAAAAAAAGTGCCTGGTGGTGCGTGGTTCAATACAAAAAAACTCAATACAATTACAAGCTTTTGACTGTTTTGTTTATGAATTATGTGAATATAATTGGTGGACTTTACGATTAACCACACACTTTAATCAATATAAGATTTAACTAAAATGTAACAATTACAACATGTAAAGAGAAAGAGAAAACAAAGAATACTTTGAAAAAATGTTCTTTTTTTTTTTTTTGTGTGTGGTTTTTTTGACTCTGTGAGATGGGAGGTGGTCTTTTCAACTAAGAAAAGAAAAAGGATTAAGGTGTAGTATGTGTTGTGGAATTAATTAATGAACAAACAAATAAAACAACAATTAAACACATAAATACAAATTGATTCTATTTGTGTCATTAATATTTTTTTTGAAAACAAAAAGGTGATCTATGTGATTTCTCGGTGATCATTGAATCACACTTGACAAATGATTGCAGACTACTACAACCACTTAATTAAATAACTGATTATAAGCTATAATTGATATCACAGAAGGATCTGTTTGTTATCAATGTTCAAAAAAAACTAAAACTTAATTCCAATTAAAGAAATTGCATGTTTAAAAACATTTATCGATATGGCTACTAATATTAGACTGCGCCACCATCTTTACTATTATTAAATGATGTATGAAGATGGTGGTGTCTGTCAAGTAATTCAGTAGTTTGACAATGTTTCAACACAATGAAATTGCATTGCTACTTTGCCAAATACCACTGATGTTGATTTGATTATCTAAGTGTTATGAATGATCGAACTTACTTTTAATGAATATTTTCGGAATTAATAAATATAAACTGTTATAAATAATTATTCATTAGTTTATATTATACTTTATCTTATTTATATTTTTTAAGAGAAAACAATATCTACCTTCCACACAATCTTTATATCTTGCGTTCGTATATTGCTAAAGACAAAAAAAAACACCCCGGAAGTGAAATTAGAATGATCCGTTAGTGGTTTTATTTTTTTTTATTTTTAAAATAAAACAAAACAACCAATTTTTATGATAAGGACTTGTTTTGGTGTTTTTTTTGTATTTTTTGCAAATAAAAAAAAAGACCAATATGTGTTTTGATGGGTTGGACAAGATAAAAAAGGTGAAAAAAAATATGTTTTTGATTTATTTGATTGTATGGGCAATAATAATGAATAAAAAAAAAAAAAGAAGATATGCAGTAGGAATGAATATATACCTATTAAATTATTATTAATCTTGGAGAAAAATATATTGATTATTTTAGACTGAATGGAAAGGCACTTTAATTAAAGTTTGTTGGTAAATTAAATTCTAATTTGAATAAATAAATAAATTAAATAAATATATGAGGTAAACGGATAAAGGATAATAAATAAAGTGTTTTGTTTTTGATTGCTATTCAGGCTGTTTAATTATTTTTTTAATGGGATTGGAAATTCTAGATAATTAAAGTAAAACTAAAAACTGTTTGGCGATGCAGTGAGATCTTTTATAAAATTAGTTATGTTGTTGTTTGTTGATTTATGATTTAGTAAATATTAGAGAATAGAGAGTTTAGTAGATAGTTTTATATGAGAATAAATATCTTAACAGTTAAATGGCTGTTTGGGTGAAAAAATCATATGATTTGCTTAAAGGTGTTTGATTGAGGCACTGGAGAATAAAAATAAAATAAAAAATAAATTGTGATCAAAAAGTGTGTTGGTTTTTGCAAATAACATTAGTAATCTCGTGATCTCTTAATATCATTTAAATTCTCTGAAGCCAAAAAAAAAAAGAAAAAATACAATTTTGTAAAATATCAAAAAAAAAAAAAAAAAATTTAGCAAAACAAAAAAATCAAGCCTTATGGACTGGACCAATAGTATTGTAGAATGTCTTACTTAATGACCAGTTCTATTTATGTCAGATGCACATAAATAACCAAAAAAAATTTCAGATTGAAGCACCCCACAATTTCTTCATCTTCGTTTTACATAGCTGTTGTATCTGTCCTGGACACCATCAGAAACACGCTTCTGAAAGCTTTCTAAAAGTAATCTGTCTTTACATAGATTCGGGATCAAAAACGACTAAAGTTGTCACCCTATCAAACAATAATTAATTGATCGCAAAAAATTTGTTCTAAATTCGGTGCTGATCAAATTGATAGAATGAGGTGGAATACCTATTGAGAGCAAAGATTTTAAAACCAGTTTTTAGATGGTTTTTTTTTTATTAATAATAAACACCAAATTTGATAATAATCATATGGTTCAAAATAAAATAAAATAAAATAAAAAATAATTAGATTTGTAATTCTAAATTTCTTTGTAATTTTAATATGACAATTCATAATTTCTTTTTCTCTAATAATAAGGTGAAGATAAAATAATTTTATTTTTTATTTATCTTTTAAAAACTATAAATCTAGACAAGTTGTTTCTAGAAATCACAACACAAAGAAAAAAAAACAAAATAACACATATTCGGCTTTTTTCAATATGAGGGTTTTTTCTGTTTTTTTCTGTTTTTTTGTATGGTTTTGTGATTACCATTCAATATGGTGCCATATTTTGTTGGGATAAGATTGTATAGAATGGTGTTGACACAAATTTAGAGAAATTGTGATCACGGTTTTATCTAAATTTCTAATAATCGTTATTTAGACTTACCTGGGTTTTAATTTGCACATTAATTAATTAATTAATAATTAAAGGTACGTACCATATTAACATTTTTCGTCTTTTTGGCGACCAATTCAAATTTTTGTAACACTAAACAAATTTGAACTTCTTAAATTTTATTATGTAAGTTTAATAAATATAAATTCATTTTTGTTGGTACGATAATTATTTTTATACAGTGACTCATATGATTCATTCAAGAACCACAAATGAATGAATCATATGTTGGCAATAATTACCACATCGCATTGCTCAACAAACAAAAATTATTTTGAAAAGTAAAAGTTTAGTTTTTTGTGGGTGTTCCCTTTTTAACAAAAATTGATTGATATTAAAAAAAAAAACAATTAAAAATTAAATAAATTTAAATTAATTATTCCACCTCTTGATCTATTGAGAAAAACACCAAATTTTCTTTTTACATTTTATTTTAATAAATCTTTATTCAGAAGAAAGAAATATTCAGATATTTTTATTACAAATACAGACAGTTAGCACAGCATATTTATATAGTTTATCATTTTTTTTTATATGTATGTATAATAATACTTTCATATCTTTTAAGAAAGAATCTTTCTTATCTAGATCAAATTCTTTTAAAATATATTTTTTAAACATATTTATATTATGCATACGATATCTATTACATGCATTTTATAAAAATAAGACGAGTGCAAATATTGTAGATTAGCAAGCTACTTGAACATTCATTTGTTCTTTGTTATGATGAGCAGTGTGTTGACTACGTAGTTTTCAAATTTATTTTTTACTGTTTCCCATTGAAACACTTCAAGCTTACTCTTTATCTTTAAAGCATATATATTCAATTTATTTACCACCACTACCACCACACCAATCTCTTTACTACCTCACTATTTGCCACACCCACTTTTTTGCTATTTAAACCATTCCATTTCCAAATTGAATTAAATATATATAAATTACATTGTATACTCCTAATAATAATAATTTATTTTATTATATATTTTTTATTCTTTTGGTGAATGAGTCAAGGTGAAGAAGCTACTCAAATATAAAAATAAAAATAGTGAAAAAAAAGATAAAGATATAGATAAAGCATAATTAATACAAAAAAAAAATAAAAAAAAAAATAAATAATTAAAATTAAAATTAAATATTAAAAAAACAATTAATAAATAAATAAAAAGATTAAATATAATATCATATCATAAAAAAAAAGTAGAGTAATTAGAGAGAGAGAGATAGAAGCAGAAGATATATATTTGAGAAAGAGTGTGTTTGCAGCAGTGGACATATTGAATCAATAATTAGGTATTAAAGAGATTAAAAATTATTTTTTATTATATTCTATTTTGTTAATGATAGATTATATTTAATTTTCTTTCAATTGATATTGATAAAGAAAATATAAAATTACATTATGAAACGTTCAGAAACAGAATAGTAATAATAAAAATAAAATAAAAATAAAAATTAATTTTTGCAAATATTACAAAAATCAAAATACTATTGCTGTTTGTCCTATTGTTTTTTTTTGGTTTTAATCATATTGTCATTTCAAATACAGTCTACTACTCAACCATCTAATTCAATTTAAATATTAGTATATATATATATTTTATTTATTTTATTTTTAGTTTAAAAAAGTAAAGTAAAGTAAAGAGCCATCATTATATTTCCTCTACTCTTTTTCTCAATCTTTTGTTTATCTCTACTTTTCAATTACCTATAAAAATATCACAAATATTATCACTCTTTTATTTATTACCTTTTTTATTTTAAATATAAATAGTAAAAACAACACCTTACAAAAACAGATTTAATCATTAACTAATAATCAATTGAATTAATACACTAATTTAGCAGAAATTTAGATTATCATTTAGCATAGCAAATTAAAACAGAAGTAATTTAGTAAACAAATTAGTTTTTTTTTATTCATTCAGTCGCAGCAAAATCAATAGCAATAGCATTGTAACAAGTAAAAGCTTTTAGTTTTAAAAACATATTTTTTTTTTGAAAGATGGAGTATTCATCTTATTCGTCATCGATACAAAAGACAAGTGTCTTTATCAATCCTTCACTTGAAATATCAAATGGTGGCATCTCCTACTTTAATACATTTCTCATTGATTTGACCAATTGCATCGTCATTGAGAGTATCAATCGGTCGAAGCAATCGGTAGCTCAGTCGAAATATCTATCGGTCGATGCCGTACAGGACTCGATCAATCAGATCTTTAGCTATGAGCTGTCAGAGTACATCATCGATCAGTCACAGGGCAGAATCCAACACACCTCAATGAAGAATCTGCCCAAGTACAACCCAGAGTCGCTTAACAAGGACGATATTTCCTCGGGTGACGAAGAGGAGGACGAAGACGTCAAGGATTTCGAGATCATTCCACGCGACTCTAATGTCAGCGCACAGAACGTATCGCTGTTCTTCCCGACCGAGCTGGTCTACCAGGTGTGCCAAGACATGATTCGCAGAAAGATGACCATCCACACCAACACCAGCTTTTACGAACCCGTCCAACTTCAGAGTCGAGACAGTTTCATATTTACCTACCTTTCCTATTGTATGGAGAGTGTGACAACCAGAATATTAAAGCGACTATCCGACAGCTCTCGCAAGGACACCATCAACGAAGACGATATTAGAAAGACTATATCCGACGACAGTGTACTCACGGAAATCAGACACAAAGCCGTCCAGATCAACAATATAACCAATCGATTGTTGGAAGGACATTCTATCGACTCTTTACCCAATCTTTCATCCTCATTGACAACATCCACCATTTCCTCTTCCGAGATCAACAAACCAGTAACACAATCACCCCAATCTCATCATCATCAATTGGATGCTGTTACTTTAATTGGTAGCAATCAACCAGAAGAAATCAAACCAAATACTAAAATAATTGAATCGCCAATCATTGAACCAATTACCAACACCAACACTACTCCTACAGAAACAACTACAACAACTCAATCGCCAAATATAAATACTGCTATTACTCCAAAAGTTGAATCTCCAAAACAAACAACATCACCAATCATTTCTTCACCAACTACACCAACTCCTGTAAATATCCAAGATAACACTACCGCTACACAAACAACCTCTACAATTACCAACACTACCACTACAACCACCAAACCAAACACTCAACCAACAAAAGAAACCAACCAAGTTACCAAGAGAGATGTCAAATCACCAACAACAACAGCCACCACCAAAACAATTACATCACCAATTCAAACACATGTCAATTTGACAGCTATAACAATACCTTCACTTATATTTGTTAACAAACCTTTCGATTTGGTACAAGCACTTAAAAACGATCATATTCTATTAGAAAAAAGGTAAATTTTCATTTTTAGATTTCCTTTTTTCATTATGATTACTAACATTTTTTTTCAAAATATAGTAATGGTATATTGTTAGTCTTTTTAATACTTGTTGGTCTTTTAATACAAACTGTATAAAGATAGGAAGCGCATTTAACAAAAAAAAAGAAGAAAAAATCAAACCTATTATTTACGCTTACACAAAACAATTGTTCTTTCCAACTATTTTTTTTTTTACTACCAATATAAATAATTGTGTAGTAGTTTGGATCAATTATTATCATCAATCATCATCAATATTAATATAGTATTTGTGATAAAATAAATGTTATTTTTTAAATGTATATATAAAAATAAAAATTGTAATAAAACTATTAATAGTATAAAATAATGAAAATGAAATGAATTAATTTATAATTATTATCTAATTAATCGAATCTTCTTTCCTTTCTCATCTTATCAATCTCTTTTCTAATGACATCTTTGTTATCTTTGAAGAACTTTTGAATTTCGCTAGATTTCTTGGGGATTTCTTTTCCTTGTGATTTGAATCGAGCTAGAATTTCGAATATCTGTCTGGCATTATTGTATGTATCGAACATACTGATGAAAATAAATAACAAATGGTGTTAGTCACAGATAATTCAATTGGTGTGCTCAAACAGTTAGGTTATGGAAAACATACGCTGAAAATTGTTGTGGTGTAGTACCTGCTTCTTGATTAATTCTTTGTTTGATCTTGAATGCATATTTCTGGAATACTCTTGGATTTTCTCTCTCTTCATTGGTCATTGCATCAATAATTTTAATCTATTAATCGTTGATTGATTGTTTGATTGCTGTTATCAGTATTATATCGACTCATTAAACAATATCATCTTGAGACATACATAAATTTGGAATTCTGCAACTTGTTCGTTGGCTTTACCAGCTGTAATTGAAGGTTCGATGGTTTTGTGAAGATAGGTTCTGAAATCATTTAAATTGTATCTACCAATCTGAAATAAAGGTGAAAGTAGTGTTGTGTGTTGTTAGTAAAATGACACAATGTGTTAGCGAAACTATATCAGTATTACCTCAAGCATCTTGTTGAATTCAGCATCATCGTTGGCAGCTCTTGCTTGTAAAATCTTTTCTGTTTCTGGGTCTACTTTCTCTGGTGCCTTTTGTTCCTTTGGAGCATCTTTAGTTGTTGATTTTGCTTTTGGGTCTTCTTTCTTTTGTTTTTGTTTTGAAAAAAATTGAGTAAATAAATATGTATGTGTTTGTGAGAATTATACAAATGATAGATAGATAGATTGATAGATACCTCTGGTCCAGTGAAAACATTCTTTAGTTTTGAGAATACATCAAACAATGCATTTGATGGCTTAGTACTATTGAAGTATGATCTTTGTGGAACTGTTGTAGAGCTACTGCTCTTGACGAGTAATGTAGATCTTAGCACACCTGTTGTTGATAGTCTCAAGTGTGGGTATGTACACTTTATAATCTGATTACTGGAGTATCTCAACATATTTAAGAAGAATCGATCAGTTAAATAAAATGATAAATGAATTTAATGCAATTTCAAAATTACATAAAAAAAAAAAAAAACGATCATATTTTAGTTAATTTTTTTTTTTTTTTATATCTCAAAAGTGAAAAATAATTAATAGTAAAAAAAGTAAAACAATAAATTTTAACCAATTGTCATTTTCAAATCATGTTTAATGTCACAAATATAATGATTTATCTTCAAAAAGAAAATTATAACAACCAATAAAAAATGTTGTAAAAAATAAAAAAAATTTGTCACAACTTTTTCAAAAATAAAAAAAAAATCCCAAATTTCAAAAATTTTTAACTGTCATATCAGATGACTCTTTGATTGTATGCAATTTATGTAATATATCAGTTAGTTTATTCAAATATAGATTGTTTGTTTGTTTGTTTTGTTTGTTTTGTTGTTTTTATTTTAGTTATTGTTTCTTATATAAGAAATATATATTATAAATAGATAGTTATTTTGTTTTATATTGAATTGTAATATTATCATTGATAGATAGATAGAATAGAATAGCTCGAATAGAATAGCTCGGATAGAATAGCTAATATAGATAGATATAAAGATGACTACAGTAGAAATACCGAAATTCAATTCACAAGATGAAGAGATTGCATATTGGAAGAAGTCATTGGAGGATAAACAACAGGAATTGGATGATTTGGAAATCAATTTCAATGAATATCAAGAGTTTTCCAAGCAATTGGAAGAGGAGATGGAAGGTGAACTGAAAGCATGTGAAAAGAAATACTCAGAGATACAATCACTACATGCGTTAGTATTATTAGTAATTTTAAAGATTAAATCAATAGTAGAGAAAGTCTAATCGAGTATGTTTGTTTACTGTACGATAAAACAGGAGGACAAAGAATGAATATGAATCAGTACAAGATAAATTAAATAATGTTTCTAGAGAGTCTTCAAAGCTAATATCAAGTCTACAAGATGAAGTGTCAAAGTTACAACACGATAGAACAAACCTGCTGCAAGATCGTAGAAAGCTGGAGCAAGAAAACGATTCATTGGAGAGGCGTGAGCGTGTTGCATCGGCATCGGTCAGTGATCTGACATTCAAGTTGGATAAACTGATGGAGGAGAACGTTTGGATACAGAGTGAGCTGGAAGAATCGAAAGCGGCTGCCGATGAAACCATACAGAGACTACGAGAAGACATCAGGGATCTCAGACAAGAGCTATCGGCCAGAGAAAGAAAGAATATAATTAAACCAATTTCAACAGAGGTAAACATTAACTATATAATCATCATCTTTTTCAGGTTTATAAACTTACTAACTTACATTGCAATTCTTCGTTAAAACATAACCAGAAATCTAAACGTGAAAACCCAATGTCATTTCATATACCTAGACCCAATAAATCACAGAGACAAAAAGCAGAAGATACACCGGCTACCGGTGCTTCTAGTTCACTATCTGTTGTTTCAGAGTTAATCAATTTGGTAACTGTAAGTTTGATGATTTGATTAGACATGAATTAAAAGAAATGATCATAAACTAAACGAAATTCATCATCATCATCATCGTCATATTATAGGATCTAGAAAGTAGAATTACAAATTTCAGAAGTAAAACAGTTTCATCCAATAGTAGTAGTAATAATAATAATAATAATAATAGTACATCACCAATTTCATCACCAACAGCATCACCTTTATTACGTTCTTCACAGAATCTAGCGAATTTCAATCAATCACACCCAATACCTTTTCCAATGTTGTCAGAGCTGAGTGGCAATAGCAATAGGAATAGCAACTCAGTTTCATCAACACCAACCAATCCCTCAATTTTTTCAATGATCTCAACCAGCAATAGTTTAAATGGACAGTCGGCGACACCGCAATCTGCCAACGGCAAAGAAATGTACAAAGACACTGAAGTAATATCCGATCGAAATGAACTGAGTGTAATAATGGAGGACAGAGACACAAATTTAGACAACACAATCGAATCATAATTCAGAATGAATAGATCCCATTCTTTCAAATTGAATGAAAATAAAACAATTAAAGTAATAATTATTAAAAAATAAAAATTAAAAAAAAAGTTTATGTAAATTATTATTATTGTTGTTGTTTCTCCTTTGTAATTACATCTAAGCGGCGGGTGGGTGTTGATTGGGGCTTTTTTGGTTGAAAATAGTTATCGACTTAACTTAACTTGAATTTTGTTCTACTTCTGTGATATCATCTTTCTCTTTGTTATCCAATTTCCTTCAACTTGTTGATTGTTGTGTATCTGATGTCAATCCAATTGTATTTCGAAAATTCCTGATCTAAATGTTATTCTGTTGGCTGGCTGGCTGGTTGTTGGTTGGTTGGTTGGTTGATTTTTTTTGTCGAAGATAGAATATTTGATATTTAGGGTATATATTTGTAGCATAAATAATTGTATTAATATAATGATTGATTGTATTGGTTTCCTATTTCTTAAGATCTTTAACAAAATCGACAAATTCGTCAATCAGCAATGGCCCTAAATCAAGTAAATTGTATAGGTTAGAACCAATATTGGTTGATTAAATAAAATAAAAAAACATACATGCTTCATATTCGTCGTAATTTGATAAATCTTCTTTGACTGTCTTTGAAAACTCTAAAAAGCAGATCCATTGATCTTTGTTTATAACTTTATAATTTTTGGTGCTCTATATATATATATATATTGATTTAATGTAAGAATTTAATATGATATTCATCAATTTCATTTTTGATTGATACAAACATTTAAAAATGAAATGAAGGTCTTGGTATGTGGACCATCGGGTATGACCAACTCTAACATCTCGGCAGCGATTGCCAATTCAACTGATTTCTTATTGACAATCTCACTGGCAAATCCAAAACTAAACTTGTACAACTCTGCGAATTTAGCAGGGTCAACCTTGATTGTGTGTGAAAATCCTTGAAGCTCTTTCTTTAATTGAATCAAGTCTGTGCAACTGTTACATTATAACGTTAGTAATCACTAATTCATAAGATAGAACTAAATACAAACATATGTTCGCTATGTTCAACTACTTACTGTAACTTTTCGAATCCTTTTTTAAACTCTTCAAATGTAAAGTAACCCATCTTACTTGCATTCATCTGCCATGCTAATATCAAAACTTGAATCTATATAGATTTAAAAGAGTAGCAAAGTAAATCGATTAATTAACAATTCATAGAACATGTATCAATTGAATAAAAAAAGATAATAACATACACTGTCAGGAGCAAAACCTAAATCCTCACAAAACTTGGTGACACCATCTGGACCTATACAATTTGGTTCTTCAGCATCTAATGTGATAACAAGTTTAAAAGCAAAAAGATGAGTAAATGTTATGATTTAGTCAAATTGCTAATAATAAAGTAAAAGTTACCTTTATATTTATCAAAAAGTGATGCCAATGGTGAAACAGCAGCTACCTTTTTAACTACAGGTTGCTCTGATTTATCTTCGTCTTCTACTGTTTTTCTCTTTCTCTGTACATGTTGTTAAAGTAAATAAAAACCAATATTAGTATTAGTAACAAACATCATATTATGTTTTTTTTTTTTAAAAAAAATATGGGCAATGAGTCAAATATAAATACATACATTGACGGTTGTTGTTTTGGTACTAGCTTTTCTTGCCATTATTTGTTGTTATTGTTATAAATATAGATTAAAAAAAACCTAACTATAATGAAAGAAAGAAAGAATGAATGCAATGAATATCAAAAAAAAAAACAAAAATAAAAATAAAAACGAATAGTTAGAAAGAAAAAAACTATGTATATGTATTTATTTGTAAAGTGAAAATTGTTGAGTAAAGTGAATAAAACTCTGTCTATCAATCTTATCTCTCTTTTTCAAACTGATCTATTATTGTTATTAACCCCTATTTATTGATTTTAATTTAAAAAAATATTTTTTTAATACCAAAAAAAATGAGGGATAATAAAATTAAAAAACTGAATTGTAATTCTTGGTATTCGGATTACCAAAACAACATCACTGATAACTCTGATAACTATCAATTTCAATTATTTTAATTTCTTTTATTGATTGATGAATCTTTTTAAAACATTTACCAATTAAATAAATGTTTAATTTGATTATTATTAGAAATATTTAAATATATATATTTTGATTTGATTTGATTTGTTTATACATTTTATATAAAAAATAATAATAATAATATTATTATGGATATTGCTGATAATGAGTTGTTGATCTAGGTTTGGTTGAATTGGTTGGTGATAGCGTTGGTAGTATCGATGGTCTTGGTTTGGATGTTGTTGTTGTTGTTGTTACTGATGTGTTGTTTTGTGAAGGTGGATAGTTTTCTTTAGCCAAGAGTTGCGATATCGATTCGTTGCTGCTGTTGACTGACGATGATGGTCGTATTGATTTTCTAACGAGTACCTTTTTAGGTGATTTCGAAGAGAGTGTCTGTTTTGAGATGATCGACTTGCGTGGTGCAATCGATGCTCTCGCCTTTGATGGTGTCAGCGGTGATTGTTGTGGTATCGGTGTTGACGCAGTGGGCATCGTCGAGAAAAAGACATCAACGTTGGAAGTCGTCGATGTCGATTGGAAGAGTTGATTCGATGCAGTGTCGTCGCCGGCCATCGATTTCTTGTTGATCGATTGCAGTGCGTTCAGTTCTGCCATTTTGAATTCGTGTTCTTTCTGTTTCAGCTTCGATTCGTAGTCGATCAGCTTCTTCTTTCGAAGCTTGTAGTCGGATTCGAGTTTGGCGAGAGTAGCTTCGCGTTCATCTAGACGTTTTTCACGCTCTGCAGCCTGCTTCTGGTTGGTCTCGATCTCTTGGGCCGCGGAAACCAGCTCCTGACCCAACTCATTCAAACGTTGTTCCTCGTTGGTCAGTGAGAGTTTGCGCTCTTCCAACTCAAACTCACGCTCTTCCAAGTGGAATTCCAACTGTTTAACTTCGTTCTCTCGTTTTTCAATTTCAAGTGTTCTCTGTGCCAATTTCTCAGATTCTTCTCTCATTGCTTCCTTTTGACATTCCAATTGAAAAAGTTCATCGTCGAAATTATCCCTATGAGTTTAATGTATTATTAATATACTTGAATGATCAACAACATTCAGGACATATAAGAAAAAGTCATATAACCTGTTTCATACATACATTGATAATGTATTTGAATTTGCTACTTTTCCATCATCACACTTCTTTCTCTTTAAATTTTCTGATGATTTCGACATAACTATATACAGAATAATCTTGAAACTATTTAAAATTTAAAATAGAGAGAAATAAAATCAAAAAAAAAAAACTTATATTACTTATTTTTTAAAAATTGGCGCACATTCAAACAAAAAAAAAAAATTTACAAATAAAATTTAACATTATTTTCAATAGATTTAATGCATCCCGAATAAAAAAGTTGAGTATCTTAGCTATTTATATATTTTCGAACCTATTATTATTGATAGTATATATCTCAAATTCTAGTCCAAAAAAAAAAAAAAAAAGATATGTATAATATTTGTAGAATAGAAAGAACAAGATTCATCTGCACCTTTTCTCTATTTATTTAAGAATTACTAAATTTAATAAATAATATTATAATATTTTAAATGTGCAAAAGATTTTTTTGTTAATCGTGTTTCGAACTAATTTAATTACCCCTTAAAACAACTTGGAAAAAGTGCCTTTTGGGTGCACCGAGAATTTCAAAAATCTTGATATTTTTTTTCATCTAAAATCACATAACAAAACTTTTTTTGAGTACTCTAACAAAACTATTTTTACACTTAATCATATTAAAATTTTTTTTTTGTTTTTATCCCAATATCTTTACAACATGATAAAACATATATCTTTTAATTATATTTGTTATAGCCTTTTTCTTATTGTTGTCGTTTTTAATGAAGCAGGTAGGTTGAATATATATATTAAATGCCAAAACATTAATAGATTAAAGATTTGAAATTATTTCAAAAGTATTTTGTCAAACGATACAGGTTTTAGATTACACCGATCCAACCCCTTCTTTTTTCTATAATAAGAATCCAGGAGAACTAAGATGTGATTCTTCATTTTCAATAGAAATTTTAAATGACATGCCATCTATAGCCGTAACAGCATCGAACCCCAGTTTATTAAATATTCAAAGATCTGTTTCTATAATATTTAGTAGTGATCGTTCAAATCTCTACTTTACTATCGACTTTGACTTTGCACAAAGTTTAACTAGTTTGGACTTTTTTCTAGGAAATGCTACCGTTCAACAAAATTTCAGTATTACTAATTTCCAATGTATAGGTATGTTTTCATCTTTGAAAAATCGTGATCGGAATCACTATATTAATTAATTTTTAAAAAGACCCCAAACAATTTTGGAGCGCTGCAACTGTTTTGCCACCAAAATTATCATTCTTTAGCGGAATGTACCTTTTGATTGAATTTCCTCCAGATTTTAAATACTACAGACTAGCTACATCCGGCGGCTACACCTGCCGCACAAACACAATGTCACTCGATTGTAGTGTATTTCAAGCTTTCAATATTATCTATGTAAACATCCCTATATCAACTACAGCAGATATCCCATTGACTCCAAATGTCACTGTAGAGATTTTCTTCAAAGATATAAGCCTGTTTAATAGAACAATTGATTCATTTTATCCTTGGAACTGTATGAACTTTAAAAACTTTAAGAACTTTTTTTTGTTTTTAAATTCTAATATTTATTTTTCCATATTTAATAGCTACCGATCCTGTTTCAGTTGATTACAGTATTATTCCACAAAACAATTCAGTAATCACAGCAACCAATTTAATGGATAGTAGAGTTATCGCAGAATCTACGACCTTTGTTGTAAATAACAGTCCCGCTGTTTACAATTTTAATAGTTTCCTTTTGAGAATCAAAGATAAAAACAATACACATACAACATATCAATTTAATTTCTCACCAACTTCAACTCCATATTTACCTATCGCTAATGGTAATATATCAAAGCTATCAATTGATTATAATTTAAACTTTACCTCATTCAGTAAGTAATATATTTTCAATTTCACATTTGAATCAAACAAATTAATTAAAAATTTATTTAAAAAAAAAGTTCCAGATGCTATTATTTCAGGACAATTCCAAAATATTACACAAAACATCACTTTGTTGGAGATTACCTTTCAACCTGTTGGCAATCTTTTACTCTATAGTCTAGGTGTAACTTTTATTTACAATCCTTATAGTAGCTTTGATTTCGATTTAATTCAGTCCACCTATAATTCCAATTTCACGGTGGAGATGCCTTTCTCGTACAATACATATGGAAATTTATTAAGAATTGAATGGCAGTCGACTGTTTATAAAACTTGGATAATACCATTAGAGCAGAGTAAATATTTATTCATAACAATAATTTATTATTTTAATATTCAAACTCTCTATTTTAGATGTTTCATTGATCAATGTTTCAAAAATTAGCTGCACTTATTTAAGTGCCTTTACTTATTTGCTCCGAGTAGAGGTAATGAACAATGTTGATGCTGTAAAAGTTAAACCAGGGGAAGTACCTTTAAAAGAATCAATTTCATTTGATGGTCAAAAATATATTTATGAGGCAGTAATGTTGAACTCTCAGAAAAACCCCAATAATCAAATAATAGTCTCATCAAAAAATGGATTTGTTGAAGTTTTGGAAGGAAAGCCATATAATTCAAATTTTGATATATTCACACCTTATCAAAATTTAACATGTAGGTTGATATAGATTATTTTCATTAAACTCTTTAACTAATAACTTTGATTATTTAGATTTTGCATTAGGTGAAAATACAATTTTTAGATTCGAAAAGAATAATATTGATTTGACAAACGGACCAGTCGATAATGTCTTGATCATGAGCTTTGTAGTTAACGACCCTGTATTACAACCAGAGATGAAATTGGATTCATTAATCTTTAAAGGTTATTTCGATTTTTCTGATAATCTTTACAAGATTCCATTCACAATTGCAACCTGTTATCCTCCAGGTGAAATTCCATTCATTATCAATTTTCCATTCATCAATATCATTTCTGGTGAAGATTATTTCACTACACCACTGATTGTCAGTAAATCAAGTATTTATCTATCATTCATAATCTTCTTTTATCATCTATTAACTAATATTGCCTTTTTTATCTTCATTTATAGATGGTGATTTGATCCCTCCAATGATTACAAATGTTACTGCCAGCGTCCAAAACTTAATTGTTGGTGCTGATAACAATCTCACAATGGCTTGGAGATTTAGAATTGTAGATGCAAAGGGTGGATTCTATAATGGAACCATTCAATTAGTTTCATCAATCGATCCTTATCCAATTACTATTCCGATCAATACAACTCACTTGGTATCGGGACATCAATATGATGGAGTATACATTGTATTTGTATCTATTGATGTTTTTATTTGCCAACCACAAATCTTCAAACTCTTCAATGCAACACTTTTCGACAGTACTGGTATTAATTTATATCTACTCGAAGGAAATAATGTTGATGCTTTTTTACCGATTTATGGAACACCAATGGAAAATCAAATGCAGATTAATGTTTCATGTCAAAGTATGTATTTTTTTATGATCGACAAAAAAAAGTTTTATATTAATTCTATAATAGCTCCAAATACACTAGTCCCAATCAGTTCTCCTCCTACTTTAACAGTTAATAGAACAACGATTGATGTATTTTCAAATAATAGAACTGTTGAATTCAAACTGGTTGTTAACGATAATATTGGATTTTCCTTTAGACATACACCAGTCATTCTCTTGACATCACCTTATTCCCAACCTCTCAGTATTCAAATGAAAGGTTTTTATTATAGTATAAACACTGCAAAATACATAGTTATCTATGAGATACCGTATGGATATGGTTCAATGGAGGGTATCTTCATATCAGTATATGGAGTTGTTAACAAGCTATTAAGTTATAGCTCTTACCCCACTTCAAAGTTAGCAGCTTGGTCACAACCTTACATGATACAAAGAGTTTCTAGTTCGGATTTAACCCCAATGATAGATACTATATCTTCTCTTTCTAACTTGGGTGGACAGATAATGATTTTAGGAAATAATTTTATTCCAAGTAATACTCAACTTTTGATTGATTGGAAAGATGGTAACGGATTCATGCCAGTTCCAATTGCTTCCATTTCTTATTCAACAATCATAGCCCAAATTAAGCAAACTAGTGGCAATTTTAATTTGAAAATCAAAGTGAATGCAGCAGAGTCAAATGTTATCACTGTGAATCCAATTTATACAGGACCAACACCAACACCCACCTCTACAGGAACACCAGCACCTTCAAACACATCTACACTTTGTAGGGGAACGCCACCGTGCAACAATCGTGGAACATGTACATCAACTGGTTGTGAATGTAAAGCGCCATGGACAGGACCATCATGTTCCTCTGAAACTATTGTAATCGTTCCACCAACACCTCAGCCGGAACCCCAAATAGGAATCAATGTAACAGACTCCAATACCGACAATATTGTCCATTCAAATATTAAATTTTTACAAGTAAGAGAGATCGATGATGTTGGAGCAACAGTTCAAAGATTTGACATCAAAGAATGGATACTCAAAGACAAAACCAATAGTTCAAATCCGATATTCATTTACAGTACAACATTGATTAACACAACAACCAATATCAATGTAACTATCATGTATTTCAAAGATGAAGCAACAATCAAGTTTGGTAGTCAAAATTTAACGATGCAACCCTCGTCAATTAAATTCACAATTGAAATTTCACATTTTGAATTCACCCAAAAAGTAAACTCTTTGCAAGTGGTTATGGAGGCATCAATTAAAGGATCAGACAAATATTCTTGCTCATCAGTCGATTTTGGAAGTGCAACTGGATCTAAAAATGACATTCAATGGATAAAGATGGATATTGATAAAACCAGTCTTTATGGAAGATTCATCACCTTTGGAATTGTTGATAATAGAGAAACAAATATTAAGAATGGAATAGTTGATGATAATGACAAGAGTGGAAGCGAAGAAATTACAGATTCATCACAATTCAGAAAAGTATTATTTGGAATAACCATTCCAAACTACAATGAATCGGTTCTGCTTGATCCCGATTTTTCAAATATTTTGAATACCAATGATGACAAACCAACCAATACACTATGCAGTTCAAAATCATCACAATTATTGAGCACTGGTGCTATCATTGGAATCGTTGTTGGAGCTGCTGCATTAGCTTTTATTATTGCCACAATTATATTCTTGAAAAAGAAATATAAATATAATATTAAAATCCTACAAATCAAATTAAAAAGTACAAACCAAAATAGATAAATAATTAAAAATAAATAAAAAAATGTAAAATATTGAAATATTTAATTTAATTATTAATATTACAAATTTATTAATTTAGTTAAAAGATATATATATGTATAAGTTAAGTTATATAAAGCATTAATTTGTATTTTTTTATAGCCCGTTCAATTCTGCTAATTTCTTATCTAATAATCTTTTTGTTTCGTCAAGTTTGGTCTTTTGTCTGAAAATGTAGAAGAGGAGAACTGCGAATATGGCGGCACCAACTACACCAACAACAACACCAACTGCAATCTTCCATCTGTTGTCCTCACTCGATGAGCCCTTACAGCTACCACCTGGAGTTCTGCTATCTGTTGCTTGGTAGGCAGTGAAATCCATTTCGAAACGAGTTTCAAAGATATCTTCTTGTTGCGCAGTACCTGGTAGTACGGTTACCAGGAGAATTTGACTGGATCCAGTTTGTGAGAGTACACGTGACTTTACCGATCCGTATCCAGAGTTGACGTTGGCCGATTGAGGATAACGAGCTGACCATTGTGTTTGATACTGAGTGAGCAATGACCAATGCAGATCAGCCGATTGTGTTTCGCTAGAGTTATCGGTGGTTGGATAGGCCAGTGTCATTGGAGGAACTTCGCATTCCTCTGGAATAACTTTGATTGAGAATTTGAATTGCAAAGATGGTGATGGCATCAAAGTGTTGGTATACTCAACAGAATAAGCATAGCTGTTGGCTGGGTAAGTGTAATTCAGACCACCCAATTGCTCACTTCCGTCTGCAACATTCTTTCGGATGGTGACAATCATCTTTGAAGTCCAATTGTAAACGGCGTAGGTGTCATTCTGAGTGACAATCCAATTGGATGGAATCAAAGTTTCGGCACCATTCTCAATAACTGAAACCAATGTTGCTTGCAACTGAGTCTTATTGTTCTCAGCTGAAATAGTTAAAAGAGGTGTTCCTGTTTCTAATTCATATGCGGTTTGAATTGGTGCTAAATTTTGCAAATAATTTAATATTAATATTAAAGTTATTCAAATAATAAATAATTGTCTTATTAACTTACTTTGGGTACAAGCTGGTCCATACAAATCTTCACAAATACAGAATCCAACGGATACACTACAAACACCTTTACCACTACATGATTTTGGACAGAGATTCTCATCGATGAACTGGAATAGTCCATTGGGTTGAGAACTTTGGGATAGAACTGTTACGTTGATGCTCATAGAACCAGTGACGTATGGAGTCGCTGGGAATCTACAGATGATGATATTGTGGTTGACCAATGAGACTGGACAATTGATTTGGTTTGGTCCAATGGTGACTGTGATCAAATCCTTGTCATTCCAGAAATCAGAACCTGAAATGATCAAGTCAGACTCTACATTTGGAAGAATAGCATTCGATGAGATTACATAGGGTGCTTTGTAGAAGAAGTTGACACTAGAATTGGTGCTCATCAATCCTTTGACTTTGAAGGAAATGGGGACGTTTGAGACAATTCCTGGTGGGTAGTAACAAGATACTACACGATAGGGAACGATAATTTGAATGTTCTCACAACGCTTTCCGAGGATGACGATACCGGAATTCTCTTGGATACCAACTGGGTCAACAAGGTCGTATCCAGTCAATGTGATGTTACCACCGAGTGTTGGACATGGTGTTGCCGAAAGAATGAGTGGTGCTTGATAGGCAAAATCAATTGAATCTTGTGGTGGTGGATTGTTTCCATTGAAAATCTGAATATTTAATGTTCCTTCACCTTGAATTTGACCATTGGTACAAACAATAGTTTCTCCATCTACCATGATGCAATTGATATTTACTTGATCTCCAACAGTGTTCGACATCTTTATCAAATAGTAACCATTGACACCAGCAATGTTGTTTCCACTCAAAGTAATAGTACTATTTATTTGAAGTGGATATGGTGAAATAGATGTAATATTTGGAACTAAAATTTTGAAAAAAGATTGAGAAGTGAGTATTTAATTAATTTTATAATGTTTTAAAATATTTAATACTTACTACAAAGACCTTGATAAGTAGTATTGTAATTTGTGAAAACTTTATCGAAAAGGTATTTTGGATTGGTTGGAACGTTTGGATTGGTGACATCAGGTGGCAAACATAAGAATGGAGATGGAAGTGCTCCACTGATTGCTGTTTTTCTAATGTCCAATCTTGTAATACTACGATTGATAATATTAACTGGAAGTGTACCACCACAGTTTGTATTGGTAATGTTCAAAGTAGTTAAACTTCCATCATACAAATTATTTGGAATTTCAAAGGTCAACAATGGACTATTAACTACAGTGCTATAATCATGTCAAATATTAGTACAATTAATTTAATGTTTAAGATAATAACGAACACCTACAATGACTTTAATGATGGGAGATAGAAAAATTTAGGATCCATTGTACCATTAAATCCTGAACCAATCAACTCTCTTTTTTTAAAAAAAAAAAAAAAAAATTAATATTTGATGAGTTGATTCAACCAAAGAAAAGAATAGGATCTTACAAAGATATTAATGATGGCCAATTTATAGAAGCGATCGGCATAAACTCTGTTGGATTAGCTGTAAGACCATTTAAAAATCTAAATCGATATTTATTAATAAAAAGTACCACCAACATTTCAATCTAAATACACTTACAAATACTTAAGTGATGGAATTTTAGTGAATACAGTAAAGTCTAAAGGGAAATTTACATTAGTCTTGAGAGCACTTTGTAAAATAAAGTTAGTTGATAATTTTAGTGACTAATATTAAAAAAAAAAAAGTATACTAACAGAGTTTGAAGACTAGTAGCTTTCGAGAAATCGAAAACAGTTGATGGTGAAATTGTATTAACTGAGATGTTACTAGAGTAGGAAAAAAAAGTGTAAGTAAAATAATCATTAAATCAATGTCCAATGATAATTTACTATGAAATTAAATATTTGTCAAATAAACTTGTTTGAATAAAGGCAGGCGTGGTGGAACTTTGGAAATAAACATTCTGAACTGTAATTGGCAAAGTTGGATATTGCAGCATACCCTCAAAGTGTCTGTATATAGATTTAAAACATATTAGCTCATCATCTTTACAATAACTGAAAAGTTAACATACACATTACGTAGACCTGTCATATTTGTCATATCAGAAGTTGGAAAAGTTATACCTTTTTGGATATTAGCAAAATACCTATAATAAACAATGAACACAATTATTAATATAAAAAAAGAATAATTTTTTGTAGATATTAATAAATACAATGTATCTAGAGTTGGATGATTTGCCAATTGTGGTGTCATAGCCAATGGAGAAGATCCACCAATATTTAGAACAGTCCTATAGGAATTGGAAGAAAATTAACATTTTTTGAAATAATAAAAAATAAAGATGAAAGCATTCGTACAGAGAATTCAGCATTGGATAAGTATTTGCCCAGTTAACTGTTATAGAAGGATTGATACCCGTCAAAGGATTAGATACAATTCTAAATTAAATTAGACTGTTAATAATAAATATACTTTTTGATTTAAAAATAATAAATACTTACAATGTCAAAACATTTCCTTTTCCGTCACAGGTTGGATAAGCACTCACTCCACCAAGCCACTGAGTATTTACATTGCAAACTGGGTCACCGAACAATCTAAAGTAATTTTTAATTTCCAACCATTGACCATTCACTTGAACTGTAAATAAACTTATTGAGAGCAACAGTAATAGATTTAAATGTAATCTACCCATTTCTTATATAGCAGTTGTTTGTATGTGAATTTAAATAAAATAATATCTTTCTATATCTTATTTGAATAGGTACAATACATAATATCTATTTTATTCTATCTGTTAAAATAACAATGTTGTTAACAATTGTTGTGGTTTTGTGTTTATCCTCAAAAGCTGCAGTGATGAATGGTGTGATTTAGAATTGCAAATATTCCAAATACTATTCTTGATTATCTTATTTGAATTTCTGTGATTTATTTGCAATAAAACAGTGAGGATTAACGGATTTTGAAATGGGGTGATATTGGATTTAAAAAAACATCAACCTTAGTAGTCCAAACTAAAGGTCTGGATATTTTTGAAAAAAAAAAAGTAAAAAATGAAAAAGAACAAAATTTTTAAAAAAATTATTTTTTTTATCTGAAATCAAAAAAAAAAAAGTGTCAAAAAATATCCAAGGTATTTGTAATTTTTGATGATGTTGGTCATTGGAATCAACATAAACAACTTTCATTCCATCACCAAAACCCCCAATCCTTAAAACTTTCAGCAAAGACCAAAATACCATGGCAATTATATGGCATTACACAATACATTCATTGACAAAAAAACACAATCTCCACGAATCTAATAATTAAATGTGCCCAAAAAAACAACTGATCGTGTATATTTTAAACCAAATTTTAAAAAAATAAAACAAAATAAAATAAATTTAAAAAATAAAAAAAATGATTAGATGTTTTTTTAAATGCTGACCACCAACCTTAAGCACCCAATCAAATTTCAAAATTAGTTTTGTTACATTAATTTAATTAATTAATTATTATTTTGTCTATCGAATTACTTTGGTTTAGGTGTATTTTCGAAATAGAAAGACATGTCAGTAAAAACAACTTCGATTTCTATCTCTTGGGTGAGTGTAATGTTCAATGGTGATGTTATCTTGTCACTTAAGATTGGTTGTTTTGTCCAGTATTCGTAGGCTTCATAAAATTCACCTTTTCCATCGCGGCAATGTGGACAAGGAATAGTCTTTTCAATGATTGTTTGGAACTCCTTGGCAGTTGTACCAAAAGGAATTGGAACAGAGTAATACCAAAATGTACCTCTATGTCTTATATAAACAACTATATAACATTAATAATAATAATAATAATAATAATAATAATAATATAATAATAATAGAAGTAGTAATAGCTATTGTTAGTATAAATCATAAATTACAGTAAATGTTCTTGATGATTTAATCATACCAATTCCTTTTGATGGATTCCAATCGCTTGGTACCTTTATATATTTATCACGTTTCTCTTGATCGCCGAATACCATACCGACATCCTTACGATGGAGATCGGCTATTCTGTAGCAAACTCTACATTCGGCACCAATTCTTGCAATGTCTACCATTGCTGTCCAATCTTTGGTGGGACCAGTCTTCTTCCACTCTAAATACTTTTGATATTCATCGTCGTGCTTATCTAAATATAACAAATACTCTGCCAACTTCTCTGGTGACTCGAAATCCTGTGCGAATATAACCGAATGGTTATTTGGAGCAAACTTTAAGCCATTGGGTGCACCATCATACACTATAGATGTTGTTTAATGTATAAAGTTAGTTAATCTGAAAGAGAAAAATATCTAATAAACTATTAATCGATTAATAACTACATACATGGTACAGAACCAACTGCCAATACTCCAAACAGTTTCTCAGTAACATAATCATCGGCATTGGAATTCTCGAATGCCATAATGAATTTATAGGTTTCACCTATTCTTAACTTTTGTCCGTTGTAATCATTGGGGATTCCATTTCTACTGGGAATTTCCTTGTTGGTTTCACATCTACCATAGGAATCTACTTTAGCACCAGCCTTGTCCAATCTTCTCAACCATTCCAATCTCTTTTGTGGTACACAATTTGAAATAAATGCTGCAACCAATCCTTGTGATTTCGAATCCTATCATTATAAAATTGAATTTAAAAGATTAGCATAAATATTGATCAATATTAATCAATATAGTTTATAAATTATTACCTTTGGTTTTGGTTCTTCTGCATAGGTGTATTGATTCCAACCAAACATTGGAAGTGGTACATCGGTGTCCAAGTAAATTCCTGACACTATATCATATGAATTCTTATTCGCTGGTACATTCTCCATTGTGAAATAAACTGATTTCGTACATTTACCAGTGCCACGGTAGAATATACTGCCATCGGAGTAACCTCTTCCTCCTCCTTCATTTAAACAAGGAATTTCACAATTTGAATCCTAAAATCAAATAAGTATTTGTTTTAGGAATTAACAAATAAATAAAATAAAAAAATACGATTACTTACTTCTCTATACCAAGAGTTGAAACCAAATATAACAGGTTGTTTTTGATAGTCTCTTTTATTGGAATAATGGCATTTATCTTTTTTAGGATGGTTCCATCTCCATTTAATATCAGTTTCCTCTATATATAATCTAATATTTGAATCTCCATCCTCTTTTGATGCTCTAACTATATTTTTTACTGATTTGGGAGTTGAATGATTTATTGAATTTATTTTTATTTTATCTGTCTTTCCATGATTGTGATGAATTTTTTCTTCTCCGTTTGAAATACTACTATTACTCTTATTTATAATAGAAATTGAATCAAATCCACTCGATTGTAGAAAATGATAATTAAAAAAAACAAATAATGATACAATAATAGCAAAAACTAGTTTATTATATTTTTTAGATAAAACAATAGCCATTTTATTGAATAAAATTGAAAAACTAATAATCCTTATTCTTTAATTACTTTTATAAACTTATTTCAATTTTTTTATATTATTAACAAATAAACTAACTAAAAAATAATATTGTCAACTTCTCAATCAAATGAGATTACACAATTTCACTCATTTCCAGACTTATTATACATAAAACCCTAGTATTAAATATATTTGGTGGTTAATTATTTGATTTATTGTTTTCAATATCATTAAAAAAAAAACGGACTATCTTTATTTTCCATATACTAACCAATAAAATAGAGAATTGAATGTTGTTTGTTGAAAAATATAAATAAATTTATATACATATTTATACCCACATACACAGTTTTAACACCATTCCGTAATTAATTTTCAACCCCCTCACCCAAGTATTAAAAAATCTGATTAACTATTTATTTTATGTGATTAAAATAAATAATTATTTTAATTTAATGATTGGATTTACAACATTATGTATTAAATGACTAATTTGGAAATTATTGTTAACTCGTTAAAGGGTTATAGAAACTGTAAATGATGAAAAACATAAATATCAAAAAAAATAGATAATCGAGATATTTTCTTTTGTCAAAATTCAATATTGAATATCATAATATCTGTGTTCATTTAAAAGTCTGATTTAGAACTACAAATTGTTAATTGTTAAAAAATAATAATAATCAATACAAAATAAAACGGAATTGATTACTTCACTTCATTAATCGTACAATGATGATGATGATTGTTTAAGTTGCAACTTTTGAATAAAAATATAATTTTGTTTTGTTTTTTTTTTTTATTATCTTAATTGACAACAGATATATCATTCTTTTTGTTTGTTTTTAATTGAATTATTTAATTTTTTGGATTATTATAATTATTAGATGTTATTACAGATTCTGATCAGTATTGATTTAGAGTATCTCTTGTAACAGTACCAAATTGATCACGCATTGCTTCAAAATTTCTATATGTATAACCGATGAAAGGAATGTCGAATGAATTGATTTTTCTCCTTGACTTTGAGACTGGCATCGGCTCGGGATGGGTGGCCGATGGCTCCTCGTCGTAGTGATCAAAGTTGGATGTGTCGAGTGGCGATGTCAGTTGTGGTACAATGGGTGGAGTGGATTCTCTGAGCGACTTCCAGTTGACGCCCTTGAAGAAGGGGTGCGCTTGGATCTCCTCGGCGCCGTTCGCACCGATACGACGGTACGAGTCGGTGAGTAAACGCTCAATGAGGTCCTGTGCTTCGGGACTGAGAGAAACCTCTGCTTTTGCCTCCTCCATGATCTTGGGCAGGGTGTACTTCCAGTTCATGATCTTGTGGTAGGTCTCACGCTGTGTCTCCGAGCAGAACGGCGGGTATCCGACGAGCATCTCAAACATGATAACACCGACTGACCACCAATCGCACTCGGCGCTGTAGCCGTTCTGCATCAGAACTTCGGGTGCGGTGTAGTCGGGTGTTCCGACGTTGGAGTAGGCAAGCACACGACGCTGTCTCTTCCAAGAGTCGAAACGGGCGGCTCTTCCCAGACTAGTTTTGTCCTCCTCCGTCAAACTGTCGCTCTCGTACTTTTTATAAATCTCTGCCAGTGTTGGCACTCTGTTTGTCTGCAATCCCGTACACAGACCGAAATCGCTGACCTTGATATGACCCTTGGAGTCGATTAAAAGATTGTCTGGCTTGATGTCCCTGTGAATATAACTCATTTTGTGTATAGAATGAAGCGCAAGCACCGTCTCTGCAATATAGAAACGTGTGGCATCCTCTGTAAAAGTATCATATTTTATAAGTTGTGTCATCATATCTCCACCCGGAACATATTCCATAATTAAATACAAATAATTGGTATCCTAGAAAAAACAAAATAAAACAATACATAAAAATATTAATATGTGTATTTATTAATTATTAAACAATATTATGTGTTATTTTTAAAACTTACTTGAAATGAATAATATAAACTGACGATCCATGGATTATTTCCATTGACATTGTTATTATCTGCAAGAATATCTCTTTCACTTCTTACATGAACAGTCTATAGATAGATAATATTTAATTTAAAAGAGTTTGTAAGTATATTATTTTTTTTCTTTGTTTAGAATCAATCAATTCCATGGATTTGATAATGTTGTTTTGTTTGATAGTTACTTGGTGTTTTTCGATCATCTTTGATTTATCCAATTTCTTCATTGCGAAAACCTTGTTGTTCTTTTTCATTTTTACAAGACGAACCTCACCAAATGCACCACGTCCAATGATTCTTATCGATTCGAATGAATGTCCTGTCAATCTGATTCTACGTGATTTTATATATTCAGTTTCCTTCTTATCGAGTTCTCTTCTCTTTACTGCTCTCTGTTCCTCCTTTAGACTTAACTCTTCCATTCTTGTCTCAAGATGTAGACGTCTAATAATAATAATAATAAAAATAATAATAATAATAATAGTAGTAGCAACGATAATAACAAATAATTAATAAATGATCAATGTGATGTGAAATTGATATTGATATTGTTTACCTTTCTTCTCTTTCTTTTAGAGATTTAAATAAAGATGTATAGTATTGTTCAATTGAAACCTTTGTTGCGATAGCAGCATCGATTGTCTCTTTTGAAAAGGTAGAGACATCGTCTTCCTCCTCATCGTAATCATCTTCCTCACCACCTTCTTCATATTCCTCTCCATTGTATTCAGAGTCATCAGTTGGATCTTCTATATCTGCACCCTCCTGACTCTCTTTTATACTTAATTCATTCATCTTTTTTGATGCATCCATCATTTTCTACTACTACTACTACTACTACTACTATATTTTACTATACTACTACTATAACAATTGATTGATTGATTGATTGACTAAAATTACTTTTTTATTTATTTTTTACTTTTATTTATTAATAACACAACAACAACAATAATAATAATGATAATGATAATAATTATATATTTGGTTTAAACTAAATTAATGAGATATAAAAAATTTGAGTAACACACTTATTATTAATACATAAATAAAATACAAATCAAACAATTTTGTTTTGTTTTTTTTGATTAGTTTTTTTTTTTGTTCATGTTTTTTTTTTTTTTGGAAATTAGTTATTGATTGATTGACTGACTGATTGATTGTTTTGATTATTATTATTATGCTTTTATCTTTGATAAATCATAACTTAATCTAATCTTAAAATTTTACTCTTAAGAAAATTGATTATTGTTGTGTTGGAAAATGCACTATTACTATTATTTTACTGATTAATACTGTTGCTGATTGTTATACAATTGTTATTTTATTACTGTTATTTATATTTATTGGATCAAAAACAAAAAAAAAGTTATAAATTTATTGTTGTCATAAAAAAAATTTTTATTGCTTATTTTTTGTTTATTTTTTTTAATTTTTTTCGACCGCGGTAACCACCTGATTGATCCCAAAATTTTTAATTATTTTTGTTTTTTTTAATGTTGTAAAAAAACTCTTTGCATCATCAGTTTTTTTTTTTTTGCAAAATCTTAATTGTTTTTTGTTTTTTTTTTTTTGGCAAAATGATCAAATTTTTTTTTCCCCAACCATATTTAATCATCTTTTAAAAGTGGCAAAAAGTCCATCACCTCCTTTCTGGAGTTAGAGGGTCAACATGGTAAAAACAGATTTGGTGCTTGTGTACACACCTGAGTGATTCCTGCCTGTCTTTGTGTGGACTCATGTTGCAGCTTGATATCGGAGATTGATCAATGAGTGGAGTTACCATATCAATAAAATAGTAATTTCCCAATGTATCTTAATTTTCTAGTCTATAGAGCAATATAAATTTATCATGATAGATACGTAATTATCGATTTTTAAAATAAATAGGATTGTTATTACTTTTATTTATTAAACAATAAAGTGAAACAAGCAGTTTGAATTTGAATTGCATTGTTGTTATTGGATTGAATCAATTTAGTTTAAACTAAATTGATTCTCTCCATTATATTTATATCTATATGTTCATCTGCAGTGGTCGTAGTGGTTGTAGTAGTAGTAGTTGTTGTTGTAGTGGTTGTTGTTGTTGTTGGCAATGATTGGTTATTTGTATTGTCATTATCATCAATTAACTCTGAATCAGAAGCAGTAGAAGCAGCAGCAGTATCACCAACACCACTACCAGCCTTTGTAGAAGATTGTTCCGATGGATCTTTATCAATGTCACGCTTGCAGAATGGACATGATTTGTCGATGATCAACCAACGATCTATACAATCCAAATGATAGTGATGATTGCATGGTAAGATTCTTATCTTGTCATCTTCGATATACTCTGACAGACAGATTGCACAGCTTGTATCGTCTTTGGCCAACAATCCAACCTTATACTTCTTTATAGACAGCTTTCTAATCATAGAGTCAGTGGCACCTCTGCTTACACTGGCAGCTCGGTCTGTCGCCTCGAAATTCAGTCCCAATCTTAACAGTGAGAAAACACAAGAGCAACAACAAAAAATGAATCCCAACGAACAAATGATTATCTGTATTATAACAACACTATAAATAACCCAAAATAAATATGGTGCAGATGATGGCTATAAACAAATCAGTATTAATATTAATATTAAAGTTATCATTAATCTTTAGAGATGTAAAAGGTAATTTAACATACACATTGGTCACTTGACTTTGCTTTAAAAGTTAGAATGACACCAACGATAAACCAAATGACATAAGATGAACTTAAAATTCTATAAAATATTTGAAAGATAAAATGTATTCTAAAAAAAAAAAAGAATTGTTTGTTTGTTAGTTAGTCTTTGTTTTTTGTTATCAAATGATCATTATGTAGATCTATCGGCTTTTTCATACCTTGCTAAATATGGTATTATATTACCATCGGTATCTGTAGGTGAAATATCAAAAAATAGGAATAACAAATTGATGATCAGTGATGCTTGAATGATGATTTGTATGGTGGCCCATTGTTTCAATGGGAAGTCACAGCTTTGATTCCAATCGGTCATCAACGCTACCAATAAGACTGTAGATACAGGTAATAGATATAATATACATAAGAATCGAATTTGTCTGCAAAATAATTATAAATATTTTGAAAGGTTAGTAAATGTGCTATGTTTATTAAATTCATCATATCTTATCCTATCTTATCTTATCTTATCTTAATATTTACTTTAAAAAACCACTAAAAGTCATAGGTCTTGTCAGTTCATTTTGAATATAAAGTATATTCTGTGCTTCACTTCCGATTTCGTTGGTAAGTAGGTCAGCACCTTCATCGATACCATTCGTAGCAGCTGTACCATTATCATGACGAGCGTCATCACTATTTATATCTACAATATGTTGCACTTGTTCCGAAGATTGTAATCCTAAATTGACATTGTTGTTCGTTGTTTGTTGTTCATTTGATATTACATTATTACTATTATTACTATTATTACTTTTATTATTATTAATTCTAAAATTTGATCTATTATTTAATTCTATTTCATTACTATTATTATTATTATTACTGTTGTTGTTAAGTTTATATATTTTTGATTTATATTTTTGTACAATTGGTGAATGTAAATGTTCGTTTTGATGTTCGTTGTCGGTTTCTTTGATTTCGAGAGAGTTGAGTTGGTTCTCTTTCAATCTCTTTTCATAGTTTAGCTTTTCGTTTATTAGATATTCTTTTTCCTCTTCGCTGTCATACTCTTCAGGATTCAACGATAGTTTATGAATGTCTTCATCTTTATCATTTATATGAACACCACCTTTACTATGACTATTTATTGATTGCTGTTTTTTAAAGTCATTTTCATCTTCAGGTTCACTCTCACTACTACTGCTACTATCTACATCTACATTTTGTATTCTTTTAAATTTTGTATTTCTAATTCTACTATTTTTGCTATTCATACTATTTATTTTAATATCTTAAAAGTACTAAGTAAAATAACTAAAAAAAACTAACTAAATTCCTCATAATCTATATTATTAGATTTATGAAATTAATCTTTTAATTAATTTTAAAATTAATATCTAAAAAAAAACAAAATTAAAAAAAAAAATTTAACAAATTATTTTCAAAGTTAAAAGTGTGCAATGACTATAGTTCAATTCAATGTTGTTGGTATTACTAAAGTGTATTTTCACCAACCAACGAAAATTATTTATTTATTTATTTTCGTTAATTACTCAAAGTTCAAAAAAAAGGTTAACTTATTTTTATTTAAGTAAAATTAAAATATAAAAGTTAACTAACTCTTGATTATTTATACTTATACCTATAAGATATTATTTGTTGATGATCAAAAACAAAAAAAGATTTTTAGAATCTTTATTATTCTGACTTGATGATGTGTGTGGTTGATCGAAAAACATCAAAAGAAAACTCTCAAGAACTTTTTACAAATTTTTTTTTTATTTTTCTGTTGTTTTTTTTTTTCCAAGCCTCAAGAAACATCCTTTTAAAACCAAATAGAAATTTAATTTGAATAATTGTCGTTTAATATTTAAAGAATTTCTTTTTTTATATATATATATTATTTGTATACAACAACAATAGCTACTACTATAGTTATTTTTAGAAAATGATAAAATCATCAACAACATTCTATTTAGTGTTTGCAATTATTTTATTGGTTAGTTTGGTTAGTGCCATTGGAGTACATCAAAGAAGCAACAATGACGACAACAACAACAACAATGAGATCAAATCGAGTATGAAGCTAAGAGCTGAACCATATCGTAAGAGTGGAATCGAATGTCCCGATGGAAGTTACTGTGACTCTGGTTCCACCTGTTGTCCAAGTGGCAACGGTGGTTACAGTTGTTGTCCATCGGCAGGAGCATCGTGCTGCAGTGACTTCAAACACTGTTGCCCAGCCGGTTTCACCTGTAGTATGTATCGACGACACCTTTGTTTTTATCATGATTGTCAGTACAAAAAAAATTAACAACATTTTCTTATTTTTAAATTAGCTGACAATGGCAATTTATGTATCCCTCCCCAGTACCGATATGGACACATCTATTCAAAGTAAAAACGATTACTATGACTCGAGTCAAAACACTACTTTTATATATTTTAAGATCGATCAGATAAGAAACATGACAATTTAGATAGGTCGACTATTCTAGTTGTCAATATTAATAATAGTACAACCTTTTTTTTTTCGCACACAAAAAAACACCACACCATGTTCAATCAAGCAAATCGCTGCTATGATTCATTCAATAACTTTAATATAAGCCGTTCAAGTTAAAGTATAATCATAAATAAAATGTAAATTTCTAATATATATAATAATAATAATGTAAATAACTTTACTTTTTCTTTCATTCATCTTTAAAGTATTGTTGAATCATTTCAATGATTAGAATTTTTGTTTGTTTAATAAAATCTACATTTTAGTCAACATGTAGTGTTGTTATTTATTTGATTGATTGATTGATTTGATTTGATTTGATTTGATTTGATTTGATTGTTGGTTGTGTGGTAAGAACTACTTGTTGTTATATTCGTTGAAGGTTTTGTATGTATGATGTAACTATAATTTAAATACTATAACTTTTAATAAATTGTTGCTATAATGATTGATCGATTATTTATTTATTGTGATAATCCTTTGGCAACTCTTTCGGCATGGACATCCTTCCACAATTTCTAAATGATTTGATTATAAAATAAATTAGTTTCAAATCTATCTATTTTCTTCTTCATTGATCAATGAATCAAACAGTCATAAATCTATCATTTGTCTATAATCTATCTATATTATTTATATTATTTTTAATTTATAAACTACAGGTTGTGTAGAATAGATTGAGATTGTTCTTGTTGTTGTAGTTGTTGTCGTTATTATTTTGAATCTATAATGTAAATCTTGTCTTAACATTATTTATTTTTTCTCAAACTATTAATTAATTTAGCTAGCTTATTTATTGGTTGATTTATCTATTTGTTCTGTTTGATGTTGATTTCATTGATTATATTATAAATTGATTGTGTTCACTAAATTGTTATTTGAAAACCTACACCCTTGTTAATGCTATTCCATGAGTTATCAACGAGACCATGGATGGAGCTTTCGAAAACAAAAGCACTGACAACGACGGTAGCGATGAAAGTAGAGTTTCTCTTGAAGAGAGTCTTGTATAAAATTCCAGTGAATCTTTCCATTGTTAATATTAATATTGCTTGCAAACTAATAGTTATTATGAATAATATATGATCAGCCTCACACACGAATAAAATGATCACCAAACACTCAAAAAATTTGAAATTTTTGAAAAATCATAGTCACGTTACAATTTGATTCACCAAAATTTTCGATTCATTCATTTTATCATAGAACTTTTACAATCAATCTCTAATTAGATTTCATTGTATTGTATATAATATTCAAATAAACCATCATTAAAAAAACTTTATTTAAAATTTATATATATATTTTTTTTTTAGTTTTTATTTCTATTTGTGATGTGTAAAAGTAAACTAACTATTTGGAAGATTGATTGTTTTGATTGATTAACTTTGAATTTCAAATAGATAAATTAAATAAATATAATTTAGTAGATATTTGAATCAGATTGATTGTTTTGTTTTCGATCAGAGTCAATGCACCCATTGATTTTAATCCAAATGAGATACTAGATATTTATTAAAATAATGATACCCAAAATTTTACTAACACGATAAATTTGAATTCAAATTTTTTTTTATATTTTTAACCTATTTTTTTTGTTTTGTTTTTTTTTTTTTTTTTGTTATTTTTTTCAATTTAAAACACAAGATCAATAATTATATATTTATAATTTATTTTGATTTGTATTATTTAATTAATTAATTTTTTTTTTATAGAAACAGAAAAAGATATAATAGCTATATAAAGTTATAGTAGATTCAATTTTTTTGTTTTTATTTTTTTCCTGTAGATAATAATAATAATAATAAAAAAAAAAGTAATTTTAAATATAAAAGTAACTTCAATAATAATAATATAAAGATGGGTATGATCAGATCGTTTTCGTATAATCAATCATCTTTAAATATCGTTACAAGCATAGTAATAACAATTAAATGATGATCAGATCATCATCATCATTAGTTGATCGTTAGATCTTCATCTTTAACTTCACAATAAAAAAAAATAAAATAAAATAAAAAAACAAAAAACCGTTAAAGATAGAGATTCAAACAAAGTTAATATTGTTATTATTATCAGTATTGATATTAAAGATGAAAGATTACAGAAGAATATAAAACAAACAAAAAAAAAGTAAGAGCAGATTATTAATATTTATCATTTCAATTCAAATAAAAACTATAATTAAATATATTTAGCATCAACACCAGAATCGGATGATTATCACCCAATCGTTATTCTTATCGACGAATTGAAGAATGATGATATTCAATTAAGATTAAACTCAATTCGTAAATTACAATCTATTGCAAAGGCATTGGGACCAGAGAGAACTCGTAGTGAACTCATTCCATATCTTCAAGGTCAGTAGTAGTAGTAGTAGTAGTATTTTTAAAATAATAATAATAAAAATAATATAGTAAGAGAGAGATAAAGAGGATAAAGAAATATTAATTATAAGATTATCTATTTACAATTAATTGTAGACTCTGTATTGGAAGATGAAGATGAAGTTTTAGTAGCGTTGGCAGAGGAACTAGGTAAACTTACAGATTTCGTCGGTGGAAATGAACATGCTACATGTTTGTTACCACCACTACAGATGTTGGCTGGTGCAGAGGAAGTCGTTGTCAGAGAGAAAGCAGTCGATGCACTCAACAAGATCTGTTCTGAATTATCACAATCTGCATTCGAAGACTGTTTCCTTCCACTCTTGCTCAACCTCTCCAAAGCCGATTGGTTCACCTCGCGTACCTCTGCATGTGGTTTGCTCACCGTTGCATACCCAAGAGCATCATCTGAAATGAAAAAGAATTTGAGAAAGTAAGTTTGTTTTTTTAAAACATTAATCAATCAATTAATCAATAACAATAATATCTAACATTTGATGGTTTATTTGTTCTTTTTTAAATAAATAGAACTTTCAGTACATTATGTCATGACGATACACCAATGGTTAGAAGAGCTGCTGCAACTCATTTAGGAGTATGTTAATCAATCAATCAATCAATCAATCGATCGATTATTAAGAAACAATATCATTAGCTAACTAACAAACTAACTAACTAACTAACGAAACTACCTATTTATTTATTATATATTTTTTAGAATTTCTCTAAACAAATTGAAAAGGATGCTGTTAAATCAGAGATGTTACCATTATTTACATTTTTAGCAAGCGATGAACAAGATTCCGTTAGATTATTGGGTGTCGAAAACTGTGCAATCATCGGATCTATGCTTAGCAACGAAGAGAATATCCAACACATCTTACCAATTTTGAAATCAAGTGCTCAAGATAAATCGTGGAGAGTTAGATATATGGTTGCTCGTTTATTCAAAGAGGTATGAATGATAAAAGCAATCAATCAATCAATACATTCGATTATCAATAATTATATATATATTCTAATCTATTTACATTATAATTAGTTATGTGATTCAATGGGACAAGAGATAACAAAGTCAGAGTTGGTTGGTTCATTCGTTAAATTGTTAAAGGATACTGAAGCAGAGGTACGTACTGAAGCAGCGCAGCGTGTTACAGAGGTATGCGCTTTGATCTCAAAGGATATGAGCGTCAAGAACATCTTGCCATGTGTCAAGGACTTGGTATCGGATGTTTCACAACACGTACGTGCAGCACTCGCACAAGTGATCATGGGATTGTGTCCAATCTTTGGTAAGGACGACACCTTGCAATATCTTTTGGAGTTGTTCCTCCAGTTGCTCAAGGACGACTTCCCCGATGTCCGTTTGAATATCATCTCCAAGTTGGACGCCGTCAACAAGGTCATCGGAATCGAGATGCTCTCACAGTCATTGTTGCCAGCGATTGTAGAGTTGGCCGAGGACCAACAATGGAGAGTCCGTCTTGCCATCATCGATTACATCCCATTGTTGGCATCACAATTGGGTGTCGAATTCTTTGACGAGAAGCTCGGTAACCTCTGTATGACCTGGTTGGGTGACCCCGTATTCTCAATCAGAGAGGCTGCCACCAACAACCTGAAGAAACTGACAGAGGTATTCGGTGTCGAATGGGCCAAATCAAATATCATTCCAAAAGTATTGACCTTACATTCACATCCAAATTATCTTTATCGTATGACCACTCTATTTTCTATTGGTGTAAGTATTTAATTAATCAAGGATTGATTCACAACAAATATTAATCAATCAATTAAAACAACAACAATAACAATAATAGGTTCTCTCACCAGTTGTTGGTAGTGATGTAATTGCAAGTTCTATGATTCCATTGTTGACAAAGATGGTCACTGATAAAGTACCAAACATCAGATTCAATGTTGCCAAAACATTCCAAATTATTATTCCATTACTCGATAGCACCATTGTACAATCAAGAGTTAAGCCATCACTTCTTAAACTTCTTGAGGACCCAGATAAAGATGTAAAATTCTACGCAAATCAAGCTCTTCAATTATGTTGAGATAAATGAACCAAAAAAAAAAAACAACAACAACCAACCAGCCAACCAACCATTCTATCACAATTCAAATTCCAAGATAATCAACCCAACACAAAACTACTAAATAATAATTTACTTTCTATATATAGTAATAATAATAATAATAATAATAACTTTTTTACTGTAGTTTAAACAATTTTCAAACGATAGATGCCTGTTGAAAAACAATCATTTTAAATCAAAAAAAAAAAAAACAAATATTAAATAATAAAAAAAAAAAAAGTTATAACAAATCTATTCTTTGTTTGATTTGAACAAACATTTATTTATATATTTATTTATAAATACATATGCTACTATTTAATTAATATCTTGGTTGAATATCAATTGAGAATAATTTAGGATGAATAGTTAAACCAAATACTTCCTCTTCATCAAGTCTCTCTTTGGTGGATGATTGTAAAACAAAGTTGTGGATGATGTTGGCACATGCAATATAGAGTTCATCCATTGCCAAATTCATACCGACACAGTTTCTCTTACCAACAGAGAATGGCAAAAAGGTTTCTGTGTGATCCGATACCATTAGGAATCTCTCTGGCATGAATTCTTGTGGGTGATCCCAGTACTTCTCGCTGGTGTGTAGTGATGTAAAGTTAAAGACAATCTGGGCACCCTTTGGAATATAGTAATCACCGACCATGCATGCTTCTTTGGCTTCTCTGGGTAAACCGAGTGGTGCAATTGGTTTGATTCTCATGACTTCTTTGATTACCGCTACCATGTATGGAGTGCTGCTACGGTGTTGCAGAGATACTCTTTGTCCGCGACCGACTACCGATTCCAGTTCAGCTGCTGCTTTAGTTTGGACTTCTTGATTGTTGATCATGAACATCATGAACATCTCGATTGTGGAGGCGCTCGTATCGGTTCCAGCCAGAATAAAATCGATAGCTGTCAGGATTACCGATTCTTTATTTTCTTCTTGTTTGTCACTGGAATCGATGATGAGTGCGTCTATTAGATCTCTTGGATTCTCTGGGTCCAAAGTGGCAAGATGTTCATCGTAGATATCCTTGGTAAAATCATAGAGTTGATCCATTTCCGTTCCTGTGATTTTTGAGTAGAGGAAATAGAACGGTGCAATCACATTGATAAAGTCTTGAATTTTGGCTGATGCCAAACGCTTGAAACATCCTTCAATGGGCGGAATCAACTTTGCAATCTTACCTTGATTGGTATCTTCATTCAATGGAATCTCGTCACTGAACATCAGGTTGAAAATGATATTCAACGAATATTTCTTGCAGTAGTCTCTTGGATAGAATGGCTGTCCTGAGAGCTGATATTCTTTCATCTTATCAAGGAGTGAACCGACTTGACGATCTAGAATGCTTCCAATTGGACGGAGTTTTGTTTTGGTGAACGAATTGGCAACCAACTTTCGGATATGGAACCATCGTTCATCACGAGCAACAACCAAGTTTTGGAAGTTTCTTGAGAGTAGGTTAAAAGTTGGTGTCGTTGGTCTGTTGGTGAAGTTTTCAAAATGGTTCACAGCAAACTCACGAATGATCTTTGGGTCACTCACAACCACAGTATAGAGATCTCCCATATAGATTCTAAACACATCACCATACTTTTTCGAGAGATTTACCAATCCAATATGTGGTATGTCTCCAACTTGATGAAGATTACCAATCAATGGCAGTGCAATTCCACCTGGTGGTTCACACTTTGATTTTTTAATATTTTTAGAGATCTATATAACAATTGTTGGTTGTTTACTTAGTTAGTTTTATTAATGGTTGCGTAGAACAACTTTTTCAAAGACTTACAAAATTTTCTAGAATATAAATAAAGACTATCACCAAGATTATAATATACATTATTATTATTTCTTTAATATAGATAAAAAAATATTTAGTAGATTGATAATTTGTTTTTTTTTTTTTTTTTGAACTTGGTTTTAAAGTTTGATCAAGATCGCTATTTATCTTGGCCAAAATCAAACAATTACCCCCAAAAAAAAAAAAACCCTAAAGTATTTCAATAAAAATCACAGTTTTTAACAAAAATCATTGAATTTGTTAAACCAATGAACATAAATTTATTATTTTGTTAATTTTTTTAGTTATAAATTAGTATAAAGTTATAGGATGATTCAAAGTTAAAATAATCATTAATTCACTTTGAATTCTCAAATAATTAATAAGATATAGTGTAGTGGTGAAAGAAGTCATTAATTCACCTAGATTTCTCAAAGTTTTTAACAATAAGAAGATAAACACACAATATTGATACTATGTAAACAATCAATCATTTAAGTGAAGTGTGAATAATTAAATATTTAAATGTGGGTAAACTTATAAAAAAAATATTTAGTTTGATGTTTTGTGTTTGATCATTAGTTATTTTGTTATTTATAATTCTTTACAAATAAAAAAACAATGACAATTATTGGTAGGCAAATTGTTTATATCAAATAAAACCTAAACTAATACTACTCTATTCGTAGAATCATTAACAAGACTAAATATTTCAGTTGAAAATAAAACTAAAGCAGTTTTTTCCAATAGTATTGGTAATTCTACTCAACAGGAAATAAATCAACTATCATTCCGTCGTATTAGACCATGATTCAAAGCATTAGTAATGAATTACAAATAAACAACATAATTTCTTGCATGATTTGTCTGTTTTGTTTTACTTATTTTTTAATTAAATCATCTTCTATTTTTATTATAAACACTAGATTCTTGGTTTATCTACAACAAAATATATAAGTGAGTATTAATGCAATACTCTATGAATCTAATAAAATCTTGAATATGATTTGTTTTTAATTAAAGTTGTAAAGAATAATATTATACAATCAAAAAATAGAAAAAAAAACCAATTTGTTTAGTTAAAAGATTGCCCGAAAGGTTAAGGGGCTGAGTTGAGTTTAAGTCGAAGTTAGGATCAAAAAAATAGAAAAAACATTATTTCTCATCAAATAATGCGATTGCCCGAGAGGTTAAGGGGCTGAGTTCAGGTCTCAGTGGGAAACCGTCGTGAGTTCGAACCTCACATCGCATAAAACATTTTGCTAATAAAAACCCGCATCCAGGGCTTCCAAATTGCGGACCTTTTTTTAAAATCCACTTCACCCACCTTACACTGTTGTTCATCAGCTTAACTTCACGATCGCTAATTCAATCTCCCAAGGAGTCACTGTCGATTGCTCTGCATTAACGCGTAAATTTAAATCTGATTGGAATCTTAATCCTTCCAACTAGGTGCCACCACTTTATACTGTTGTACATCAACACGCAACTACTGTTAGATCTATTCTATCCTAATACTACTCAACTTATTAATTAATAATTTATAATAATAATAATAATAATAATAATAATATTAATAATAATAATAATAATAATAATAATAATAACATTTTATTGGCTATATTTCTCACGGCCTGTGTGAGAATGTAAATATAATATAAAACACGAACTAGCAGGTTAATATCAATACCTGCAATTTGTTGACTGATCATGAGTCAACAAATCTTTTTTGCAAAAAAAAAAAAAAAAAAAAAAAACTGTTGTTCATCAACACGCAACTACTGTTAGATCTATTCTATCCTAATACTACTAAACTTATTAATTAATAATAACTACAAACAATAATAATAATAATATTTTATTGGCTATTTCTCACGGCCTGTGTGAGAATGTATATAAAAAAAAAAAGTGAGAAAAGGCGACTAGTCGCCAAACACTCTGGCCATCTCAGTCGACCTGTGCATGAACTGCTCCAACAATAAATAAACACGAACTGTAGGGTAATATCAAGCTCTACACCTTGACTATCAGTACTGGTCATACAAGAATTTTACAAAAAAAAAAAAAAATCAATCGTGAGGACAAAGAGAGTATTTGAAAGAGGATCACCTTGTTTTATACCTCTATTAATGAAAAAGTCTTGGTTTTGAAACAGTTCACCAGAAGAGAGTTAGTACACTGTATTCCTACTGTTAAGTAGAAGCAACTCATTCGAAGGTACTTCAAAACTTGGTCCTCTATGCTTGATTGTGCCAAAAAATTTCTAACCCAACTTCTTCACCTTCCTTTAAACTATTCAATTCGTCTTGGATGGATTTTAGAAACAAATACCACTGCAGTGTACTTCTACAAAGTCATACCGGACTATCCCATCCTTGCTGATGACGGTAGCACAAGTACCCTGAGTCCGTAGTACAGAAGGTCAACAAACCATCCAAATTGGTCACTCTTTGGGGAAACAGAGAAACATAGTACACACTTAAAGGTGTATATTAGAAAGCTTAAGGTTTCTGTTTGTTTAAATAGTTGTCTGTCTCTGGAGACATCATAGTTCTGAAACATGATAAGGTCTTATAGCTGTAAAATAGTTATAAGATAGAAAATAAAAGAGCAAGATATCATCAGATTAAAAAAGATACACAAGTATAAATATATTAATTATAACGATTCAACAGAGTAAGTCTAAAATAAATTTGCTTATGATAGAATTGTGGTTTAAGTTGATCATTTTGTTTTATAAAATATATATTATTGTTATTAATTGTTGGTAGTTTGGATATTAGTATTTAGTATGACTTGTCTATTTTTGGATAAAAAAAAGTTAATGAATGATACAAACAAAAAAAGATGAGAAATAAACACCTCAAATCTAATTGAAAGGCATTGATATATATTTCAAAGAGAAAAATTAATAAAAAATAAAAATAAATTATTCAACAATAGTGTAGGAAGGTTATTCATATCAAAAACAGTCATCGAACTTAAAATTGATTTTAATAATTATAAATATTTATTTAAAAAATTAAATTTACTATTATCAAAATTAAAAAAATTCTAATTTGTTAATTCTTTATGATTCTGATTTTAAAGAAAAAATGGTTCTAGATTGTGGAAAGTTGACATTTAATTTTGAAGTGATTTGATGAAGAATTTCACCTGAATCACAAATATCTGAAAGATGAAAGGTATTATGGTGATTTAGAATCCTTTTTTCTTTAAAATCAAAGAGAAATATTTTGTAAAAACAAGTTCAAAAAGTGGTCCAATTGAAAATCTAGGTTTTGGGGTTTTTTTGTTTTGGGTTAAGCCTCTTGTAAACTGTCTTCGATAAAGTTTTTTTTTTTGTTATAAATAGTCTCTTTTTTTGAGCTTCTTTTAAATTCAATTTAGTCACTTTAAAATAACAATTTTAATTATCTTTAAATTTATTACTTTTTTTTTTTCATATATAAATGAATTTTAATAATTGGTTATATTACTTAAGGAGTAAAGACTATGAAAAATTCTCTCAAGATCACAAGAACAAATATGATATTGTTGTAAAAGTTGACTCTTTGCTAGACCTTAAAAGTGGATGGAGTGTGACCTATCCGTTGCTGGACGAGTTTAAAAAATGTAATGATTGGAGCAATAGTGTGTTTGCAAACATAATTAAACCAAACGAAGATCAGAAATTAATGGAAAACGCTGCATTCTTCAAAGCCAAAGAGGATATCGTATCCAAGAAAAGATCGGTTGTTTCCATTCTTGGTCTATATAATCGTGGTAAGAGTTATATCTTGGCACGAATCTTTGGTTTGGATTTATCCAGCAGCTACTTTGCCCACACAGAAGGACTGTCCATTGTTACATCAAGAGCCAGCATTACCGATGTACTTATTGGATTGGATACCAAAGGTTCCCAGAAACCAGTGCCGAAAGGAGATGACTTCAAGATCAAAGATGCCGAGGCCACAGAGAGATTTTTGCAATCGCTGTCTCTCAGCATGTCAGATATAGTTTTAATCGTTGTCAATCGTCTGACTCGTGACGACCAATCCTATATCAAACAAGTTAAACAAAGATTCAACAAGAAGAGCATCATCATTGTTCACAATCTCTCTCATGTCAATACTATCAAAGAACTTGACGGTGTAATAAACGAGGAACTTATCAAATGTTTTGAGTGTACAGAGCACAAAATTTTAGATCAGTCAAAATACTGGACCTCTTTAGACGGCACTAGACATGTAGTTATGGCAAAAGACGAAATGGTAAAGGACCCCCAAACCCAACATCTCAAAAAGGCAGAGAACGCTGGATTAACATACAATAAACTTACCATCGAGCTGCTTCGTTCCTGGTTAACTTCAAGTGCATCCACCAATCATGCACACTCTGATTTGATTGTTGACATTGTCGACTACACAAAGAAAGTGATCGGAAGCTACTTGGAGATAAAATCGGACAAATTCAAAACCTCCATTACTCCACTTCCTCTTTCTAACAAAGAGGACTGTGGATCGGCCAAGTCTACACCCTCATCATCTCCAAATCTTCAATCAAGCAAAGACATTATCAACAACAACAATAATAATGATAATAATAATTTCAAAAGCGATAGTCAAGATAGTCCACTTACAAATATTAAACTAGTTAGTGACGAAAATAGTGGAATCATTAGGTTTGATCCACCTATCAATGAAGAACTTAAGTATGCAGATATAAGATTCAACATGGTCGGTATAATCTCAGAGATAAATAGCACTACTAACGCCAGAGTCGAAGAGGATGGCAACCATTACTACGTTTCCCTGGATTGCACTGGCTTTTTGCAAAATGACATCAATTTCCATTTCGAAAACACTGATGGAGGATCAAAGATCAAAGTTACTACAAACAAAATGAGAGAGTTCCAAAGCAAAGGTAATGAGATCCACAACGACTTTAACAAGCAACTCATTCGTCCTCTAGAGTGGTCCTATATATTCCCTTCCCCTATCAAACAAAGAACTAAAAACGATTTGAAAGGTTGTGTGAAATTGGAACATGGTATCTTGGAGATAAAACTTACCAAATATAAAACCGAGGATGAAGGAGATGATGTTGATATTTTTGCATAATAAAAAAAAATCAAAAATGTATAACTACTTAAAAATAAATAAAGATATTCTCAAATTTTTTTATTATTTTAATTAAAATTTATAACTTAAAATGAAAAATACTTTTTTGTTTATTTATTAACCATTACTTTTATTTTAATCGATTATCTTTTTATCTCTTCATATGGTGGATGAAACGTAATGCCAAATAGGAAAGCATGATAAATCCGAAATTGAAACAAACAAGTACCAAAACATTCCAGAATTGTCTATCGACATTGAGACCATAACGAGCAATCATAGTGTTACCATTGGTAATCGGACAGAATGGTTTTGTAGTATTACCAACTGGGATCAAGTATTCACCTTTACCACCTGGACAATTAAAAGTAGCGTCCTTTAACTCGGTTACACCCAGAGTTTCGAATGCATACTTTGTAAACGTTAGCCAATGCATCCATATCCACCCACTCGGAATGTTTACACGTGGAATAAAGAATCCACCAAAAAGACCAAGGAAATTGAGTCCCATACCAGAGAGTAATACTGCAATCGGAATGGTTGGAAGAACAAGAGCAAATACCATTGCTAAATTATCGTAGGCCATGACAATCAATAGGTATACCAAAAGAGTAAAGAAGAACTTCCATCCGTTGTGTCCTGGATCCATTCCAGTGAGCCAAAAGAATGGAATCCAAAAGCAAAATGCAGTCAAACAAATAAACGGAAGGTCGGTAATCACTGCTGCAATGATATAGAGGAACGAAGGATAGGCACCAGATGAAAACTCACGATAATAGACGGAACGATCTTCGATTACCAAGGGAATCTTGGAGATCGATGCCATACCACCGAAAAGGAAACTTAGATAAATCATAGCAAGCTTATTACGTGCACCCGATTGATCGTTATCGAGTCGCAAAAACATTGTACCAACGACGATCGATGGTATTAATGAACGACAGAAACGAATCAAGATGGTTTGTGGACGACGAATGTGATTAATCCAGGCACGCTTCGTTAGAACATAGAGTTGAGTTGAGAGCGATGCATTATAACGTGATTTGAATTTTGGTACCTCGACGGTCGATGGAACGATCGTCTTGTTGAGTAAACTTGCGGCAGTGTTAGCTGCTTCCTCCGATGCAGTGTAGATGGCAATTGGTTCAGTTGGATTGTGTTCGGCAATCTCCAGAATGAAATCGGATGGATTACGGTCGGCCTGACAACGGTGTCCTTGCTTGGCGAAATAGTCGAGCACGGTCTGTGAGTTCACTCCAGTCTCACCAAAATAAACAACTTCACCCTTACCCAAGAGCAAGAGTTGATCGAATTGCTCAAAGATCTCTTGCGATGGCTGATGAATGGTGCAGATTACTGTACGTCCAGACAATGCAATCTTACGTACACAGTTCATTACCTTGAGTGCAGCAGCCGAGTCGAGACCAGAGGTCGGTTCGTCGAGGAAGAGCAAGTGTGGATTTGAGGCAAGCTCAATACCGATCGATACCTTCTTTCTGTTTGCAAGTGAAATACCCATAGTTGGATTAGGTCCAATCTTGGTGTCTTGAAGTTTGGTGAGACTGAGTACATGGAGGATTTCATCGACCAACTTGAGCTTATCGGCGTTCAAGTAGGAATCCGGTAGACGACAGAGTGCAGAGAAATAGATTGCTTCACGAACCGTTAAATTTCCAGATAAGATATCTTGTTGTTCAACGTAACCAGTGAAACGAGTGATGTTTAGATCGAATATATTGGCACCATTGATTTGAATGTCACCAGTGATGACACCCATATTCTTTCGCTTTGAGAGGACGTCGAGAAGTGTAGACTTTCCGGCACCGGATGGACCCATCAACGCCAACATCGTACCTGGTTTTACGTATCCATTGACATCTTTGAGTAGTTGGAGAGTGACCGTTTCCTTCTTGTTGGTGGTTGGGTTGTTACGCTTTGCCTCGACAGTGTAACCGAGTTTGGAGAATGTCATATAGCAACCTCCTTCCAATTGCTTCTTCTTGTCTGCCTTTTTATCTTTTTTGGCCTTTACTTTTTTCTGTTGAATGGCACGGGGTGGCTTCTTTGTTTCAAACTTTACATAGGTAATACCGATATAGAAAGCAGTGAAAAGAGCAATTGCAAAACCAATCACAATAGCAATATCAATCCAACGCCAATAAAAGTTGTTGTTGAATCCAAATTCATTGAGGAAATCCGACCCCGATTGCATTGGACAGATACTATGGTTGGCAAAACCCTGTGGGTATGGAAGTGAAGCGAGTGGATGAGATGCCGGTGGAATAACTTCGTTTGGTGTACAAGTGAAGCTACGTCCATACATTTCATTGGACGCCAGTGCATCGAGTACATATTTCAGAGGTGAGAGATAGTACATCCATATCCACCAATTGGGAATATTGACACCTGGCAGAATATAACCAGAGAAAATCATAAACAAGATGACTACCGCTGGAGTCACCATCGATGTAACTAGCTGACTGTCAGAGAATGACGATGCCGATTGGAATACACCCTGAGCAATTACATTGGTCAGTGCCATACAGATTATAAACACAATAAAAGTGTCGGCACGTGCTCTAAATCCAGAGATCCAGTAACAGGTGACACTAAAGAGGAATGCTTCTATGAGGGCAATCGGGAACTTGCTTACGACCACAGTGATAAAATAGGCAAATGTTCGATAGAATTTACCATCTTTTTGATCATAGTAGATCGAACGCAACTGGTAAAACTCGTCAACCGACGAAAAGGTGGTCCAAATGTGCAAGACCGTGGCGAAATACAACAGACCGAAACGATTACGTCCATCTGCCTGAGTGTCACCCATTTGGAAAAACAGGGAACCAACAACGAATCCCATAAAAGTTGCTTGTATAAAACGTGTAATAAATTGCATTCTCAAGATTCTCATAATCTTTTTCTGTCGCTCCATACACAATTTGATATCATACCACATTGGTGATAATGGGTTTTCTACTTTTGAAAAATCATGTAATTTAACATCGGTCGGTAATAATGTTGTTAAATTATTTATATTTTCTTGATATACTATATATATTATTAAAAAAATAATTAATTAATAAATATTTAAACTTTTAATTATATTAATCATTAAACACATACTATTTGATTGTTTGAATAATGTATCTAAATGAATTTCGGAATTTGCAATTGAATTTGATAGTTCTCCATTGGAAGTATCTCTATTAATTGCATACTTTAATGGATCTTCTACAATCTCTTGCATAAACTCGGCCAAAGGTTGATCCAATAATGGTCTGTATCCAATTGATTCAAAATCTAAAAAAAAATTAAAAAGATTTTATATTAGTAAGAAATTAATAACATCGGTTGTTTAATTATTAATAATACTACTTACAAGATAAAAGAGATTCTCTTGGACCAAAATAACAAATTTTTCCTTTCTCACCAAGTAACATGACATCGTCGAACAAGTTTGTCAACTCTGGACTTGGTTGAAGTAAGGAGATCATAGCCGATGCTTTAGCTTCGTTTGCAATCGTTCGGACTTTTGAACAAACAGAAAAAGCAGTTGCTGAATCGAGACCTGTTGTTGGCTCATCCATCAAGATGAGATTTGGACACTTGGTAAATTCATTGGCGACGGTGACACGACGCTTCTGACCACCAGAGATACCACGGAAAAACTCGTTACCAATAATTGTATTCTTGGTATGGCTAAGGCCGAGCTGTGAAAGAATCAACTCTACACGTTCATCCTTTGTCGATTGGTTCACAGTGGAACCCATATTACATTGAGCACTAAAGTCGAGAGTCTCCTTCACCGTCAACAGCGGGATATGACGATCTTCCTGTGGCACATAGATTGTATCTTTGTGATGTGTCTCTGGATCGGCTGGATGTCCATTGAATAAAAGTTCACCCTCTACATGGCCCTTTCCCAAACGATTGGCCAAAACTCTCAACAGAATACTCTTTCCAGAGGATGGAGCACCCATCAATAAAACCATTCTGCCTGGCTGTAAAATTTTACATAATAATAATTAAATAAAAATAATTAATAATCTTGATCTTAATAAAAAATATCTTCATGATCAATCAATCTATCAACTTGATCTACAATTGTATAAAGCCGAGTGTGTGATGTTTCCACTGTAAAAAAAATCAGCGCTTTGTTGTTGATAATTTCGGTATTTTGGAAAAAACAAAAAAAAAAAACAACAAAGTCGAAATTGTGATTTCTTTACGCTATTTGATCGTTTGAAGATTGATTGTTTTGTTTATTTATATTACCACATACCTTTAATGAAAATGTAAAATCATTTAATAAATTAATCTTTTTTTGTTCGGGTGTTGCATTTTTTGGTGGCTTTGGAGCATCGACGTAATAATTGAGGTTGCGAGCACTGACATACATTCCGGTTTTGTTGTCTGGTGTGTACTCTCTGATGTGATGATTTAAATCTGGATTGACTTGGATTGCAGTATCATCTTGATTATGTTGTAGAGTTGTGGTTTCTGCATTCACTCCAAACGTTGTCATTTCAACACCGTCCTTATGGTGGTGAATATCATCACTACCATGACTTTGGAGATCTTCACCCACCACCGCTGGAGAAGTATCTTCCACAGGTTGTTCGTTGTCAACCATTTTTATATCTGTTATTATTTAAACGATGATAAAAAAAATTTGATAACAAAAATAAAATAAAATAAAATCGAATAAAGTAGATATGTATTTTTGCAAATCAATAGATTATTGATTTGTTTTTTTTGTTCTAAATATTCTAAAATTATTTTAATGAGTCCTGGTATAGTGTTTTGCACCGTGAGATGTAATCTAGTGAAAAAAAAAAACAAAAAGTTTTAAAATAAACAGAAAAAGAAAATAGGTTAGATGTATGACCGTCGTAGTCCAAAAAAAAAACGTGTGAAAGTACGAAAAAAAAACTATTGAAATGCGCTTTATTCCAAAATTGGATGGAAAAATAGTGTTGTGATAAAAATAAATTGGCGTTGTGTAATGAATGATATATAATTAATATTCAAATACAAATAATAAAATATATAGTTAATTTAACAGATATATAATTTTATAGAACGAAAATACAACCAAGACTTAACTATAGTTGTAAACAATAATATTTGTTAAAATTAATCTGATTGGTTACTTTAAAAACAAAAAAAACAGTGATTGTCTTTGGTTTAAATAATAGTCGATGGTATTGAAAAGCTGGGTGAAGAGGTATAGATGACGTTGTTCTTAAGAAACAACAATAAAGTAGGTAATATATTGTGACGATCAATTGATCAATTGTTGAAAGATGCAGAGGTGAGGGTGACCTTTTGTTGCTTTTATTATTATTGATAATGAATAAATTAATGCTGCTGCTGCTGCTGCTGTTGGTTACTGCACTGCTGATGCTGCTTGTTACTACTTCTACTGACTGGGGAGATGCCACAGTACTGAAAGTCTAATATAGGAGATTTCAGCTGATGGAATGGGACACTGCGTCGTCGATGTGAACAATACGCTGTTTGTTCCGTTCTAGAAATACTAAATTATAACATTAAGATTCACAACTCACACATTCATTAATTATATTGCTGAAGTTTCATTCAATGCAAGTCTCTAATTGTCGAACAGAAACCAATGATCTCGACCACTGTTTATACTAAAAAGTAAATTATGATGACAGAATAAAAAAAACAACAAAAACAAAAAAAACAAAAAATATTCTTTGCAAAACTGCAACAAAAATTCATTACTCTGTTATGAAAAGTGACTGTTGTGTTGTGATTGGCAATATCTGTATTGTTTACGACCGTATGACAAAAAAAAAAAAAAAAAAAAACAAAACATACCCCCCACCCAAATTGTAAAAAAACAACAAATTATTTTTTTTTTTGTAGAGAACAATAGATAAATTCCATCATTCTATTCTGGAAGGGAATCAATTTTTATTTTGTTTTTTTTTCAATATTATGTGTGCTGATGAAAATAATTATATTTTTATTAATAGACTTTGTTGTTGGCTGTGGCTTTACATTAAATTGATGTAACCAGACTCGTGTATTATTAGGTCAGAAATAGTCACCCTCATATTGTTTCTATCTATATTTTCCTTTGATTATTTTTTATTTTAATTTATTTCTTTTTTAAACAGATAAAGTGATATACTTGACAAATCAATCTGATCCAATCAATCAACAAATCTTTACTTTACGAAAAAAGAATTAAATTGGACACATAATTCTTAAGAATTTTAAAATGATATCATGGAAATATAAGGTTGCAAATGATCATCATATTTTTGATAATTATAATATCATTCTTTAGTACATTTTCAACAAACAACTAGTTTGTACAAACCAATAATATTTTATTAAATACATTTTATCATGATGTAAATAAAAATCAATCAACTAATGCCCAATCTGCAAACGTGTAAAAAAAAAAAAAAAAACAAAACATATGAATTTTTTGAACCATGAATATTCTTTTAATAAATTTTTATTTAATTAATTTATTTTTTTATTTTATTTAATCAAATATTTACATTTTTGGTTTTCATTTATTTTATTGTATTTTATTTTGTAAATATATATCAAATTTATATATCTCGTTTTAGATAGATTTATAAAAGATTGAATTGATAGAGAGAGAGAGGAGAGATATAAGATTTATATTAATCGGTCGTTTCGCTAAAGCTTTATAACATTGGTTTTGAATTGAATTTCAAATTGTAGATAGACAAATAGATAGATAGAGAAATGGATATTCAAAATGCAAACGTATTGAGAGACAAGACAGATGAGTTGATGCGGAGAAGTATATCAAAGATTGTACAATGTATATTATCATCGAGAGTTGAGCTATTACAACAGTTTAAAAAGATAAATAAACATGTAGGTATAATATTATGTTTTTTATTATATTTATTAAATATCACATGACATATCACATGTCAAACAAAATAGTCTATAATAATATTAATATATATATATATATATATTAAACTATCAAATAAATATGTTTGTCAATATAGTTTCACATTGAAACAGAGGATTCAGAACAAGTACAGAAACAGATCGATAAGAATATTTTTGCAAGGAATGGAATTAGAACACTCTTTGTATTGGAGATACACTTTGACGAAGGTGGTGAACTACTTGGTATTAACACATTGGTAGAGTCTTGGAGATTCGTATTCGAACCATTGTAAGTATAATAGCGTAGAATAGAATGAATAGAATATTACAATTTGAATATAAAACAAACAAACTAATTAATTAATACCTTAATAATATATAGTAAAGATGTAGATACAAGTTTTGAATTGCCAAAACTATATAGAAACGTAATACTACTAGTTAGAACACTCTATTCATTCTTGAGAAATATACCATGTTACAGTGTCTACAAGAACTTCACAAGGAATCGATCATCCACCTCAAAGCTAAAATATCAATTTAGAATTTGTGATTTCAATTCCATTCTTTCTCCTTCTTTTTCACTTTGTATGTTTTAGTAGTTTAGTGTTTTACTTTTATCTACATCCTATATATCATGAATACTAATCATTTTTCATTTTACTAATCCAATATATATAGCTATACCAACTAAATCATTTACTTTCACATCGATTCCTACACCTCTTGGTGTTTTGAAGTTGGATGTCAACTACCGAGAGGATCTCAGTAAAGAGATATCCATTAGTTCACAGCTTGGTTTGGATTCACAGTTTATAATCAAAGACTATAATAACAATCATTTCAAATCAACTGAACCACAACCAATTCAATCACAACAACAACAATTGCAGCAGCAACAACAACAGAAGAGTTACTATTATGGCGGTAGCTATGGAAGTAATAGCAATAGTAATAATCCAAATATTCCTGCACCCTCACAGTCATTACCTATCAAACAACAACAGACAGCACAACAGCAGCAACAACAACCTATTTACTATCCACAGTCCTATGGCAGTGGCGGAGGTGGCAGTGGCGGAAGAAACATGAGTAGCAATCAATTGGTATCGAGCGATCCTTATAAGCCGTCGTCAGTAGGATCGAGCGATTCCTACGATTATTATGGAGGAACAAACACTGTTGGAAGTGGAGGTGGTCTTGGAAGTTATAACAACAGTTTTGCACATCAATATCTTCAACAGCAACAGCAACAACAAGACAAACAAACCAATCCAATTGGTATACCCGGAACCAATAGTAATAATAATAATACCAATATCTATGGCAGCTCCAGTTCAAACAAGAGGAATAACAACTCACCTGGTGGTGTCAACCTTGTATCTTCACCACAAACCTCAACTTCCCCACCATTCTTTGTAAATGCCAATAACAGTGCTTCACCTTTTCCAAAACCATCTGGGGCAGGTGGTAGTTCACCTCCATTCTCTAGTGGTGGTGGTACATCACTCCTACATCAACAAATGCAGCAGCAACAGCAACAACAACAATCTCAACCCTCTTATCCTTTAACAGTTAGACAAGTCACACCAAGCAGTGGAACTACTAATATATCACCTGGACAACATAGACATAGATCAATCTCTGCACCAATAACAATACATCAACAACAATATCAACAGTTACAACAGCAACAGCAACAACAACAACAATTACAAACTCAATCCAACAGTTATCGATCAGGTCGATCACCTCCTATGAATATTCACACTGGATTCTCACCACCAAATTACAGCGGAACATCTCCCCCTCTTTACAACTATACCAATCCTCTTTTGAATAACAACAATAGTAACAATAACAATAACACAAACTATGGTAGTTATGGCTCACAACAGAATCAAGTATCGAGTGGTGGTGCCGGTATCAATATCAATCTCAACAGCTATTCAAATAGTTCATCAAACAACAACAGTGGAGTCAACAACAATAGTAATAACAACAATCAAACAACAACATCATCATCATCATCTTTTAAAAACTCTATCAATTCAAAACTCAGTCAGATACACGGTCCTCTGCTCCTGACAGACGTCCACAAAGAACTTCAAGTCAAGAACACAATAGAACCACTCACTACGCAATCTGCTATCGACACTGAAGAACCGGTGTTTGCATCGGCAGTCAGCTCATCATCGAAAGTAAACGATAGTGACGTCGGTGAGTTTGTCAGACTCTGTAAGATCGCACCACCTCTCAAACTGTTTGACACCAACTACACAACAGAATCACCTATTAAACTTGATCAAGATGTATTGGAATTAAGTAAAATAGCAAACAACAATACAAAATAATAATAAAAAAAAGTTAGGTTTTTTACTAAAAAAAAAAAGACTCGTTTTAATTAAAAGATAATCCACTGGATTATTTAATTATCCTATCCCAAAAGTTTAGAAGAGTTTTGTTCTTTCTTTTTTTTCGAAAATTCTAAAATCTGGTTGGATATTTTTTTCGTTTTGCTAGTTACCAATTTATCTTTAGTGAGATTTCACCCCAGTCTTCATTGTTATTTTAAAACAAAATTCATACCCACTTTTTAAGTATTCTTTTATTTATTTAAATCATTTCCAATCACACTTTTTGTTTAAATACTATATATATTTAAGTGTTAAAGAAGTAGAAATAAATAATAATATAAAAAAAGATGATTCAAATTAAATCATCTTTATCGATTGTATTGTTAGTGTCACTGCTGTGTGTTTGCACACTCTCGAAATCAGTATCTATCAACAATGATAGTTTCGATGATAAACAATGTTCAAGGTAAGAGGTTTTAATAGATAGATAGATAGATCTAATAATGAAATAAATAATTAAATTTAATGTTATTTACTTTACTAATCTAATCTGATTATTATTTAATTATTTATAGTGGAAGAATGTATATAGCTGAATCGATTCCAGTTTATGTTAATCTCACTACCAATATAACAACATATGAAGCCTGGATGAATTTGATCAATAATGCTCAAGAATCTATCGATTTAGGTTTGTTTTACATGACTTTGACTGATGGTGCAGATTACCCAAGTATCTACGGTGGATACATGGGAATGGACTTTTACAAGGCCTTGATCAACGCTGCTCAACGTGGAGTCACCATCAGAATCGTTCAAAATCTACCATCTGCATCACAACCAGCCAACGACACCACCAACCTCGCCAACATGGGTGTCGCTCAAGTTCGTACCATCAACTGGCCAAGCCTAGTTGGTAACGGTATCCTTCATACCAAAATGATCGTAGTTGATAAAACCAGTAAGTAATTATTTGTTGTTGTTGTTGTTATTGTTCAATAACGAAAATAACAATTACTAATCATTAACGACATTGTTATTTTCTTTTATTATTAGATGCATACGTTGGAAGTGCTAATTTCGATTGGAGATCACTTGCTCAAGTAAAGGAACTTGGTGTAGTCGTTGAGAATTGTAAGACTTTGGTTGAGGATACCAAGATTGCTTTCGAGCAGTATTGGGATGCCGCCATCATGACTCAACTACCAAGCAAATGGCCATCTAAAGACAAGGCCAAATTCAATGCTACTCATCCAGCGCAGTTACAATTGAATGGCGAAGCTGTCTCTATGTTCTTGGCAGTGTCACCACCTCAATTCGTCTCGAAAGATCGTACTGGAGATATCGACGCGTTGGTCGCTGCTATCAACGCCGCCAACCAGTCAGTGTGCATCTCCGTCATGGACTATGCACCAAGCTCCTTCTACAACTATCCCAACACCTTCTGGCCGGTTATCGACGACGCCTTGAGAGCGGCCGCCTACAACCGTCGTGTGCAGGTGCGTGTCATGGTCTCTCACTGGAATCACACCAACACCAAGATCATCCCTCAGTTCCTCCACTCGTTGGCACAGGTCAACAACATCCAGGTTCGTTGGTTCCAAGTGCCAGACATGCCAGTACAGCCACAAGTGCCATACTCACGTGTCAACCACGCCAAGTACATGGTCACCGAGCAACAATCATACGTTGGAACATCGAACTGGTCACAAGACTACTTCACCAACACCGGTGGACTCAGCTATAACATTTTCAATGCCGATTTTACCTCTCAACTCCAATCGATTTTCGACCGTGATTGGAATTCACAATATACTTTCCCAGTAACAACTTGGTAATAATAAACATAATAATCAATTCTTTTCAAACTGTAAAAAAAATCTATTATTGTTGTTGTTTTCAACTCTTTATTATTTTTATTATATATATATATATATATTTTTTTTTTTGAATCACATTTATATTACTTTAATATAACAACAAGATCTTGAATAGTTCGATGGGAACTTCAGAATAAATATGTAAATATCTTTATTTTACACATTTTTATAAATGTGTTTTTTTGTAAGGGACCATGGTAATCAAAGAAAGAATCCCCTGGGTTTTGAAAAACAAAAAATTAAAAATAAAATAAAAATAAACAAAATTTATCTTTATCCGATCAATTAGAAATTAATTGTAATTTATTGTTAATTCGAGAAGTAGAAAGTTGTATATTAAAGTATAATTTGAATTGAATTTTTAATTTTTTAAAAAAAATAAATAAAAAAATTCTTAAATTTTTGATGTATTGTTATTACTTATTTCAATTATATTATTTATAATTATTTTAAGATATTAAATTAAATCAAACCATCTATTTCTTTGTTTTTGCTATTTTGAAAACTTATTTTTCAATAAACAAAAAGAGAAAGAGAGGTGACTTTTGTTTAATTTATCAATAACCCAATTGTATACTAGACATAACTTTTTACTGTATATTATTATTACTATTATTAAATATTTATAGTTTTATTATAGAATTGTTATTATTTATTGCAACATCAATTTTTTTTAAGTGACTCATTCATTCAACAAATAGCCAGTAATATTAAAATTAATTGTTTGAAAAAAAAAAAAAAAACAAAGCAAAAAAAAAAAAAAAAAAAAAAAGGAGAAGAAAAATCATATTTTCAAAAGTTTGTTGTATAATTTTTCTTTCAATTTACAGTTTTTTTTTTTTAGTTTTAGTTTGTTTGTTAAAGAATATAACATTAACATTGACATTAAAAATCATTTATTTTTAGATATATATATTATTATTATTATTATATTATTTGTATAGATACATCATCATCAGTTAGATTAGAATATAATCATTAAACAAAAAAAGAAGAATAATTAAATAAAGAAGATTCATTTGGATAAGTCTATTTAGTTAGTTGTATAAATAAAAATGAATTTAAGTAACTGTAGAGATAAACATCCAAATCTTTTGTTTGCCAACTTTAATCAAGATTACAGTTGCTTTGCATGCGGTACGGAGAAGGGTTTCTTGATATTTTCATGCGATCCATTTAAAGAGAGGTTTGGTAGAGGTATGATATCATAATCAACTTTATCAGTTATACTATTACAGTAAACTAATTATTATCATTATCAATCATAATCATCAATCATCAATCATCATCATCATCATCATTACTATTATCAAAACAAATTCAGTATTTGACGGTGGTGTAGGTATCGTCGAAATGCTCTTTAGATGTAATATTCTTGCAATTGTAGGTGGTGGTACCAAACCAAAATACACTCCCAATCAAGTGATGATTTGGGACGACTATCAAAATAAATGTATTGCAAAATTGGAATTTAAATCAGAGGTCAAAGCAGTCAAACTTAGAAGAGACAGGTATGTCATAGAAATAACTAAAGTTGATTATCGATCAACCATACTACTCTACCTAAAATACTTAACTATCTTTTATATATATATATATATATAGAATTGTAGTTGTCCTCGAAAATAAAGTATATGTTTATAATTTTGCAGATTTACAATTGGTACACCAGTTGGAGACAACCAACAATCCAAAAGGAATCTGTGCAGTTTGTCCGGGTGCAGCGAATGTGCTCGCATGTCCCGGTCTGAAGCCAGGTTACGTGCACGTAGAGCTGTACGACCACAAACAAACACAGATTATACCAGCACACGAGTCTGCTCTATCGCAGATTGCGCTCAACAAGGACGGCACCAGATTGGCCACGGCCAGCGAGAAGGGCACTCTCATTCGTATCTTTGACACATCGACCGGTGAGAAGATCAAAGAGGTACGTCGTGGAAGCAATCGTGCAGAGATCTACAGCATCGCATTCAACAGCGAATCGACAGCACTCTGTGTATCGTCCGACAAGAACACAGGACACATCTTTGATTTGTCGCGTTCCGCTCCCTCAACCACCACCGTTCACAACACCCGTGACCAAGAATCGGAAGTCAAGAACAGACAGTCTAGCTTCTCCTTCATGGGTGACATTCTGCCTACCAATTACTTCAAATCAGAGTGGAGTGCTGTACAGTTTCAAATTCCAGAGTCAAGATCCATTTGTGCATTTAGTTCTGCTCCAAATTCAATTATTGGTAAGCATAATATGCATATTAAATGATAAGATAATCATTATTCTCAACTAACTTTGTTTCGAATCACAATTTTATTTATTTATTTTAGTTATTTGTGCATCTGGTGTTTGTTATAAATATACATATGATTTTGCAAAAGGAGAATGTAAAAGAGAAGAAAGTCCACTTCAATTTATGGAGATTGAAGAATCATAATCATATTTGGAATCAAACAAAAATTATATATTAAAAACAAAAGCAAAAAAAAACAAAAACAAAAAAAACAACCAAATAATACAATTAGAATATAAATAATCGAATTTAAAAACAATAACTATCATTCACTTTATTACATTCATATGCATTTATTTTTTGTTAATCATAAAAAAACAAAACAAAATATTTTTATTTTATTACTTTTACCTCCTCATTTACATTTTTTTTTTCAATCTTTTAATACCAAATAAACATATATGTAAATAATTATTATAATCAAATAAATTAAGGAAATTTCAACAAAGTTTTTGATTCATTCAATCACCAAGATATTATCAATCTCGGTTTTTTTGAATTCAAAAAACAGAGCGTAATTGCAAGATTAATACAAAAAAAAATTAAAAGACCCACAAAAATAAAAATAAAAGGTCAAATTTTTTTTTTTGATTGTTTCGATCACCAATCTTAATTTGATATATAACATTATTATTTAAGAACAAGATAAAGATTAAAAATGACAACTGTAAATAATCCAAAAGTATGTAAAGAAATAGAGTTGATTTAGTTAATTATAACTTGAAACGAAATAATCTTTAGAAAATAGTGGTAGTAGATATATATTAATATAACAACTTGTTTTACTTTTTTATTTATGTGCAAAACAAAAAGATTGTAGTTTTAAAGAGTAATCATCAAGTTGCTGGACTTTTCACATTGATCCGTAATAAGGATACAAAGAGAGAGGACTTTATCTTTTATAGTGATCGTTTGATTCGTTTGTTGATCGAAGAAGGTCTCAACTGTTTGCCATTCAGTGAAACCACTGTCACAACACCAACCGGTTGCGAATACAATGGTGTTCAATTTGCTTCAAAGATCTGCGGTGTCAGCATTGTTCGTGCTGGTGAATCGATGGAAGCTGGTTTGCGTGCTGTCTGCAAACAAATCAAAATCGGTAAAATTTTAATTCAAAGAGATGAACAAACTGCTTTACCAAAGGTAATATAATATAATATATCAAAATCAACAAATATTAATATTCATTTCAATTCAAATTCAACTAGTTGCTATATTCAAAACTACCAGCTGATATTGCAAATAGACATGTTTTGTTGTTGGATCCAATGTTGGCAACTGGTGGAACAGTCGCACAAGCCGTCGAAGTTTTGATAGAGCGTGGCGTCAAGGAGGAGAATATCATTTTCATCAATCTCATCGCTGCTCCAGAGGGTATTCAATTCTTCACCTCGAAATATCCAAAGGTTACCATCGTCACCGGTGAAATCGATGAAAAACTCAATGAAAAGAAATATATTGTACCAGGTATTGGTGATTTCGGTGATCGTTATTTTGGAACTGAACATTAAATCAAATTAAACAATTTGAAGGAAAAAAAATCAATAATAAAAAAAATACCGAAAATATATATACCATTAAATAAAAAAAAATAAAATTGATAATAAAGTCTAAAAAAGGGAATAAACGTTTGAGATATAAAAAATATAAAAAAAAAAAAAAAAAAAAAGAAAAATTCAATTTTGACTAATTTTGCAAAATTTGAAAAAAAAAAAAAAGAAGTGTTACTGTTGGCAATGAAAGAAAAATCACAAGGTGTGGGTTAATTTGCGATTTTGTGGTCAATTATAGATCGTAAAAACTTATTATTATCGAAGGGGGTTTGTTTGTTATTAAAAAAAATAAATTTGATGTATAAGATTTTTTGTTGGTTTTTTTTTTTTTTCTCAAAACATTCATTTTTTTTTGTTGGATTATATAAAACAAACACCCATTTCTTTTCTTCTTATTTATATATTTAATAATAGTAATAATAATAGTTTTTAAACTATTATCATACAATTAGAAATAGATTAACAACATTAATTAATTAAAAGCAATTTCATTTCAAATTAATTAGTTTTTTTTTCTTTTTCAAATTTTTTTGGATCACACCAAACTTTTTATTTTTTTTTGGTGACCTAATCAGCAAGAATCAAATCAGTATTTATTTAGGTATAAAATCTTGAACCTTTTTAAAAGATTAATGTAATAATAATAATTTTCAAATTGGTGATAATAAAAAGTTTATAATAGTAGTTAGTTTCAAAGCTAAAACCACTCCACAGTAATCATATATATACATAAATTTGTTTATTTATTTTCTTTCCAACCATATAGTTACCTTTTTAATATTATTATTGGTTGCTAAATAAAACACAATTAGCACAACCGATCTAATTCAGTATCCATTTACCGAACACCCATTTTACAAACAACCTAATCACACTACTACTATTATAAGTAGTAGAATATTTCCAATTACCAGTAATTACTTTACAGTTACTTCCACTTCGAGTTCTACTTTAAACCAACCACCACTACAATCAACATCATCATCATCACCAAAAAGATTTATCAATGTTGTTACCATTAATTAATGAATGTTGGTTTTGTTTGTTTTTAAAACTACTATCTGACCCTCACCCTACCTTTGTTTTATATTCACCATTACTGTGTGTTGTGTTTTGTTTAAAAAAAAATAATATTTTATTTCATTTACCACTACACAAAAATAACAATAGAACAATAACAACTTCAAAAATGAAGAGACACATTCACTCACACACTCACACACTGCTGGGTGACAACAAAAAATCGTCTTTTCAACCAAGTTGCGTCCCCTTTTTGCAATACATACACGATACTATCAGATAAAAATAATTCAACTCAAATGAAAGAACACTATTTTTATTATTTATAGTATTTATTTCTACCTTTTTATTTAATGACAGTTCGCCAATGGAGTATAATATTCATCAGTAGTCACTACAAAACAATTATTATTTATTAAAAAACAGCAAAACCCACACCGATGATTCCAATTTAAAAAGGTTATTAAAAATACATTAATTGTCGTATTATTAAAATTTTCCATATTTGCATGTTTTATTTTATTATTGTTATGATATTTTTTTTGTGTTGGTGTGTAAATATTAAGACCAACAACACATAAAAACAACCCAAAACAACAATTAACTTCGTCGTCAAACACACACTGAACTCAGATTTGAGGTGTGGGTGGTGGTGTTCATGTCATGTGTGGGTTTTTAGTGTGTGTGTCATTGTCTATTCAATAGTTGATCAATCAAGTGGTATGCTAAAAAGATTTTGTTATTGTCAAGTTTTTTTATTATTGGTAAATTTATATTTTAATTTTTGCAATTTAAACAAAAAAAAAAAAAAAGGATGTGTGGTATGTTTGTTTTGCAACAAAAACAGTGAATCGATCAACCCAACCAATCTAGCACAACATCTACAAACAAGCTCGCCAAAACTCTACATGTGGCAAGTCAAACTACTTCATTCATGCATTCATTACCAAACAAAAACAAAACACCCACCAACATGTTCCCCACACAGCAACTAGAAAAAAAATTAGTATTTTGCAAAAGTTTTATTTTTTTTTTTTTGTTGTTTTATTTTTTTAATTTTTTTTTTAAAAAGTATACCTTTAACTTTCTTGAATTGCATAAATTAATTATCAGTTTCCTATTTTCTTTTTTTTTTTTTTTTTTTTTTTTTGTTTTGGAATAGTATTTTTTCAAAAAAAAATTTTCATCATAAATCACTGTCTTTTGACTCAAAATCCCATCCATCATTTTTCAGAAAAAAAAAAAAAAAAAAAGATCCAAAATCAGACTTTAGTTTAAATTCAAAAACAAACAGCTCATTTTTTTTATTTTCTTTTTTGTTCTGAACATCATTTTATCACCATCTAATCTAAAATAATAATAACAATAATAAAAAGCTATAAATATAAACTAATAATTTTATTTTTATTTTTATTCAATTAAGATAGATAGATAGATCAAAGATAGATATTAGAAAAATAAAATAATAAATAAATAAAAAAAAGATGTATCAACAACAACCAAGATCAAGAGCTACTGAGCTTTTGGACAGTCTTAGAGCAGAAATTGATACATTGACACATGAATTAAATATATATAAACATCATAAAGAAGATTATGAAAGAAAATGTAAGTTGTTAATTTTAATTATTATTATTATTATAATTATTTATATAAATAATAAATAAAAAAAACTATATCGGAGATGGATTGATTTCTAATTGGGAAAATATTATGTGCTATTTTAGTACAATCACAGTTACAGGAGATCACTTTGGTGCAACAGACTTTGGTCGATCTCGAGAGATCACACAATAAGATAAAGCAACAGTACGATGAGGAGATCATACGATTGAAGAAACAGTTGGAGCAGGTCACAGGATCTAGAGACCTCAACAGTCCCAATACATTTCGATCGAACAGTCCAGCACCGGGTGTTCAACAACGTAACACACCAACACCAACCATTCCAGATAAAATGCCACAGCGACCAACAGGAAGAAACCGTTCAAACTCTGGTGAATTTTACCCACATCAACAACAGCAGCAACAACAACAACAACAACAGCAACAGCAACAACAGCAACAACAACAAGGACAGCCAGGAATGCCACAACAACAACCACAACAAACTACATCCTTCCCAATACTTTCACCAATCGACCAGAGACACAAGAAGGAAGTAGGAGAACCATTGGGTGACTTGAATCAACAACACAAAGAAGGAATCGTAAATGATGATAGAAGAAGATTGTAAGTTTTGAAAAGAATAATGAACACGATGATCATAGTTATTAATATTGAGGTGATTTTATCAAATTAAGCAGTGAAATGGATATGGATGAAAATGGTAAAGATAAGAACGGTCCAGATTGGTTGGTTGGATACAATCCAAATGTACAAACAAATCTCAATATCGATTTATTACAGACATTGACACACAATAGTGTTGTTTGTTGTGTAAAATTCTCCAATGACGGTAAATACCTCGCCACTGGTTGCAACAGATATGCACAGATCTTTGATACTGAGAATGGTAAAAAGTTATAGTAAGTAATAATAATAATAATGTTTATTTATTGCCAGTGACTAATGTCTAATATATTTATTATTTATTATCTTAATATAGCAATTTCTTTGATGACGGTGAAAAGGAAGGTGATCTCTATATTAGATCAGTTTGTTTCAGTCCAGATGGTAAATATCTTGCAACAGGTGCAGAGGATAAGACTGTCAAGGTTTGGGATATTGCACAGAGAAAGATTCAACAGGTATTCACTGGACATGAGTTGGATATCTATTCTTTGGATTTCTCATATGATGGTAGATTCATTGTATCAGGTAGTGGTGATAAGAAAGCAAAGATCTGGGATCTTAAAGAAGGAAAGGTAAATTAATTAATTATGAACGAATTATTGTTAAACAACAACAACAACAACAACCACCAACAACAACAACATGAAAAAAGATAAAAGAAGAAAGAAAGTATCTAACATTTTAATAATATATATTTTTTAGTGTGCATTTACATTGGGTAATGAAGAGGTTGGACCAAAGAATGGTGTTACATCAGTTGCTATAAGTCCAGATGGTAGATTGGTTGCAGCTGGTTCGTTGGATAACATCGTTAGACTTTGGGATGCCCACTCTGGATACTTCTTGGAGAGATACGAAGGTCATATGGATTCAGTATATTCAGTCGCCTTCTCACCGGACGGAAAGTCATTGGCATCGGGTAGTCTCGATAAATCACTTAAACTCTGGGATCTCTCAGGATCGCGTTCGCGTTCACGCTGCCGTTCCACCTTCAATGGACACAAAGATTTCGTTTTGTCAGTTGCTTTTTCACCATGTGGTAACTGGCTGATCTCTGGTTCCAAGGATCGTTCCGTCCAATTCTGGGATCCAAAGACAGGAACCACTCACATGATGTTGCAAGGTCACAAGAACTCTGTCATCTCTGTTGCACTCTCACCAAAGGGTGGACTTTTTGCCACTGGTAGTGGTGACTATAGAGCTAGATTGTGGAAGTATGACTCATAAATATGTATATTATAGGATACTTTAATTCCTTTTTATAAAATGATCAAACAAACTCCAATCTAATTGAAATATCAACATCAACATCCATCATATCATCATATCATATTTAAATATAAAACGACCGCAATCCTTCTGCGCTTTGTATAGCGATCAACTCACACCATCATCAATCAATCAATCTTAAAATTCAACATCATCAACAACAACAACAAAACAAGCAATGATTAAAACATAATCATGTTATACTAGCAAAAACAAAAACAAAAAAAAAAAAAAGAACCTGGGAAAAATAAAATAAAAAAATAAATATAAAATAGATATATAATGTTATAAATATACATATCAAAAATAATATAGAAAGCTTTTGTTACTTTGAGAATTATGATTGCTTTTGGAAATTTACAATTGTTTTTTTATTTTATTGTATTAGTTTAAAATTAAATAAATATATTGGATTCTTGTTGTTTTTTTTTTTTATTTGTTTGTTTAACTGCAACTCATACAAACATAATCCTCTACAATTTAGAGATAGAGATAGAGAAAATATTCATATTAATTAAAATCGATTTTTTTTTTTTCGAGGTTATAAATAATAATTATAATTACTTACTTGAACGAATATCTGAAAGTGTGTAGAATTCACCTTGAATCAAAGTTTTACATTTGACACACTTGAAACAATCTTTATGGTATCTTTCGTTTGGATTGATAACGATGACAGGACCATCGGAGGTGTTACATGTTTTACTACAGAAAAAGCAAATTCCAAGATCCTTTCCGGAGTTCTTCTTCTCTGATACCTTTAATTGTTCGTTGCATTGTGCACATTTGATTTCGTTGTTTCTAACAAAGAATTGACCATCCATCTTTACATTACAGGTGGTGCATGTGAAACACTCTGGATGATAGTGCTTACCGACATTGTCAGTCAATTTCGAACCAGAGATTGGTTTACTGCACTTGGTGCATGCTTCCAAGAATTTCTGATTATAGTCATCTTTACAAATGGGTTTTCCATCCTTTAAGAAATATGATTGAATTGGTTTTTCACCTTTTTTTGTTTAAGAATTGCACCAGTTTGAAATTAAAAAAAAAAAAGTTAATAAAATTATCAAACTACGATTTCCATTACTTCTTCTTCTTCTTACTCCTGCAACCCTCTCTTCCATCTATCATTCTCCTCTAAATGTTATTTTTCTTTACATACAAACAGAACATGTAAAACAAGAAGTATGCCAATCTGCATCTAAAGCATTGATAGATGCTTCACCTTCGATTGGCTTTGAACATTTCTTGCAAGTTGGTTTCTCAGCTGTTATTGTAGAAATAGATCAAAGTTTTAGTCAATTTGTTTAATAAAAAGATATTATTAGATAAATACTACATACTCATTCTTTATTTAATTATTTGTAATATGGTAAACTTTTATTTTTCAGTCTGAAACTCTTTTTTTAAGCATATACCAGTGAAATGATTGCTTGCTATTTGATCAAAAAAATAAAATAAAATTTTAAATTAAATTGTTTTTTTAACCATCCAGTAATTTATTTGAATTTGAAAAATGGGTGTTTTTGCAAACATAAAACTTTTCAAACAAAAAAGTCAACAAGCAAAGTTGTTTATGAACATAAACAATAATTATAATATTATGTTAATAATTATTAATATATTATTTGATTTATTTTTACACTTTTTAAAAGTATGTCACACACACACAAATTGTTATGAATTCTGATTGGTCGATGATAATGACGACGACAATGATGTTGGTGAAGTTAAAAGTTTTTCTTTATCATCTTGGTGTTGACGTTTGCTTGCTGCCAGTAGCATCTTTTTTCTTCTTTCTTCTAATTCCGAATTACCACTGCTATTACTGCTGTTATCTGAAGAGTTAGATGATGATGATGATAATGACATTGAAAGTGATGATTCCTTTTCACTTGATGACGTTGATCTCTTCAGTGTTGAAGTTTCATCATCTTCGTCGTCATCATCATCCGAAGAGAGTTCAAGTGGCGGCGGTGTAGGTAGATTACTAAGAGTATAACCTTGTCCTGGAAAATGTGGTGAATTTATATTACTACTATTATTACTTCCGCTACTTCCACTACTGGGTGAGCCAGTTCCACCGATTCTCTGTTGTTGCTGTTGTTGTTGTTGAGATGATGCAGATGGTGTGTTTAACGATAGATTGGGAATGAGACAACTGAAAAAGTTACCGATGTACGCCAGTCTGTTGATGTAGTTTGGTATGTTCTTTCCGGTGAGTCTATAAACGAATTCCTGTGAGAATGAATTGCAGTTTCTCTGGAGAGGATGATAGCTGTTTCCAGTGAATTCATCAGAGATTGCATCGACGATCGATTGCACCTGACTACGTGACTTGGTAGTTTCACCAATGAGCAATCGCTCTCTAAATATCACACCGGTAGCAGTTCTCGGTTCAATTTCAAAGACGCCCGTAAAAGAATATTCATGTCCACCAAACGAGTACTCTGATCCATACAATTCAACACCGGAATGAAAAGCACCTAGTCCAAAGTAATAAAAATAACTATTCACTAAAATTAATATTTAAATATCAATTGATATTATTAGTTCTTTGATTAATCTATCGTCATCATCATTTTATCATCATCAGTGATCATAATACATACCAGGATGTAAGTCATATACATTTAAATAAATCTTTTCAGGTGTTACTTCTTTCTTTTTAATATTCATATTTTTTTTTTAATAATGTTATAGTTTTATTTTTAGTTATAATTATAGTTTTGGTTATCGTGATACTGTAGTATATTAGTAGTTTCAATTGTTCAACAAATTAAATTGTTTTGCAAATTAATATGATTGTGTGAGGTTGATGTTGAAAAGGTGAACTATATTAGGTGGTGGTGGTGGTGGTGTGAAAACAACAACAATATCTCGGTGTAATGTTTATCTTTATTATTAGAATTCTTTGATTATGAGTTAAATTAATTAAATATTGCTTTTTTTTTAAACAACTTTTTAAAAAAAAAATCTAAAATTTAATCAAATTATTGAATTTAATTAAATGAACTGCATTATTATAGTTTAGAATATAGTATATAGATAAATGGAAGCATTTCATTCAGCACAATTAAATGTTAAAAAACAACCTACTTTATTTGAAAATGAATCAATAGTATTAAGCGTTGAGAATGTATCAATATATGAAGGGTATGTTTTAATATATAAATAAAACTATGTTCATAAAACAAAAACATTATTAATGATTAATTTAATAACAATAGAGATCAACTTACAAATTATCAAAAAGGAACAATATCTATAACATCAGTTAGAATCATTTGGTATAACAGTAATGTTTCAATTGGTTTATTTCATGATTCTGTTGTTTCTGTAGAATCTATTGTATGTACTCAATATCATGATGATTATGACTATTATCATTGTAACTAAAACAAATAAACTTTATATAGAATGCAGGATTTCTTAGTATGGGATCATCACCAAAGTTATCGGTTCTATGCAGGAATAGTAAACATATAAAGTTATCATTTCATTCAGGTACAACGAAAAGAGATGAATTCTACAGGTTATATAAACAATTGTTGTTTGAATCACAAGAAGCTAAAAGACTACAGCAACAACAACTTCAACAACAGAAACAGATGCAACAACAACAACAACAACAATCAAGTCCACTCTTTAATAATAATAATAACAAACCAACAAACAATGTAAACACAAATTTCGATACTTCCAATGCTGGAATCAGTGGATTAATCAAACAGATGAATCAACGACAAGAAGCAACCGACAAAGCACTGACCGAAGCATTCGCTGACTTGGGTGCACTCATGGATAAAGCAAAGGAGATGGTTACACTCTCCAGTCAATTGAAAGCGACAATCGATCGACAACAACAAGCCGGTTCAAACAGTAGCGACGAAGACACACTGCGACAGTTCCTCGTCGAGATGGGTATTGCCGTGCCGGTAACCAAGAAGACAGCGAAATCACACTACCACACAGAGCTATCGAAACAACTCTCGGAATGGCTGGTAAGCAAGCAGATTCTGACGTCGAAAGGCACCGGTGTCGGTAGTCTCTCGAGTGGTATGATCACATTGGCAGACCTCTACTGTCTGTTCAATCGTGCGCGTGGCATCGAGCTGATATCACCCGACGATCTTTACCGTGCCTGTCTGCTGTTTGAACAACTCGAGCTACCGGTGCGACTGCGCAAGTTTGATTCCGGTGTGATGGTTGTCCAATCAAAAGATGAAAGCGACGATCAAGTTGCACAGGAGATTTTGAACCTCATCAAGGAGGTCGGTGGTTCCATAACGGCATTCCACCTCTCCAAACTACAGCAAATCTCACTCAATCTTGCCAAAGAGAAGCTTTTACAATGTGAGAAACTAGAGAGATTATGTCGTGATGAAACAATCGAAGGTATATCATTCCAAGAGAATATATTTATTTAAAAAGACAAAACAATACAAATCAAAATGAATGGATAAATAAATAAATAATCTCAATGTAATAATAACAATATTGTAATACAAATCCGGTTGTTGCTGTACTCATCCCTTTCTTTTCTATTCTGTGTATTAATTTGATGATCTTCAATGGTCGAGTAAAAAGACTGCTGCACTTTTTGTAAATCTGTTCTCTCTTGCTTCATCTGCGCAAGGCTTGTGCTCATAATAGTCAAGTAATTATATTGTTGTTGTGTACAGCCACTTTATTTAAAAGAAAAAAAAAATACAACAAACTTCTTTTACTTTTTTTTTTTTTTTTTTGATCTGTGGGTTTAGTTGGTTGATGATGTGGTGGTAGTGGGGTATCATTTTTTCTCATAGAACAACTTCTTAATACATTTTTATTTTTTATATTAATAGTTATTTTTTACATTCATTATTTATTTTTGTAGTTTTTAAGTTTTTTATAATGTCTATATTTAATTCAATAAAGAAACTAGTTAAAGGTGATTCATCACCTTCACCCAATTCGTCACCGTCATCTGCTACGTCTTCACCTTCAAAGTCAACATTTGGTCAAAGATATGATTTCAATGTATTTATTCACGAAAGATATCATTTCAACTATTATCATATTTTAGTACTAATTATATATATATATATCTAGCCATATCATTGTGGATTGTATGAGAATGCAACTTCAATACACTATGATTGTGTTCAAAGATTATTGGCTGTTGGATTCAACAATGGATTAGTTAAAATGTAAATATATCATGAACCCCCTTAAGATTGTATTATTCTGTAGTTTTAAAGCTTATTAATAGCTTAAATTAATATTAATTAATATTTATACCAAAACTAGTTTTGGTCAGAATGGAATGGAATGTCATTTTAAATCGGATGCCAATACAGCTGTTTTAAAGTTAATATTTCTAATTGATAATGTAAATATTTAATTATTAGAGAAACGACAGAGTTATTTCGACTGATCAGAAATATTTAACTAATTATAATTATAGCCAAATATACTTGTAGTTACATCAAATTCAATTGAAAAATGGAATTATCAAGAGTTAAAGATGGTCAATATATTGAATTTCAAGAGTAGAATTACATCGATTGGCTACAGTTTTGGTTGTAACTTTATTTATATTGGTGATGAGACTGGTATCATTCAAGTCTACAATATAGTATCTCATTTCCTATCATCCTATAAAATTACAATAGAGTAAGTTAATATATATTAGCTTGTGGTATTAATATCGATATATTAATTTAATTTAATTATAAATAATAATAGTCATGTATTTCCACAAAGACAACAACAACAACAGCAACAACAGCAACAACAACAACCACCAATTTATCCAAGTGCAATTGATATTTGTCCATCTGATAACAATATCTTATTGATTGGATATTCCAATGGTATCATAGTATCATGGAACAATGAATCGAGAAAAGTAGATAAGATATTCAATCAGTTCAAGTCATTCGTTACTAAAGTTGTTTGGAGTAGAAAGGGTAGTAAGTTTGTTTGTGGATTCTTTGATGGTTGTGTATTCATGGTAGACTATCCGAAGCAACAACCTATGTTGATATTCAAACCTATTGGATTGAATAATACAACCCCTACTGTTGCTGAAACAAATGAATCAACAACAACAACAACTAACAATATCAATAACAACAGCAACAATAATAATAATAGTTGTAAAACTAATGAAAGAGTTTCTATAGATCAATTGGAATTAGTTTATACTAAGGATAAAAAGATTATACTATTCAAAGGATACTTCCATTCATCTGCTTGTTTGGTAATGATCAAAGGCGAGAGTTACAAGGAAATTCAGAAACTTGGTGTGTCTCAAGTATGCCAGAATATCACTTCGTTCGTACCGATCATTGATTTGCCTTATCCGTCGGTTAAAGAGTTGCAGTCAATCATGGTGCTATCCAAGAATGAAGTGATTCACTACAAGTTTGATAATATCATGTTGCCATCACCACTCGACGAGCTCAACCTCAAGAATATGTTGACGACAAGTCCACCACTGATTGCAGAGTGTTACGAGTGTGAATCGAGTATCAAAGATCTACTTGTAGAGGCATTCCAATCGCAAGCTAGTGGTAAATCACCGGTGGTTGGAGGTAACATAAAACAGAGTCGTATATTCCAACTGATGATTACACTCCACGCCGATCAGACCATCAAATTCTGGGATTTCACCGATCCAAAATCCTACCAACTACTTGGTAAACTCGATGGAATACCCGCCAATCCAGTGGCAATGTCATTCTCCATTGTCAACCTTGTCCTTGTCATTAGTTTTGCAGATGGTCAAGTACAACTGTATAACATGTCCAATATTCCAAGAAGAATAGAGAAATCTCTATATCCAACACCTTTATCCTCATCCAATTCGTCAATTGCTCCAGCCAATAACGAGCTTTCGACATCAAATTCAACAGCAATTAGTCAAGAAACAAAAGAAAAACCAACATCACCAACCACAACAGATTCAACTGTAAATCAACAGCAAGAACAACAACAACAACAACAACAACAACAACAACAGCAACAACAGAATCTGCAACAACAGCCTTCACCACCACAAGAAACATCACCATCTCAACAACAGCAAGCTCAACCAATGCCAGTATATCTTTTATTGCCGGATCCAGTATGGGCAGGTTGTCAATTAGTTTCAGAATGGAGATTCCCTCAAGCTATTACCTCTATTGTTTTGAATCCACTTAAATCGTTGAATTGTGTTAGAGTTGTACTTGGAAGTGCCAGTGGTATTATCTATCATTTCACACTGACTTTGACAAACAATAGTAATGTTCCTGGTGTTACTATTAACAGAACGGTTTATAGCTCAATCATTGATTTCAAAGGAATGTCGAAATCACCATTTGTAGATTCAGAGGGCAAAGTATCAGCTATAACATCATTGTCACTTTGTTTCATGCCATTCAGATCCAATGAAGATATCTCAGTGTTACATGCCGGTACAGAAAGTGGTTATATCATAGCAATAGATGTACCAACACTTTTACCAATTACAAGTTTCCGTGCATCACAATCGGCAATCCAATCGATTTCCTATTTAGACAAAAACGGTAGACCTCTTCAATATGTATTTATTGATTTACCTGTTTTTGAAAATATGTCAATACAACCAACACAGCAACAACAGCAATCCACTTCACCCGAACAACAAACAAGTCAACAAGATCAACAACAGAAACCACCATCACCATCTTTAAGATTAGAAGATCTTATACTCTTGGTTTGTAGTAATAAGGAATTATTTATTTTCAATGTTCCATCTAAACAATTGTCGCTATTCTCTGCATCTTCAGCGCCTTTATCAAGTTCCAATGATGCTCTTCTCCAACATGAAAGACTCCAAAAAGTAGAGAACAAGTGTCCAATTATTAAATCGTTCTTTTTCAGAGATATTGGATCGGATCAACAGTTTGTGGCTACTTTTGACCAGTCAAACCAGATTCAGTTTTATACACTTCAAAATCTTAGCCGTATGAACTCTACAACCATTTCAAATACAACTGAAGCATCTAAAGCCAATCTAGTATGCGCCACACTGATTGGTAATATTTTTGTAAATACCAGTAATTCCAACTACACCCTGTGCCTTCAGCCATCTAGTCAGCGTCATCACTATCAATTCTTTGATCCTACTATCAAGATTCCTCCAGAACCAAAGGATGCACAATCTTCTTTGGCCAAATTCTTCTTTGGTAAGGCTCCAGTCAAGCTTGAAGATACTTTCTCAGAGGGTTGCACCGTTCAACACAACCCAACAGCCAAACAAAAAGTCTATGTAGAGGAAATCAGCAGTCAACTGGCAGAAACTCTCAATTCACTCAATGAAAGGGGTAAGAAGATAAGTGAACTTGAAGAAAAAACAACAGAAATGGCAAATGCTTCACACTCATTCATGCAAATGGCAAAAGATTTAAAAAAGGCTAATGAATCGTGGTTTTAATAATGATTAATTGTTTAAAATAAATATTAATTTGTGTCAAAACTTTTTAATTGTTTTTATTGTTATTTTTAAAATTCTAAATTGGAACTATTTGTCCAGCAAAAACATTGTTCATTAATTGTATCCTATGTCTTAGTATAAATATTATTTTATCTATACAAAGTTTGTGTTTATATTTATGTAATACTTCTTCTATTATTAATAAATTAATGATTTTTTTTAAAAGAAAGAAAAGTTACTAATTATATATTATCAAGAAGAATTTTAATAGTGTTTATTATTAAATTTTAAGAATGAACAAATTTTAAATTGGAAACAAAGTTCTTTTAAATTTGTCCAGGGCACTCTCTATAGGATGTTCAAGAAATGTTGAAATAAATACCTTAACTCTCTTCTATAAGATAAAAGATCACTCTGGAAATGTTGATTCCATTGCTCACCAATTCCTTTTTTTATTAGACAACAATAATATCGAATGTAGGAAAAGATTGCAGATGTTGATCACAATATCGTCGGCAAATTGCTTATTCCTAAAATTTAATACCAAACTTTAAATAAACAAATAAAATGTTATCAATAAAGATTCAAAAAATACAAATATTAAATAAAAAACCATTATTGAAATTCTAAACCTAGATTTGAATATATCTTGCAAAATGTCGCATAATACAGTTATTTCTATTAAAAACGGTCAACATTTCACAATCTTCCATTCGGGTATCCGCGGAAGTTTGTTTATTTATTTTTCTTTAGAGTTCTTTGTTTGTCGGCGTGTACAACCAATTTTTCTTCAACTGCCAAACCTTTTCTCTTTCTGATCTTGTCCATATATTGCCTGGCGATGTTGTTTCCTAAACTTGCTACATTGACACCGTGATCCTCAAGTTCCTCTTCGGTTGAAAGTTGGAAGAAAGGGTCTTGTTCCATAGTTTCCCAATAGTTATCGAAAAATAGCTGAGTACTGGCCGATCCAGATGTTTTGATCATAATTTGCTGTGAGAAACCGAAACTCTCAACAACTGGGAGTCTTGCTTGAATACAGAAAATAGGTGTACCTTCTTTCATACCTTCTTTGATGATCTGAGCTCTTCTTGATGCCAGGACTGAATACATCTTACCGAGGGCCGCAGACGATACTTGAATTTCACAGAGATACAATGCTTCCATGAGACGTTGAGGTTTCACTTGGAATGCTTGTACACAGGCTTGTTTCATCGAAGAGATAATTTGTCCAGAGATTGGACCGTATTGGTCGGTATATTTTCCTTCAACAAACTCGATATCCTCGACCACCATACAAACACCCATCATTGGCTCATCACAAAGTGGACCTGTGAATGTAGCTAATTGGAAACCGGATACTATACTGTTTTCCAACTCGAATACCTTTTTGAACTTTTCCTCTCCTTCCAAAAGCTTAGTGACACCTGACTCTGAGTTGGATTCGGTCTCTTCCGCTGGTTCACTGTCTTTTTCGTTTTCTTCTTGATCTTCTTGGTCGTTTGTTTCCTTTTTGTCTTCTGCTTCCTCGTCCATTCTATGTCTCATCTTCTTCAAACTCTGCACACCTCTCTGTATTGCAGGAATCCAGAAATCGTTATCGCAATAGCCTGGAATGTGATTGAGCAACAAGTTTGGACCAATATGTTTTGGTCCGAATGCCCAGATCTTCTTAATTTCCTCTGGCCAGCTTTCACCGGCCTTGGTGAACTCCTCAAGTAGTTTCTTTTGGAATTCCTCTCTGTCTACCTCTTCAGCTTCCTTCTTACTTCCTTTTTCACTTTCCAATTCCTTGTCCTTCTTCTTTCCACCCAAGAACAAATCTCTCATTGTGTTGGTATTGTTCTCGAGGAAATCACTGATGTTCTTTGGCAATGGAATAGCTCTAACTTTGACTCTGACCATTCTATTGGCAGTTGGTTGAACGATTAACTCTGAACGGTTGTCACTGCTGTTTGCCGATGTAATGACAGGTGACTTGTTGGCATCCAAAATGATTGTCTCACGGAAAGGCACGATTGGCGAAGACACATTGACATTGATTTTAGCAAAGATCTCTTTTAGGTCACGGATACAACGCTCAAGATGCAGCTCACCACTTGCTACAATAACATGTTCACCACTCTCTTGTACGTAGACTTCCACCAGTGGATCGGCTTGATTCAACATCTTCAAACCGTGAACCAACTTTGGCATATCCAAGATATTCTCTGGCTCGATTGCAACCTTAACGATTGGTGATGAGACAAACATCATGCTTACCAATGGAGGGCATTGGAGAGTGGTAGAGATTGTAGCAGACTTTAGAACGAGGTTACCTACTTCACCACCGACACCACATACATTACCAGCGGGCACAGCTTCGATCGGTTCCAAACTTCTGCCCATAAGCAGATACAAATGAGTGATTTCAATTTCAATGACATCGTGAGTTGGATTCAAAGGATCGAATCTTGGACCCATGATAAATACTTTTTGTCCTTTCTTTAAAGTACCACTGAAAACTCTGACAACAGCAACAAATTCACCACTATCATCACTTCCAACGTTTCTATTCATTGATTGTAATGGACTGCGTACTAATGGTTTTGAAATTTGTGTTGTTGGTTGAGTTGGTTGAGTTGGTGTTGGTGGTTGCTGTTCAGATGATTTTTGTTCGCTATTTTCATTTAGAGATGCTTGTGCCATACGTTGTGCCAGTGGAACTGCCGATGGTTGTACACGTCTTGGTGGCACTGGACGATGTGTGTTTGTAGAGACACCACGCTTCTCGTCCGATACAAACACTTTGGCGACGTAGGCAACAACCTCTGAGGTATCATCAGACTTACAATCTTTGGTATCTCTCAGCAGCTGTTGTTGTTTCTCTTTCATCTCCACCGGTACATTAGGTGATGATACCGGTTTGAAAATACGCTCCATTCTTCTCTGTTGTCCATCGATTGGATTAGGCAAGCACTGTACAACCATCGATAACACAGCATCAGACAGAGGTAACCACGACTGTAATAATGCCTGCAAAACAACCTTTGGATCTTTCGATGCTAAATCTCTATGATGTACTTTTATATTTAAAACTTGTATAATTTTATCTACTCTATCTCTATCACTATATTATTATTAAAGTAAAAACAAATGAGTATTTTGTTGCATACAGATGGATGATACATTCGCCAAAATCTTTGTTCTAACAACTTACATGTAATCTGGAGTAACACATTTATGTAATTCCCAAACAGAATTCAAAATGAATGTAACAAACATTGGTGTAAGATTACCTCTTGGTGATTTATAGATTTTCTTATCCTTTGGATGATAGTAATAATCTCCCCATAATGTTTTAGATAAGATTGTCTTTTTAATTCCAGTTTCTAAATAAAAGTAGGTTTTCAAAGTGTTAGTTAGATACCAATTGGTAATATAGTCACCAAAAAAAATAAAGAATAAGATTCTTAATTTACATACTTTTATGACAAAGATCAACAAATTGATTAATTGTAAATCCCCATCCATCTAATGCAGTTGTGAATGCAACATTTCCTTTCTCTGGCGAGAAATGATATTCGGAACCGATGGTTTCGAGATCGGCTTCCTCTACGATATCGTTGTTGTTTGTTGTTTCGTTGTTTTGAGAGTCTGACGAAGTAGATGATGCTGAATCTTCAGCGGTTGTCTCTTTTCCTTGTTGTTCATGTTCGAATATCTCTTTGAGAATGATCTCCTCTGAGCTGAGTGTACCTGTGATAGCGTTGACCTGTTCGATCACTTTTTTAATGTGTTGGTATGCTTCGAGCGGTGTCATATTGACCTCTGTGATGAGACGATCGATCTTGTTGATGACCAAACACGGTCTGACACGTTCTTGATAGGCCTGTCGCAGCACTGCGTGTGTCTGGATGCAGACACCCTCGATGGCATCGACCAGCACCAATGCACCGTCTGTAATTCTCACTGCGGTAGACACTTCACTCGAGAAATCGACGTGACCTGGCGAATCGATTAGATTCACCAAGTAGTTCTTTTGTTCCTCCTGATAGAGCAATGAGATTGAGCTTGCTTTCATTGTGATCTCACGTTCCTGTTCATCCTCGAGAAAATCAAGATATCTTAGCTTTCCTGCCATATGTTGTGATATGATACCATTCGATGAAATTAAACAATCTGACAATGTTGTTTTACCTTTACATTATAATGTAGTAAGTGTTTAGTTAGTTTCAATTATTGATCATATTATAAATACATATATATTAATATTTTAACATACCATGATCAACATGTGCCAATACACAAATATTTCTTATATTAGATGTAAATGATTGTAATGAAGATAATAATGCAGGTGATATATTTGAAAAAGGCATCTTTACTTTTATTACTTTTATTTACTTATTTTTCTTTCTTTCTTTTTTTCTTTCTTTTAATGAATTATAATATTATCTATTTTATATATTGTTGTTATTTAAGTGTACTAAACTTTGATCGTTTGATTCTAATTAAAAATATCAATCAAGTAAAGTTATATTAATCTAATCAAAAATTTTGTTGTCGTTTTGACGAAGTTGATTTTTTATTTTTTTTTTTAATTTTTTTAAAAATTATCCTTTTTTATTTAGTTATTTTAAACTCTTTATTTTTTTTCATAAAAATACAGGAATTATTAAAGAATTGAAATTTTCCTTTTATAATATATTAAACTAAATTATATTTACTTTTTTTATATTTTAAAGTATAAGTAAAGATTATTTAAATATATTTTGTTTTTTTAAAAAAACTTACAAATCAGATTTACATATAAAGCATACAACTTGATTACACCCAGAAACTTTTTCTATAGTTATTTTACATGATGGACACTTTCAAAATAAAAAATATAGATAAATAAGAAATAATAATATAATTTGTTTTTTTTTTTACATACCTTTTTAAAATTCATTGTTGAACAGTATTCTTCAAATTTCATGTCTACGTACTGATCACAGGTCATTCTCTGATGGATAGCATCACATTTTCTACACTTCATCATCTTCTAACTTGTTTATTTGTTCCTAAAGTTTTCTACTAGAAGAATTGGAAATGTACTTTTAAATTTAGAGATAAAATTTATAAACTGCTAAAATTAAAAATATGTTAACATATGGTATACCATTTAATAAAACTAATAACAAACTTAAATACATTTAATTTTCAACTGATTTATTGGTTTGAGACTTAAAAATATAATTATGAATATGAGGATGTTGATGACGAATTACTAAATTCTAATAACTAGCCTATTAGCATTAATAAATTGATAAATAAAATATTATTTAATATTATATAAATAAACCATTAATAAATTGATAAATAAAGTCAATTATTCTATTGATCAATTTATTAATGGTTGAAAATGAAAATAAACATTAAACATTAAATATTCATTCATTTTGAACATTGTATGTTGTTACATGGATATGCACCACCACATCTATAGCAACTATTTTACAAACAAGATAATAATTAATTTAAAATTTGAAATGATAAGAAAAGAAAATAGTTATTGATTATAATGTACTTACAATTGTGTACCACATCTACATGTCATATGATTACATCCTTGAGCCTTCTCAACAATTGCCTTACATTTTGGATTTATACACTAAATTTATTTTTTGAATACAATAAATTAGTTTTCCAATTAATTGAATTATCGTTAATCAATAAAAAATTATTAAATACTTACAATTTTAAAATTTTTCTCTTTTACAAGTCGATTTAATTTATCATCACCGTTGGTGTTGTCTTTTTTCCACTCTTGATACTTTTCGCATGTGGAACCAGTGTGATATGGAATTTTACACTTGAGACAAAAGTGCTTTTTGCACATAGGACAGTCAAACTCAGCAATATCTTCATCGTTGTAGGCAACGTAGTTACAATTTTCATTTGGACAGCGTTCAAAGAATTCTTCACTACTGGTGATCAATTGATTCAAATTAAAAGATGCAAACTTATTGGCTATCTCATCACCAAACAACACTTGAACTTCAACCTGATGAATTTCCTTCTTACATTCTGGATCTGGACACTATACATATTAATAACAAAAATAGATAAAACATTAAAATTAATATCATTCAATTGAAATAAATAAAGTACAACTTACTTTAATATTATATTGACCAATATCTACTTTTGCTTTGATGTGATTTCTAATACAATCATAACAAAAAGAATGATCGCAATTTTCAAGTTTATACATGTTGTATTTATCATAGTCATTGGTACAAATGATGCATTCGGTGGTTGCATTCTCTTCATAGAATTCATTGATAGCCCTTGCATTCTCATTTTCTTCATTGATAATTCTTAGATACTCTTCATTCTGTAATGGATCATCTTCGTCGTCTGAAGCAATAAAATGAATTATATCATCATCGGAGCTACTATCTGAATCTTCTATAAAATGAATGATCTGATCTACACTATCATTATAATCATTATTATCTTTTACATATGAAGTGTCATCACTATCTTCATCATTATCTATATAAGGAATGATTTCATCATTGTCATCATATGAAATATATCCAACCTCTTTTTCTCTTCTACTTTCTTTATTCATTTTTTTATTACTATTATAATTGTTGTTATTATTACTATTATTGTTTTTCTTATTCTTATCTATTTTACAACTATTTACATCAAAACTAGCATTATTCCAATCTATAGATAGATCATTTTCATTAATACTATTATTATTCTTAATTTCATCTAATTTGTTGATTGGCGTTTTGTTGAAATGGTGATGATGATGATCAGAATGATAAATATATTTATCTTTTCTTTTTAGTTGTTCCTCTGGATTAATCAATTCTTTTGCAATATATTTCTCTAATTCCTCCACAGTATCTGCCAATGTGTCATCATTTAAACTATCGACATATGATTTCAATCCTAGGTATTGTCTTTGGTCATTTTCTAAAGAAAAAAAAAAAGAAAAATATTTTACTTAAAAATTAATAAAATAAAATAAATTAAATATATATTAAAATGTTTACCAAATGCATCTAACAGAGTTCTAATAGTAAAGTTATTTGATAGAACATCATTGGTATAAATGTAATTGTTTAAAAATCCTAAGATTTCATCCATTTGTTGACTTTATGATTACTCTATTTTCTTTAAGTATGTTTTTTAAAAATATATACAACTACTTTAATTTTTTTGTATAAGAGTATTATTAATTGCAAAATTACAAAACTTAAAGTTTCACTTTTTAATAGTGTGGTGAAAAAAAAAGATCAGACATCAAACATTTATTTTTTTTTCACAACAAAAATAAACAAGGAATAAAAAAACACATTCTTGTGAAAAACAACAATAATTAAAAAATTAGGAAATAAATAAAATAACAATCCAAATATTATTTAAATGATAATCATTTTATTATGTTTGCAATCATTAGTTTTATAATTATAAAAAATAAATCAATTTTTAGTAAACTAATTCAATTATTTATAACCACATGATTAAATGAGATTTTTTTTTTTTAGAAAATCATGATTTTTATACTAACCCCTAATGATGATCTTTTATTTATCAATTTTTTAAGAATTCGATATCTAGACAGTCCGTAGATATGCTCTATATCATATCTTTAATAATCATGATATCAATAAAGAAATCTTGAAAAAGTGTAAAGTGTTTACTAATGGTAACAGAGAAATCATCAGTGTCAATTAATAATAAAATTTTTTTTTATAAAAATAGATAATATAATAAAATGTATAGGTTTAGTTTAAATATAATTATATTTTATGTATTTATTTTAAATATTATTGATAGTATAGATGCATCTACTATCAAGAAAGTTGTAGTTCAAAATCCAAATATCGTTTCACCGAAAACAGGAGTATGTTCAACAGCTCTCAGTATATCAGTTGAAAGTAGTTTCTTGATAAACTATTCAGATTTCACAATCGAATCTTCTGTATCTACTACCGTATTTCAGAAATTAGATGCCTACCGAAATGGAGATAGTCAAATGTTTGTTTTCCAACTGAACTTGATCAACATTACAGAAGGAGATTACAATGCAACAGTACGCCTATCAAGATCATCTATACCAAATTTTCCAAATGAAACATACTTTATATTTCCAATCCAATGTAAAGGTGAGTTATTAATAATAATATAAATAATAAAAGAAATTTTATTAATTAATCTATCAATTTCTAGCATCCTCTATAAATCAATTTAGTATTGTTTCTCAAGGAGCACCAACTTATGATGAAAATAATGGCATTGTACAAGCCTTTCAATTCAATTTCGATACCTCTATCTATTTAACATTCTCTGATTTCTTCTATGATAGTAGATGTGTTACAAATGGACCTTTCAACTGTGGAATAAGAAGATGGCTAGCCAGAGATTCAAATTCCTATATAATGACCATTACCATCAACGAAAACATGGTTTTTGAAGATGATACGATCAATGTTCAAATTTCATTCCCTATTTCAAAATCATCTTTCAATATTACAATTCTTAATTTTTATCCTCACGGTATGTATTCACTCCAAAAAAGTTTATTCTTTTGTTCACTTTTTTAATACTAATATCAATTTTGTTTTTTAAAAAAAGAACCAACAACATCAGTTCTTCAATCTTTTCAAACATACCCAGCACCTGGTGGAAGTTATATTCAGAGTCAACTTTTAGAAACATTACCAGCTTATTTTTTTATGTCATTTACCAAATTTAATTCAAGATTATATGGTAACTTACGTACTCTTAGAGTATTTAATAATGAAACTTTAACAATATATACTGGTTTCCTACCAATTCAATCTACAATATCGACTCTTCCTATTTATATAGTTGACAATGTTTCATCCATTCTTAATGATACGTATATTTATTCATTCACACAATTTGGTAAGAGATTGAAAGATTATTATTTTTCTTAAAATTTTAGTATTTCTAACAGTTCTTAAAAATATAGAATTGTCTTCTGGTATTTCCTACAATTCTAGTTATTGGAATATAGATTCAACAACAAACACTTTCTTTATGACATACACCTATAATTCAACTTATCTATTTAATTTTCAGAGTACTCTCACATTCGGACCGATTCCCTTAACTATGAGCAATTGGTGTCCATACGGCAGTATAAATGGAAAATATATTTATAAATTGGAAACACCTTTCATTCAATCAACAATATCTGAAACTGCTTTCTTTGGCTCATTGGATTCAAAATTTGGGACAAATGCAAACTTAGTTCCCATAATGAACAATCAAATTCCACAATGTAAGTATTTATTTTAAATATTTAATTTTTTTAATATATTAAATAACAGTTTATCTATGAAAATGGTTATATAGTATATGAAATAGATTTAATTGATTTCAAGATTGTTTCTGTATTTACTGTTTTGGTTAGAATAAGGATTTTATCAAACTATGCAGTTTTGTCAATCAATATTGGTGGTAGAATATTAATTGCATCAAACAACCTCATCGATGGAGATCAATATAATGGTACATATGAAATAGAAATCTTCCCTTTGTCGTTTAAAGGTTTTGCAATAACAATTTTCAACACAAACTATCAAAGTATCACTTTCTATGCAGCATTACCTTATAATAAGAGAGGTGATATTCTTCCAGAAATTCCAGTATACAAAAATTTATGTAAGTAAATTCATTCAAATATCAAAGATTATGGTTATTACATTTATTCCAACTAATATCAAATTAGACTCAAATATATACATGAATATAACATACTTTGAATTCATTCCAAACAATATCGATTTGACAACAAGTGCATTGGATATTAAATTGTATTTGAACTTCTCGATTCCATTGGAGAACTTGACACCATCCATTAGTTTTACTTCTTTATCAGGACCCAGAATATATTGGAAAGGATCTTATAACACGAGTTTACAATTGTTTGAAATTGATATTCAATTACAGAGAGATATGATGATGGGATCACAACAATTTAGTATAGATTTTAATCAAATTTTTTCTTTAAATTTTCCAAACTATATATTACAATCGGTTATTGGTCAAAATGCAACTTTGAATATATCTAAATCAAGTAAGTCTTTTTTTATTTAAATCGTTTGTATGAATATAACATTTTATTCTAATATTATAAATTATTTTTTAATCAAAAGGTGGAGGAATTTATTTATCACCACAAATTACAGATATAAATAGTTTAACAGCTCTCAATTTAACATTACTTCCAAACACAAGTTATACTCTTGGATGGGATTTAAATATCACAGATCCATATGGATTCACAAATGGAAGTCTTTATGTTCTTTCAAATTTCGATTTACTTCCTTATATCATTCTATTCAACTCATCCAACAGAATATCTGGTGGACCAACCGATGGAGTCTATCGAATCAACTTTACAATCAACAGCAATACACTTTCACAAACATTTATAATGTCAAATATCACACTTTTAAGTACAATCGGAAAGTTACAGTTTCCAACACCACCTCTCATGTTAATTTATGGAACTCCAAAAGAACAACAATTAAGATTATCTGTCGTTTCTACATCTGGTAATTATCTTTTTAATAATATTATTATCATTGTTGAATATTAATACTTTTTCCCAAAATATACATATCTAGACCTTAAAGATATAGAAGCACCAATTCTTTCAAATTTAATTATTTCACCAAATGTTGATGTTGGATCTCCAATCAGAACGGTTGAATTTAATATTATACTTTTTGAAAATATTACAGGATCAGGTGTTTCAATTCGACACACACCATTCATTCGTTTAACATCAGAGAATGCCAACTATATGGAAATTAATTCGATTTTCAAGACAACATCTGGTGATGGATATTATTACTTTTATGGAAAAGCTCAACTTCCATATGGATTTGGTTTGAATAATATCTTTGTCAGTGTCTATTCAATTTATGATAATTTCTTGAACATGAGAGCTTATAATTCAATGGATTTAAAGGATTTAAGCTTACCATACCTGATTCAAAGATCATTTACATTTAATACACCAATCATCGAGAGTTCATCAGATCTTACCAGTCGAGGAGGTTCACTTACAATCTATGGACGTGCATTTGGACTCACAAACAACTCCATGCTTTCACAAATCGATTATGGAAATGGATTTGAAGATATGAATTTAAATTTCCATTCTGGAATCATTTTGCAATTCAACAACATCAAACAAATCACAACGGATTTCGTGACAGTCAGAGTGATCAGAAATAATATATTTTCAAATCCATTCATTATTCCAGTCAAGAAAGTTTCACTTCCAAATCCAACATCAACACCAACATCAACAGCTCCACAAAAGTGTCCAGGTACACCAGAGTGTAATAATAATGGAAATTGTATCAATTCAATTTGTCAATGTCAATTACCTTGGTATGGTCCATCATGTTCTTCAAGTAAGTTAATTATTATATATTTAATTAAATATATTTAAATTTTAACTTTATTATTTTATTCAAAAACAGAGATTATTATTATTCCGACACCTCCTGCCAATCCAGAACCAGTCACAGGAACCAATATTACAGAATCAGGATCATTGATTACAACATCTATTGAAATCATCGGTGTCAGAGAACTTGATGATACAATGAATATTGTCAAACAATTCAACATCAGCAATTGGAATTTCACAGATTTAACAACACCAACATCGAATCCAAAGTATTTCTATTCAACACAACTCAATCAAACAACAACATTCCTCAATGTTTCGATTGAATATTTCAAACAATCAACAAACATCACATTTGCCAATCACAATCTTTACATTCCACAATCAACAATCAAGTTTACAATGAACTTGAATTCATATAAATTCGATAATCCATTGAATTTCTTGCAGATCTTGATGAAATCATCGATTGAAACAGATTCATCAGATTCATGTTCATCATCTGGAGTTGGTGTTTCTGGTGGATCTGTCGAATGGATCAAATTGAATATTGATGATCAAAGTCTTTATGGTCGATTCTTATCTGATGCAGTCATCGATTACACAGTAACACCAATTCGGAATGTAATCATTGACCAAGATGACACCAAATCATCAAATACCAATCAAATTCGATCAGCAATCGTTGGAATCACCATTCCAAATTATTTATTCTCAGTCGATTTGGATCCTGACTTTTCAAATCTCATTGATGTTGATTCAAGTGATACATCTGACTTGATTTGTTCAAAGAAGAATCGATTATCAAATGGAGCTATTGCAGGAATTGTTGTTGGAATTGTTGTATTTGTGAGTATTGTAATTGCAACAACATTCTTTTTAGCAAAGAAAAAGAAATTCAGAAAACAAGAAATCAGAATGAAAAAGAAATTACAAACAGAGAACAATAAAAATTTATAATATTATTTAGATAGGTTTTAAAATCGAATACCATTCTGAATTTTAAAAAAGTTAAAATCGAAGGATACCAAATTGTGGTAAGTCTTTTTTTATTTGTTTTCAATGGGTTTTTTTTTACTCTTAACAGTGATAGCAATATGATATTGATTATAGTGCCAAGTGAGAATTCAATTTAAGTACATTTTTAGAAAACATAAAAATCTTAAAGAATTAAACAACCTTCGATTTTATTAATTCTTTTTAAATTAAAGAAGAATGGTAAAGCTCACACCTCCTAATTTTCTTTGATGTTCGCATCTTCTTATCTTTGATAAAAAACTACATTAAACCCCGGAGCACCCAAAAATAATCTTATAAACAAATGCAGTTGATTTTTATTTAATAAAATAAAATTTAATTTTTTTATCTGATCGGAGTGTTTTCTTTAGAGGGTACAATTTTGTGTTCAAAATCCCCTAATTCCTTGAATTCACCAATTTTGATCTTTTTTTTTTACTCTAAGTTTGATATCTTTAAAAATCATGATATCATTTAATTAATCTTTGCAAATAAGCAAAGAGCAGAGGTTTATAGAAACAAATATGCAATCTAGATCTCTTTTTAGTTTAATACTAAGTTAAATTTTAAAAATGAATATCATTATAAGAAAATGTTTAAATTAAGTTTAATAATTATATTTTATTTATTTATTTTAAATATTATTGATAGTATAGATGCATCTACTATCACGAAAGTTGTAGTTCAAAATCCTAATGTCATTGCACCTAAAACAGGAGTATGTTCAACAGCTCTCAGTATATCAGTTGAAAGTAGTTTCTTGATAGAATATGCAGATTTCACAATTGAATCTACAGTGTTTGCAACTATTCTTCAAAAATTAGATGCCTACCGAAATGGAGATAGTCAAATGTTTGTTTTCCAACTAAGCTTGTTTAACGCTATAGAAGCAGACCACAATGCAACAATATTCCTATCAAGAGCAGCAATACCAAATTTCCCAAATGAAACATACTTTATATTTCCAATCCAATGTAAAGGTGAGTTAAAAACATCATTCATTCTTCTAAATAGATATTTATTGCCATTTGTCATCTATCAACTTTAGCATTCTCATTAAATCAATTTAGTATTGTTTCTCAAGGAGTACCAAAATATAATGAATATAATGGCATTATTCAAGCGTTCCAATTCAATTTCGATACCTCTATCTATTTAACATTCTCTAGTTTTTTCTATAATATTGCCTGTGTTACAAATGGACCTTTCAACTGTGGAATAAGAAAATGGCTAGCCAGAGATTATAATTCTTATATAATGACCATTACCTTCAACCAAAACCAAGTTTTTGAAGATGATACGATCAATGTTCAAATTATATTTGCTTCAGCAAATTCATCTTTCAATATTACAGTTCCTAATCTTTATCCTCACGGTATGTATTCATTCACAATAAGTTATATTCATATATTTAATACTAAAATGAAATTTTTTTAAAAATAGCACCAAGAACATCAGTTCTTCAATCTTTTCAAACATACCCAGCACCTGGTGGAAGTTATATTCAGAGTCAACTTTTAGAATCATTAGACTCTTTTTTTATTATGCCATTTACCAACTTTAATTCAAGAATCTACGCTTATATAGCTAATCTTAGAGTATTTAATAATGAAACTTTAACGATATATACTGGTTTCTTCCCAATTCAAAATACAATATCGACTCTTCCTATTTATATTATAGACAATGTTTCATCCATTCTTAATGATACGTATAATTATTCATTCACACAATTTGGTAAGAGATTAATAGATTGTTCTTCTTCAAAATTCAATATTTCTTACAATATTTTTCAATTTTACAAATATAGCTTTGGCTCCTGGTATTTCCTACAATTCTAGCTATTGGAGTGTAGACTCAACAACAAACACCACCTTTAACACAATAATCTATAACTCAACATATCTATTTAATTTTCAGAGTACTCTCATGTTTGGACCGATTTCCTTAACTATGAGCAATTGGAGTCCATACAGCAGTATAAATGGAAAATATATTTATAAATTGGAAACACCTTTCATTCGATCAACAACATCTGATACCTCATTCCTTAGCTCGTTAGATATACGCTATGGATCATCTTTTACTAGTTTTTCACAATTGACCAACCAAATTCCGCAATGTAAGTGATTCATTTAATTTTTTACATTTATATTATATATTAATATATTAAAATAATTTTATAGTATATGAAATAGATTTAATTGATTTCAAGATTGTTTCTGTATTTACTGTTTTGGTTAGAATAAGGTTGCTATCAAACTATGCAGTTACGACAATCAATATTGCTGGAAAAATACTTACAATAAATAACCTCATCGATGGAGATCAATATAATGGTACATATGAAATGGAAATCTTCCCTTTCGTGACCAAAGATTTTCCTATTGCGATATCCAACACAAACTATCAAAGTATCATTATCTATACAAAATTACCTTATAACAAGAGAGGTGATATTCTTCCAGAAATTCCAGTATACAAAAATTTATGTAAGTAAATTCATTCAAATATCAAAGATTATGTTTATTACATTTATTCCAACTAATATCAAATTAGACTCAAATATATACATGAATATAACATACTTTGAATTCATCCCAAACAATATCGATTTGACAACAAGTGTATTGGATATTAAATTGTATTTGAACTTCTCGATTCCATTGGAGAACTTGACACCATCCATTCTTCTCTCCTCATTACAAGGACCCAGAATATATTGGAAAGGATCTTATAACACGAGTTTACAATTGTTTGAAATAGATATTCAGTTACAGAGAGATATGATGATGGGATCACAACAATATCAAATGGATTTCAATCAAATGTTTTCAAACAATATTCAAGACTATATATTACAATCGGTTATTGGTAAAAATGCCACTTTAAACATATCTAAATCAAGTAAGTCTTTTAAATTTAATCGATCAATTATGAATATAACATTTTATTCTAATATTATAAATTATTTTCTTTTTTTATCTTAAAAGATGGAGGAATATATTTATCACCACAAATTACAGATATAAATAGTTTAACAGCTCTCAATTTAACATTACTTCCAAACACAAGTTATACTCTTGGATGGGATTTAAATATCACAGATCCATATGGATTCACAAATGGAAGTCTTTATGTTCTTTCAAATTTCGATTTACTTCCTTATATCATTCTATTCAACTCATCCAACAGAATATCTGGTGGACCAACCGATGGAGTCTATCGAATCAACTTTACAATCAACAGCAATACACTTTCACAAACATTTATAATGTCAAATATCACACTTTTAAGTACAATCGGAAAGTTACAATATCCAACACCACCTTTAATGTTAATTTATGGAACTCCAAAAGAACAACAATTAAGATTATCTGTCGTTTCTACTTCTGGTAATTATCTTTTTAATAATATTATTATCATTTTTGAATATTAACGTTTTCAAAAATGAATATCTAGACCTTAAAGATATAGAAGCACCAATTCTTTCAAATTTAATTATTTCACCAAATGTTGATGTTGGATCTCCAATCAGAACGGTTGAATTTAATATTATACTTTTTGAAAATGTTACAGGATCAGGTGTTTCAATTCGACACACACCATTCATTCGTTTAACATCAGAGAATGCCAACTATATGGAAATTAATTCAATTTTCAAGACAACATCTGGTGATGGGTATTATTACTTTTATGGAAAAGCTCAACTTCCATATGGATTTGGTTTGAATAATATCTTTGTCAGTGTCTATTCAATTTATGATAATTTCTTGAACATGAGAGCTTATAATTCAATGGATTTAAAGGATCTAAGCTTACCATACCTGATTCAAAGATCATTTACATTTAATACACCAACCATCGAGAGTTCATCAGATCTTACCAGTCGAGGAGGTTCACTTACAATCTATGGACGTGCATTTGGACTCACAAACAACTCCATGCTTTCACAAATCGATTATGGAAATGGATTTGAAGATATGAATTTAAATTTCCATTCTGGAATCATTTTGCAATTCAACAACATCAAACAAATCACACCGGATTTCGTGACAGTCAGAGTGATCAGAAATAATATATTTTCAAATCCATTCATTATTCCAGTCAAGAAAGTTTCACTTCCAAATCCAACATCAACACCAACATCAACAGCTCTACAAAAGTGTCCAGGTACACCAGAGTGTAATAATAATGGAAATTGTATCAATTCAATTTGTCAATGTCAATTACCTTGGTATGGTCCATCATGTTCTTCAAGTAAGTTAATTATTATATATTTAATTAATATATTTAAATTTTAACTTTATTATTTTATTCAACAACAGAGATTATAATTGTTCCAACACCTCCTGCCAATCCAGAACCAGTCACAGGAACCAATATTACAGAATCAGGATCATTGATTACAACATCTATTGAAATCATCGGTATCAGAGAACTTGATGATACAATGAATATTGTCAAACAATTCAACATCAGCAATTGGAATTTCACAGATTTAACAACACCAACATCGAATCCAAAGTATTTCTATTCAACACAACTCAATCAAACAACAACATTCCTCAATGTTTCGATTGAATATTTCAAACAATCAACAAACATCACATTTGCCAATCACAATCTTTACATTCCACAATCAACAATCAAGTTTACGATGAACTTGAATTCATATAAATTCGATAATCCATTGAATTTCTTGCAGATCTTGATGAAATCATCGATTGAAACAGATTCATCAGATTCATGTTCATCATCTGGAGTTGGTGTTTCTGGTGGATCTGTTGAATGGATCAAATTGAATATTGATAATCAAAGTCTTTATGGTCGATTCTTATCTGATGCAGTCATCGATTACACAGTAACACCAATTCAGAATGTAATCATTGACCAAGATGACACCAAATCAAATACCAATCAAATTCGATCAGCAATCGTTGGAATCACCATTCCAAATCATTTATTCTCAGTCGATTTGGATCCTGACTTTTCAAATCTCATTGATGTCGATTCAAGTGATACATCTGACTTTATTTGTTCAAAGAAGAATCGATTATCAAATGGAGCTATTGCAGGTATTGTTGTCGGAATTGTTGTATTTGTGAGTATTGTAATTGCAACAACATTCTTTTTAGCAATGTAAAAGAAATTCAGAAAACAAGTAATCAGAATGAAAAAGAAATTAGAAGGAATGAACAATAAAGATTTATAATACAATAAAACTATCCGAAGAGTTCTTGCTATCTCTACTACCTAGAAATCTATTGATCCTATCTTTGTTATTTGTTCTTTTTATTCTTCAATTTCTTTCTAAAAGTGTCTTTTGCTGTTGCTTCTTCTCATAATACACCTTATTTTCTATCATCTTTCACGTAACTTTAAAAAGAGTTCTAAACTGATCATATTGTTGGAAAATAAGGTCAAAAAAGTAAAAAAAAAAAAGTAAACAAAAAAGTCGCAAAAGTCGAAAAAATTATGTGGTGAACCACATTAAATTAAGATGAGTCAAGCAATGCAAAAATTGATTTATAGCAAAACAAATACTTTTATTATAGTAAATTAAGATATTCTATTTAAAATGTCTAAGTTATCAAATATTATGAAATGTATAATTTGTTCTAAAGAAATGCATTCGATTAAGGAGTTTACACATCATGGAGCTACTGAATGCATTCCAAACTTATTAGAATACTTTGGACTTCCAAGAACAACAAATATTATGGAGCTATTGGAGGTACAAGAGAAGGTTGCGCAATTAGAGGAGCAGATAAATTCTTTAAAAGTTATATTGGAAAGTGCAAAGACTAAGAATAGAAGGTTGTCTAATGGTTCGACCTATTACTTTCATGGATGAGGATCAATCATATAATTCACTAACATCAACAACATCAGTCTTTGCACTTTCCAATATAATGTTTAACATCATCATCAACAACATCATCAACACCAACACCAACAACAAAACCAGCACTAACATCAACATCTAACAGGAACGCTCCTGCGGTATTCAAAATCACATATTGACATTGATAATAGTGAAGAGCCTAATACTTTCTACCTTTCCCTAAAGAAATAATCGATTTACTATATGAAATGTCACTGGAATCTTTTAAACATTTCGCATCTAATGAACAGAGATATGAAAGACAATCAAAGTTTATAGACAAATATTGCGTGTTTGGTAACCTATGTCGTAGATTTTTTTTATATGTACCACCCAATTTTTTTATTTTCTTTATTTTTATTAATATTTTAATTAACAATTATTTGTTTCAAAAAAATAAATATACCTATATTGTTTTACGTTGTATTTAGATTTTTTAACTAATAATATTGTCAAGTAAAAAAAGAGTAAAGAGCTTGATCAAAAAAATTTAGCCATTAAAACAAAAAGGATTGGTTTTGGTTAACTAATTGTAAGTAGTAATGTTACAGGTCACAATATATAGAGTGTAAATAAGGATGAATAGTCATTTATATGAAGTAAAAATGATATTCAAATGGGTGTCGTGGATTGAGCATGTACTAATAAAACACAGATATAAAGATAGAAATTGCGATAGTCACATATAAAGTGAATATAATCATAGTCATGGACTAAGAAAAGGTGGTATTTATGGAGATACGATGATAACACATATATATAGGTCAAAGTGAATAAAGAGATGAGTGATTTAAATGCATCAAAAATATCTTATAAATAAGTATATTTCAGTCATAGATTTCAACTTAAATCATTCTTTACTAATCAATGTACTATAGAACATAGAATCGAACTTAATGATGCCAAATCAATTCTTTGGTGGCCTGTAACCCATGCAGATCGATAGTTTAGATAGTTATAATTAGATTGCTCCTTTAATTCGCTTATTGGGTTATCCTATACTTTAAACAACAACAATACACATACTATATATTAGTATTTAATTTAGTTCCAATACGTCATATTCCTAGTATTTGGATTTTGGTGTAGCTACAGCGCGCCAGTGCGCGAGGCGCCACGGCCACTGACAACTATTAACTTTTTGAAACTTCAATAAATTTTAATATAATTTTAATATGTTATCTGCCAATGTATCTGTAGTCTAAAAATTAAATTTTATTAAAAAAATAGATCATTTGATGGTACATGTATCAGTGTCGACAAATCAATTATATACTACTTTGGTGGTAACATCGATTTGTTTTGGTTAAAGTAAAGTAATAGTTTTCTACTTTCTTTAGCGATTTATGTTTGGTACACATCATATCATAATCTCTTTCGATTTGTTAAAGCTTTTCATTGACCACAATGGTCAACTAAACCGTAATTTTAAAGTAATAATTTTAAAAAAAAATTCAGCATCATAAAAAAAACTGGCTCCCAACAACTTTCACCTGCTCATTAATTTTAAAAAAATGTAAAAATTAAAAATTAGTGGGGTTAATGTGATCTTAGTGGTTTTATTTATTTTATTCGATTTATGGTTACAAGCAAGAGCCAGTTTAAAAAAAATTTTGTGCACATGATCACTGTCTATCATGGTCACTATTTTGTGAAAAAAAAAAACAAAACAAAACCATGGTTAAGATATTTACTTAAAAAATCATTAAATATATCTTTAATAATCATGATATCAATAAATAAATCTCGAAAATAGTAGTGGTGGAAACTGCGACATTGACTCAAGATGAAATCAATTTTTATTCGATAATAATAAAATGTTTATAAAAATAATTGTATTTTATTTATTTATTTTAAATATTATTGATAGTATAGATGCATCTACTATCAAGAAAGTTGTAATTCAAAATCCAAATATCATTTCACCGAAAACAGGAGTATGTTCAACATCTCTCAGTATATCAGTTGAAAGTAGTTTCTTGATAAACTATTCAGATTTCACAATTGAATCTTCTGTATCTGCTACTATTGTTCAGAAATTAGATGCCTACCGAAATGGAGATAGTCAAATGTTTGTTTTCCAACTGAACTTGATCAACATTACAGAAGGTGATTACAATGCAACAGTACGCCTATCAAGAGCAGCCACCTCAAATTTCCCAAATGAAACATTCCTTATATTTCCAATTCAATGTAAAGGTGAGTTAAAAACATCATTCACTCATTTAAATAGATATCTATCACGATTTGTTACATTTAAAAAATGAATAGAATAATTATTAATCTATCAATTTCTAGAATTCTCATTAAATCAATTTAGTATTGTTTCTCAAGGAGTACCAACTTATGATGAATATAATGGCATTGTACAAACGTTACAATTCAATTTCGATACCTTTTTCTATTCAACATTCTCTGATTTCTTCTATGACATCGGTTGTAATACAAATCCAACTTTCTTATGTAGAATAAGAAGATGGGTAAACAGAGATATTAATTCTTATTTTTTGATTCTTACAATGATCCAAAACCAAGTTTTTGAAGATGATACGATCAATGTTCAAATTACATTAGCCACTGCAAATTCATCTTTCAATATTACAGTTCCTAATCTTTATCCTCACGGTATGTATTCATTCCCAATAAGTTATATTCATATGTTTAATACATACTAATATCAATTTTTGTTTTTAAATAAAGGATCAAGAACATCAGTTCTTCAATCTTTTCAAACATACCCAGCACCTGGTGGAAGTTATATTCAGAGTCAACTTTTAGAAACATTACCAGCTTACTTTTTTATGTCATTTACCAACTTTAATTCAAGATTATATGGCAACTTACGTACTCTTAGAGTATTTAATAATGAAACTTTAACAATATATACTGGTTTCCTATCAATTCAATCTACAATACCGACTCTTCCTATTTATATAGTTGACAATGTGTCATCCATTCTTAATGATACGTATATTTATTCATTCACACAATTTGGTATGAGATTAATAGATTGTTCTTCTTTAAAATTCAATATTTCTTACAATATTTTTCAATTTTACAAATATAGCTTTGGCTCCTGGTATCGCTTTCAATTCAAGTGGATGGATTTTAGATTCAACAACAAACACTAGCTTTATGACGTTTAACTATAGCTCAACATATCTATTTAATTTTCAGAGTTCTATCAAATTTGATACGAATACCTTATCTTTCAGCAATTGGAGTCCATACAGCATTATAAATGGAAAATATACATATCAGTTGGAAACACCTTTCATTCGATCAACAACATCTGATACCTCATTCTTTGGTTCGTTGGATTTACGTTCTGGGACAACTACAAGTATAGTTACAAAACCGAGCAACCAAAATCCGCAATGTAAGTGATTCATTTAATTTTTTACATTTATATTGTTTATTAATAGATTAAAATCATTCCTAGTGTATGCGATGGATTTAATTGATTTCAAGATTGTTTCTGTATTTACTATTTTGGTTAGAATAAAGATTTTATCAAACTGTCCAATTACGAATATAAATTTGTTGGGCAAAATAATTACCACAAGCAACCTCATCGATGGAGATCAATACAATGGTACATATGAAATGGAGATATTCCCTTTTTCGCTCAAAGAATTTCCTGTAACGATATTCAATACAAACTATAAAGGTATCACTTTCTATTCAGCATTACCTTATAATAAGAGAGGTGATATTCTTCCAGAAATTCCAGTATACAAAAATTTATGTAAGTAAATCAAAATAGATATAGTATTGTGGTTAATTACATTTATTCTAACCAATATCAAATTAGACTCAAATATATACACGAATATAACATACTTTGAATTCATTCCAAACAATATCGATTTGACAACAAGTGCATTGGATATTAAATTGTATTTGAACTTCTCGATTCCATTGGAGAACTTGACACCATCCATTAGTTTTACTTCTTTATCAGGACCCAGAATATATTGGAAAGGATCTTATAACACGAGTTTACAATTGTTTGAAATTGATATTCAATTACAGAGAGATATGATGATGGGATCACAACAATATCAAATGGATTTCAATCAAATGTTTTCAAACAATATTCAAGACTATATATTACAATCGGTTATTGGTCAAAATGCAACATTGAATATATCTAAATCAAGTAAGTCTTTTTTTATTTAAATCGTTTGTATGAATTTAACATTTTATTCTAATATTATAAATTATTTTCTTTTTTTATCTTAAAAGATGGAGGAATATATTTATCACCACAAATTACAGATATAAATAGTTTAACAGCTCTCAATTTAACATTACTTCCAAACACAAGTTATACTCTTGGATGGGATTTAAATATCACAGATCCATATGGATTCACAAATGGAAGTCTTTATGTTCTTTCAAATTTCGATTTACTTCCTTATATCATTCTATTCAACTCATCCAACAGAATATCTGGTGGACCAACCGATGGAGTCTATCGAATCAACTTTACAATCAACAGCAATACACTTTCACAAACATTTATAATGTCAAATATCACACTTTTAAGTACAATCGGAAAGTTACAGTTTCCAACACCACCTTTAATGTTAATATATGGAACTCCAAAAGAACAACAATTAAGATTATCTGTCGTTTCTACATCTGGTAATTATCTTTTTAATAATATTATTATCATTGTCTAATATTAACTTTTTCCCAAAATATACATATCTAGACCTTAAAGATATAGAAGCACCAATTCTTTCAAATTTAATTATTTCACCAAATGTTGATGTTGGATCTCCAATCAGAACGGTTGAATTTAATATTATGCTTTTTGAAAATGTTACAGGATCAGGTGTTTCAATTCGACACACACCATTCATTCGTTTAACATCAGAGAATGCCAACTATATGGAAATTAATTCAATTTTCAAGACAACATCTGGTGATGGATATTATTACTTTTATGGAAAAGCTCAACTTCCATATGGATTTGGTTTGAATAATATCTTTGTCAGTGTCTATTCAATTTATGATAATTTCTTGAACATGAGAGCTTATAATTCAATGGATTTAAAGGATATAGGCCTTCCATACCTGATTCAAAGATCATTTACATTTAATACACCAATCATCGAGAGTTCTTCAGATCTTACCAGTCGAGGAGGTTCACTTACAATCTATGGACGTGCATTCGGACTCACAAACAACTCCATGCTTTCACAAATCGATTATGGAAATGGATTTGAAGATATGAATTTAAATTTCCATTCTGGAATCATTTTACAATTCAACAACATCAAACAAATCACAACGGATTTCGTGACAGTCAGAGTGATCAGAAATAATATATTTTCAAATCCATTCATTATTCCAGTCAAGAAAGTTTCACTTCCAAATCCAACATCAACACCAACATCAACAGCTCCACAAAAGTGTCCAGGTACACCAGAGTGTAATAATAATGGAAATTGTATCAATTCAATTTGTCAATGTCAATTACCTTGGTATGGTCCATCATGTTCTTCAAGTAAGTTATTATTATATATTAATTAATATATTTAAATTCTAACTTTATTATTTTATTCAACAACAGAGATTATAATTGTTCCAACACCTCCTGCCAATCCAGAACCAGTCACAGGAACCAATATTACAGAATCAGGATCATTGATTACAACATCAATTGAAATCATCGGTGTCAGAGAACTTGATGATACAATGAACATTGTCAAACAATTCAACATCAGCAATTGGAATTTCACAGATTTAACAACACCAACATCGAATCCAAAGTATTTCTATTCAACACAACTCAATCAAACAACAACATTCCTCAATGTTTCGATTGAATATTTCAAACAATCAACAAACATCACATTTGCCAATCACAATCTTTACATTCCACAATCAACAATCAAGTTTACAATGAACTTGAATTCATATAAATTCGATAGTCCATTGAATTTCTTGCAGATCTTGATGAAATCATCGATTGAAACAGATTCATCAGATTCATGTTCATCATCTGGAGTTGGTGTTTCTGGTGGATCTGTTGAATGGATCAAATTGAATATTGATGATCAAAGTCTTTATGGTCGATTCTTATCTGATGCAGTCATCGATTACACAGTAACACCAATTCGGAATGTAATCATTGACCAAGATGACACCAAATCATCAAATACCAATCAAATTCGATCAGCAATCGTTGGAATCACCATTCCAAATTATTTATTCTCAGTCGATTTGGATCCTGACTTTTCAAATCTCATTGATGTCGATTCAAAGTGATACATCTGACTTGATTTGTTCAAAGAAGAATCGATTATCAAATGGAGCTATTGCAGGAATTGTTGTTGGAATTGTTGTATTTGTGAGTATTGTAATTGCAACAACATTCTTTTTAGCAAAGAAAAAGAAATTCAGAAAACAAGAAATCAGAATGAATAGCAAATTAGAAAGAATGAACAATAAAGATTTATAATGTAATTATTGAAATAAAATAAAAAAAACACCCCTATATTTTTAAATAAAAAAAATTTACATTTTAAAATTTTTTTTTTACTGTGATGCACATCCCCAATACCATCATAGTAAAAAAAAATTGGTACACCCCCAATAACACCCAGTAACAAAAAATGAATAAAAATTGCAATCTTTTTGAGAAAAAATCTAAAAAAAAATCATAAATTTTTTTATTCATGAAAATGCAGTGTGGGATCCAAAAATAATCGGTCATCAAAATATTTTATATCTAGATATTATCATTAAAAATCATGATCAAGAAATGTAAAAACTAGTTCTTTAATACGAATATTATCAGAGTCTGTAAAAATCATAATAAATAATAAACAAATATTTATTAAAATGTATAAATTTAGTCTAAATCTAATTTTATTTTATTTATTTATTTTAAATATTATTTATAGTACAGAAGCATCTACTATCAAGAAAGCTGTAGTTCAAAATCCAAATATCATTTCACCAAAAACAGGAGTATGTTCAACAGCTCTCGGTGTATTGGTTGAAAGTAGTTTCTTGATAGAATATGCAGATTTCACAATTGAACATAGTGAATCAACTACAATAGTTCAAAAATTAGTTGCCTACCGAAATGGAGATAGTCAAATGTTTGTATTCCAACTGAACTTGATCAACATTACAGAAGGTGATTACAATGCAACAGTACGCCTATCAAGAGCATCCACCCCAAATTTCCCTAATGAAACATTCTTTATATTTCCAATTCAATGTAAAGGTGAGTTAAAAACATCATTCATTCATTTCATTTCATTATTTAATTATTAAAATTTAAAGAGAATAGAGTATTAATTCATATATCAATTTCTAGCATTATTTTTCAATCAATTTAGTATTGCTTCTCAAGGAGTACCAACTTATGATGAAAATAATGGCATTGTACAAGCAATTCAATTCAATTTCGATACCTCTATCTATTTAACACTCTCTGATTTCTTCTATGATATTGTCTGTGTTACAAATGGACCTTTCAACTGTGGAATAAGTAAATCGCTAGGCAGATATTTAAATTCTTATACAATGACCATTACAATAAACCAAAACCAAGTTTTTGAAGATGATACGATCAATGTTCAAATTTCATTCCGCTCATCAAATTCATCTTTCAATATTACAGTTCCTAATCTTTATCCTCACGGTATGTATTCATTCACAATAAGTTCATTTATATTGATTCACATTAAAAATAAAAGTAATATTTATTAATATATAAATATATTTAAAAGAACCAAGAACATCAGTTCTTCAATCTTTTCAAACATACCCAGCACCTGGTGGAAGTTATATTCAGAGTCAACTTTTAGAATCATTACCAGCTTACTTTTTTATGTCATTTACCAACTTTAATTCAAGATTATATGGTTCTTTCCTTCGTCCTAGAGTATTTAATAATGAAACTTTAACGATATATACTGGTTCCCTCTCAATTCGAAATACAATATCGACTCTTCCTATTTATATAGTTGACAATGTTTCATCCATTCTTAATGATACGTATAATTATTCATTCACACGATTTGGTATGAAATTGATAGATTGTTCTTTTTCAAAATTCAATATTTCTTACAATATTTTTCAATGTTTACTATAGAATTGACTTCTGGTATTGCCTACGTTTCAAGATATTTGAATTTAAGTTCAGGAACAAATACTTCCTATATTTCATTTACCTTTGAATCAACATATCTATTTAATTTTCAGAGTACTCTCAGATTCGGACCAAATAGCTTAACTTTAAGCAATTGGTGTCCATACGGCAGTATAAATGGAAAATATATATATAGATTGGAAACACCTTTCATTCAATCAACAACATCTGATATATCATTTTTGGTTTCGCTGGATTCAAATTATCAGACAACTACGAGTAAAGTTCCATATATAGCTTACCAAAATCCACAATGTAAGTATTTCATTTAAATATTAAATTATTTTATTTATTAATAAATTAACATCATTCTCTAGTATATGAAATAGATTTGATTGATTTCAAGATTGTTTCTGTATTTACTGTTTTGGTTAGAATAAAGATTTTATCAAACTATGCAATAACGACAATCCATATTGGTGGAAAAATAATTACCTCAAACAACCTCATCGATGGAGATCAATATAATGGTACATATGAAATAGAAATCTTCCCTTTAGTGTTCAAGGATTATCCAGTAACGATATTGAGCACAAACTATGAAACTTTCTATTTATTTTCAGCATTACCATATAATAAGAGAGGTGATATTCTTCCTGATTATCCAGTATACCAAAATTTATGTAAGTAAATTCATTCTAACAAATATCTAAAATAAATTTATTCTAACAAATATCAAATTAGACTCAAATATATACACGAATATAACATACTTTGAATTCATTCCAAACAATATCGATTTGACAACAAGTGCATTGGATATTAAATTGTATTTGAACTTCTCGATTCCATTGGAGAACTTGACACCTTCTATTAGTTTTACTTCTTTATCAGGACCCAGAATATATTGGAAAGGATCTTATAACACGAGTTTACAATTGTTTGAAATTGATATTCAATTACAAAGAGATATGATGATGGGATCACAACAATATCAAATGGATTTCAATCAAATGTTTTCAAACAATATTCAAGACTATATATTACAATCAGTTATTGGTAAAAATGCCACTTTAAACATATCTAAATCAAGTAAGTCTTTTAAATTTAATCGATCAATTATGAATATAACATTTTATTCTAATATTATAAATTATTTTTTAATCAAAAGGTGGAGGAATATATTTATCACCACAAATTACAGATATAAATAGTTTAACAGCTCTCAATTTAACATTACTTCCAAACACAAGTTATACTCTTGGATGGGATTTAAATATCACAGATCCATATGGATTCACAAATGGAAGTCTTTATGTTCTTTCAAATTTCGATTTACTTCCTTATATCATTCTATTCAACTCATCCAACAGAATATCTGGTGGACCAACCGATGGAGTCTATCGAATCAACTTTACAATCAACAGCAATACACTTTCACAAACATTTATAATGTCAAATATCACACTTTTAAGTACAATCGGAAAGTTACAGTTTCCAACACCACCTCTCATGTTAATTTATGGAACTCCAAAAGAACAACAATTAAGATTATCTGTCGTTTCTACATCTGGTAATTATCTTTTTAATAATATTATTATCATTGTTGAATATTAATACTTTTTCCCAAAATATACATATCTAGACCTTAAAGATATAGAAGCACCAATTCTTTCAAATTTAATTATTTCACCAAATGTTGATGTTGGATCTCCAATCAGAACGGTTGAATTTAATATTATACTTTTTGAAAATATTACAGGATCAGGTGTTTCAATTCGACACACACCATTCATTCGTTTAACATCAGAGAATGCCAACTATATGGAAATTAATTCGATTTTCAAGACAACATCTGGTGATGGATATTATTACTTTTATGGAAAAGCTCAACTTCCATATGGATTTGGTTTTAACAATATCTTTGTCAGTGTCTATTCAATTTATGATAATTTCTTGAACATGAGAGCTTATAATTCAATGGATTTAAAGGATATAGGCCTTCCATACATGGTTCAAAGATCATTTACATTTAATACACCAATCATCGAGAGTTCTTCAGATCTTACCAGTCGAGGAGGTTCACTTACAATCTATGGACGTGCATTTGGACTCACAAACAACTCCATGCTTTCACAAATCGATTATGGAAATGGATTTGAAGATATGAATTTAAATTTCCATTCTGGAATCATTTTACAATTCAACAACATCAAACAAATCACAACGGATTTCGTGACAGTCAGAGTGATCAGAAATAATATATTTTCAAATTCATTCATTATTCCAGTCAAGAAAGTTTCACTTCCAAATCCAACATCAACACCAACATCAACAGCTCCACAAAAATGTCCAGGTACACCAGAGTGTAATAATAATGGAAATTGTATCAATTCAATTTGTCAATGTCAATTACCTTGGTATGGTCCATCATGTTCTTCAAGTAAGTTAATTATTATATATTAATTAAATATATTTAAATTTTAACTTTATTATTTTATTCAACAACAGAGATTATAATTGTTCCAACACCTCCTGCCAATCCAGAACCAGTCACAGGAACCAATATTACAGAATCAGGATCATTGATTACAACATCAATTGAAATCATCGGTGTCAGAGAACTTGATGATACAATGAATATTGTCAAACAATTCAACATCAGCAATTGGAATTTCACAGATTTAACAACACCAATTTCGAATCCAAAGTATTTCTATTCAACACAACTCAAACAAACAACAACATTCCTCAATGTTTCGATTGAATATTTCAAACAATCAACAAACATCACATTTGCCAATCACAATCTTTACATTCCACAATCAACAATCAAGTTTACGATGAACTTGAATTCATATAAATTCGATAGTCCATTGAATTTCTTGCAGATCTTGATGAAATCATCGATTGAAACAGATTCATCAGATTCATGTTCATCATCTGGAGTTGGTGTTTCTGGTGGATCTGTTGAATGGATCAAATTGAATATTGATAATCAAAGTCTTTATGGTCGATTCTTATCTGATGCAGTCATCGATTACACAGTAACACCAATTCGGAATGTAATCATTGACCAAGATGACACCAAATCATCAAATACCAATCAAATTCGATCAGCAATCGTTGGAATCACCATTCCAAATTATTTATTCTCAGTCGATTTGGATCCTGACTTTTCAAATCTCATTGATGTTGATTCAAGTGATACATCTGACTTGATTTGTTCAAAGAAGAATCGATTATCAAATGGAGCTATTGCAGGTATTGTTGTTGGAATTGTTGTATTTGTGAGTATTGTAATTGCAACAACATTCTTTTTAGCAAAGAAAAAGAAATTCAGAAAACAAGAAATCAGAATGAAAAAGAAATTAGAAGGAATGAACAATAAAGATTTATAATTTAATTATAATGTATCAATATCACTAATTAGTAGTTTTTTTTTTTTTACAATATATATTGTAATTTGAGAAGGTTTGGTTTGATCACCATTTTTATTTTAATATTGGTTCCATTCATAAGTCTAAACAATTATTGAAATGAGCTGATGATTCTATTCTTACGATTATTATTATGAATAATACTGTTGAATAGATGGTGTTTGTGTAGGAGGAGTTGGAGCTTTACATATATCTTTATGGAAGTCCCAATGTTCCTGTTGACATATCTTTGAGCAATACGATACTGATTTACAGTTGCCACAAATCAGTGGTTTCATCAGAGATAATTTACACTTGCCACATCTATAGAGTTGTAATCCAATGTATACATCACCTTCGCCACGACCGTTCTTCTCCTGCACTTCGCCATTGGTAAACGACAGCATTGCCAACATCTCATCCATTTTCTTTTGATTGGCCAACTTGTTACTAATCTTACTATTGGTATGATTTCCATTGGCATTACTACTACTACTACCACCCCCACCACCACCAGAGTTACTACTACCAGTCAATCCACTACTACTTCCATGTTGTGGCGTTGTTGTTGCTGTTGTTGTTGATGCGGATACACCACTTCCAACGGCACCACTGCTACCTTGTAAACCACTATGATCTATCAAGTTGTATCCAATCATTTTGAGTGATTTACTGAACTGAGATTGATCCTTCTGTTCAAACACACGTTTCCATTCGATACAATCGTTGTTCTTTGGTGTCAAAGTTATCAGATAGACGTTGAACTCACTATTCTCCATCCATAACCTGTGATATCGTCCCAATTGAAGATAGTTTGAACAGTTTAGAAAATCATCGGATCCATTGGTAAACAATGCACAATTGTTCCTTGAAACCAACTCATAGATACCAACACCACGCACCAAAATCGAAGGTGACATTCTACTTCCGAAAAATAAAGAATCCGTCCATTTCGCTGTGATTATCTGATCCATATTATCGGCAACCTGAATCCAAGGAGATGCTGTATCTCCACCTATTATACCCATTGGATTTTGATATCCATATGTATTATTTGCATCCTGTTGTTGTTGTCCATTAATTTCACTACTATTATTATTTCCATCATTATTGCTATTGTTACTATTACTATTACTATTATATTTTTCATCATATTCAGAACTACTACCATTGATATTCCTAAGATGTGCACTTATAGTTTGAATTCCTATTCCATTGGAGAGTTTCGAATTTCTATCGTGATTCTCGCGTCGCACTATCACCATGACGAGGTCACCCTTTGGTGAGAAATCCATATTGATGATATAGTTCTTTGGCGAACTCTCTTTCTCGATCCAAACACGATCCGGAACAATGGGACCGATGAAGCGTGTCATCCACTCGAATTTCAACGATGGAATCGGACGATTGCTGTTGCTGCTTGTCGACTCCTTTCCAACGCTCCATAGACAGTATTCCCCAAGACCCTCGTCATTCCATGTGACATACTCAAACGACTCGATGCGATCGGTACTCCTGTTGACCGGTGCCGGATTCGAAGCGATATGTGTCGGTGCATATGCTGCACCCAGAGCATTCTTTGCCGGTCCAACAATAGCCATCGGTCCAATCTTTCTAGGTTCATAGTTTATCGTCTTACAATTCAATAAATGTTGATATTGATTAGCTTCACTCTGTAATATACTAGCTGGATTAATATTATTATTATTTTGTTGATGTTCAGAGTTGATGTTATTGTTGTTATTGTTAGTTCCAAATGAACCAGTAGATCTAATATGCATACAAAACTGTGATCTATACTGTTGCTGTAGTTTGAATGCATCGGATGCTAGTTTCTTCACTGGCGAGATTGTCGGTAGCTGAATAAAGAATAAATAGTTGGGAAATCGTGCTAGAATGGCGACAAGCATCTGTGAATCCGATGAAAAACATGCATCTATATATGTAAAGCTACTATCATAGAATATCAATTGTAGATAATCTGGTCCATCTTCATTTATCTTGTAACTAGTTAGAAATGAATAACAACGATTAGATATAAGTTTGGTGTGATTAATTAACCGATTAACTAAAACCGTTGAAATAATACTTACACAGTTAAACATCTTAAACCTTTATGAAAACTTCCAATCACCATCAATAATCGTTTGTCATGTGAGAGTAGTACTTTTCTTGGTTTTCTATATCTTGTTCCAATGACATCAAGACTGTTCAAATTGATTAGATTGCTCTCCTTTTCCTTTCTTTTGGTACCATTATTATCCTTTTCTTTTTCTTTTTCTTTTTCCTTCTCTTTCTCTTTTTCTTTTGATTTATTGGTATCATTCTGATTCATTAAACCATTGACTTTACGATTAACGTTATCTTGACTTTTATTACTATTACTATTACTGTTACTATTATTGTTACCACCTGTTTGTTGGGTTGTTGTAGGTGTCGTTGTCGGTGTCGGTGTCGATACTGTAGTTGGTTGATACGGGAAAACACTCTCTAAGAAATCTAAAACGAATACACGATGTTCTAAAACTATACTTAATGATATATTATATTTTGAATATTTATTCTTATTATCTGGTGTTGTTGTTGTATTAGATGACGTTGCCGATGATGTTGAAGAATGTTGATTTGGTTGTAGTTTAATAGGAAGTTGATTCAATTCATTGGTGTCAATGGGATAGAAGAAAACATCTCCATTCATCATTACAATCATAATGACCCCTCTAATCTTATCATCTGTAATACCATTACTACTATTACTATTGTTATTATTGGTTATTCCATTCTGTTGTTGTTGTTGTTGTTGTTGTTGTTGTTGTTGTTGTTGTGTGTTGTTGTTGTTGTTGTTGATTACCATTATTAGTATTATTATTGTTGCTATTGTTATTCTTGAATGGATTGAAATAGACAAAAGGTAGATATTCAAATAATATTGTTTCAGTAGGATTGAACCATTCGACTTTATTATCTCTATGATGATGTTGATCTTTTTCCTTATCTTTTTCTTTATCCTTTGAAGATGTACCACTGGTGTTACTGCTACTTGTCATAGCTGTATAGCTTGTCATGATTATTATTATTATATCTCTATATATATATATTTATTATAGAACAATAACTATAAATAACTATGAAATGAAAGGAAAAAACTAATTTTTGATATAATCTAATCTATTCGAATCTCAACATGTTATTAATAAAAAAAAATAAATCTATGTTTTTTTTTATTTTTTTTTTATTTTTTCTCAGTTGAATCGTTTTTTTTGTAAATAATTAAACGATCATTATAGATAAAGTGTTTTCCAATATAATATTATTTTTTAGAATTTACAATTTATTATTTAGATTTGGTTTTATTCTTTTATATATTATTGTTATAGAAATACTTCTATTTAATAAGAAATTGTTATTATTATTATTATTATTTCGATTGGTCTTGTTCCATTTTTTGTTTCTTCCATTTCTGTGCCATTTCCAAAAGTTTGAGATTTGGTTGTGCTGTTTGTTCCTCAGGGAATATATAATCATAATATTCTTCCAATCCTGCATCCGACTATAGCATTATTATTATTTTTATTATTATTAGAAGTTATTAGATTAGTATTGATTGATGATAATAATTAATAATATTAAATTGTGAATACATACTCCATCCGGTGCTTTGATAATCTTTCTCTTAATAACAGTCTTTGGTTCTTTCTTTACTACTGATTCCAATTGTTCTTGTGTACCGTGTTTCTGCTCGAAATACTTCCATTGTTTCAAGAGGAGAATTCTCTCTTCTTTGTCGCTGTTTACCAACTCTTTGTTTGCCTCGGCAAAGATCTGTCGCGAGAGATCGTAACTGGCAATCGATTGTTCAAACTGTGCAAAGCTGATCCATACTTTGACATGATTGGTTCGCTCTAGCAAGCGACGATACAGTGCACGCACCGCGTCATACTCTTGTCGATCGATCTCGAAATCGATGTAGTTCTTCCAGATGACTTCGGGCTGGTCGAGCGACGGTTGCTGCACGGCGATCTCAAAGATGCCTTTCGAGCGGTCGTTCTCACCCAACTCCTGCTCCAACTGCGCAAACTTGCTCCATGCTTCGCAGTGCTCCGGATAGACCTGGAGATACTTCTCGTAGAGTTTTCTGACACGGTCAAAGTTGCCCAGTTCAATCTCGAGCTTGGTGTAGGCGTCGAATATTTTTGGTTTTGGCGCCAATCCAATGGCTTGTCCGAGGATCTGACGTGCGCGATCCAGCGACATCTGACGAATTTCAAAGTGCGAATACATAATCCAGAGTTTTGAGAATGAGAATTGCTGGTGTGGAATCAGCTTGACCACAGCCTGGTAGACTTGGCGCGCGCGATCCGCATCCTGCGCGACCAACTCTTCAAAGAGCGCGTAGTTGATCCACAAATAAATATAGCGACGCCAGTAGCGCTTCTCGACCGATGGCGGCACATTTCCAATGGCGCGTTCATAAACTTCGCGCGCACGCTCCACCTCGCCAGCCGACTCCTCGAGACGCGTATAATCAAACCAGACATCGTAGTTCTTTGGATTGCTCTTGATCTCCTCTTCGTATTGGAATCTGCGCTTTCCCAGAATGACATCCTCGATTCCCAGACGGTCGCCATGCTGTTTCTCAAAGTTGGTGAACGTCTCAAACAGAGATGCCGCCTTTGACTTGGGAATGTGATCCAAAGCATACTTGTAAATCTGACGAGCACGTTCCACCTCCTTGAACTTCTCCTCAAACTTTGCAAATGCTATAAACAATGTTTCATCGACACCTTCATCACCCAAGAAATCGACCGCTCTACCAAACACACTTCTAGTATTCTCTATATTTCCTAGCTTCTCCTCAAACTTTGCATATTTTATCCATGTTTTTGTATATGGATGACATAATACATCTGATTGATTGATTCATAAGATAGATAATGTTAATAACGTTAACAACAACAACAACTACTAACTACTAATAATAATACTTACATCTTTCAAAGATTGATCTAGCATTCTCTGGTTGAGTTAAACGTAATTCGAATTTAATATAAGAGTTCCAAGCTTGTTCGTCGGGTTTCCACGACATCCAACGTTCAAAGATTGCACGTGCACCCGAGGTGTTTCCCATCATATCCTCCATGAATGTGTATTTGAACCAGAGTTGCGGTACTCTCGGGAGCAGCGTGACAGCACGATCCCATACGTTACGCGCGTGATTGATAAACTTGTTACGCATCTCCATCTCTGCGTATTTCAACCAGACATTGATGTCTTTATAGTAGAGATCGAGTGTTCTCTCAAACACCGAGCGTGCACGCTCAAACTCCTTCTGTGATTCCTCCCATGTCGCATACTTTATAAAGAGTCCCACCGGTTTGATACGCAGCAATGTCTCTTCGAATTCCTTTCTCTTTCTCGTACGATACTCTTTGAGTTCCTCTAGATCTGTAATATTCTGTTTTGGTGCTTTCGGTAGAGATTGTTGATTCTCAAGTGCAACTCTAAGAATCTGTTCAGCTGTAATCTGCACCGGAGCAGCTGATTTATTCTTTACTTTTACTGATTTAGAACTATTTGTATTCATGTTTATTATATTATATTAAGATAATATAATATATATATATAATAGATATTATATTAAATAATAATAATAATATAACTTTTTACAAATGATATCGCTTTCAATTAAAAAAAAAAAAAAAAAAAAAAAAAATTCAACAATCAAAACTATTTTTTTTCAAAAGTTAACAATGAATGTTCAACAATCAAATTTGAAACAAGATATTGATACAGATATAGATACATATACATAGTTTGATTGATAATAATAATTATATTAAATAATAGTTTATTTTAATATGATTATAAGATTAATTAATCGGCTGGTGGTGGAGGAGTAACTTCAATGGGTTCATGTATTTGTCCAGATATACAGAGAGTTACACATTTTTTTTCTAAAGATTCACATAGAGTAGCTATTTGTTGAGGTGATGCATTTCTAAAGTGATTTTTTGATCTTTCTAAACAAGGTTCATGTTTTAACTTGCAGAACTCTCTACATTCTCCGTTTACACCTGCTGCTGCCAAAATTAAGAATACTAATACAAAATAAAATAATTGTTTCTTCATTTTAATACTATTAAGATTTGTTTTGATAAATAAAATTAGAATTGATGATCTATTTATAGTCTAAAAAAAAATATACAATTCAAATATATAATCATTTACAATAAAAACAAATAGTTAATTATTATTTGTATAGAAAAAGAGTAGGATACATTGGATAGTCCAATGTCAAGAGATAAAAAGAAATAATTAAAATTTTTGACATTGATATGAGATCACTGAGTAATATATTTAATGAATATCAGTGTTGTTAAAGTGGAATTATTTATGAAAACGGTTCATCTTAATTTCAGAAGTTTACTATGATATTATATATATGAACTACCTTGTGCGAATAAGTTATTAAAGTTATAGAATTTTTCATATTTTAGTAAAATTAATTATTTATTTTTAACACCTGTGTGCTGTGATCAACTTTCCCATCGATTGATTATCAAATAATTTATCAACAAAACCAATAATATTAAGTTTATAATGGGGTGAATAAAAACAATGAGTGTGGAAATCTGTTATTTAATTTTTGAACATCATTAAAAAATTATATATTTATATATTTATTTATTTATTTATTTATTTATTTATTTATTTATTTATTTATATTTATTATTATTTAATCTGTACAACTATCATAACATTCTGGACCTTTTGCATATTTGTAACAATTTACAATACAATGTGCGTAATCCACCTTTGATTCTGCAAAACAATTTGACAGCAAACAGAAAATGATGATAAATAATAATAATATATTCGAAAAGTTAATTGATCTAACCATTTTATTTAGATTTATCTGTTTTTTTTTAAAAAAAATATAAATAAAAAAAATATGTTAAAAATAAATGTTTAATATTTAGTTTTTTGTAATACAATTTACCTTTCTTAGTTTTTACAAATTGAATTTGATAAAACAGATTAACAAACTTTTAACTTATTTATAGTTGTTCATCTAACATCAAGACAATAGATCTATTGTTAAGATCAGATCGATCCACTATATAGAAAATAAAGATTTTATTAAATTAACTTCATCTAAAACTAGTATATCTACAAGGAATCATTCAAGCTTTATCTAAAGATCATGTGTTCACATATTCTATCTTATTACAAATATGTTTAGTGAACTTTGTTTGTTTGGTGTGTTTATTTGGTGGTGTGATGTCATAGGGTGTGTGTGTGATTATTTGTTTTTTTTTTTTTTTTTTTTTTCGTTTTTTATTTTAATTACTTTTTCTCTAATTTTCTTGAATACTATTATTAATATCTATATATTTATTTATTTATTTAATTGAATTAATATGATATTATTATCATGAGTAATACAGTAAGACAACCAACTACATTCACAAGAAAGATACCTGCTGTAGCATCATCATCGTTAGCTGGTGGTGCAGGTGGACAACAACAACAACAACAACAACAAGTTCAACACCAAAAGAAGTTACCAAATGGTTGTAAACTATCGATTCAAAATGGAAATCTTCTCACTTCCACCGGTTTGAATGATCTAGACGAGATCATGGGTGGTGGTATTCCAGTGGGTAGTATTCTCATGATTGAGGAGGATGTCAATAGCAGCTACTACATGTTTCTTTTGAAATACTTTTTGGCAGAGGGTGTCGTGCAGAATCACGGTACATTCTTCTCGTCGTTGGTCGGTCTCGACGCTTTTGAAGTGCTAAACAAACTGCCGGCACGTCTAAACGAACAGGAACAGAAAGAAGATGAAGAAGCAGACTTGCTTGCACAACGCGAAAAGTCTGGAGCAAGCAACACCGGTGAATCCGACTTGAAAATTGCATGGCGTTATCAGACCTATATCGATGCCGAGAATGCAAAGAAACGTGAACGTTCCACCGCAAATAACAACTACTGTCACTCCTACGACTTCACCAGAAAGATGAACATTCAATCGTTCCAACCGGAACATATGCACACCCTAACGTATTCGTCGGCTGGCGCGCAGCAAGTAGAAGGTTCATCTCCCTATCGTAATCTATTCATTGAGATAAGAGAATTGGTTCGTAAATACAATCAAGAAGCATCGGCTGCAAGCGATATTGGTGGCGCGCCAAGAATCTTGCGTCTGGCGCTACAGTCGTTCGCCACGCCACTCTGGTCGAACGACGTCGACGGTGTCGTTGAATTTCTACACGCTCTCAAAGGTTTGCTGAGGTCGTCACTGGCAGTCGCAGTAGTAACCGTTCCAACACATATCTACAGTCAGTCGTTTGTCGCCAAGATGGCACATCTCTGTGATAACGTCGTGGCTATCAACTCGTTCACCGGTCTCGGTGGTGAAACACCAGCGGCCTTCTCAGACTACCTCGGATTATTCAACATCAGAAAGATTGCCAAACTCAACACACTCTCATTGTCTTACCATCCCAATGTTTTAAATTATGTTTTCAAAATGAAACGAAGAAAGATGTGTATTGAAACCATACATTTGCCACCAGAACTCTCACGTGAAGGCGACGCTACCAACACAAACAACGTTAACCAAGCAAAAGCCGGTGCCGATCTAGTCAGTAAGATGAAATCCGGTAGTGGATTACTTTGTTCATCTGGAGGAAATAAAGTTAATCCAATGGATTTCTAATTTAAATTAAGTTGTTCATAGAGGTGTTGTCGACAACAAGCACTACTAATTAATAATAGTCTATTTTTGTAAATATTGATTGGATTTTTAATACAATACGATAAGGTTGATGATGAGTTTTTATTCGAATAAAAATAAACTTATTTACTTTATTTTACTTTGTTTTGAACTTTAAAGTAATCATATATCTTTGGTTGGTTTAAACTTGTGCTGGTAGAAATCTTTTTGGAGGTTGAAGATCTCTTTGTTGTTGTGACACCTGGAATCTTATTGTCGTGTGTTGAGTTGTTCTTTGATGGTGAATGTTTCGATCTCTTCTTTGGAATGAAATCTTGGTCATCTGAATCCGCTTCATCTTCTTGATTGAATGATTCCATTTGATGCTTTCTTTTCAATTCCATCTCTTTTTCTTTTTCTTTTTCCTTTTCCTTTTCCTTTTCTTTTTCTCTATCTTTATCTTTTTCTTTATCCTCTTTCTTTTTCTTATTTGGTGTAGATGTTGTTGTTGTATTTGTATCTACTGCGCTGTTGTTAGTTGATTGTCGTTTCTTGGTTGGTGTAGCACTGGTTGTTGGTTGTTGTGGTTGGTGATCTAACTTCTTCTTTTTGTCGGTTGATTGTTTGACTGTGGATTCGTCATCACTCAAGACAGCTCTCTTTCTAGAAGAAGTAGATGATGATGTCGATGTAGATGTAGCTGTAAATGATTCGTCTAATGACTTTTTCTTCTTCTTTTTATCTTTAACTTTATCCAAAGTTGGTGTTTGATTAAAATCATCAGAATCATCGATCTTCTGTCTCTTCTTACTTGGTGCTGACTTTTCATGATTGAAATCGTCTTGATCATCTTCAGCATCATCATAATCATTGTCATCATCTGAATGTTTAAACTTCAACTTATCTTTCTTTGATTTCTTATCCTTTCCCTTTTCCTTCTCCTTCTCTTTTTCCCTCTCTTTCTCTTTCTCCTTACTTCTTCTCTCTTTATCTTTCCTTTCCTTTTCTTCTTTCTTTTCCTTCTCCTTCTTTCTACTATCTTTCTCGTTATCTCTTCTTTTATCTTTCTCTTTATCTCTCTTTTCCTTTTCCTTCTCCTTCTCCTTCTCCTTTTCCTTCTCCTCTCTTTCTCTTTCTCTATTTTTGTCCTTATCTTTGACATTATCTACCTTTTGTTTCTTGAACTTCTGTACATTGGTATTACGGTCTAGATCTACGTTCTTTCTCTTTAATTCAAACTCGTCATCTTCTTTTGATTGTTTACCAATATCTAAATCATTCAAGAAGCGATCACTGGTTGAATCTACTGATGTTGAAGTAGTAGTAGTAGTAGTTGTTGTTGTCGGTTCAGCACTAATATTCATCATATCTTCACTAACAGACTCATTGAACTTGGCATATTCGAATTGGTGTTGGAACTCACTCATAAGATTGAACTCTTCATCGCCATATTCGTTTGTATAATTAAGGTCATCGTCCATATATCGATTGGAACCTGAGCTTTCTTCGTATCCACTACCACTACCACTGTAACTGCTACTCTGTGTTGATTTTGTACTATTACTATTATTATTATTATTATTACTATTGCTTTTACTATTATTATTTGTTGATGTTGTATTTCTAACTTTGATTGGAGAAACAATTGATGTTTGTGACCAAATTTGATTTTCACCAAAAATATCATCGACATCCTCCAATTCAATTGATTTGTTATTATTATTATTATTATTATTATTATTATTATTATTATTATTATTATTATTAATATTTGTTGAATTTACATTATTATTATTATTATTATTATTATTATTATTATATATTATTATTATTATTATTATTATTATTATTTGGTTTGTATGTAGTAGTTGGAGGATCAACTTTAACTTTGCTAAGGAAACTAGCGATATCTGCAGATTTTGGACTCTGATCTGATTTCTTTTGCTTCTTCTTACTCAAATCACTGGTGTTGTCTTCATCTTGATTTATGTGACAAAACACTGGCTTTGGTGGCCATAACTCTGGTTCTTCTTCACTAATATCACCATTATTATTATTACTATAATTGTAATTGTTGTTGGGTGTGTCATGTATAGTTGTTGTTGTTGCTGTTGGTGTTGTAGATGGTATCGTAGATCTAAATAAATCTTTAACTTTTGGTTGTTTATATACAAAGTTAAGTTCATTGTTATTGTTATTATTTCTATTAATGTTATTATTGTTGTTATTTGGACTAGTGCTTGATGGTTGTGATCTGTTGATAGATAATGGCTTTAAGATTCTGGGTGTAGGTGATGGTATTTTGGTATTATTATTACTATTACTATTGTTATTGTTGTTATTGTTATTGCTATTATTATTTTGAGTAGATGATTGTTGAGATTGTAGTTTGGTGGTAACTTTGTTTGGTGTAAAGATATCACCCAAATCTAAACTATCTGCATCAATAATAATAGGAGGTGATGACTTCTCTGTGTTTTTAATGTTATTGATGTTGGCGGTGTTGTGTTGTGTCGCTGACGAATGTATATTATTATTATCATCATCGCTTTGTATCAGATCATCATTGTTGATGTTACTCTGTTGTGAAATATTAAAAATAGAATCATAATCGATTTCTTCATGTGATTTACACTGTGATTGTTGTTGTCGTTGTTGTTGTGCTGCTTCTATATCTTTCTGTGCTTGCAAGTCTCTTTCCATTTGTTGTTGATACTGATCCAAATCCTGCTTCTTCTTCAACTCTTTCTCCTTTTGTATCTCTATCCATTGTTTCTGTTGAAGTAGTCGTTTCTCTCTGTTCTTCTCTCTGAGTGCTTGCATCTCCTTCTCCTTCTGCAGTTGTACGTCTTTCTCTCTTTGCAACATAAACTCTCGGTGCGCGAGTAACTCCCTTTCTCTTTGTTCTTGTACCTCCAATTCCCTTTGTTTCATTATCTCTAACTCTCTCAGTTGTTGTTGTTGTTGTTGCAACTCTAACACTCTCTGCTGTTCTTTCAACTCTTTCTCTCTTTGTAGTTGTAACTCTCTTTCTCTTTCTCTCAGTTGTTGCAGTTCTTGCGCCTCTCTCAGTCTTTGCTCTTGTAACTCTCTTTCCCTCCTTAGTTGTAACACTGCTTCTCTTTGTTTCTGTAACTCTATTTCTCTTTGCTGTTGCTGTTCTTGAAGTTCTCTCTCTCTTTGTCTTTGCAATTGCTCTTGTAATTCTCTTTCCTTCTGTTGTAGTATTTGTTGTATTTGTTGTTGTTGTTGTATCTCTATTTCTCTTTGTTGAACTTGTTGTTGAGCTTGTTGTTGAGTATTTTGTTCTCTCATTTTCAATAGATTTGTATACCAATCTTCTTCTTCTATTTCCTTCTCTTCTTTCTTTTTAGAGATCATACTATGCTTTGATGAGGTGAGAAAGTTGTTGGGTGGTGGCGTTATCTTGACGGTTCGCCTTGGGAACACCAATAGGAATTGGCGCACACAACTGGTATTGGTGCATTTAACATGTTTACCATTGAGTTTCAAGAAATTAGGTCCCAAAACGAAACTGGAGCTACAATGTATACACCTGATCATCGCAAACATCTGCTTACAATAGAAACACTCTAGCCTGGTTTGACCGTTTTGATATTCATTATGTAATCTTGCCATTACAACATTTGTCATTTGACAAATTACATTTGGACATAACAACTAATAATAAAAATCAATAGTAAATAAATAACCAACCACAATCAATCAATAAAATAATAAACATTAAATAATAAAACTTACATTAACTCTATCATCATCTTGTATATTTTTACTTGATAATGACTTTTCATATTGAAATCGCTTATCTTTATCCAACAATATATTTTTAGCATTTGTAATCTCGTTGAATGCTTGTTGAGAACCGGGTGCTTTATTCTTGTCAGGATGTAATAATACCACCAACTGTTTGTTTTTAAATATGTTAATATTAAATTGAAATCTAGATTAATATAAATATAATGATTTGGTAATACAAACCTTCTTGTACATCTTAAGAATTTCATTGTCTGTACACTTGTTTGTAAGTGATAGCTTTGAAAAGTTTGTTTTACTCTCCAATACCATCTTTACGATATATAGACTTTCATCAGTGTAGCTATTGTTATTGTTATTGGAATTCGAAGGGTGTTGGTGGTGGTTGTTGTTGCTGTTGTTGTGGAGATACTATAGATGCATGTGGTTGTTGAACATTATCATTAAAATTTGATTGTGTTGAACTACTATTGTTATTGTATTGTTGTTCTGTTTGTTGTTGTTGTGGCTGCTGCTGATCTGTTGAATTATATTGTTGTTGATGATGATGTTGTTGTTGTTCTACTGTTGATATTAAATCATCGATACCATCGGTAGGATACAATCGTTTCGATTTCATAAATAGATTCAAAGCTTTTGAAAAGTCATTTTTGGTTAGGTATTGCTCGCCCAAACGCCGCGCTCTGACTGCTTCATCTTTGTTACACTCCATCACCTTGATCTATGATAGAAGCAATGATATTACTCTTTTGATCGATCGATTGAATTTGTAACAACTCTCTGAAATTCAAAACAACTGCTCTATCTATCTATCTACCTATCTATCTTATTTATATAATATATTGTTTATTGTTAATATAAATGTGTCAAATGTATTTAACTTGTAGTGCGCTACTTCAAGTCAGGGCATATGAACAAGTATAATTATACTGATGCTGAGTATCATCACAATAAAGAGAGAAATAAAAAACGACGATATGCTGTCGAAAATTTAAAAAATAAATTGTGCTCGCTTCCAAGAAAAGATTGAAAATGATCGAATTATAATTAATTAAAGGAAAGATATCATAGTCAATAATTCAATCAGTTTCCAAAGCAAAAAGTACTTACAGATTCTTTTTAATTAAAAAATTAGATAATATCTCAAATTATTGTAGGTAATTTACTCATTCTTCTCATGTAAAGTCAGGATGGTGTAGTTGGTTATCACAAAACCTTAACACGGTTTGGGTCATGGGTTCGATTCCCATTCTTGATATAAATTTTAAAGATTTATCGGGGAAAATGCGCGCAACAAGGTTTAAAATTTGTAATGATTATTGGCAATACTCAAAAAGATTCAGTGCTAAAAAAAGATAAAGTTAATTGAAGCAAAAACAAAATCAGCACTGAACACAAATACTATATGTATAAAAAGAGTATATATTTAAAAGATTACAATTATATAAAATAAAATTTAAAAAAAATTTTAAAAAACAATTAAATCAATAAAAAAAAAGGATAACAATATATTTTTCAAATTATAAATCAATAACATTATTAGAAGAATTATAAAGGAATTACTTTCAGAAATAATTCAAAAAAAAACCTTTTAGACTCTTCTTCATATTCAAAATGTAAAGGTTTTTAGCTGATTTTACATAAACAAGGATATTGTTTTTTAGAAAAGTAATTTAACAGATGAAACGAAAATAAAACAAGGAGAGTAAAGTATAAAGAAAGGTTATTCTTTAAAGGAGTTCCCGATTATAGAACAACTAATATTCTATCATTAAGTTGAAAGTGGTAGATTCAAATTCAATCTTTTCTCTCATTAAGTTAATATGGAACTGGATACTTAGACAATCTATCTTAAACTCTAGATTCCCAGATTTTTTAGAAATTTTATAGATCGACGAATAAATAATATTGTTTAACTAATTTTAGTATATTCCACAACTGTACAAGACATCTCACTTGTCATCAATATACTAAAACTCATAATATTGTTTACATAAAATGCATTCTTAATTAAATTTGATATTTAAACAAACCAGTAAGGACCTGAATGTTTTTTAAAATTCTTGGGTATTCTTGAGATAAATATATATACTAGATGTCATTCATTCTAAACTCAATAGAGCTCTTAAATAATGTTAATAGTGGTGATATGAAAAGACACCGGAGTACTGCCAATCACTATATGAATCAAGTAATCCTTAACCAAGTTTATTGGACATACTATTAATTGTTTTCTTTTAAATCAATTTAAATGTATATAAATAAAAAATATTTTATCACTTCAGAAATATTGCACAGTTAATTTTTGTTTTTTATTTTTTTTAATGGTAAATGTTTCAATTCTTTTCTAATAATTAATCTTTATTAAAGATCTATCTTAGAATATATTTATTAGTTTCTATAATAAATAAATGTATTACTGTTTGATATTTTGAAACCTCTGTCCGTTTTCACAGATTTTTGATGTACTACTCAACTTATGAATTAATAATAACTATAAAAAATAATAATAATAATATTTTATTGGCTATTTCTCACGGCCTGTGTGAGAATGTATATAAAATATAAAACACGAACTAGCAGGTTAATATCAATAACTGCAATTTGTTGATTGATCATGAGTCAACAAATCTTTTTTTGCAAAAAAAAAAAAAAATATACAACGAGCGGGGACGAAACACTGTCTTCCGGTTCTTCTCCGTTCGCTACCTGGATTGGCTTACAACCAAAACAAAGAATGTGAACTGTGCTTCACATACTGCTCTGACCCATATTTCCATACATTCTTTAATTGTCGAGCAGTTATGCACAGATACAATCTTAACACCATTCTTGATTCCTTACAGCTTTCAGGTGGTTAACGATTCGTTTGGACTATGGAAGACGCGTATCAGTTGGTTAGAAGAAAGGACAACTTCACTTCTCTCGCTTCACTTGTCTTTCATCAAATCTGGAAATTCTATTGTAAATCCTATTTTGGCGGTACTCCTCTCCACGATAACAACCTACTATCTAATGAATCTATCATAAATGAATATATACAGCAGATATCAGTAATGAAATTAATTATAAATAACAGTATCAGTAACTTACAATCCAAACTTAAATAACCAGTAACCAATCAAAGGTCATATTAAGTTTTATTTTGGGATGGTGCAAAATGATTGCTATTTTGATTATTATAATTATTAATTAAAACAATTTTTACTTCTTAAAAATAAAAATAAAAAAAAATAAACAAAAGAAATTGTCATTTTTTGCTAAAAAAATCCCTCAAAAAAAAAGATATATATTTTGTATATAAATATATTTTAAGTATTAAAAATTAAACAAAATAATTTATAAACAAAAAACACTACTTTTCTTGATGAAAACAAGTCAAAATTACCACTTCTCTTGCCACTAAAAATGCAAGTAAATCAAGAGGAATAGAAGTAGATAAAATATATTGACAGTAAAACAACACCATTAAATTTCTCTTCTTCTTGACTTAAACACTATCATCATCTGATCCATAAATTTCATTTGGCTGACCACTTTCATTCAGCCATGGCCATTTGACAGGAATACCATATTTCTGTTCCACTATTCTCTTTGCTTCTTCAAATGGACTCTCATTTATTCTAACATTTCATCGCTATCTTCTTTAAAGTAATAATCGTCACTATCATCACTATCATTATCATTATCACTATCAGAGAATTCATAATGATGATCCCTTGGCTCATAACTCCAACGACTACCATACATGAAATTCCAATCTCTTTTTTCATTTATTTTATCATCTCTTTCTTTTTTGATCTTTTTGATTGTCGAACGTAAACCACAAAATTTGAAATAATATCGAAGTCTAAAAAATGATCATATAAGAATCGACCAAGAATCCAATCAATATATAATTAATAATGCTACTACTTTTTTACTTACTTTGCCATTTCTTGAACAATTTCATCTATTGTCCATTCTTCACCAAGTGTTCCATCAATATATTGAGCACATAATCTACTATCTGATCTAATTCTTAATCCTACTGCAGCCATTGCTTTTGTTAATCTATATCTTCTAACTTCTTTCTTACTAGCATTTATATATTTTCCAATCAACATTCTAAGTGGTTTATTATTTAGAATTTTAAATAATAATGATTTATCCATTTAGCTATTCTCTCTTTTCACTAATAATCCATCACTTGTTTTGAATTTATTGTTTTTTTAAAAATTTTTGTTGATTAATTAATATGCTTCAAAGTTGACACAGTTGTAAAAAAGGTTTTTTAAAAATAATTTCTTTATTCTCTTCGATTCATAAAACAATAAAAATTGGAACTAAATTAAATTTAAAGATATTATTGGTAGTAAGTTATTATAATTTTTTTAAATTATCATATCGATACTGTAATTGTACAATCAAAAAATCATAAAAAAAAAACATTGTTATATAGATAAATAAATTCTGTTCTAAATTTTCAACAAATAAAAAAATTAATAAATAATTTTAAAACTAAAAACGTAAATCTTAAGATTAAAAAAATGAACATTCTCTTTAAACAAAGAAAAAACAAAAAATATTAATTGTATACTACTTCAATTAAAGAGTGTTTTATTTTTACTAACACTACAATTTTTTTATTTATTTTTTTTTAGGGGTAGTACGTATTGATTTACAAAAAATAAATTAACATCAAAATAATAAATAAATATTTAATTAAAAGATATCTTTAATTAATATTTTTCATTCTTATTTATTATTCATTTTCACTGTTCAATAGCAAAACTTTGAATTGGATAAAATTAAAAAAATGATTAAAATTCAGATTCCAACCATTTTTGTAATATTTTTTTATTTTATTGTTTGGTTGAAGTTCAATGTCATCTCGATACTTCAATTAGATTCAATAGAATTGTTAATAGTAATAATAATAATAGATATTTTAAGAATAGATATAGAAATAATACAAATTATTTTATAAATAATAATAATTATAATAATAATGATAATGATAATAATAGTAGTTTAATTATAAATACATTTTCAAATAGAAAATTATTTGATATCCATCCAATCGATACCGATGGTGTTATTGATAACAATGATGAGAGATATAGTACGTTTATAGGTGCTGGCTATCGTGTTGGTGTCTACACGATCTCTATATTGGTTGGTAATCCTTCACAATCGTTTAGGGTGATGTTGGATACTGGCTCGGCAACTCTAAACATACCATCGGTAGACTGTTTCCTCTACTCAGCAGTGAATAGACCAACGAAATGTCGTTGCTCTAGCAAAGCAGAATCAACCTATAAAAGAGAATACAGTCCGAATAGTAAAGTGCATTGTAGGACTGACAACTGTATCTACTCAGAGCAATTCGTTGATAAATCATTCCTAATGAGTCAATTGGTTGAAGATACTGTTAGAATAGGTGGTTATTCAATTGATTCGATTTTCGGTAATGTTATTGCTGAATCATTATGTAAGTATATAATATAATATATTTATTGATATTTCAAACTTTGTAGGTTAACAAAATATTACTCTTAGCTTTTCAATATAAAGAATGTCCAGCACCAGATGTATATACACCAAGATCATTCGATGGAATCTTTGGATTGAGTACGAAAGTGATTGATGACACTGCAGGTGAAGATATTCTAACACAAATCAGTTTAAAGTATAATCTATCGAATTCATTCTCTTTGTGTTTTGGAGAATCGGGATATGGTGGACAATTCAAAATCGGTGGTTACGATCCCGAGCTAATAGTTGAACCAATGCGATACATTCCAGTGGCAAAACCATATACATACAATCTAACCATCTCTCAAGTTCATATCGGTCAATATAAATTGGAACATACAACTTATAATGCATGGAGTAAGTAATATAAATACAATTATATTGATTCAAATCGATCTAAAATATTAACTTTTAACTTATATATAACTTGATGTATTAAAGTTGATTCTGGATCAGCAAGTATAGTAATACCAACACCATTATATAACAATATGATAAATACAATGTATGAGAAGTTCCCATTAGCTGGATTTCAGGATGGTGCATTCTGGAATACTTCATTCCCTTGTGCTTTTATAGATGAAAAAGATATACCAAACTATCCAAAGTTTAATATCTCGTTTGTCGATACTGATGGTGAGATCTTTCACCTCTCAGTACTACCTCAGAACTACTTGGTTTACAATGAAGAAGAGAAATGCTATGAACTCTTATTGCGTACGGTCGACAACAACTACTTTATCATTGGTGACTTGGGTTTGATTGGTTACAACATTCATTTCGATAAGCAAAACCAGCGCATCGGTTTCGCCAAGGCATCGGCCAACTGCTCGACATTCTCTGAGAAATTAGAGTTGGACGTAGTGTTGCTCTCAAAAGAGAGTGGTTTGATCATGGCCAAAGTCAGAGGTGGAAGTACTGCCTACAGTTTGAGAGGCATCGATATCGAATTCAATATTCGATCGGGTAAAGCACTCTTTTACCCTAGTGGTTCGACCGTTGTTACAAACTCCACCGACGAGAATGGTATTGCAATAGCAACAATCTCGCCAAACTATCGTGGTAATATCGTAGTGGATGTAGTTGCCAAAGAACTGAATCTTCATGCATCGAATCTAAAGACTGTCACGCTACATCCTGCAGCGCCATCTACCTCCACCGCTTACATTTCATTCCTCATACTATTTATTATCATCGGTTTGATTGGTGCTGCATTCGTCATCAACAGAATCTACAAAAGAAGAGAACTTCAAAAACAAAAAGATAATCTCGATAGTTATGAAATGTTGCTATTCGGTGCTCCGCAACCTATATCAGGTTTTGATGAAGAGAAAATAACATAAACAAAATAAAAAATAAAAAATAAAATAAAATTGTGTAAATAATAATATAAAATAATTATCTTATTCCATCTATTTATTATATATATATATTAAGCTATAATTAAAGAAAGTTAAGTTTCTTCTTTTTGTTTCTTTAAACTTGGTTGAAATTGAGGTTGAAACATTGGACGTTTAAGATTGGATTCCTTTGCCATTGACCAAACACTAACGGATCGATTGATAGGTGCTGCAGCAGGCTTTTTAACATCTGTTGATCCGAATGCATTATAACTGAAAGAAGATGATGCCATTAGAGAAGAACTTGTCTTTATACTACCTGAACTTGGTAATGTTTGTTGTTGTTGTTGTGTTTGTGGTTGTTGGTGTTGTTGTTGTAATTGTGGTTGACTCATTAATTGTTTCTATATAGATTAACGTTAATTAAGTTTATACTATTTACACTATTATTGCCAATAACTTACAGTTGTTTGTTTTAATCTTTGTATAGTTGATTCTCTCTTTTTCTCTGGGCTTGGTGATTTCTTATCGGCCCACAAAGAAGCTGCGAAATCAGCATCATAATCTACATTCTGATGTGATAACTCCAAAGTATTCTTTGTTTCTAAATCAGTTAAAGTATCTATTCTAACTCTAATTGTATAATGACTATAATTAATTATAGATAAATAAAAAAAGAATATATAAGTTAAGTTAGTTTGTTAATTAGTTATATGGTATATATTATTATTATTATTAATTGTTAAACATACGATGTATTCTCTTTAATTGTTTTTAATTGTTGTTCTCTTAATTCATCCAATGCATCTTTTACAGATTTAACAATGTTGTAAGATATCGATGCGAGAATATCGGCAATCTCTGATCGATCCAACTTTGAATAGATATTCAAAAAGTCTTCAATGTCGTTCTCGACCTCGATATACTTTTTGTTGCCTTTCGACTGATGGAATTGTATCGATTTAGCAAACGACTTTGTATTTCTTTCGTTGGCATAGACCTCTTTGATATTCTCTGCTGCTACCTGCAACTTTGATATAAGATTAGCCTCGCCCTGAAGATCGTTCAACGTCGTCGATTTCGAGTAGATCTGGAACACCTGTTTAATTTCACTCTCACTATTCACAAAGTCTACGATCGCTGTCTTTTCCTTCTCATTAGAGATACGTGATAATCTACTAAGTGTTTGTACAATATTTGCACCTTTTATCTTTTTATCAATATACATCATCGATAACTATATAAATTTAAATAAACAACATGTTAACATTAACAAAACCTTATTATTATAATAATTAGTATTATTATTATTATTATTATTACTTACAGATGGTTCATCGAAACCAGTTTGTAATTTATCGGCAACGATTAATAATCTGATTTTAGTTTGTCTGTCTTCTTGGAGTGCTTTAACGATACCACGATTCTTGTCGGCACCGAAATGTGCGTACTTTCCATTGACGTTGACATCAGACTCTAGTATCATCTTGCCATCGATTGAGAACGGTGAGAATGCAGCAATAGTATCGAATTGCTCTGCTAACGGTAGTTTTTCAATGATAGAATCGATGGTTTTCTTATAAACCAACAGATTCTTTCTACCGGAACATACAATCATACCACGCGACTTGAATGCCTTTGTATCGTATTTCTTTTTCATGCCGATAAAGTGATTCAAAATGAATATCGACTTCTCTTGGATCGCACTCTTGTCCTGTGTCGGTTCTTCCTCGGCAACATTGTCGTTGTCCTCATAGTAGTAATAGTCATCGTCGTCACCCTCCCAATTATATTGCTCCAACATTCCACCATTACTACCACCACCACCACCGGTGGCACTACCACCGTAACTATCAATCGATTGATTATATGAATCCAACAGCTGCTGTTGTAACTGCTGTTGATAGTGTTGCTGCTGTTGATGCTGAAGGTTGTGGCTGGCGGTCTCCTTGAGATTCAGCGATTTGAAGTCGTCGAGCACGTCGAGAATCAGGCGGTCGCTGAGTGCATCCTCCATCGAGTAGGTGTTGAACGGTCGTTTGTCTCGGCCGGCCGTGCAGATACCAAACATCTCCAGACACTGCGGTGTCGGTGTACACGTGAAACTAAAGTAGGTGATCTGACTGGTCTGCTTGATATTTCCAACGAGAAACTCGTGCAATCGTTCGGTGGTCGACTTGCCATGCGAACGATGCGCTTCATCAGAGATAATGGCAACCGAGTTGGTCTTGAAAGCGAAATCCGAGTACTGTCCGTTCGAGTCCAACTGCGACTTTCTCGCGCTCGGCAACAGCTGTGAGAACTTTTGCATCGTCGTAATCACAATTCTGTTCTTGCCCTGTGAGATCTCGTATTGCAACTGCTTCGATGACTTTGGTCGACAGTAGTTCTTCACTCCGTTCGCCTCGAGAAACTTGACGATGACATCACCGAGCTGTGCATCCAACTGTGATCTATCATTCATAATAACAATCGTATCGAATTTCAATCTATTATTTATCTATAAAAAGTGTAAAAGTATATAAGTATATATTAAGTTAATATATATGCAGTTTGTTTTGTTTTTTTGTTTTGAATCTTACCTCTAATTTATAGAGAGTATAGACAAGAGTTGCTATGGTCATTGACTTTCCAGAACCGGCAGCATGTTGGATGAGATAGTTGTAACGTTTTCCATTTTGAAAGGATGATTGGTATTTCGGATAGGCAAGATCTTTGACAATGGACTGAATGGTTTTCCATTGATGTTCACGTGGTTTAGTGTCGTTCTTGAATGCAGCTTTGATTCTTTGCTCGAGAAATACATCGAAATCATTGGTGTTTCTCTCTGACAATGGTGTCCAAATGAAATGTTCTCTAATTAGATCGAGTGTCTGTTGTTTCTTATTATCATTACTGATTTGATCTGTATCTGCAATGATAATCTCTTGAGATTGATTATCTAAATCAACAATAACATTACCATTTTCATTATTGTTAACAGATTGTTTGTTGTTTTTATCTTTTGTTGATGCTGATGCTGATGTTACTATTGTTTCTTTTCTCTCTAATAAAGCAGTTGCTTCGTCTACATGATGATAATTCGATTGTTGTTGTTGTTTGGTAATAGTTTCACTATCTTTCTTTATCGAATTTGTTGTTACTGTTCCAATCTCTTTTCCATTTTCAGATTGTGGTTGTTGTGGTTGTGGTTTCTTTCTTGAAACTATCTTGGGAAGTGATGTGACTGCCACTGAATGATATGAACCATCATATTCATCCATTCTTATAAAATAAAAGCAATAACAATAATTAAAATTTAAAAATATATATATATAATAGTTATAATAATAAAACTCTAATACATGTTAAAAAATATTTATATAAAAATAGCTAGCAAATTATAAATTACATTCAAATTATTTAAACAGAGTGAGTGCATATGAAAAACAAATGAATAATGATTTTTGTTTAATTATAGGTTTGTCAAAAGAGTTATGAATTCTTCTGAAGTTATTCTCAAGTTGTATCTCCTATAAAAAAAATAAAATAAAACAAATTACACACTAAACCGAAAAAAACAAAAAAACCAAATAAATAAATAAATGAACAAATTTTATTCGTTTTTTTACAAGCAACGAAAGTTGTCTGCTGCACTTCCTTTCCACTTTTTTTTTTTTGCGTGATTGACCAATGATTTAAGAAAGATTTAATATTAAAAATAATAATAATAATAATAATAATAGCGCAATAGCATATAGAGTAATAGTGAACTCATTGATTCAATTAAATGATCGATCATATCTTTTAATCTATAAATAATGTTGTTGCAAATAAAATAAAATAAACTTTAAAAATGGATATAAATAATAATAATAACAATAACAATAATAATAGTGACTCTGATAGTGATAGTGATAGCTATACCTATAGTAGTAGTAGTTACTCAAGTAGCGATGTATCCGATAGTGATGACGATGCCTCATCATTATCTGATTCAGAGTCTTATAATAATAACAAAAATATCAATAATAATAATAATGTTCAATTACAACAACAACAAGAGGTTCTGCAGCAACAACAACAATTACAATTGCAATTGCAACATCAACAACAATTACAATTACAACAACTTCAGCAACAACAGCAATTACAATTACAATTACAATTTCAACAACAAGCGGCTGTGACAACCACATCTAGTTCAACGCCTACTTCAACATCCACATCACCACAACATAAATATAAACAAGAAGGATCTAAAACAGTTCATATGAAAACGTCTACATCTGCTACCAATTCAACAACAACAACAGCAGCAGGATCAAAGAAAAAGTCGGGTACCGGAACTACCACTAGAATGCCATGGTCAGAACAAGAACAATATCTATTTATTATGGCGTATAAGCAATATGGAAAAGACTATAAGAAAATACAAGAATCAGTACCAACAAAAACCACAGATCAAATTAAATCACATTTTCAGAAATTCAATGATAAACTTAAAAAGAATAATCAATCATTAGATGATCATATTGCAATGTTAAATAACAATAATAATAATAATGTTAACTCACCTAAAATTAAAAATAATAATAATAATAATAATAATAATAATAATAATAGATTAAATGTTAAAAGTAAACAATCATCATCATCATCATCGTCACCATCATTATCATCTTCAACCAATTCAACAACAACATCATCACTTTCGTCTTCAAACAATTCAGTAAATTCAACATTACCATCACATAATACACCGTGGAGTGATGAAGAACATAATCTATTTTTAGAAGGAATGGTATGTATATAAATATAAATATAAATATCTATTTTCCAAATATATGTGAAACTTATATATATATATATATATATGAAACTATAAAATAGAAAATATATGGTAGAAGTAATTGGATTGATGTTGCCAAGTTCATTCAAACAAGGAATTCTGGTCAAGTAAAGAATCATGCTAGAATATTCTTTAAGAAACTGAAGGATGCTGGTGAAAGTTTAGATCAATTCGAAAAGAAGAAAAGAAAACAACAAACAAAGTCAACAAAGAACAACAATAAGAGAAGTGAATCATTGGAGTATTCTGATTCTGAAGAAAGTGAAATTGATAATATTAAGAATAATAATAATAATAACAGTAGTAGTAATAAAAATATAAAAACAAAGACAACAACAACAACAACAATACCAACACAAACACAAACAACAAAAAAGACAACAAAATCTAAAACAAAGACATCATCAACGACAACAAAGAAGAAGAAACAACAGCAACAACAACAACAACAACAACAACAGGATTCAGATGTATCTGATAATGAAGTTGTCATCGAACACAATGATCCAATTGAACATTGTGTCATTGAACATACAGATCCTTCCGATATCAACAAACAATCAAATAGTAACAACAACAATATTTTACCAATAGTTGAAGAAGATATAGATATTGATATTGATATAGATACCGATGATAATAATAACGATACTAATAGTAATAGTAATAAAAACAATAATAGTAATAATAATAATAATAATGTAAATAATAATAATAATGTAAATAATAATAGTAACAATTTAAATGATTTCAATTATGAAGTTGGATATTCAGATAATAGTGATAAAGATAAAGATAATAATAAGAATAACAAGAACAATAATAATAAGATTAATGATAATAATAATAATAGTACAGTTAGTAATAATAATAATAATGATGTTGATGATGATGACGACGATTATATAGGTAGTCATTTGTTAGAGGAAAGAATATTGCTAAAGGATGAGATTGGTGAGGATGAGATGTTGGGATGTCCAGAGTTTTTTAGAGGTACACCTACAAAGACACCAGAGAGATATTTGATGATTAGAAATGCGCTGGTAGCTCATTGGCGACGTGTAAAACCAAACTATCTGACCAAAACAATCGCAAGGAAGCAGATCACTCATTGTGGTGATGTCAATGCCATCGGTCGAGTTCATCAATTTCTAGAGTCAATCGGTGTAATCAATTTTGGTTGTTCAAGTGCTGACAAACCAAAACCAAAGAAGAAACAACAACAACAACAACAACAATCATCTGTAAATAATAACAATAGTAATAGTAGTGATAATGATTATGATAATGATAGTGATTATCATAGTCATCATCATCATCATCATAGTCATGATTCAATCGGTCAGTTTGAAAAGTTTGACTTTCTATCGGTGACAGGCTCGAGAAAGAGAAAGGTACTGCTCAATGGCGATTGGGTAGATGAAGAGGAAGCCGCTATGAAACAAGCTCTCTCATTGCTAAGCGGTGGAAACAGTAGTGGAAGCGGTGGTAGTGTCGGTGACGAGCATGGCGCTGTCGGTGTACCTCTGTTGATCACCTCGAATCCAAGAAAGAAGAGAACCGTTCGTAAGAGTAACAGTGCATCTGGCAACAACAACAACGCAAACGGTGGAAGTGAATACGATGACTATCTTTTAGATCCATTTACATTGATAGAGTGTTTAAAGTTCAATGGTAACGACGATGATGACAATAACAACAACAACAACAACAACAACAGTAGCAGTAGATCTACTACACCACCTTTTACTCTTGATATCAGTACAAATGCACTGGCAATAATGGATCTACATTCACATATTGCAACTACAGAGGTAATCGGAATGTTAGCGGGACACTATGACCATGCCAAACGCCATATCGCTGTACAGATTGCCATTCCCTGTAGCTCTAAGTCATCCGATATTCAATGTGATATGGATCCGCACTCTTTGATTGCCGCCAAAGACTTTGCAGTGTCTCATTCATTGGAGTTGGTCGGTTGGTACCATTCACATCCAAACTTTCCACCCATACCATCACTTAGAGATATTGAAACACAATCTGCATATCAAGTAAGTAAATCACAACAATAATTATATGATAAATTCTCTTTTCTTACCTATTTGTTACCAACCTCTTCTTCTTCCTCTCTTCTTAGAAACTATATTTAAAAGATAAAATTGAACCATTTATTGGTGTGATTATCAATCCCTATCATAGTGAAATCGATTCAATCTTTAAGAATATAACGATATCACAAGAGCTATCGGAAAACAAGATGCACAGAATGCCATATGAACTACCGATGTCTGTCATTCATTGCTATAACTATAAATTATTGTTTGACCAAATCGAATCTATTCAAAAGACATATATCGGTTATAAATTGTATGTATAGATGTTATATAGATTCGCCTATAAAAGGATTGTAAATTTTAACAAACAAAATCATAATTAGCCGTATGGATTTATCAAAGATATTTAAATATGGTGATTATAAACTTAGTTATTTAGACAAGATGATCTCATCTATAAGAAGTTGTTTGGAGCTGGTACAAGCACCAGAGTCAAGCGAAGAACAACAAGCAGACTTGAACAAGAAGTTTTTAGATAGAGTAAGAGTGTTGTTTGCAGGATTCCTCAATGCGAACAGTAGTAGCTTTCAACCTTCACCATTCCCCTCTTCCTCATCCACAACTCTCTCTTCAACAACAAAAGACGAAAATATTAACAATGATAACAACAACAATATTAATAATAATAATGATGATGATGATAATAAAAATGATAATGATAATGAAATAGATATTGATATTAAAGATTCAACAACAACAACAACAACCACAACTACATCGGCAACAACAATAACAACAAACAACCTAACTATACCAAAGATATCAGTAGAAGAAAATAATGAAATTATTGACAGTACTAATAATATTATTAACAATAATCATGATAATTCAAATATAATAATACCTTCAGCAATAGTTTCATCATCGTCATTGTTATTCTCACCGGCATCAACATCATCAGTTCCACCATCGCCATTTGCAAACCACCATCATCATCATCACCATCATAACTCAGTTACAATGAACATAGACAGTCATAACGATGTAGATTGCCCTGTTGCAATCGTTGAAGATTGGTTACTACCTGAATCAATATACAAAGTACAACTCTAAATCATTGCTATATGTACTTTAAAATAAACATAATTGATTTCCTTAAATTGTTTTACTTATAAACATACTGTTTTCAATTCATTTAACTAATCATAATAATAAAGAAGTTTAAAACAGATACTAATTAAATATTTATCACAAGTGTCTGCAATCAATCATTACACATCTAGTCATAGTGAAAGATAAAAACTCTTTTGATCATTATTTTAGAATATTTTATTCAATATTAAAGAAGCTCGGCTACACAGGACAAAAAGAAATTCCGTAATAGTTTGTTTTCTTTGTTTCTTTGTGTCGCCAGCACTCGATGATAACTCGAAAATTAATACCAACATTTGTCTGAGGACTCGTTTTTTTTTTTGTCTAAACAGTCGCCCATTAACCAAAACATCTTTTGCATTAATCGATGACAAAAAAAAATAAAAAACAATCAACTCATCTTATCTTTTTTTTTTAAACCTTCCTTGCAGTTTTTTCTTTAAACAAAATTTAGATGTTTGCATTATATTTGTTTTTTTTTGTTAATGTTAAATTAGTTGAGCTCACCTTATCACCATAATGATGTGGTGTATGTGTGATCAGCCAAATAATCGTGAAAGGAAATAGTAAATAAGGCTCATAACCTTTTACCAAAATAACTCTTTTTGCCTATCTGACCAGCTGGCTGTATCTACCGTTTTGTAAATACCCTTCTGAAACAGCCAATGCAAAGATAATTTCCGCTATGTAGGTGATAAAGAAAGAAAAAAAAAAAACTGTTTATTAACATAAAATTATTGAATATGAAAGCAAAGGTAAAGAAGTGTGAGTGGATAGATAAATAAGTTTATTCTTTTCCAACTTCCATATTAAATATTAAAAAAAAACTATTTATTATTATTATCTTTTTTTCATCCATGTGAGGAAAAATCAAAAGAAATATAATATTTTGATAATAATAAATTAAAAAATCTAATAGTTTTCAAAGGAAAAAATTGATTTATGAAAATTATAAAAAAAAAAAAAAACAAAAATTGATAATTCTGTGCAATTGCTGATGGTCACCAAATCTTTGAAATTTTTGAAATTTTTACTGTTTTTGTGAAAAATACCTTTTTTTGCCAGAAAGACATAAATATCTGGAGAGAAAAAAATAAAAAAATCTGACATAAATGAGGTTTGGTTTTTTTTTTAATAAAAAAATAAATAAAATTAATAAGTTTCAAGAAATGAAGGAACACACAGCCCCAGGAACCTAACAAAGTGACTATTAAAATTAACACCACCTACCTCAAAATCTGTCACCATTATATCATTGATCAATTCATTCATTTATTTATTTATCATTTGTTTTGTTTTTTTTTTTTTTAAAAACTCCCAATTTGCTTTTTTTTTTTTTTAACAAGCAAATATAACATTAATAACAAAACAAACATCTATTCTTGAACAGCGATAATTTAGAGAGTGTGTTTAACAACTTCCTTTTTAAACAATCATTCCACACACACATATATTTTTTTCAATTTTTTTTTAATGGGTGGTTCTCACGTTTTAATCAGTCAGACAGATCATAAAACCACCAAAAATTAAGCCCCAAAATTTTCATCTAACACACCCAACAAAACATTCAATCAATCCTTTTTTGTATAAATATTAAATTATAAATTTAAACCCTCCACATAATTAATCACAAAAATAAACTAATATATTCCATTGTTAATTCATTTCACAGTTTAGTTTAAAACCTTCCCACTTCCACAAACAATTAATCCATAATTGTTTGACAAAGAACCACTTTTTTTTTATTAATATAGTTTAATTTCATTGCTTTCAAATTTCATTCTACAACTATTTTTGAAAAGAGTCATTTCATTTAATCTCAAAATCAAAGATCTCATTATCCATCATCTAATTTAAAACATTTCATTATGCATCATTAAGAAAAAGTATACTTTTTATAAAATTTAATATCATCAATCTAATTTTTAATAATAACATTTTGTCATTTGTCATTTTGTCATCTTGCCATTTGCTATTTGCTATTTAACATCAACAAAACCATTCACTTTCATTTAATATTTAATTATTTATATCTGTATATATAATCTCAATTTATCTATCTATTTATTATATATTTGCGCAATTTTTTTGTATATTTATTTATTTATCTATTTAATAAAATAAATGATGGTGCCACAACAAGAGTTAATTTGTTCTTTGGAGTTGGAATGTTCTAGAAATTTTGGTTCTAGCAAATATAGTTTCTACTACCCAATTCAGTTGGATAACTTTTTGGTTACCTGCTGGAAAACTTCGACAGCCAGTGCCGGTGCAATGATTGGCAAGAATGGAACCAGCAATTCATTTACCTCTCCACTAAAGTCAATTGATAGTAGTGTCCACCAACAAGAGCCAACTAGTGGCGGAGACCGTTACTGCTGTACCATCTACGAAGATGGATACATCATTCATCCAACTATCGATAAGCGTATGAAGAGTTTCCCATGGGCCAAGTCATTCTCAAAGAAGAAAGATTTCTCAAAGGAGGAATTGGAAATTTTATTAAGTGACCTTTATTCTGCCAATACTTTAAAAAAATAATTAACAAACAAAATATAATAATCATAATAATATTAGTCAACTTTATCTAAATTTTTTTTAGATAATTTAATATCACAACAACTTTAATTCAATCAACCAACCATTTCCAATACTTAATCAAAGTTATATATGTACAATCAATCAAATCATTCACGGATAATATAAAACAATCATGTAATACCAGTCAAATATTGTAACTAAATAGTTACAATAAATGTAGAAATAAATAAATTAAATATATTATTTAAATTTAATGATAATAAATTAAAAAAAAAAAAAAAAAGACTTGTGGATTTTAAATGTTTACAAATTTGTTTTTTTTATATACAGTTTATTGAATTATTATGAATTAGTATTTGCGGCAGTCTTGTTGGTATTGAGTTGACCAGCTAATATGTTGCAAAAAATTTAGTTAGTTTAACTGTTTTACAAAATCAATAGAATCTATCCGTCTCTCAATCAATCACTCTTGAACTACTCAACTCTCATCTCTTACACTGATTTATAATACAATACCAATTCTATCTTCATCTCCTGGGTATCTACCAACTAATGGAACTCTAGTTTCTTTAAGAACCTTTTGTAAACAAGCACCGTGATAAGCGACACCGTCCTTCATTTGTCTCTCGGCAAAATAGACTGTCTTTGTACAAGTTGGACACTTTGATGACATTGTTTTATAATATATATAGGTTAAAATTAATTATATCTTTATTTGAAGATTGGATAAATGATAGAAACAAAAGAGGTTTAAAATTATATAAAAACACTTGTAAAAAAAAAAAAAAAAGTCAAAAAATAAATTTAAAAATAAAAATGGGTTGTGATTTTATTGGGTTTTTTGATCATCTATTCTATTAAAAAAAAATGGGTAGGTAAACAATTCACCCACCATTTTATTTTTGTCACCAATTTTTTTTTTTTTTTCAATGAAATGTTATTGGAAGGAAAGATTTATTGCATTAAACACCCAAAAGGAAAAACAATTTGTTTGCCTGTATTTCGATCGAATTAGATAATATATTTTAGTTTTTAAAATAAAATTAAAAACATTTACATTCCTTTAAAGATTCGATTTATTAGGTTGATGATAATATAATTTATCTATTTCTTCAATGATTTGTATGGCTCTATCATTATGTTGAGTATTGTTGGTCGATAATCGGTAGATCAGTGGCGTGTTTACATTGCTATACAACATCTTGTAGAGCGATGGATTTGATGTGGACAATGATTTAAGATCTGGCATTGCTTGTACTGCAGCAGCAATAGAGTCTGCAAAGAATAGGTATTTGTGGTCGTGGTACTTTGTTTCTAATCTTTAACTCGTTTTCCACACCTTTTCTCATTTCTTCATCCGTCGGAGGTTTTATAGCACCACTGAATACTTTTGTTGCCCAACGTGCTTGTAATTCCATCCTAAAATTAATTAATAATTCAATATTAATAATAATAATAGTGCAAATAGTTATTATTAATCAGTTGATTACATACACAGTAGTATCAGCACTCTTATAGATTCCAATAAATGCAATACCAGGCATAGAAGGACAGAATACTTCTTTGTGTGCTATTATAGGTTGAATAGTATCACTTTCAATATATTGTATGGCATCTTTGATCTCTTGTTCAAGAAAAGATAGATCCACTGTGTAACCTTGACAAAGAATGACATCGTCCACTCGTTCCAAGCTACCATCGTCCAGTATCAGAGAATCTTTGGTCATTTCAACGACCTTTGCTTTCTTGAATATCAAACAACCATCTCTAACTTGCTTGCAGTAGTCATCGGAGATTGCCAGGAACGATGGTTGGTCAGGTTCAATGAAGAGCGATGGAATCGACAGCTGTCCACAGATACTATCAAACATTTTGCGACGTGCTGCTGCTAGCTCTTCCTCTTTGAGGGTAGCAAGAGAGAGGAACGACTCTCTTGTAAAGTAGCTTACATCCAATGGGATTCTCTTGTTGGTTTTCGGATCGTTTATGTGTCGAGGGAGCACCCACATCGTTCGCTTGCCAATGTGAACTACCTCCACGCCACTCTTTACCAGTTCTGACGATATCTCGCAACCACTCGATGCCGATCCAACAACGGCAACACGTTTTCCACCTAGATACCGATCAACTGATTTGTAATCGCGCGAATGTATTACACTACCCTGGAATCGATCGATTCCAACAATATTGGATGGCGACTTCTTACTCAGAATTCCAGTGGCAACAATGACAAAGTCGAACGCTTTACTTATCGATTGACCGGTAGCAGAGTTTATGTATTCAACTTGATAGCCACCTTGTTGATGATTACGACTGACCTTGGTTACTTTTGCGTTGCACTGGATGTTTTCATACAGTTTAAAGTGATTGGCATAGTCTGAGAGATACTTGAAGATCTGTTGATTGGTTGGAAACTCTCGTTCAGGTGGAATCGAGGTCCATGGGTAGTCTGAGATCATCGATGATACAAATGAAATATTGGTACACATATTGTCCCACATTGCACCGCTCTCTGGATTCCACAATCCACCTATTGCATTCTCTCTTTCGAAAAGTGTTGCAGATAATCTATTTTCCAATGCTTCTTTCAATGAGAATATTCCACTGAAACCTCCACCTATAATTGCCACTGATTTACTAACTTCTTCCATTTAAACTAAAACAAAAGTAAAAGAAAAAATTAAAATTTGTTTAAAATTAAAGACAACTACGACTCTGATCAACGGACAGAATAGAGTTATTATACCTTTTTGTATCAATAATAATTAATCACTTTTCCATCTAAGAAATTTTAAATATTTGTCTAACTTTAATTTTCTAATATATAAATAGAAACCCCCTAAATCATCGGATGATTTACAAAGATTTTTGTTAATTAATTGATGAATACAATAAAGAAAAATGCTCAATTTCACAAAAAAATTCTTCATATTCATAATTGAGATGATTTAATAAATAGAAGAATTTTTAAAAATGCACGAAAATCAAACAAAAACAAGGAATTTCAAAATTTTTCAACAAAGGCTCCATAGCATAGTTGGTTATTGTACTTCCCTAGTAAAGGAAGAGATAGGAAGGGGTCACGAGTTCGAATCTCGTTGGAGCCTTTATAAAAGTAAAAATTACGCATGCGGTAAGGATAAAAAATTTAAAAATTCTTTAACATTAACTTCCCAATAATCTGTTTTTAAAATCTATCCTAATTGATATAAATGCTTCCCATTGAAAATCTTGAATTCAAAATTCTATTTACAGTCATTTTTTATCTTATAAAATTTAAGGAACGATATATTTAGATGTATATTGTTTGTAATAATATGATTGGATCTAGTGCTTGTGCTATTGTTGTTAGCATCTCTCTTATCACATACTACTTGAATCAAATGACTATTCTTTATATTGATTTTATAATTGTATTTATTATTAAAATTTTACTACTTTAACTCCATCAAACACCACAGAGGTAGAAACACAGTATTCAGATTCTTCCCAAGATTATGGCATACATCAAGCAAGACAGTTGTAAACTATGTTCAGCAAATGACCTTGACCCACCAACACATTATTTCTTTAATTGTGAGAGTCATCCTAAACAAATTCATTTTGAAAATTAATAAACAACTCTCCAACACCTGCCAACTATTCAAGTAAATGAAATTAACTCTCTTCCCAACATACTAACTAATTAATTAAATCAACCAACAACTAATAAGAAAAAAAATAGACTATGAAAAACAACTTGATGGTAAATCCTTCCTTTTATTACAACATTTAATAAAACATGTATACCACTTTAGTTATAAAAAAAAAAAAAACAATCTAGAAGAAGATATTGGAATGAATCTCTCTGTGGATAATGAAGTCATGTCACGTATTGACACGATCCATTAGTAAGCCTTAGAGGACTTGGGCCGTGGATTGATCCCGGGTTTTTCCAAATTTATCGATTTCTACTTTTAACTTCTCTAATTCAATCTATATTATTTAAAACTTTATATATATTTATAACAATAAAATCATTTAAACACTATAATACCCAAAAATTTTCATATGTATACATATTTTGTTGAAAATCAATACTACTTTACGATTCATTTTATTTTTATATAAATGACCAATATATGAAGAGATTAAACGATGAATAAAAAAAATTTTTGTAGTTTTATTTAATAAAACTTTAAAAGTTCAGTTATAAACTTTATGTGTGTTTAAATTCTAAGTGTTCCCAAATCAACTGTAGAGTCATCCACTATACTGTTTCTATCTATATTATGATTTTGTCTTTGCTTGTTGTTGTTTTCTTTTTCTTTTGCTGCCATTTGTTGTCTTTTTCTTTCAGAATTTGATTGGTGGCTGATTGATATTATGAAAAAAAATATAATAAATATTTAATACAATAAATTTGAAAAAATAGTTTGATTATCTTACCCATTATGTTTTGCTTCTTCTTTTTGTTGTTGTTGTTGCTGTTGTTGTTGTTGTTTTTGTAGTTTAACCTGTTCTTTATATGGATTCTTTGATTCCTTGCTTGGTTTATTACTGCTACTGCTTGTAGTAGTTGTGGTGGTAGTTGTAGTAGTTGTATTATTATCAATATTCTCATTGTCGAAATCTATGGTTGCTGACAGTGCAATGAGATAATCGATGGCTGCTTCAATATTGCCATCGCAATCGTCGAGTGCCTCTCTCACCATCTTGGTACTGGTGACACCAGTAGCATTCATAATCTCATAGGTGACATCGTCAATGTAGTTCTTTGCATCGGTTTGATAGGTATTTCCCATCGCCTCCATATTGGGTTTGGGTGGTCCGTCTTCCTTCTGTTGTTGTTTATCTTTGAGCGATGGTGGACGTGTTGGTCTAACCGATGCGTAATGCTCATCGTTATGATACGAGAGATGAATCATTCGATATTTGTCACCGACATAATTGATGATTTCCCAACGTGGCTGATTGAACTGATGAATGGTAATATTACACTGATAGATGAGTGATGCCGCTTGAATCTCAATGTTTCCACCCCAACTTGCATTCTTTCTCATCTCTGCTATGTAGTCTTCGAATGTCTCACCCTCTTCATCATCGATGAACGGTGCATACATATCTTTGTTTTTCTCGATGAATGTAATAATGTTCTGACGATACTTCATGTGTTGCTCTGGATTATCTTCCAATTGATCAGCAAACGCTCTAAACAAACAATTACCATCACCTGCAACATCTTTAATTGTGAATCCTTGTGGTTCTAATTGTTCTAAAAATGCATTGAATGATTGTTTCCATTTTGCATCCTATATATATAATATATATATATATGTTTCAAGTTAGATATAGATATCAAACAAATATTAAAGATTATATTAACTAAAAGTAATAATACATACACCATATTTTAATCTATCAGCTTTTTTCCTCAAACCTTGCTTTACTTTTCTATCATGTACTTTATTATTATTACTTCCTTTTTTATTATCTCCTTTTTTTCCCATTTTAAATAAATAAATAATATATTACAACAATTAATCAAACTTTAATTAACTTTAAACAAAAAAAAAAAAAAAAGAAAAGAGTTTAATTTGGTTTTGATCTTAATACAAATCAGACGAAAATTCAAAGAAAAATGAAAGAAAAAAAGAAAAATGTTTTTGAGAAATTTGTTTTATTTTTAGGTTGTTGGTTGGTGTCACAATTAATTATGATTGTTATTCTAAAGAGGAATCAGTATTTCCATTCACTTCCGATTCACCACTTGTCTCTGGGAGGTTTGAACCAGAGTTTACAAATGGATTGAATTCACCTGTAGGTAAATAATCGGATGAAAGCGATGATGGATCAGAGCTGGTAGGTTCATCTTTATCGGTGTTGTCATCGGTAAATGATTTGTTTTGAGAATGTGACATATCTTTTTGGTGTATATGAAGTTGCGATGAAAATCCGCCGAGTGCATATCCAAGTCCAATGTGTGGCGATTGGAGGGTTTGTTTCTTCTCTGGTGTGTTGACAAAGAGCGATGGGTCAAATTTAACTTTACACTCGTCATAAGGATCGACTTGTTTCTCTTCTTTTTTTGCTTGTGAATCACCGGAATCGTTAGATTCTGTTATGTTGACTGAGTCATCTTCTTCTTCTTGGTCTGATTCCACAGTGACAGTTGTTGCAACAATACTAGATGGATCTACAACTGTTGTACTGGATGATTCTTCAACATTGGTGTTGACAGTGGTAGTCTCTGGAGTATCGATATCATCATCTGATTCAACAGTAACACTGTGTGGTTGAACCTCTGGTTCCAATTTGATATTTTCTTCAACATTTGTTTCTACTTTTGATTCCACTCCAGTGGTAGTTGTCTCTGGAGTATCGATATCTTCATCTGATTCAACAGTTACATTGTGTGATGATATATCTGTGGTGATAACCTCTGGCTCTACATTGGTGTTAGCTTCAACGGTGTTGGTTGTGGTAGTTGTCTCTGGAGTATCGATTTCCTCGTCTGATTCTACGGTCACACTATGTGATGGTGTGTCTGTGGTTGTGGTAGTTGTCTCTGGAGTGTCGATATCATCATCTGATTCAACAATAACACTGTGTGGTTGTACCTCTGGTTCTAACTTGGTGCTTTGTTCAATATTTGATTTGTCTATTGATCCCACTTCAGTGTTGGTTGTAGTGGTAGTTGTCTCTGGAGTATCGATATCTTCATCTGATTCAACAGTTACATTATGTGATGATACCTCTGTAGTTGTTGTTGTTTCTGGAGTATCGATTTCCTCATCTGATTCTACGGTTACATTGTGCGATGATACATCTGTAGTTGTTGTTTCTGGAGTATCGATATCATCATCTGATTCTACAATAACGTTTTGTGATGATAATACATCAGTGGAAGATACCTCTTGTTCAACTTTGTTCTCTTCGACATCGGTAGTGTTTGCTGTCTCTGGATTAGACACTACATTATTGGTTGTTGTTGTGGTGGTGGTATCGGGTGAGGCTATTTCTTCATCTATCTCAACGACCTTATTTGACTCTTCAACAACAGGTTTATCCTCTGTAACTACCTCAGATCCCTTTTCTTCAATCTTCTCTGTGTTAACTTGTGGTTTTTGTTCTTTTGATGGTGCGACGACAGGAGAAGCAAATTTAGTTGTTTCATCTGATTTAGTTGTACCTTTTTTTTAGTAAATAAAAATATTGTTGTTAATTTTATGAAATTGGATTTTAAAAAATAAAAATAAAAATAATAAAATTCATACCAAAAGTAGATCCAAATACATAACCTTTCTTTGGATCAGAGAATTTTGTTTTCTCTACTTCTTCAGCTTTGACCTTTTCAGTATCTTCTGCTGGTTGTTGATGCACAAACATAGATTGTGAAGTAGTTCCAAACGATGATCCGAATGCATTGAATGCTGATGTCGATGTCGATGATGGTGCACTAAATGGTGATGATGATGATGTCCAACTTGATCCACTGTTGTTTGACCAAAGACCACCAGATGAAGTTGGTTTACTCTCTTCTGTTGTTGAGGTTGCTGGCTTAAACGAGAATGAGGACGTTAAAACTATTGGTGTAGAAATGGTTGTAGTATCTTCCTTTACATTATCATCATCGTCATCGTCATCATCGCTTTGTGTACTTGATGATGATGATGGAGCAGTCATTGAAGATGAGAAATCACTTCCAAACAATGAAGATGTATTCTGTGGAGATGGTTGCTTTGTTTCAGTAAACTGAGGGGTAGGTTGAGCTTTAGGTGGAGGTCCGTTGAATAGAGATGCCTGAGAATCGACGTCGTCGTTTGAAGGTTGGAATGGTGTGACTGGTTCGACTGGCTTCTTGGCTGGTCTGTCAAAGGCCGATGGTCCGAAAACAGAAGTTGGAGCAGAGGATGGCTCTGTTGCTTTGTTGTCACCACCGAAAATTGAGATCGTCTGAGGAGTTGATGGTCTTCCAAAGATAGAGGTGACTGGCTTTCCAAGAACAGAAGAGGGTGCACCGCCAAAAGCTGTTTTATTTTCTTCGATGTCATCATCTGATTGAGAGTACAAGATTGTTGGTTTTGGTGTGGTGTTGATCATGATATTTGCTGTTGATACTGGTGTTCCAAATACAGATGTTGCTGAAGTAGATGGTGTCGCTGGACTTTTACCAAATACCGATGATGTTGATGCTGCAGCAGGTGTTGGTGAGGTTGGGTTACCAAATACTGATGTTGGTGCAGCGGGTGTTGATGGAGTTGGGTTACCAAATATTGATGATGCTGAGGTAGATGGTGTTGTTGGACTTGTACCAAATACCGATGTAGGTGCAGCAGCAGGTTTTGTTGGAGTTGGATTACCAAATACTGATGTAGGTGCAGCAGCTGGTTTACCAAATACCGATGATGTAGGAGCAGTGCCAAACACTGATGTAGGGGCAGCTGGTGTTGATGGAGTTGGGTTACCAAATACAGATGATGTAGGAGCATTGCCAAACACTGATGTAGGGGCAGCTGGTTTAGTTGGAGTTGGACTGCCACCAAATACGGATGATGTTGGAGCGGTAGAAGGTGTTGGATTTGTACCAAATACCGATGATGTTGAAGCGGCAGCAGGTGTTGTGGAAGCTGGACTGCTACCAAATACCGATGTGACGGGCTTAGCTCCAAATACTGAAGCAGAAGTGCTACCAAATACTGTTGGTTGAGCGTTTTGGGTGAATACAGATGTGTTGGCTGCGGGTGTTGGTTGATTGTTTCCGAATACAGAGGATCCACTGCTTCCAAAAACGGATGATGTTGATGGTGTTGAATTGGATGCAGGAGTAGTTTGACTGCCAAAGACAGAAGTAGATCCACCAAAAACGGAAGATGTAGAAGCTGTGGGAGCACCTCCAAAAACTGAGGTTGATGGATTTCCAAAGACTGATTGTTGAGGTTTTGATGAAACATTACCGGTTGGAGGAGTATTAGGGGTATCAACGCTACCGAATGAAACTGCGACTTTAGCTCTTGGTTCTTCAACAATGAAGCTTGGTGGCTGATCTTCCTCCTCTTCACTCTCGTCTTCCTCTTCTTGTTGATCTTGATAAGAATCATTATCTTGGTCATCATAGTCATCTTCTTCATCTTGATCTTCTTCATCATCTTGGTCATCTTCTTCATCATCATCATCACCATTCTCATAAGCTTCTTCATCAGTATACTCATCTTCTTGCTGCTTGTTGAAACTCTCTTCCTCTTCGTCGTCATCGTCATCACTATTATTATCGTCATCACTATCTTTACCAAAGTTGAAAACTATAGGAGCGTCGGTTGTTGTTCCTGGTTTTCCAAATATATTAGAAGTATTACTTGGTGATGCAAAGAGATTATTGGATTGATTTGGATTTCCAAATATTAATGATGAAGGTGGAGAAGTTGTTGATCCAAATAATGATGATGGTTTCTCATCTTTCTTTTCATCAGGCTTGGCTGGTGGAGTTGGATTACCAAAGAATGAAGAAGTAGATGGTGTTGTCGAACCAAACAATGGTTTCTCTTCTTTCTTTTCATCAGGCTTCTTCACGTGTGGAGTTGGATTACCAAATAATGACGATATATCTTTCTTTTCAACAGGTGGAGTCGATGGTGTTGGTGTTGGATTTCCAAAGAGTGAGGTTTTTGCAGCTGTTGGATTTGGAACCATACAGATATTGCATGTTTTGTTATTAGCTTCGTTGACAGTTTCACAACAAGCACATTTCCATTGTCCTTCTTTCAATTCCTCTTTACTTGATTCACCTGGGAATAGTGTTGACGATTTGGATGCTTGACTTGGATTGAATGAGAATCCACCAGATGATGGTGTAAATCCAGTGGCGGCAGGTGTTGATCCAAACAATGGTTTCACCTCCTCAGTTGGTTTGGCTGGTGTTGGATTTCCAAATAATGGTTTCTCTTCTTTCTTTTGTGCTGGTGTTGGATTACCAAATAATGACGATGTATCTTTCTTTTCAACAGGTGGAGTCGATGGGTGTTGGTGTTGGATTTCCAAAGAGTGAGGTTTTTGCAGCTGTTGGATTTGGAACCATACAGATATTGCATGTTTTGTTATTAACTTCGTTGACATTCTCACAACAAGCACATTTCCATTGTCCTTCTTTCAACGCTTCTTTACTTGATTCACCTGGGAAAAGTGTTGACGATTTGGATGCCTGGCTTGGGTTGAATGAGAATCCACCAGATGATGGTGTAAATCCAGTTGCGACTGGTGTTGATCCAAATAATGGCTTCACCTCCTCAGTTGGTTTGGCTGGTGTCGGGTTACCAAATAATAGTTTCTCTTCTTTCTTTGGTACTGGTGTCGGGTTTCCAAAGAGTGCGGTCTTTGCTGATGCTGGGTTTGGAACCATACAGATATTGCATGTTTTGTTATTAAGTTCATTGACATTTTCACAACAAGCACATTTCCATTGTCCTTCTTTCAATTCCTCTTTGCTTGATTCACCTGGGAATAGTGTTGATGATTTGGATGCTTGACTTGGATTGAATGAGAATCCACCAGATGATGGTGTAAATCCAGTGGCGGCAGGTGTTGATCCAAATAATGGTTTCACCTCCTCAGTTGGTTTGGCTGGTGTTGGGTTACCAAATAATGGTGTTGTTGATGAGGTTGTTGATGGTTTCTCTTCTTTCTTTGGTGTTGGTGTGGGATTTCCAAAGAGTGATAATGGTGAGGTCTTTGCTGATGTCGGATTTGGAACCATACAGATATTGCATGTTTTGTTATTAACTTCATTGACAGTCTCACAACAAGCACATTTCCATTGTCCTTCTTTCAATTCCTCTTTACTTGATTCACCTGGGAATAGTGTTGATGACTTGGATGCCTGACTTGGGTTGAATGAGAATCCACCAGATGATGGTGTAAATCCAGTGGCGGCAGGTGTTGATCCAAATAATGGTTTCACCTCCTCATTTGATTTGGCTGGTGTCGGGTTTCCAAATAATGGTTTCTCTTCTTTCTTTGGTGCTGGTGTTGGATTACCAAATAATGATGTATTTGGTGAAGTTGTTGATCCAAACATTGGAGTAGTAGATGAAGCTGTTGATCCAAATAATGGTTTGACTTCCTCAGTTGTTTTGGCTGGTGTTGATGTTGGATTACCAAATAATGGTTTCTCTTCTTTCTTTGTTACTGGTGTTGGATTTCCAAATAATGATGTCTCCTCTTTCTTTGGTGTTGGTGTTGGATTTCCAAATGTTGGTATGGTTGTTGATCCAAATGCTGGTGTGGTCGTTGTTGTTCCAAATGCTGATGTGGTGGTTGATGTTCCAAATGACATGGTGGATGATGGTGCTCCAAATACTGGTGCGGTAACTGGTGTAGAGGAAGTAGTTGCTGCTGGAACTGGTGTAGGTGTGGAGCCAAATGCTGGTGATAGATTGGATGATGGAGATACCACTTCTGGGACGAATGGTTGAGGATCTGGATTTGGAATTAAACACAACTCACAATTCGAATGCTTTGCTTCATTGACCTTATCACAACAAACACATTGCCATTGTCCAGGTTTAAGTGGTTTTGTAAAATTGACAGTCTGTGGTGTGCTTGGTGTGGCGGCAGTAGTTGGTGATGTTGTTTTATTTGATACCGGTTGCTTAGTTGCCGAAGTGCCAAATTTGATTGGACTGGTGGTAGTTGACAATGATTGTTTTGGTTGGCTATTAAAACCAAATGTCGCTGAAGAATCATTGTTATTACCATTGAATGAAATCGATCCGAATGATGTAGAGCTATTGGTATTGAGAAGAAGCGAGTCTGGTGTTGGTGTCATAGATGCCGATGAATCATGGTGCATTGCTGCTTTCGACTCCAAGAACAATTGGTTTCTAAACGATGTTTGAATCTCTCTGCGGTCGGTTGTCGATGATTTGCCGAGGAATGGTGATCGGACACTAATTGGACTGTTGCTAGCAATCGATGGAGTGGAAGTTATAGACGATGAAGAAGAACCTCTTGTAAGTCTAAGTGGTGTGGTGTTGACTGGTGTTGAAGTACCAGATGTTGGCTTGTATGGTGATGGCAATACAAGACTACTGCTGCTACGATTGTTATTAAATGACGAAGACATATTATCCAAATCCAACTGCTGTTCTAAAATATGTATTTCTTCGCTGAGATCATGAATTTGCTCAAAGAATTGAGTGGAATCGATTTTCTGTTTCTCGAGATCGGTCATATTGAAATTCTGACATTTATTCAAGTTCTCATGAATCTTTTGGAACAACGAATGAAATATTTCATTTGTAAAAGCAGGACTAATTATAAAATATGAATTAATAAAAGATGATCACACTTTGCATGCTAGAAAGAATAGTATACTATATACATACTTGTTGATATTTAATTTAATAATCTCTTTGGAAACCTTTACAATCTCCATGTATGCATTGGGTGTCTCTGATTTAAGGAAATATGAAAGTGCATTCTTTAATACTCTCTTCTCTTTCCATTTCTCACCAAGTACAAAGTAGATATGATCTAATGTTGTCTTTGATAATCTATAAAATAATAATTAATAATGTTAATTGTTAATTGTTATTGAGATATAAACATTTTCGATTTATACATACTTTTTGGATTGTAATGATAATGTTAAAAATTTAATTTGAAGTGATGGTATATCGAGTGATTTGTAGTCGGGTTGTGACGAAAGTAATGCAGGCAGAGATTCAGCGATTCTGTGACATACATCGAAATTCAAACCATTTCCATTCAAGAGTAAACTCTTTAGATCCTCCTTAATGGTTGTCATTGAAAATATTTCTTTTGGTGGTTTAAGTGATGATGAATTTGTTGTGTTGGTGGTGGATGGTGAAGTTGATGATTTTAATTTCATCATTGATGATTTCAATGATGATTCTGATGGTTGCTGTTGTTGTTGCTGTTGTTGTTGTTGTTGTTTTTGTTGATTCGAATAGTAAACTAGTGATTGCCAGAGTTTGTTGTTGAATCCCGATTTCGAAGCGGCTGGAATCAACATGTTTTGATCTACGAATACTCGACAGTCGTTGGTGGCTGTTTGAGTGTGATGTTTTAATGCTTCGTCGGCTTCGAAAATCATGTTGATCACATAGACCAAGATGTGCGAGAGACCGACCGATGTCGACTCGATGTCGTTCAGACGTCTGATGAATGGCTGGAACAGCTCGCTTATCCAACGAATGACAATCGAGTAGTTGTTGGTGGACCGCTTGATGTGCCAGAGTGAGAACACAACGAAACGGCCCAGATCATTCGGTGCATCCTCCAGCAACTTAAAGTCGTTCCTCTCGATATCGGAAATCAAAAACTTTTCCAAATGATTGACGTCCAACATCGAACCTTGCTTCTGAAGCGAGCACTGCTCAAAGTAGTGATCCGCCATAATATCGTCTTTTCTATCCTTCAAATATTGTATAAAGAATCGTTTATGATCGGCATGTCTCAGCGAGAATACCAACTGTCTTGCAATCTCAGCATATGTCTGTCTATGAATTAGCGAGTTCTTTTCTTCTGGTCCAACTTTAACTATAAATATAACAATTACAAAAAGGTTAGTTAGTTGGTTATGTTTGTTGTTTTTTCACATATGTTTTAACATTTTTCATACTTGAAATTGCTTCCATATAATTTTCAAATGGAAATCCAGATTTTGTATCATAGTTGTGGTTGAATAGGAGATAGTCTTGGATGATACCGGTGTAGTAGAACGATTTCGATTTGAAGAGATTGATAATGGTGTTGGTTTCCTGTTGTTGTTGTTGGTGGAGAAGCGATGCCGGTGTGCTGCTTACCGGTGTGGAATACTGTCTGTACATGGCGACGATCGATTCGAGCTTCAGCACTTGGTTCTTGAGCAACTTGATATCCTCTTTCAGACGGGTGGCCGTCTGATCGCTTAAATGATTCGATAGCAACAAACGAATGACACGATCGAGAGCGTCGACTCGCAAGCAGTGGAATACCTCAAAGTCGACATGTCCCTCGGTGAGCACACTCGACACGAAATGGCCATTCTTAATATTGGCCTTGTCAAACTGTGATTTCATGTTCAACCACAGATTGTGATGCAATCGATCGTAGAGAAACTCCCAAAATTTCAAACTCTGTTCGAATCTCTCCACCTGAACCAATGGTTTCATAATAATAATCTTTGTAGAACTAGAACTAGTTTCATTACCATTGATATTATTTATAACTTGATTCGATTGATTTGATAATAGAATTTCAAAGAATCTATAGTCAACAATAATTATAATAATAATAATATTGATTAGATGTTTGTTTTTTGTTTTGTTTGTTTAAATTAAATTATAATGATAATGAATAGTTACTCTTTATATTTCTCTTGAAGTAATAATAAATCCAAGTATAATAATGTAAATTGAAGATGCTCGGGATAGTTTGTTAGAGATTCCAAGAGTACGGAGAGAGCATCTTGATATTTTTTTCTTTTGATGAAGAACTCAATGTTGAGTTCACGCGAATTTAAGATATCTTTGAGTTGTTGATTCGATTTCGAGATTGACTTTTCTTTGAGTAACCACTGTTCACAATGATTCATTTCATCGTTTGACGGTGATTCCAACTTTAAATAACATTTTACAAGACTTATCAATTTCTCACGGTATACCAATGTACCTATATTCATCTCTGTTGATAGCCATCTAAATTTTTTATCGGTACCAAAGAAATGTAAACAATATTGTTATTAATACAATAATACCAAAGGAAATAACTACTAGTAGTTATACTAATGTGTACAACATACCTTTGTAAATGTATAATTGATTGACGTAATCCTTCATCCTCCATTCCCATATCGAATGGAGATGTAATCTTTGTTGATTTCAATTTCAAATTCAATTGCTCCTATTTATTTTGATTTTAATATTAAAACAATAAACAATCAATACTTTGATATTACTAAATAATAATAATAGAATATTTACCATTTTTCAAGTCATATATATATATAATGTAGAACTTTATTAATAATTCAAGTTTAAAAGTAACTTTTACTTTTTAAAAAAATATATTCTAACTCTAAAATATAATAGCTGTATTAATAATAATAAATATAATATATATAAGAACTAACTATATATATAAAATCAATATATTTATTGAACAAAGTCTTTGAGTGTTTTGACGCCAATCAACGTATGAACAGCTCAGTTCAAAAAAAAATCATTCATTTAAAAAAAAAAAAAAATTTAAAAATTTTAAAAAAAAAAAAAAAAAAAAAAAGTCGAGAAAATTTTATATAGAGAACCACAGTAAATTAATCAATTAATTGTCCAACTGAAACAGCAACAAACTTTATGGTAAGACAGCAGCAATTGTTTAACATTTTTAGTCTTTGATATGTAATTACCCACTTTTTCTCTGTCTGTAAGATACTATCGGAGTGAAACAACACTTCAGATGTTGTACCTTGTGAAAGAGTACAATTATGATCAACAATACCAAGACACTGGGTTCAACTAAACTAAAGAATCAGCACATTTTGAGTACCTCCAAGAAGTGTGTTCTAAATTTATTAGATCTTCTGAGGTATGTAAGGTTATTTTTTAAAAATATAATGCTATTATCTAATTTACTATAACGTATATATAGAGAACCAAGTTGATATAATATTATATTAAAATTTGGTGGTTGATGATATTCATCAGGTTAAAACTTGTTGGTGTATGTTCAATCGCAGCCACTCTACAATCTGACAAGGAAAATATTGTCACTCATCAGTACCATTTGAAATAGCAATAGTAAGCCAAACATCTGCAAGATCAGATCGACAATAAACCGATAAATGTGTTTTTAACAGTATACCAATGCACTCAACCTGTTACGAGATGGTGGATCCATCAAAAGTACAATCATTTCGTCATCATCAACAGAACCAACATATTTAACAACAAACAACGATGACTACATTTACAGTATACCAAGCTTCAACAATGACATATGACAAAAGACACAACACTTATTAGTAGTAAGCACTTGCCACACAAATAGTCGACCACAATTGCAAATATTTCAACTCCAAGAACAACCATATTTTCTCAAATAAAAATAAAAAAATAACAATAATATAAATTATTGATAGAAAAGAAAGATTCACAACATAAAATGATTATATAAAATTAAATGATTTGAGTGGTTGAAATCAAATTTTAATTTTTTCCATCTGTCATTGAATGGAATTGAACAAATATCGTTGAATGTTGAGATTATAATACTCATAGTGCAAACATCTCCAAACCCACTCATTACTCGAAATGTTTCATAAAGTTGAGGTTGATGATGATGTTGTTGGATTAGTAGTAGTGGAATGACATTTGCTATTTCTGCTCCTGGTCAAGTAATTCAACATTTATGAGTGTTTGGATTCAACAAAATTACTATTTCAATAAAAATTTAAACTACTTTTATAATTATATCTTTTGATTTTATTTTATCTATTTGTGAAATTGATGGTAAGGGAGTAGTTGAGGAGATCGAAATTGAGAGTGACGTATTCATCGGTAACTGAGTTATGGAGTTGAGGTAAATATCAACATTATCTGAGTTTTGGAGTTGATGGAAACTCTGGCTTCCGGCAACTAAGTACGGAAATTGAGTCAACTAACGAGAGGAAACCGGCATAGTAACGAGAGGAAACCGGCATAGTAACTAGACAACCGGCATATCGACGAGAGGAGACCGGCATAGTGACGAGAGGAAACAGGCATAACGACGAGAGGAAACCGGGCATAGTGACAAGAGGAAACCGGCATAGTGACGAGAGGAGACCGGCTTAGTGACGAGAGGAAACCGGCATAGTGACGAGAGGAAACCGGCATAACGACGAGAGGAAACCAGCATAGCAACGAGAGGAGACCGGCATAACTACGAGAGGAAACCAGCATAGTGACGAGAGGAGACCGGCATAACTACGAGAGGAAACCAGCATAGTGACGAGAGGAAACCAGCATAACGACGAGACCGGCATAGTGATGAGAGGAAACCACATATCAATAATATATACTATGTTAAGAGAATTGAAGTGATTTAGAGTAGACCAAGATTGCAAGAAGATTTTAAAGAATTAAGAGAAACTCATTAAAAAATAAATTTAAATCTTTTTATAGGTTGAATGGTTTCACTTCACTGTTAAAATTAAATTAAATTAGTAATTGTTTCCGAATTAAGTTCTTAATTACTCAGATATTAAAGATTTTATATAACATATACAATAAAATTCAACTACCAAAATGAACCACAACTGACAACAACCAAAACAATGACATTTGCTACTTCTACTCCTGGTCAAGTAATTCAACATTTATGAGTGTTTGGATTCAACAAAATTACTGTTTCAATAAAAATTTAAACTACCTTTATAATTATATCTTTTGATTTTATTTTATCGATTTGTGAAACTGATGGTAAGGAGTAGTAAAGCAGATGGAAATTGAGAGTGGTATGTTTATCGGTAACCGAGTTATGGAGTTAATGGAAATTGAGTTATAGAGTTGATCGAAACTAAGAAATGTAGTTGAAGTAAGTATCTACAGTAACTAACTGAGTCCGGTAACTGAGACCAGTAACTCAGTCAGGTAACTCAGTCCGGTAACTAACTAAGTCCGGTAACTCAGTCCGGTAACTCATTACTCAGTCGGTAACTGAGTCGGTAACTGAGTCAACTAAGTCATCAACTCAGTCCGGTAACTGAGTCAGGTAACTGAGTCGGTAACTGAGACAGGTAACTGAGTCAGGTAACTCAGTCCGGTAACTGAGTCCGGTAACTGAGTCAACTAAGTCATCAACTCAGTCCGGTAACTGAGTCAGGTAACTGAGTCCGGTAACTGAGTCAACTAAGTCATCAACTCAGTCCGGTAACTGAGTGCGGTAACTCAGTCCGGTAACTGAGTCAACTAAGTCATCAACTCAGTCTGGTAACTGAGTCAGGTAACTCAGTCCGGTAAATGAGTCAACTAAGTCATCAGCTCAGTCCGGTAACTGAGTCCGGTAACTGAGTCAGGTAACTCAGTCCGGTAACTGAGTCAACTAAGTCATCAACTCAGTCTAGTAACTGAGTCAGGTAACTAAGTCCGGTAACTGAGTCAACTAAGTCATCAACTCAGTCCGGTAACTCAGTCCGGTAACTAAGTCCGGTATCTGAGTCAACTAAGTCATCAACTCAGTCCGGTAACTGAGTCAACTAAGTCATCAACTCAGTCCGGTAACTCAGTCCGGTAACTGACTCAGTCCGGTAACTCAGTCTTGTAACTGAGTGGAATCAACTGAGTCCGGTAACTCAGTCCGGTAACTCAGTCCGGTAACTCAGTCTGGTAACTGAGTGGAATCAACTCAGTCCGGTAACTAAGTCCGGTACTGAGTCCGGCAACTCAGTGGAATCAACTCAGTTAATAAAAGAAATAATTATAAAGAATTTGAAAGTTATCAACATTATTTATTTAAAATTTGATTGAAATCAATGAATCATTGGCAGAGAACAACAAGTCTGGTGAGAGAATGGTATCTGTCGTTTCCTCCACTATTAGCAGTATCATGTGTTGTTTGGTGATGTTGTGAAGATGATCGAGCTCGAAGACGTAAGAAATTACTAGTGTTGTTGTTGTTGTTGTCATTGTCTGCGAAACTAAAGTGATTTATATTGTTGTTGCTGGATTGATATTTCTAATAACATCGTCAAATGATATCTTTAACTACTACGAAATAATAATAATAAATAAATATTAGTATGTTGTCGGTGCTGTTGTTGTTGTTGTTGTTGGTTGTTGTTGTTGATCTGGTGGTCATGTAAATACAAAGATCATAGTGAATTTGAAGTACTACTACTAAGATTGTTCAATTGAAACAGTACAAATAAGAGTTAACAAAGTAACTTGTTTTAAAAATAAAAAAAAAACAAACAAAAATGCAATACAATCTACAACATTTTAAATATCTGTATTAATGACTAAATTTAAATACATTTATAATAGTATATATAAGAACTTGTTAATAAGAAGTAAAAAAAAATACAAAAATAAAAAAAAATGAATAAATAAATTGTTATTCTTTATATCTATTATAATAAATGCGATAAATAAATTCTAATTTGTTGATGTGCTAATTAATTAGAAATATATATAAATATGAATAAATGTTATAATAAATAGATTGATTGTTGCTTGAATTACTTTAATTAAATAATTAATTATGTGTGTTGTTTGACTTTGGTGGCAAAAAAAAAAGTGAAAAAAAAAAAAAAGTGAAAAAAAACAAAAAAAGGTGAAAAAAATTTTTTTGAGTTGAGTTGTGCTGTGGTGAGTGTGAGTGTGGTGAGTGTGTGAGTATAAGTGTGGGTGATCCAAGATCAAAGTTAACATCGATCGATCGAAAGCTGCAAAGATTAAAATTTAGACTCTCTCAGCCTCATGGATCGATAAGAAAATATTTTTTAATTTTAAACATATTTTACTATATAAAAAAAAAAAAAATTTTTTTAAATCTTATCGATCCATTAGTTTCCGGTGCCAACCACGTGGAGGTGGAGTCTACTGGCACCTAGAGACCCCGATGGATTTATTGCCACAAACCATCGGCAGCATCTTTAATTGTTGTTGTTCCTAATCGACAGCGGAGTTAGAAGCCGAAGCAAATAAAACAACTTCGAAGAGGCAACAAAGAAAGTGATAGCTGTGGCGTTGCCTTCTGTACCGAGAATGTCGCCTCCATCTGCTCTGTGTCGCCACACCCGAAGATGCGACAGACTAGCAGCGTATGTATCACCTGCTTTCAGACTATATGAAGCTGTAACATGTGTTGGAGGTTTCCCTACCCTTGACCCAGCGCCATGCATACTGTAGATCAACACAGAGGTTACCATGTGCAAGACCACCTGCAAGCAAGTGCGCTCATCCCAGCTTCGTCCGTCCACAGGCAACCGCTCACAACAATCTCCCCAACTGGCGGGTCGGGTGTACAGGTCGCCAGGTTTCTCTAATAACTAGGCTCTCATCAGTGGGTTCACTGATCGAGACATGCCGTCACGCTTGATAAGAGAGGCAAGGATCACAAGCAATGACACCCAGTTATCCCAGACCCTGGAAAGAAAAAAAAAGGACGAACCCATTGAAATGGATCACTTGGAATAGCTTGATTGTTATATTGGAAAATAGAATAAATAAAAAAAACAAAGTAGTCAGTTGTTAGTATTAATTAAAGATATAAACAAATAATAAATAAAAAAATAAAGAACGAATACAAGAATAATTAAAATTAATTTTATAATTATATTAATTTATTTATATTTAATTTCAATCATATTTGTATTCGTTCCTAAATTATTTAATAGACCTACAAAAAACCTAGAGCTTCGTTAACCTGAATTTTACTTAATATAGTATACAAATATGATATTAATAAATAAACAACATTGAAAATAAATAAATAATAAAAAATAAATTAATAATAATATATTACCTTTTCAAAGATCCTTCGGCCGTGCCCACCCTGCCGCCCATGCAACGACCAGTACCACTACCATATAGCCAAGACCATGACCAAAGAACCAGATTCTTTTAACATTGATCTACTTTTTACATATAATATACCAATATAATATTTATAAATAAACAACATTTTAAATAAATAAATAAATAAATAAATTAATAATAACATATTACCTTTTCAACTATCCTTCGATCGTGCCCACCCTGCCACCCATGCAACGACCAGTACCACCACCATATAGTCAAGAAACCAGACTCTTTTAAGATTGATCTACTATTATTAATAAAATATACAAAAATTATAATATAATATTTATAAATAAACAACATTGTAAATAAATAAATAATAAATATATTACCATAACAAATATCCTTCGATCGTGCCCACCCTGCCACCCATGCATCGACCAGTACCATCACCAGAACCACCAAACCTAGAACCTAGAATCCAGATCACCACTCCATCCTGTTATTATAATTATTATTTACTTTTTATTACTGGGTATTCTGAATTGATATGTATTATTATTTGGTTTTGGTTTGTTTTTGATATTGTTAATAATGTTTAAAATGTAATTGGCAGTGTTGTCAATGTTGGTGTTGATTTTGATGATTTTGTTGTCGTTGTTCTCTTTCCAATTAGTTGGTCTTCTAAATTGGAAGGTGTTTTGGTTTGGTTTTGATCTGTTAATGATTTTTATTTTGTAGTTTTGAATATAATATTTAATATTATGAATGTAATCAATTTTGTTTATATTGTTATTATTAATATTGTAATCTATTTTATTTTGATTAACTGGAATTCTAAATTGATAGGTATTTTGATTTCCTATCGATTTAGTGTTATTGTTGTTGTTTTTCTTATACTTTATATTATCGTTATCATTGTTACTGTTGTTCTTTATAGTTGCTTGTTGCTTTTGTTGTTGAATTTGTTGTTGCTGTTGCTGTTGCTGCTGTTGTTGCTGTTCCTGTTGTTGCTGTTCCTGTTGTTGCTGTTCCTGCTGTTGCTGTTGTAATTGCGGTTGCTGTTGTAATTGCTGTTCCTGCTGTTGCTGTTGTTGCTGTTGTAATTGCTGTTGCTGTTGCTGTTGTAATTGCTGTTGTTGCTGTTGCTGTTGTTGCTGTTGTAATTGTTGTTGTTGCTTTTGTTCTCTGGCTATTCTAGATCTTTCTTTGGAAAAGTACAAAAGGAACAGATTTCGATCTGACTCATCTTTAATCTCGAGTTTCTTTTGGTTGTAAACTGTTACTAAATCCAGTGATAAACTTTTGATTGGAAAGCTTTGGATAACTTCCTCCAGCGACTTATAATTAACAATATTATTATCTTGTTGTGGTTGTTGTTGTTTGTGTTGCTGCTGTTGTTCATCGAATTCCCTTTTGACTCGAGTGAATTCATGGATAAAGTAATAAAAGAAACTCATTCGATCTTCTTCATCATCGAGCTCAGCCTTCTTTTTAAAATAAATACCAACTAATTCCCACGAATAGCTGGTAATTGGAAAATTATCTATCTATATCTTGAAGTTGTTGTGACATATGCATGATTTATTTTGAAATTTTTCACCCAATTTATTTTTTTAATTTTTTTTTTTTCTCAATACAATATTGTTTTTGATTGTATAAGGAGATAGATATGATACTGATATTATTTCTTTTGTTTATTCAAAAGGTTTCACTAATCACTAGTAGTGATTGAACACTTTCAATTGCGTAAGTGGCAAAACAACAATTTTTATGACAATAATTGAAAACTATCAATAATAAAATGAAAAAGTAAATAAAAAAGATAAGTTCTTTAAATACAATTAAAATTAATTTATTTCTTATTTTTTAATGAAGAGAGTAAATGAGAAATCAACTATCTCTTTATTATTAACGATCACTATCTAAAACTATATTTGATAGAAATTTGAAAGAAATATGTTAGTTTTGATCAATATTTTTCTTGATAATATTGTGATATTAATAAAACTTACTTAGAAATAACAAATTAATATGAATATTGCTTATATTGAAAAGCAAAATTTCGATATTAATAGTATTTACTAGTATATTAATATTTAAATTAGATTTAAAAATAATCAATAATAATAAGAAACCGCCAAATTTTGAAAATAATTAACGTCATTTTATCCGATACTCTCAATTAAATAGAATAATTTTTAATTAAAAAGATGTCTTAAATTTAAAAGTTTGGGTTGAATGTTTTTTTGATTGGCAAAAAAATAAAAATAAAAAAACACACCATCCATGCAGAACCCACCCACACTTGACATTGTCATTCAATTCCAATAAATCGTGAATCAAATCAATTAAATTGTGTTTCACTTTTAAATAAACTATCAAATATAATTTATTTTGGTAATATATTTATCTCTACATAAAAGAAAGATTACTATATTATATAAATATTTTATTCAATGAATACAACAAGTTGATATTTAAAATTAAAACAAAGTAATTTTACTTAAAACTTTCAATTTTTATTTAAAATTAATTTATTTGTTAAAAGTATAAAAGATAATTTATATAATTCTTAGTTTAAAAAAATTAAATAAAAAAAAAAACTAGAAAATAATCAAAATAAAAGTGTACATTCCTTTGATTTTCATTAAAGTTATTTAATGTTTCACCTTATCTCAACTTCAAAAAATAACAAACTAATAGTAATCTTAAGATGAGTGTGATAATAGAAATATCTTGATAATCATAATAATAATATAATACAGATAAGAAAAAAGTTTAATCGTTCAATTTGGTTTTATTCAATTGAAGAGTACAAACTATCAATACTTACAATTTTGGAAGTACGAATTATCAATATGACTATGAAAGAGATTTTTAGAATGATGAATAAGTTGAACACTTTAATCTAACTATACAATTCAATTTGAAATTTTCATTTTATAGTAAATCACTTCTATTCTAGTACTACTGTAATTATTGTTTTCACGAATCAATCAATTACTATTATACAATAGAATCATCTTACAATTTAAATAAATAATTATAATTTTCTACACAATAATAATATTCTTCAATTATTATATTTAACAAAAAACAACAATATTATTGTATTTTTGCAACAAAAAAAAAAATATGAACTTGTCAAATAAAAATGGGGTGTTGCAAATTCAATAAATTAATAAAATTGAAAATTAAGCTTGTTGTTTCTTCATTGGTAATGATCGCCTGTTTTTTTATTTTTGAATATTATATTATAATAAAATGAATTATTTAATTAATTTTAATATTTATATTTCAAATTTGAATATTAATTCATACTTTTAATTGGCGCTTAACGGTTGCCGCCATTTTTGAGTTCAAACTGTAAGTAAACGAATCAAATTTAAAACTATTTAAACCTATAATTTCATTCACATTGTCATTTTTAATTATTTTTCAAATACAAATAATTTTGTAAGTAATAACTATTAATTATAACTTTAACTTATTTATATCTTTGTTTTACTAACTCTTTGTTTATCTCCTTTTATCTCTTTCTTCTTTTCCAAGTCCTCTTGCCAATGCCAGTTGCCTCCTTACTATGAGTGATGTCTCGTTGCTATGACGGTTGCCTCTCATCGTTATGCCGGTCTCCTCTCTTCACTATGCCGGTTGCCTCTCATCGTTATGCCAGTTGCCTCTCGTCACTATGCCGGTCTCCTCTCGTCACTATGCAGGTCTCCTCTCGTCACTATGCCTGTTTGCTCTCGTTACTATGCCTGTTTGCTCTCGTCGTTATGCCGGTCTCCTTTCGTCACTATACCGGTCTCCTCGTCGTTATGCCAGTTGCCTCTCTTCACTATGTCGGTTTCCTCTCGTCACTATGCCGGTCTTCTCGTCATTATGCCGGTCTTCTCGTCATTATGCCGGTCTCCTCTCGTTACTATGTCGGTTTCCTCTCGTCACTATGCCGGTCTTCTCGTCATTATGCCGGTTTCTTCTCGTCGTTATGCCAGTTGCCTCTCTTCACTATGTCGGTTTCCTCTCGTCATTATGCCGGTTTCCTCTCGTAGTTATGCCGGTTTCCTCTCGTAGTTATGCCGGTTTCCTCTCGTCATTATGCCGGTTTCCTCTCGTAGTTATGCCGGTTTCCTCTCGTAGTTATGCCGGTTTCCTCTCGTTACTATGCCGGTCTCCTCTCGTTACTATGCCTGTTTCCTCTCGTCGTTATGCCGGTTTCCTCTCGTAGTTATGCCGGTTTCCTCACGTCACTATGCAGGTTGACTCGCCGGTCTCCCCTCGTTACTATGCCGGTTTCCTCTCGTCATTATGCCGGTTTCCTCTCGTAGTTATGCCGGTTTCCTCTCGTAGTTATGCCGGTTTCCTCTCGTAGTTATGCCGGTTTCCTCTCGTCATTATGCCGGTCTCCTCTCGTTACTATGCCTGTTTCCTCTCGTAGTTATGCCGGTTTCCTCTCGTTACTATGCCGGTCTCCTCTCGTTACTATGCCTGTTTCCTCTCGTCGTTATGCCGGTTTCCTCTCGTAGTTATGCCGGTTTCCTCACGTCACTATGCAGGTTGACTCGCCGGTCTCCCCTCGTTACTATGCCGGTTTCCTCTCGTCATTATGCCGGTTTCCTCTCGTAGTTATGCCGGTTTCCTCTCGTAGTTATGCCGGTTTCCTCTCGTAGTTATGCCGGTTTCCTCTCGTCATTATGCCGGTCTCCTCTCGTTACTATGCCTGTTTCCTCTCGTAGTTATGCCGGTTTCCTCTCGTTACTATGCCGGTCTCCTCTCGTTACTATGCCTGTTTCCTCTCGTCGTTATGCCGGTTTCCTCTCGTAGTTATGCCGGTTTCCTCTCGTAGTTATGCCGGTTTTCTCTCGTTACTATGCCGGTTGACTCGCCGGTCTCCCCTCGTTACTATGCCGGTTTCCTCTCGTCACTATGCCAGTTGACTCGCCGGTCTCCTCTAGTAACAATGCCGGTTTCCTCTCGTCACTATGCCGGTCTCCTCTCGTCGATATGCCGGTTTCCTCTCTTTACCATGCCGTTTCTCCTAATAAAAATTTCAGTAATAGTTTTGATTCAAATATTTATTTATAAAATTAAAATCTTAAAAAATAAAATATATTATTAAATTTCTTTATCCTAAAAAGAATTGATTATTTATTCTATATTATTCTTCTCTAAATACCTTGATTGATTAAAAATTACTAAATTTTTAACGTCAAGTTTTCCAGCCAATAAAACATTGAGAAGCTTGACAGCAGAATTATTATTAACTTATTCTGGAAACAACAGATTTAATTTTTTAATTGAAAATGGATCTGTTTATTGAGACATTACTTATTTATTTCATTTAACTTTATTGTCCTTAGCGGACAACATTATTTAATTTATATGTTGAATTGAGAAATAAAAAAAAAAAAAAACATAAGATATTAATACTTTTGTCAATGACTATTTTATTATTCCTTTTGAATTGCTTTATAAATAGCTATACTGTAAATATAGTCATCGTTGTTTGTTGTTTATTATGTTGGTTCTGATGATGATCAATGAGATGAAGATCCATTATTTCACTAATATTAAAATCCAAAACCATTTCTAATTCTATTCATTTGTTATTGTTACTCAATATTCCAAATATTTTTTTGATTTCTTTCAATTTGATATCGATTCGATAGCATTTCAATGATTTTCGAAATTGATAGAATGATTCCACCTTGATTCATTGGTGTCATTACCAAGAACTTTTGTTGGTCATCCAATCGTCTTAGACAGATTTTCTCCATTGCGAAATCTACAAATGTTATATTCTGAATGTTGCTCGGTATATCATTCAAATCGGAATGCAGACAGTACAACAGCGGTAGCTTGATACTCCTGATCGATGGTGTAATGCATTCGAATGGTGTAACGATCGTGCTATTCTCTGATTTAAAAGTCGGTGTTAGCACCGATTGAAAGAGAGAACCACCGCTATTTTGATGATTGAGACGTAGAATCGATAGTTTCTCCAACGAGTCTGGTATTGAATCTCTGGGAATCATCGATTGCAGCACTGATATCTTGAGATGTCGGATTCCACTCGGTATAACCAATGGCTGTCCAGCCTGTGGATAGGAACTCAAATGCAACTTGGTGACCGACGGTGGTATCATATTGTTATCGATAAACTGTGAGAAATTCGTTAAGAAACCAATAGTTTTCAAATTGCTTGATAATATTTCATTGAATTTCGTGTCCATCAAAGCTGGCGGTGTTCCAATCATTAGCTTTTCAAGAGTATTGGGAATGTAGGTATTGTTGTGGTTATCGTTGTTGTTGTCGTAGTTGTTGTTGTTATTATTATTGTTATTGTTATCATCATGATGATTCAATGTTAATGGATCATAGAACACCAGATTACCACTGTACGATGAAAGAGTCAAGCTTTTCAGACTGGTCGGTAGTACTCCTTTGAGTATTGGGTGAGCGTAATGGCCTGCTATCAAAGTTAGATGTTTCAATCCGTCAGGAAGTACATCTCTGTCGATTGGATGGTTGAAATCATGTGAAAACAAATTCAAATTCGAGAGTGAACTTGGCAAGAAGTGCTTTTGAATCTTTTGATTGCATTTAATCGCTAGGAAATCCAACTGCCTGGGAAGACATGCATTTTCTCCAAAGCAATGCTCTTGATCTTGAAAGGGAATCACCATTTGCTTGATGTTGTCTGGCAATCTATAATCAATGGTTTCGCATGGGTATATAAATAAAAGCGTATCGACTCTCTTTACACATGGGATTTCACATATATTGCCTTGAAAGTTGTAATTCACAACCAAAGACTTTATGTCAACATTATCATTTTCTAAGTTTGGTAGATATTCTATGTAGATGGTTGATTAGTAACTAATATATTATATATTGATTTTATCTATTTACCTTTCAATATCCAATTAGAGAACCTTGGTGAAGAATCAGTACCCAATGATTTCTTGTAGAAAGTAGACAAACTTTCTTTACTATCGAAACATTGGAATTTGGTGATCTTATAATGTTCATCATCGAAATGATCGTATGTCTCTATTTGATTCGCGTATGAGTTCAATTTGAGATTGCTGATCATCCATCTCGATCTATCATCTGACATATCCAGAGGTATGTATAGATATCTATTACGTTCATTATACAAACGTTTACAAATCAAACTAAAACATACTTTATCGATATTTTCTTTTAGTTGACCAACTATTTTATTTAATACGAAAAATGGTAATCTTTCAAAGAGATTTAATGTTTTATTATTCATCATTTCTTTGTTACAACACTGATTAATTTCATTTATTGATAATTTATTATGTGTGTGCGTGTTTTGCTTCAAAACATATTCTAAAAGATTAATTCCAACAAAAAAAATCATTGAAATTAAAAACAAAACTGGCTCTTTCTTGTAACCATAAACCAAATAAAATAAAAAAAACCACTCCGATCATATTAACCTCTCTATTTTTAATTTTTACATTTTTTTTAAAATTAATGAGCAGGTGAAAGTGGTTGGGAGCCAGTTTCATTTTATATTAATTTTTAAGTTTAAATTACTATAGTAATTTTTTTGGATTGTGTAAAACCTAAGATTCTAAAATAAAAATATATGTTGTTTGTGAAAAAAAAATAGTACTTCAGTTATTTATTTAGATTTTCAATTTAATAGCTGCAACACCTTGTGGTGGAATTGGAAGTTGGAATTGAATTGATGTAGCTGATGATTGAGTGTATGAAATTGATGTTTCGTTGAATGAAGCCGATAGATATAGTTGTTCAAGTTGTTTCTCAGTTGGATACCATGGTGATCCCATCTCTTGCCATGTAGCATATGGATTGCAATTGTACTCATCGATACGACGAAGAGTAGCTTGAGCTTGACGAGTCGATGGAACGTTATCCAAAGTAATAGAAATGGTTTCGGTGGAGATTGGTGCACCTGGAATATTGTGATTGTAAACTAATACCATTATTTCATCATGACGATGAGTTACAAGAATACCAGCGGTTGGATGATTGATATCTCCAGTGACTGATGCTCTTTCATCACCAGTCTCATGAAGTAATTCAAATGCTTTAAATGATGGTTTTGGAATGTTATAAATTGTTTGCAAACCAAATCCCTAAAGATTGATTAAATAATAATAAGTAAGTTGACTAAATTGTAATTTGTAATGAGAATACAAACTTGATTGAAAATTTGAGATTGTTGACCTTGTTCCTCGAAAACATCAGAGAATGTCCACCATGAGAAAATATCAGCAATTCCATAGACATCGATAATGTTGAATACGGCAAAAGCAGAAGCATAGATATTGTCATGCATCGATTGAGCATACAAACCATCGTTGTATTCAGAATAGATCAATGGCATATCTGGACCAACAATATCACGCGATTTGGTGAGAACGTTAAACATTACATTACGGGTGACTGGTTCAATGTCAGTTGGATATTCGTGAGTCGAAATAAAGTCAAGTGCAACATTATTGGCTTTAACAAACTCTAAAGTCTCTGGAAGATATTGAGATTGGCAAGTGGCTGGACCTCCAACCATCAAATCTGGGTGGACAGCTTTCACTGCATCAGAGGTAACCTGTAGGAGTTGGAAATACTCTGGGATAGTACCTGACCAGAAACCACAATTGGGTCTAAACAATAGAATCATTTTAAAAATAAATTAATATACATATGTATCTAAATAAATATAATTAAACTACATACTCATTCCAAGTTTCAAAGAACCAACCTTTAACAATATCCAACCCGTATCTACCAATATAATGTTCCAAGAAATTGGTGATGAGATCAGCCCACAATGAGTAATCTTTTGGTGGAGTGATATTTCCTTTGTAATGGAAGATAGTTGCATTACCCGATGCCATTGCGGTTGGCATAAAGCTTAGTTCAACGTATGGAGCCATACCAAGACTGACAATATAATCGTAAACATAATCAAGATTATACCAATTGTAAATAGCAGTACCGTTGGAATCTACATTGTAAATATTCATATCGTCATCAAAGATACCATGGAAACGAACACGTTCAAATCCAAGCTTTTCACGAGCAATCTTTAAGGCATCTCTCCAATCCTGACGAGTACCTAACCAAGCATGACCACTTCCAACACATCTTTCCCAATAATGATCCCATTCTGTTCTATTCTATATAAAATAAATTAAAGTATAATGATTCAATCACCATATTCGTTAATTAATTAGATATCCACTACATTCAAAATTGAAAATATTAATACAATACACTTATGTCTGCTTGGAATTGTACTGATTGTGCGGCAACCAAACCGATTAACAATAAAAATGATAAGAGTAATTTAATCATTTTTTTATCTATCTATCTATATATTGGTTTATAAATGGAAATCGTAAATTGGTTTGTGGCAGCCAATTCATATAGTAGTCAGCATTGTTGAAATTTAGAACCAAAAAAAAAAACAGTTCAAAAAAGCAAAAAAATTCAATAAAATATCTAGATTTCTGAGTTGGGAACGATGTGGTGCAAAAATTTGGTGCCTGGTTTACAATGACACCATCTTAAATTGCTAAAACAAAAAAAAAATGTAAAAAACCATTATATTAAATATATCTTTGGTCACACACATCACAAAAAAAAAAAAAAAAAAAAAAAAAATTTTTTTAATGTTTGAATTTTATTTGATTAAATCAATCAACTGATCAGTCGTCTTGCTAGATAAACAAGCACATGAAATGATAGATTAGTTGAAAAGACTTATGTTTAGCAAAGCATCTAAATTATTTCTTTATTGATCTAATAAAATAAATTATTAAGATTTGTAATATAACAGATATTGAATAAAAAAAGTAGGTGAGATGTAATGTATTGTTTAAACATTAATCGATCTATCGGTTTGACCAAGTTTGTGTTTTATGTTGATTTTTTTTATATATATATATGTGTTATTTATTTCTTGGAGTTCTTTTCTGCATCGAGTTTGATGAAACCATCTTTCTCAGAGTAGTAGCGTTCACTGTTTTTTGAGAACATCCAATTATTGACTGTTACCAATGCAAACGGTAACATTGAAATACAAGGTACGATGATATAGAGGAACCAGAAATCCGGTACTGTGAAGAGTTCGAAAATGATGTCTTGTGCCTCTGGCTCGATCCAGTAGACCAAACTGTAGAGTATGACAAAGAGGACCGATGCAACGATACTGACACCGACGGCAATGAAGCTTTGTTTGGTCCAGTAGCAGGTGATCGATGAGATCTGAATGTTGGTGGTGAGAATGAGATAGAGGTAGGCAGCGGTACCGCACGACCACAGTCCAAGTGTTTTTCCACCTTGGACAGTGGCGTCTTGAAGAACGAAAAATGTAACAAAGAAAATGATAGCCGATTGCCACATACCCAAGAAGATCCAGTAGATGAATGACCACATCGAGAATGGCTTATTCGATTGGCAGACACGGTAGTTGGTCGGTTCAGAGAGGAGTGATTCCTCCCTGATGTCTTGGTCGAATGTTCCGAGCGAGAGCACAGGTAGCGAGGTGAACAAAGCATTGTAAAGGGTGAAAAGGAAATCAAAGTAGATCATCTGACCACTGAACGCCGAGTAGAATCCAAACCAAAATTGTGAGATCGATAGAGCGACGTTCTTGGAGAACGAGTAGAGAATCAGCTTGGTCATTCTCTTGTAGCTACGATTACCGTGTACCAGCAGCAGTCTACGCAACATGTGGAAGTTGGCAATTGCAAAGTCACTTGCCAAAACGGCTTGCATACCCTCACGACCAGAGATACCGACACCTACATGCGCCTTTTGAATCATTGGTACATCGTTGGCACCGTCACCAATAGCCATAGTGATTGCACCATCGCCAAACAAGAACGAACGTTCGGCAACCAGTTTTACAACTTTGGCTTTCTGTGAAGGTGAGCAACGGCAACAAACTACGGATTCTGCGGTTTTAGCGACTTGCAAGAAATGATATCTCAGGTCTTTGTCGAGTGCAAGTTGGAGAGTCGATCCATCGATAACAATCGCCATTTGTACTTGCATTTCACCGGTACGGTTCAAGATGAGCGGAGCATCCGACGGATCCAGTTTGAGTGTCGATGCCAGCTTACCGAAAAGCTGTGGTCCCCAACGTCGACTATCGTTGAAGCTTACTATTCTCTTTTGACTGACCAAGCTCAGCAATCGTTTCAATAGATCCTCCTTTGTATTTTCATTGAGGATGACAATTTCCATGCCGTTGTGGATGACCGACGATGCAGTGGCAATGGAGATGGCAGTCTCTTGCTTATCACCAGTCAACACCCATATCTTTACACCGGCTTCTCTTAGCGATTGGACGGTTTCCGGTACGTAGTCTTGAAGACGATCTTCAATACCGGTTGCACCAAGCAATGTCATGTTCTTCTCAATCAAATCGGCGGCTTGATCCATCATCTCAGCACGCTTCACCAGCGAAACTGATGCCTCCTCGAACTTTCTGTTCCAAGTCAAGTATGCCTCGGCATCGAGTACAACAACCGACATACACAAAGTTCTCAAACCATTCGATGCGAATTGACTGATGTGTGTCTCTGTTGCCTTGTGAACATCGACACCCGGAATCGCTGTACTCTTCTCGGATCGCTCCATAATCACTGAATCTGCACCCTTTGAATACAGTTTGATCTGTCCACTTTCAGTTCTAACGATGACCGACATTCTCTTTCTGTAACTGTTGAATTCCAAAACATTGAGTAGTTCATAACGCTCCTCGTGACCATCGACTGCAATGGTAATGACATTGTCTTCACGCGACTTCAGCACGAATCCAAACTTAGCAGCTGCAATGGTAAGTGCTTCTTCGTCGGGCGATGCAGCCTGATACTTTGGATAGCACTTGGGATCGTAATTCAAATCGGCACCTTCCTTTGACTTCTCGATGACAACGGTATTGCAAACCGCTAGACAAGTGAGGAACTCACGGACATAGCTAGAACGGACGTCTTCATTGGCCAAGTCATTGTTGAGTTGCAAGTGAATATCTTCGTCAGGTCCATACACTGTTCCACCAATGGTACAACGATTGAATACCATCTCATTGCAAGTGAGTGTTCCAGTCTTGTCTGAGAATAGATATTGTATTTGACCGAGTTCCTCGTTGATATTTGTGTTTCTGGCTTGTGCAGGAGTGTCTGTCTTCTCGTCGTACATCTCGAGGTCACTGTCAATGAAATGAGCATTCGAAATTCTGATAACCTCCATCGAGACATACATAGAGAGTGGAATCAGTGTGTTGTAAAGGATAATATAACTGACATAGATGAAATCCTTTTCACCTGGCTGTACATCGAGATACCACAGCGATTCAAAACTCTCTTGTGTTTCTATATTCCATTGGTTGTGTCCAATCGAGCATATAATACAAATGATAGTCTGCATGAGGAAGAGGATAATCAACTTATTATTTACACCTCTCTCGACAGAACTTCTCTTTTGACTACTCTTTGTACTGTTCTTTTCCACTTTAGTATCGACACCTGTGTATGTAACTATACCAATAACCCATTCTGTATTTCTCAACTTTGTACCTCTCAACAACAATGATTCAATTGTAATTGGACAGAAATTGTTTTGACCTGCATATGATAAATATAACATATATATATTAATATTATAAAATAAACTAGCCATAATACTTAAAACTAAACTTACCAACTAAAGTTGATTGACCTAAATTACTAGAGTTTTCCATTCCTTTAAGTACTGTTAATACACCTTCGAATCCATAGATATCATTGTTTGGACCTTCATAATCGACACGACATGAGAATTTATCAAGATCTTCAGCTGAGCGAATCCAACTGGTTTTCGATATGTTTGTTTTCAACTTGAGATTGGTCTCACCATCTAGATTGGCTGTTTCCAAATAGGTTCTGCCGTCGGGTCTCGATGTCGATAGACAAACAATGTCGGCAGGCAGTAGTTCTTCGCCTTTCACCATGATGATGTCACCGACTTTGATATCCCTCCATGCTAGCTCGACAAACGTTCCTTTGCCACCGATGTAATCGGGTGGACGGTAACACATTGACTTTCGATTGTTGATCTCTTTGTCCTGACGATGACGCTTGATATCCTCTGCCAACTCCTTGAAGCAACTGACAGAGATGACAACGAGCAGCGGTGTCACCGACGAGATAGGACCGACCGGCGAGAATGAAAACATACTCAGAACCACGATGCACAGTGTATAGAGATTAGCGAGACGACTAAACTGGAAGAAGATTACTTTTGGCAAGAAAGTAACGACATTGTACTTTGATGTGATAACCTCGTTGCTCGCGTATCGCTGCACATTGACCTGGTAGTCCGCAGGAATCGAGGAGGTCGGTCGATTCTCATATTTCGTAAACTTTTGCTTGATCCACTGTCCCCACTCGCGTAGCACGTCAAACACCGCCAGATTCCACTGAAGACTCATTGTGACGTTCAACGCCTTCTTTAGATCGGAACCGTAGAACAAGATCGTCCTATTCATTTTAGCGGCATTCGAAGCGTTTTCGTCGTCTTCGTGCGAGTCGAAACTTCCGACCAGACTTGCGGCGAGCAACACCAACGGACTGCTAGTTCGATCGTCCAGAGTGTGTAAACTAACAAATATCTTCAAACCAAACAATATTCCACCCACAATATTAAGAGTACAAAGTAATGTTACAAAGAGCACGTACGACCAGAAAGCAAATTGAATCTCCTTGAAAGGCCGCTCACTGAGACTGTGTGCATACGTAAAAGTAATAACTAAATCCAAAATAGTCGTAGAGAAACATCCCATTGCATATAAAAGTATCAGATATTTCTTTAATTTCTTTACACCATATGAACCTAATAATAGAAATATAGCTAAATAATAGAATTAGTTTGTTAGTTTAGTTTAATCTAGTTAAAAATATTAAAAGTATTTACTTACCTTGGAAAAATATTAATAACATAACATAGTATTTCTCTAAAATAAATATTGGAAGTGCTCTTATGAGGTTGCCGACCATTTGGACGACAATGATGTTGGTTAGCCATTTACGGCCAAGTTTGAGATCGATAGCAGCACGTTTCTTCTTGATGACAACGTTCTGTGAGGCACCAAGAATCGAAAGGTATTGCTCGTTTATCTGTGAAGAGTGTTGTCTGTGAATATATAAAGGTGATTGTGGTGATATATTATTATTGTTGTTATTGTGGTTGGCACCATTCTGATAATGATGTTGTCCACCACCACCACCGCCACCAATTGAATTATGTAAAACATTTGGTGAATTCAATGGTACTGATGTAAATATTTGTGATGAAACAGATAATCCATTCTTATTATTATTATTATTATTATTATTAATGTGATTATTATTATTACTACTATTATTTAAACTATTATTTCCATTCTGCTGTTTCTTATTTTGTTGTTGTAATTGATTTAATGTTACTCTTGGTTTTGGTGATCCACTTATATGATGATGATGATTATTGTGATGATCTAAATCGGCGGGTGGAGTCATCAGTAGTTGTTGCTTCTCTAGTTTCTTGTTTCTTTTTGAGAGAATGTTGTTGCTGCTGCTCGATAGTGAACCTGCTGTCAATATGGCATTGTTCTCATCGCCATCGTAGTCATCTTCGTGAATCTGTTCCTCATCGTTATTCTCATAGCCGACTCCAACCATCAGTGGATTCGAACTGTTCGATAGGCCATAGGGAGATGTCACACCACCAGCACCATTCTCTGAAAATGTATTATATGTATTAAATTGAATATTACTATTATTACTTATACTATTACCATTACCACTATTATTACTTATACTATTACCATTACCACTATTATTACTATTACTATTACTATTATTATTAATATTATTAATACTATCCATTTTATGTGATAAAATAATAGGTGATGATATTAATGTTGTTGGATTGTTATTGTTGTTATTTATATTACTTCCACTATTTGATAAAGATATAGCTATATTATTACCACTGCTATGCAAAAGGTGATGATGATTACTGATATTATCGAATGAAGTTGAAATCGCAGAGTTGGAAGTCGATGAATTTGAATTCAAAAGATATGATCTTTCATGCGGTACACTATTGCTACTGTTATTGAATGACATGGAACCAAGTTCTACTATAATGTACGCAATCTCATACCAATCAAACAAACTAACATACTACTACTACTACTATCCTATCTATTCTATTCTTTTCTATTGATAACTGATTATGATTATTATTACTATTTAAACTAAAAAGAATCTTAAATTGATAGAAATCTGAAAGTAGATTAGATTTATTAGTTATTAAAAATTATTCTTAAATATATAAATAATATTTATAGAAATCTATAAGATTTTATAAAATATATAAATTATATATTCTTATTATTTGTAATAAATTAATAAAATATTATATTTACTATATATATTTATTGTTTGTATTTGTATGATGATTGATGATTAAACACAATAAGTACGAATAATCGTTGATAAATAACAATAATATATAATAAAAAAATCTGTCTATCTTGTCACCCTGTAAACAAAATATTTTCTGATAGTGTAAATTATAATGTTTGAATTGTGTTAATGGTGTGAGGGTGAGAGTGAAAGTTATTAACTAATTTTTTGCACACTTTTCACCAAAGTTTTGTTGGAGGTTTTGTGTCGGGTCACAACCTGGTTTTCAAACAAAAATAAACCAAAAAAAAATTAAAAAAAAAAAAAAAACAAAAAAATGAATGTTTTTTTTTTTTTTAAAAAAGGAACTGAATGCAATCGATCTCTTATAATTATGGATATATGAATTTATCTCTATAACAACAGCACAGCCGCAGCAACAATTGTCTTATGAATGAGAATCAAAACAGCAACAGCAATAGAATGATAGTAATTAAAGAATGAGTGAATGAATGAATGAATGAATAAATACCTTTCTTTTTTGAAAATCAATCAATTCTAGTTAATATTGGATTCTTCTTTTAAGTTCAAATGTACTTTTTTACTTTTAAATTAATACTCCTTCTTCTATCTTATTTAGATTATATATTTTTATTTTAAATAATCAATAATAATACATTAATAAAATGGTTCTCTGAGAAAGTTTAAATTTAGCAACCGTTGCGAACAAACAAACAGTTTTTCAACCAATAACAACAAATTTATTTTTAAAAATGATTTTTTTTTTTTTTTTGTCGGTGATTAGTTTATTTTTTTGAAAATTCTTTTGAATTTTTTTTTTGATTTTATGCATAGTAATCAACTTGAAGATCTGTAATTTTATTAAGTGAACTTAATGTAATGACAACACTTTCACTCTTTACTTTGGTGTTGTAGGAATACACCTCGATTTGAACAGGAATTCTCTGGCCAACCCAACTTTCATCGATATCCGTGAATTGAGCATTGTCGAAACGGTAGACAACGGTTGGTGGATATTTAGGTAGCTGAACTAAACAAGCGGTTCCTCTTATCTCTCCCCTTACAATTGCATTGACGTTTAGTTTTGTCATTTTAATTGTGTAATAGGTATTGCATTGTTGTTCCTCTTGTTCAGCACAATACACACAGTCAACATAGTAGATACTGCAAAATAAGAAAAGAAAAACTAAAATAATAATACTTTTGTTATTGAACTTGTTTAACATCTTTAAAGAATTGATATTAAATTGGAATGTAATTAATTTATCAATTTCATTTAAAAGTAATAATAAACACATAAAAAAAAATGAACTTAAATATTAAATTTTATTCCTACCACTTTACTTCTTCTTTTTGATTGGGGAATATCAATAAATCTATAGAAGCAAGAAGAATTTTAAAGATTTATTTATTATATTTTTGTAACTTGTCATATGTAATAGTTTATTTAGAGGTTGAATATATTTAAATTTTAAAGATTTGACTAATCTTTTTATTGATAACAATAAACTACTATTTTCTTATAATTTAGAATATATTCTATCATTGAAATTAAAGATTTTGTTTTGTTTTATTCCAAGATCTATTGGTCTGGACATTTCGAATTCTTGAAATTTGAGAGTAAGATTGAAATGTTTGAAGACAGAGATGACAATTTCTTCTTCCTCTTGGAGAAAAGATATAATATTTTGATACTTTAATGAAAGTTGGTTCATTAGTGTAATTCCTTTTTCCACTGATTCGAAATGAGCATATTCAACAAAATTTCTTGGTCCATATATTAAAAGATAGGTACTACCAGGCTCTTTACTTTCTGTGTTTTCATCGATCAACGACCAACACTCGAGATTTTCTGGGTCAGTGATTAATAACTTTGTTTGATATTCCCAAGGACTTTCACATAATGGTTTTGGTGAGAGTTTGTCAATTAAAATCTCTTTTCCTTTTAATACTAAAACTTTATTACCTCTTGAAACGATTTGATGATCCCGCTTTGGCTTAATAGCTTTTAAAGTTCCTGAGTAAACTACTAGATTTCTATCTATTTTGAATCCAAATTTTTCAATGATCTTAACAGCTCTTTCATTCGTACTAACTACCTCCAATCCCAACTTATCTATTTTGAATGGTTCATTCTTTAGTAGATTAATTGAATATTCCATCATTCCCTCTCCAAATCCAAATCTACGATACTCTGGAAGAACTCCTTTTTTTTAAAAAAACAAGATATTAATTGTTGAATAAAGATTAGAAAAAATATCTATCATGACCTGAAATAAGGTTATATGCTGCTCTTTCTCCATTTTTATTATAATCAACGCCCCATAAACTAATTCCTACCAATTCATTAGTTTCAATTTTGAATGATCCTACAGATGCCTTGTAATCTGTCATCCCAACTCTCCATCTATTTTCGAAATACTTTGAGTCAAGTGCTTGGAAATTGACATTATAGTCAATAAAAGCTTTTTTGAAACAAACACAAATAGTATCAAAATCCACATCACCTAATGTTTTATATACAAATTTTTTCTTTATATCTAAAATTCTTTCCATCTATTTTATGTATTTCTCTATTTATAAAAAAGATATTATTAATAACAAAAAGAAGATGAAAAATTTTTTGAACTAAAGGATGGAATAAATTATATTTTTTTTTTGGTTAAATAAACTTTTTTTTTTTGGGTTAAAGGGTGCCTCATTAAAAATGAATAGCCAGAGTATTGAAGTCACTAATATACTTAGTGAAATTAAAGTGAAACGTAATCAATATAAAGATTCAAAATTAGAGGAAAATTTAACTGATATATATATATTTATAATTTTTTTAAAAATTCATTTAATAGATTTTATCCTCCCCTATAAAATGAAATTACACAATTAATTTAATATTTTTAGTGTCATTTAAAGATCTAATAGATATATATCGTGTATTACTATTTATCATATTTTCTATATTGTCATGTTTTATTTCATTTTATAGGTTGGGTTTCTTTTTTCACAGCTTTTTTAGTATTCTCGCATTATTTTTGCAAAATCTATGCAAAATTTTTTCATTTTTGGGGAGGGTTGTTCATTTGTTAAATTTTTCTAAAAAAACAATTAAAAGCACAAAATTAACTTTTTTTTCTGTTTCTTAACAGAATAAATCTTTAAAGAAGAATTCAACATTATATTTTTGAATAACTAGTTATTTAGATTCTTTTGAAATTCTAAAACAACATTTTAAAATTTTATTATTAATTATAGTGAAAAATTTTGTTTAGTTTTTTAAAGATCGATTGGTCTGGACATTTCGTATTCATGTAGTTTGATAGCAAGATTGAAATGTTTGAAGACAGATATGACAATTTCTTCTTCCTCTTGAATCAAAGACATAATATTTTGATACTTTAATGAAAGTTGGTTCATTAGTGTAATTCCTTTTTCCACTGATTCGAAATGAGCATATTCAACAAAATTTCTTGGTCCATATATTAAAAGATAGGTTCTACCAGGCTCTTTACCTTCTGTGTTTTCATCGATCAACGACCAACACTCGAGATTTTCAAGGTCTGTCATCAAACATTTGGCTTGGAATTCCCATGGACTTTCACATAATGGTTTTGGTGAGAGTTTTTCAATTGAAATATCTTTTCCTTTTAATACCAACACTTTATTACCAGAACTCATTTGATCTTCTGGTTTTTGTTCTATAGCTGTTAGTATTCCTGAGTAGATCACCAGATTTCTATCAATTTTGAATCCACATTTCTCATAGCACTTGACAGCTCGCTCATTGGCTGTAATGACTTCCAAAGATAGTTTATCTAATTTATAAGGTTGATTCTTTAGCATATTGATTGAATATTGAATCATTCCATATGCTAATCCAATTCTACGATACTCTGGCATAACTCCTATTATTTAAAAAAAAAAAGAATAGTTAATAATTGTTATTTAAAAAGATTGGTAATAAAAAATATCTATCATTACCTGTTGTAATGTTATATGCAACTCTTTGCCCATTTTTATCATAATCAATACCCCATATAACAATTCCTACCAATTCATTTGTTTCGATATTGAATGATCCTACAGATGCCTTGTAATCAGCCATACCAACTCTCCATCTATTTTCAAAGTACTTTGAGTCAAGTGCTTGGAAATTGACATTATAGTCAAAAAAAGACTTTTTGAAACAAACATAAATAATTGTTTCAAAATCTACATCACCTAATGTTTTAAAAACAAATTTATTCTTTAAATCTAAATTTGATACCATCTTTAACTCTACTTTGACTATCTATTAAACTATTGTTAATACAACATAAAAAATTAAGAATGTGAATTTTGATCATTTTGGGAATTAAATTCAAAGCTGATAAACTTGGGGTAAAAATAAACCACCAAAAAATTTTTAGAGTTGTTTAATTCCATTCAATGATAAATACTATTAAATAGTAAAACTAAAAGTAATAAAACAAAGTAAAAGTTAATATAAAAAAAATAAAAAAAATTCAACCATATTAAATTCACGATTATATTTTGGTGGTCATTCGACCAACCCACCTTCGAAGTGCGTGTGATTTAAACTGTTTGGGTTAATGCCATTATTAAAAGTTGATTTTTATTGTTATGTTTTTGATCTACTCAAAACCAACTTCCATTTCCTCATCATCATTTGGATCAATCTTGAGTGAAGCAAGTGCTTTCGGTAATCCAACGAGATTCTTTAGATTGATGGACATAAAGTCGAATGCAAGTGCAACTTTAGTGTGATCGGAATTTGATACCAAAGTATCGAGTCTTGGATAACGTTGGCTGAAATGAGTGAGTATAGTTGTGTAGGCATTGGATTGCTTGGCAGTCTTGACTGCATCCGAGAAAGTAGAGTGACTCTTTTTCTTGGCGAGCTCCGGTTGGTGATCTTGGAACGTAGCTTCGTGAATCAGAACAGTGAGATCTTGACAGACCGGAAGAGTTGCAAGACGTTCACAGAATGCAGTGTCACCAGAGTAACCTACAGACCAGCCTTGTCTGCTCTTGATAACGATACCGGTGGCAGCAAAATTGTGGACCACAGGAATGGTTTGCACAACGTTGAGCAGCATTTGGTCATCAAGGAACTTTAGCATTCGTTGATTGTTGGAGTTGTCGAAATTGTTGGAATCGTAAAACTCGAGATACTTCCACATATTCTTACCGAGGGTGAGGGACAGCTCGATATCCTTCATATAGAAATTTCCGTTGGGTGGTGTCAGAATGCAAAGAGTTCTTTGATCCTCTGGAATGCACAACTCCTCCATTGCACGATGTCGCATCTCCACAATCTTGAATAAACCTTGATGATGATCCGTATGTAAATGTGATAAATAAACAAATTTCAACTTGGAAAGTTTCTAATATTATAAATAATAATAAGAGGTGTTAGATATATTAAACTTGTATGATTCATCCATTCCACTTACCTTTTTAACCAATTCAGGACCATATTTTCTGTACATTTGAGAGTAACTTCCACCACCTACATCCAACATAATACCACCTTTTTCAAACAAATCTAAATAAATACATGATTCTAATAAAAAGAAAAAAAATAACAATTAATAAATGTAATTTGTTCTTTAAAATAAAAGCATCATTGTTATTTACATACCATCTCTAAACTCAGATGCTTGTGAACAACCTGTACCAAAGAAAACCATTTCCATATCTTCTTCGGTGAGAGAATCAAGCATTGATTCAGTTTTCTGTTCGAATGGTGTGAGCTCAGTGACAGAACCATTTCTTGGAGATTGTACTTCGAATGAGAAATCCAAATCTACATCTTCAGTGCATTTACTGTTGTCAATAAGAGGGCATTTATTGGCTGGCAGTGGATTCAATACGACACATTGTTGGTATCTTCCTCTGTGGACATTGGAGAGTGACGCCAGTTGCTCTGGAAGTGGCTTGGCAGGACAGAGTGGCGACAGCGCTGGGAAGTAGTTCGGTGCAACTTTATTCAAACCGTTGGTCATTTGAGCGGACTTGACGAGCAGTTCATTGTAGGAGCAACTTTCATTCAAAACCAAATGTTGCCAGTTGCTCGAGAATTTGGCGATAAACGCACAATATTGAGGTGTGGCAGCCAGTGACTCTGGAATCATATGAACAATGCAACCACTGTTTTCACTTGCGCTGTACTTCAATAGAGTCGGATTCGATATCAAGCTATCGAGATAGTGAATTGATGGACATGCCAGAACCATAATAACAGGACCAACAGTACTAGGCGACAGCACATCACTTGGATGCACGGTTACACCTTTGGCATTGACAATCGATTCACCCTTGCACAACTTGGATCTGAGTGGACCGACAACACCAAGCTCATCGGCTTTCTTGTTGTCAAACTTTCCTATGATATCGGGCAAGTGACAGACATAGCAAACGACCTCACCCATTCCGGTGGCGGCGTCGCGCTTCACGTCCAGGAAACTGTGAGTTTGCGAACGAATCGGTCCGTAGTGTTTATCGGTTGTAAACACCTTTCCACGCTCCTGAACAATCTTTTTCTTCACCTCTGGAGTCAGATTACACAAATTGGAAACTCTTGTAATCAATCGGAAATGCCTGGATTCCAACGCCCAAAACTCCTCGGTATCAGGGGCGACCTCGTGAAACTTGAAAGGATCTCTGATATACTCTTTGATTTGCTTGTAATTCTCTGGTCGATAAGCTTTGAAATCACCGACCAGATTGTCAGTTATCTTCATCATTTTGTAAATCATATACTTTTCAATCTCCTCTGTGGTGATCGTTGGATGACCACTGCCGAAATGCAACAGACCACCACGCAACACTGTCCAATCGTAGAAAGATTTCATCTCCATCGACAAAGCAGCCTTGAATGTAGAGTTATCTGTCAATGGCTTGTTAAAAGCATGAATAAATGGAAGCTTAACTCTTTCCAATTCCATTGATTGGTCGACGTCACCACAATTGTTGTTGATGCTAACTGTTGCAGGCTCGATTACAACTGGATAGACAGTTAGATAACCATCGGACAACACAATGTCATTGGTACATTCAGTGACGTTAATCGTTTTGTTTCTACGTCCGACGTAGTAACGATGAGCGAGTATCGCTTGGGTGGTATTTACCGGTCCGACCACCGCGAAATCATAACGATTTCTGAGGAGATAGTTAGGAAAATCAGCCATTGTCGAGGGATCGATGTGTGTGAGAAACACAGTGTTGGCATCGTAAACCTTGGTACTGAGTGTCATCGTCTGACGGTGTATTCCATTGCCAAGATTGAAACTGTATTTCTTATCGGTCGGTGTCCATATCATCACTGAAGGATTGGTATAGCCACCACCATTTGACATTACTTTTACACCTGCTTTCATTGAAACTATTATTTTTTTTACTAAAAACCTTCTAAATATCTTTGTTTTTTTTTTAATTGTAACTATTTTTTTTTGTTTTTCTCTAAGACCCCAGTAAAAGTGAACTGCCTTTACAATTGTTAATCAACTCTTTACAATGAATACTACTATTTGAACAAAATGATGATTGATGCTTATTTAATTTATTATTACTATTATGATAATTCATAAATTAACTTTATTTATATTTATATAAATATATTATATGTATTTAATCTATATATTAAAACTTCCGATATATAATCTTTGACTTTTTGCAAAACAAATCAAAAATCGATCGATTTTAATGTTTTCATGTTTTTTTTTGGTGTCACCTCCACCTTTCATATTTTTTCTGATTTTTTTATCATAACAAAAAAAAGTGATAAAATTCTTATAAAATAATACAATCAAATAATTAATAATTTAAATGTTAATTCTTAGATTTGAATGAATGTTTAATTAAAACATAGTGTGTGAATGAACATCTTTTCTTAACAAAATATAACTTATTTGATTTCAATAATTTTGAACCATACAGGCTAGATTATCAAAAAATTTTAAATCATCAAATTCCAATAAATTACCATTTAAAATTTTATGATGTGAACCAGGTAATATTAAGTTGATTGTGTGGGTTCTCTCCCTTGTTCCAAAGCGAGTATTATCTCCAATCATCTGAGGGAGCAGATATTTTTGATTTTATTTCTATGTGATTTTGGCGCTAACACTGTGAATATTCAATTTCAAATTTTGGAGGTAATTTTTATTTTTGATTTTGGCGCCACCCATACCAATCATTTTCCATTTAAAAAGCAATCTCTAATCTTTTGCAATATATTTAATCATTAAATCCTTAATTATATAAACATATTTATATATATATACTAACCTTTTCTATATAGCTTTTTAAATAAATATCAATTTATTTTTATATACTACAAACACAAAACAAAACAAGATGTCAATGGTTGATTTAATCGATAAATTCAAGAAGACTACTCTCAGAGAGTCCGTCAAGCAAGGTGTTGACAAGGTACCAATGTCCGAGTTGGAGCCACTCGACAACAAGAGAGACGTAGAGAAGAGAAACCAAGACGAGAAGGCTGAGATCACCGAGGTCAAGGCTCAAGTCAGATCCAAGATTGAAGAATACGGTGTCAAGTACCTCTTCCGTTTGTTGACCCAAGCTCAACTCGAAGTTTTATACTCACCATTCGAAGAGGTAAAGTGTTTAAATAATTGTCAGATATAGTTGCTCAAATCAAATAGTAAAGTATTGTATTTACTAACTTTTTCAATAAAAATTAAATTAAAACAATTTGTAGAAGGGAACTGATGATGAACCAGTTCCAAAGCGTAATAAGATGTACCTCATCCGTAAGTTGACCAAGAAGGTTTTGGCCCTCAGCTTGAACAACTACGTTAAGAACTTCGCCTCAAAGGACCCATACAAGAGCATCATTGCCCCACATGTTGTCACCAAGCCAGAGAACTTTGTCAGCCAACTCCCAGTCGACATTAGAAACACTGGTTTCGAAATGTTCTTGTGGGACACTCCAGTTGTCACCTTGAAGAAGATGGTTGCCGACCTCAAGTTGGATACCGACAGCAACACCCCAGACTTTTTGATCAAGTGCATCCTCACAGGAAAGGTTCCAAAGCCAAAGAAGGCCAAGCCAGTCGTCGTCGAGTTCTGTGAGACCAAGCAAAAGCTCTCCAAGAAGCTCAGCTACCAAGACATCTTCCAACACTACTACTTGGAGGAGTTGCAAGACTTCTGCCGTGAGAAGGAAATCAAGATCAGTGGTACCAAGAGAGAAGTCATCCAAAGAATCATGCTCTTCTTGAGAGGTGAATACGTTCCAAGCACCAAGACCACTAAGACTCCGGATACCGCCGCTGCCAAGAAGCCAACCAAGGCTGAGAAGCCAGCCCCCGCTGCTGCCGAGGTAGAAGAAGAATCATCCGAAGATGAAGAAGGTGAAGACGATGAGGAAGAGTTGGATACCCCACAATCCAAGGTTGGTGAGCAAGCCGAGTCCGACGAGGAGGACGACGATACCGAAGATGTTGCCGTCAAGCCAGTTGCCAAGGCTGAGAAACCACCAAAGCCAGTCGAGTCTGCTCCAAAGACCGTCACCCCAGCCGAAAAGAAGAAAAACACTACTGAAAAGATCGCCAAGCAAGCTACCCCAACCACCCCAAACAAGTCAAAGAAGACCGGAAAGTAAATTTTCAGTTAACTTCACTTAATTTAACAACAACATGCTGATAGCTAAACCACAACACCTTAAACCACTAGATCTCTCACTTTAAAAAAAGTCAATCAACTTAAAACACTGATTGACTTTTGAAACTTTTTTTCAAATATTTTGACTCTAAAAAGGTCAGACTATTATCTTGTAATAAATCCATTAAATATTTTTAAAATTTTAAATATTCTTTTTCAATTCTTTTTAATTGATGTGTTGCTGTCAATAATTTGAAGATGTACAATTCTACTTTTGTTGGGACATATTAGGAAAAAAAAAAACAAATGGCTGGAAATTAATTATTAATAATTTCATAAATTACCAATGGTTAAAAGCAATACATATTATGAACTAATTTCTTGATGTAAATAAAACATGAAATAATAAATTATAAATTTACAAGTTTAAATTTATTACGAATATTATTATTTGTGAGTGATTTTAAAAGCCACGTGGCTTTTATAAAAGAACCTGAAATTAAGGAAGTTAGTACATAACTTTTCCAAGAAATGATAGATTGCCTCATATTTTTTTTTTTTAGAAATAATGAATAATTAATTTTATTGATAATTTATGAAAATATCACGGAGCTTGGTGATGCTGGTTCAACTCCTCTAACAATATAATTGTGTTTAGATAATAGATCTTTCACTTCTTTTTGTTGGTCAATGTGACAGTGAACACATACACTTCCTCCTAATCCAGCAGCAGCAATTCTCAGGGCAGCGGTACCACTGAATTGAGTTGAAATCAAATGAGCTAATTCATCTATCTCTGGGAGTGATCTTTGATAGCCACCTGGGTAGTAATATAATCCAACATCAAAATCATTGTCATCTTTACCTGAAAGTGTTTTGATATTATTGTCAAATGCTAAGTCAGTGTAATTTGATTGTTCCATCTCACCCCAAGCAGTCTTACTAAATCCATTTCTGTAGTCTGTTGTTTGTTTATCACCTTCATGTGCTTTTTTAACAATGGTCATCAATCTCTCAACAAATAGTTTCTTTTGTTGCTGATTTAAAGCTCCACTTGAAAGTGATTGAACCAACTCTTGATAGACAAATCCTCTTTCAATCTCTGAGAGTGCATATAATATTGATTTTCTCATCCAAAGTTTGATTCCATCGATTTCAATTTCCTCTGGTAGCAGTTTCAACATTTTAAAGGTGAGAATGGCTCTCTTTCTCTTGTTTTCCAATTCAGGTAGGTATGAAATGATTCTTCCTCCAACAGTCAATTCTCTGAGTAATCCATTTTCCAATGATAATTTAACAGCATTAAGTTCATCTTTAGACAATCCACTTTGCTTCATCGATTGTTCTAAGTTGAATTCGATTGATGTCTGGAAAAATTTAACAGACTCTACAAATACTTTGGAACTAAATGATTTCATAATGGAGTTGGCCCATACTGATACTTGTTCGGTTGTGCACCCTTTGACGCTGCCAATAGCAATCTGTTGATCCAACCATTGTTTCGATTTCTGAGTTGATAGTCTTGGGATTGGACTCTCTGCCATAAGAACAACTATTTCACTTGGAAATTTCAAACATTTAATAAACCTCTCTGGAATTGAACCAATCACTGAGATTTGCCCTTTTCTCGAGAAGAGTTGTGATGTTTTATCTGAGGATCCAGCATTCTTTCCAAGATAGTACTCTCCAAAGTCAATATCGGCAAGTTGTTCTAACGATAAATTCCATCCCAACAATCGATTTAAAGATATACTGAATGCACCAGTTAGGGCGGAACTCGAGCTGACTCCACCAGTCCAAGATAGACCTAGAGAACCATCCGCTGAAAACATGGCAAGGATAGACTTTTTCTGAGTTGACAATTCTTTTAGACTTCTGGCGACATTTGGATATTTCTCACGATTAGCAGGTGCCAATAAATATGCCAAACAACATTTGATATAGTTCTCCCAATGTTGAGGTGGCCAAAGAGTAGGAATAGATTTGTCATCACGAAGATTCTGATTTAAAAGTTGATCTATTTCATCAATTGTAAAACTTTGTTGTTGGAATTGCTTATCTATATTCGAAAGGATTACTCTTGGATTTGGATCGTCTTTAAGTTGCATTACACAAAGAATTTCATTGATGGTTGTTGCATTAATAGTGAATCCACCCAATCCAACAAAATCACTATGACCCATAAATACTCTGTCTCTACCATTGGATGCTGTCAAAATAACAGGTTTATCTTTATCGAACCCACTGGCTATTGACTGCTCCAAAAGGTTTGTATAACTCTTTTGTCTATCCTTTATGTTCTTATAATCTTTACCGCCATTCAAACCTCCAAAAGTATATCTATGTTCCAATAGTTTGCCAAACCTATTTTCATTGGCAAGTACAGATCTGAGCAATGAGTTAATGGTCATACTGGAATTTCTTACTACATTATACCAAAATTGTTTGGAGATTGGAGTAGTCATTCTAGATGATAAATCATCGTTTCCAGAAAATTCCAATTGCTCAGAGAAAATTAAACTTCCAGGTCGTGCATTCACTTCCAATACTACTGGATGTATCTTTAACAGAGAGCCTTCGATTTGTTTCGTAAGAATAACATCGATTCCAACAATTTGTAGTTCTGTTGATTCTAATATTGTTTGTGCAATATCTGACCAATTTTTCCAATCTTGTTCAGTTACTTTGAAACCATCCAAGTTATTTAAAACACTGTCCACTCTGACCCATTTGGATTTTCTTAAACCTGGAGATATGACTGTTTCATCTGGAGACGATGATTTAACAATTGCTATGGTCGTCAAACCACCCAAACTAGCATTCAATCTGACAATGAATGAGCATCCATCTTTTGTTTTTATAGATTGTATAAATTGAGATGCCAACACATGGTCATATCCAAAATCGAATAACTCCAAAATGTAGTTTACACATTGATCTTCTGATTTGTTTTTAAAGTATCTAACGCATTCTGATTCGGTTGTGTTTGATCTTGGTTGGATGATAATTGGTAGTTGCGCTGTCTGTAGTTGATCCAGTTTTTCAACAACATCTTCATTTGTAATACAATCATTACATGAAATAGATATTGTTTGTATTGGTTTACAATTTACAATGGAAATGAAGCCATCCAATAGTTTGGAACGTAACCAGAATTTATCATCACATCGTTGGTTGCTCTTTTGGAAATCGTTCAGCACTTTAACACCATCCTTTTCCAGCTCCATTGAAATCTGTTGGTGGAAATCGGTTTCTTGGTTCAATTCCTCATTCGGTAACTCCAACAGAAAACATGTAGAAAGTCTAATTTTCTTTGATTGTTCAACTGACAATGGGAAATCAATAAACAATCGTTTGGTACTATCGAATACAATACACCTGGTGAGACCAAACATATCTTCATTATCAATCCAACTATAATGAATACCAATGAGATTGATGTCCAAGGTGTCATTAACCGATTCTTTCGATAAAAAGAATGGATAGAAATGATTCAACATCAACGTTTTTTTTCCAGTTATAATCGCACAAGTGTTTTCATATGGGAAATACTTTTGAAATTCAACATTGTCCAGATTGTCCAATATTACCATTTCGGGAGTCAATCTACTACTTAAATGACAATCCAAAGTGTATTCAACCAATCTCTTCTTTGTCTCATCCGATAGTTTGATTGACTTGTCTTTCATTAACAATGATTGACCAAATAATAAATATTCATGTGGTTGATCTAAATTAAATAACAAATCAATAATTGATTTAAAAATAATGTAAAATAAAGACTTTATTTACCTATGAGTTTGTTTAACTCTGGATTTTCATTGAGTTGGTTAATAATTGTAGAGGTGGTTGTTGTTGTTGGTTGAGTAGGAGCAGCAGTGGATGTTCTTGGTGATTGTTTGGATTGACCACTGCCAACTACATTATGATCTTTGTCATTATCTTTTGATCCACCAAGTTGAACATTCAAAATAGCTTCTTTAGGAAGTGTATCAAGGAATAGACGACCGACATGAAGGAAGTTCGATAGTACTATTCTATCACTGACACCAACTTTCGACCAATCGATTTCCGATTGTCTAGAGTGCTTGACCAAGTTCATTTGATTCTCCAATTCTCTCTTCCAAAAGTTTGGCCAAAGTCCAATTCCAACATTGGGTTCCAATTGCCAAAAGTTCATTCCGATGATGACTGCCTCGAATTCCTGTCCGCCGTCAGCTTCATCTCTGAATGTAAATACTGGCTTTCCATCGTGTGTCTGATATGGAACAATATCTAAAAGTCTTGAGAATCTCATATCGATTGGTGCATTATTATCTTTTCTTGCCCAAATTGGTTCTGGGATGAAGTCCAACATCAAGTATCTTGGCCAATGAATTGGAATTCCGGTGGCGTCATTCTCCTTGATATGGGGGAATCTCTCATGATAACTCTTGAAGGTATGTCCAAATAGTTCAACTGGTTTGCTCCAGTATTCCGGTCCGAATTTGGCGATCGCAGCCATAACATTTCTACCGGCATCTTCAAGCCCAGCGATAAAGTTTGCTCTTAGATCAGGTTGTATCATTTCCGTTGTTAGTATTTCCAGAGATCCTTGACGTCCTACATTTGTAGCGATCTGTAAACTATTCAATGCAATATGGTGAGAAGCACTCCAATTCTTTGGATCAACCAAATCATTGCTATCCAATGGCGATCCTGTAGACATGATGACACGAAGTGTTCCATAGACCGAATCTTTAGGATGTCTATTCAACTCGACTGCCAATCCATGATCGGAAATCTGACGTTCTACCATCCTATCGATTGCTTCCTTACTCATCCAGAAGAGTGGTGATGAAATAATGGCGCGTTGAATAACAACATTCTGTGCTTTCGAGACGTGGTAAATGAAAAGTGATGCATTGTTGAGAGCATCTTGATCCAGTTGACCGGTGGTTTGATCGAACAAGTCAAAACGACTGAGATTTCTTGCACCAGATTCCGCAGCCCCCTTAACAATGATAATCGGATGTTCTTTTACAAATGGAACAAGTCTAGCGCTAATCTTTTCAAGAATTTCCAGTTTGGCTTGTGATTCATCATCATTTTTGCTGAGAATCTCTGAGGTTTCAAGTTGCAACCAATCGATTTCTGGTGGTAGTAAAACATTGGTTTGTGAAGATGGATTGAATATCAATGGATACAATGATTTGTTATAGGTCATTTCATAGAGGAATGGTGACTTGTCAGTGGTTGGGTAGCCAGCATTAGAGAGAAGCGGTTCAAGATGATGATGGTGAAGAGTTACAGCGCTTCCAATGACTACTGGACGACTGAATCTTGCTGCCACTAATATACCTTTTGCCACAAGTTGTTTACTCTGTTTCGATTTGTTGACAAAGGCATCTACAGTTTCATTGGTAGGTTGATTTCCATCACCACGACTGCTACTACTTGTCAAAAGATAGTGTCTAAATTGTTGTTCGTTCATCCAAAACATGGCGTTGTGAATGGTGAGAACTTGTCTGCCATCACCGGACAAGTTAACCATATTTCCATCTCTGGTGATGAATAGATTGTCACCAAGAGTTGGTCCTTCCATTAGTGCACGTGAATAATGAGTTCTTCCAATTGGACTGAGGAAACAATGATTAACATGTGACTGCGTATCCAAACCATGTTTATCGGTTGGATCGATCGATTCAAAGATAAAAGGTGTTTGGAATCCATCGTTTTTAATGAATGAGATCTCACGCATCTGGTTGTATGCACGCCAGAGTTGTTCATATCGTTCTGGCGCACTGGCACCAATAGCATGGACAACGATACAGTCGGAATCAGTAACTGGACCAATGAATACATCACCAAGTAGCGACAGTTGGTTGGCATGTGAGAATGAAGTCTTGCAACGAATCAATGAGTGAATCAATTTGTAGAGTGAACGATGTGATTCCCAGTATAGACGATACTGACTCTCTCTGTATTCCGGCTTCATAATTCCTACGTCGTCGAAATACTGATTGAAAAGTGGATAACGTTTAGGATCCATAAACCATGGAGTGTACTCTGAGTAGTGATCATCGATCGTCTTGGCAAAGAACTCTGCTAGACTACGCCAGATATTGTTCTCGACAATGTCTTCACTTGGCACTGAGAGGTAGAATGATATCTTATCTAGGAGTAGAAGCGTTGCCATAACTTGAGAGATGACTGATACCAAACCAAGTAGTTGTTGTTTATCAGTTTGTTGCTGGTAGTATGCTTCATACAAAGGACTGAATGCACCGAATTGTTCGTAGCTACCAACTAGATCATCCCAACACTTTAGATCCAACTCTTTGCCCGTTGATTGATCAGCTAGTTGGAGAATCAATGTATTCAATTGTTCTTGATTCGATGGTTTGTAGAGGTGAACCAATTGTAGCAGAGCTTGAATACATAGATTATAAGTTTGTCCCAATGTAACATTGATTCTCTCAACAGAGACAGAGGGATTAGGAGTTGATTCTTCAATGTGATATACCAATTTCTTTAGATTCTCATGAATGGGTGGTAACATAAGGGTTACCAATCCATTTAGATTGGAGATGTTGGATGATGAAGTAGAAGTTGGTGAGATGGCATGTGGACGTCCCAGTGAAAGATATCCATCTTCTCTATATTTAAGAATTGCATTTCTTCTTGATTGTGCTTCCAGTTCCTTGCGTCTGGTAACTGCAGTTTCAACATGTTCTTCACTTGCTTTGACACTAAACATCTTTCCTTTACGATCACGTAGTTGAATCTTTGAGGTTGCCAACTGGGCAGTGAGTAAACTGGTCATGAGAGGATCCTTCTCAAAGTCAATGTTGCTGTTGTCTGTTTGTGTTAAATTGATTCTACAACATGCTCTATTCACAATGGTGAGAGTTCGATTGATAACTCTAGCGGGTTGTCCATTCAACAATAGATAGCCACCGACTGCCAACCAAGCAATAGGACTGAGAGTATTGGCAATGGGACGATCTCTAAGTTTCTCCAACGATTCTCTTATCACCAGATCACGTTTTCTAAATCTATTGGCAAGCAGTACACGTTGTTCATATTGAACCAACATATCGATTTCATTCTGTAGTTGATTGGGATGCAGTGGTGGTATCGATTGTAAGTTAATGTTTACACCAACGCCAAACAATGTTCTATTGATTTCATTAACCAATTCATCAATGTTAATTGTATTGTTTATATAAGTTGAATTGGCAATCTTGTCCAACAATTCAAATAGTTTGATTGCTCTGTTTTCCTGACGTTCCACCTCCTGGCGAAGATCGGTACCAAGAAGTGGTTGGTATTGGTCGGTTCCCCAACCAAATGCTTTGTAGATCGATTGGCGACCACGACTACTTCTCTCACGCCAATTGCTGAGACGCTGACCATTCTCATCGATGGCACGGCAAGCAGCATACCAAAGCATGACATCGCGTTCAAACCAAACACGATGACGACCTTGTGAAACATGATCGTGAGCAACCAAAGAACTGTTGGGACGTCCAATCAACATGAGATCTCTCAGAGTAGCAGGATTCAGTGCGAGCAACTGTGGATGTGTAATTGAGAATACGACAATATCCTGTCCTTGAAGATCACGAAGGAAGTTATCTCCAGGACCACGTAGTCGAAGAGCAAGTGGATGTATTCTTCCACCAATCTCTTTCTTCAACGCGGCTTGCTCTGTTGCTGGGAGATTCGATAGCGGAATCCATTCGTCAATGAATTTTCTATGGAGTTGTGCATTTGCTTTCATTTGGTCAATGGAAATACCACGACTTCTCAGTAGTTCTTGAGCATACGATGCTTCATCGCCAAGGAGTGTCAGTGTCTCTGCAGAGAATCCAAGAAGATCTTCGGAATCCACACCTGGAACTGCGGTAATTGTGATGTCTCCCACTGTTGTATGTCTTGGGAACATCTGTTTGAGACGTTCAATGACATCGACATGATCGGGAGTATCTTTGGAAAAATCTGGAATTCCAAGGAAATGATTAGAAAGATATTGTCTCACTTGTATATCTTTTGGATCGGTGGAGTCCGGGTGGAATCCATCCCAACTTAGTCGGGCAATCAGTTGTCCTTCTTCGTCGAGTGACATTGCAACCTCTTTGTAGTGACCGGATAGAATAAGGAATGCTCTCATTACCCATGCAAATCTGACATCGGGAGGTGGTTTCTGGTCGTCATCTCCTTTGTAGACACCAAACATATGCACACGTAGCGACTCCTCCGTTGGCAAGTAGGCGTTTGGATTCAACTTTGACGCCAATCTACCGGATTGTGGTATTTCACGTGTCATCGGGAAGACAACGGAACGATTGACTTGTTCTCCACCGAGGGTAATCTTTTTCTCTGCCCATGAACTCCAGAGAGCTGCATGAAGATCACGTCCCCACGACACCAATGGCGAAGGAACACCCACACCACCAAGAATCTGTGTTAGCTTTGAAAGATGCAGCATGATAACACCACCGGTAATCTCAATGTACTGCTGGAAATACTTTTTCACTTGAGAAGAGTCGGAATCCGATTGGAATCTTGACTTTAGTTTACTTTCACTGAGGAATTCCTTGGCTGCCCAACGCTCCCACTCTCCTGAGCTGGTGAATGTCGGTTGCGCAGCAACAACGTCAACCATAAGTCGAATAATAGATTGGTGAAGATGTGCTGGTAGTCCGACGTGTGATAGCTTTCTTGAATCTTGGTGGGTGACAACAAACAGTTTGAAGAGCAGATCTTTTGGAATGCAATATCCTGCTGTTGGTCCGCTCATGTAACCTTCGGATTCCTTGTGAGCGGCAACAGCCAAGCCTCCACGTTGGTTGAACTGATATGCTAAATCCTCGATATCTCCGACACCCAAACGTTCAACAAATAGCGCTTGAACATTGCGAATCGAACGGACCAGTGCAGTCCATTGATTTTCACTGACCTTTAGATTCTCAGCGGCAGTGGTTGTACGAATGATTGGATTGTGATTCATCAGCTGATAGAATGCACGTGCGTGTTTGGCACAGAGCGGATCGGTTACACCAACAAACTGTGGCCATATCTCAACGGATTTACGTTCGTCTTTTCCGAGATTGACACGACTTGGGCCATAGACAAAATGATAACGTTTACGCGCGCCAGTAGGACGGATATCGCCACTGCTCGAGCCGACCGACGGGAACATTACACCGCAAGAGTAGGCAAATCTCGGGTTAGACATTTGGTCATGTAGATTGTTGGTAGCAATTACCTCACGACGTGCAGTTGTCATTGATAAACTGGAACGGTTTCTATAGAGTTTATCAACACGTTGTTTCAATGCCAACTCTGGTCGATCCAATTGTAACTTATCCAAAGTCAATTGTCTAAGTTCACAACGAATATAATTATCATATTCCTTCTTGTAGACATCGTTACCATTCACTACTCGCTCGATATCCGATAGTTGACCTTGAAGTGCACCCGATATTCTTTGGAATTCCTTATCATTTCTATTTTGTTGGAATACCGACAACAATGCTTGTTGATTCAATTGTTGTTTATCCAAAGTTGAAGCAGTATTATTTGAATAGCTGGTTACACACGATGGTTCTTGTTGTACTGCGTTGGTCAACGAAAAAGACTCTGTTGTTGTCTGTTGTTTTTCAAGTCTATCAATCTCGTAGAGAACAACCAAAAGTGATACCTGACGTTGAATAACCATGTGATCGCCAAGTACTCTTAGAACAGCTCTATCAACATCGAGATTCAATTGATTTTGGTATTGTTCGAGTATAGGTTGGTAGTTAAACTCTGAAATAACCTTTTTTCCAATGAGAATAAAGTCATTTTGATACTCCTTTATTCTATCCATTACACTTTTACCATGTTTATAGTATTCAATAATATTCTTTAATGTCTATAGTAATAATAATTGATAATATTAGTCAACAAAATATTTAAACATGTCAAATATTATTGGGAATAACTCTTACCATTTCTTCTTCTAAAACAGCTTGAATGAAACCTTCTACTAGTCCCGGTGCTTCAGTTGTTAGTAAGTGGAATGCTGGCATTCTTCTCTGTTTCTTTAGCGCCATGAATCTAATTCTATCGTAATCTTGTTGTGGGACTTGAAGTTTCATTGATTGTTCATAGATTGATTTGTAACTGTCCATTTGATTGTTGTGTTGTTGTTGTTGTTCATTATTGGATGTTAAAAGATGTTTCAATGACTCTATTCTAGTTATGAAATTCGATTGTTTCCAACAGGTTTCAATATAATCCTCGACCGACTCTGCCAATCTGTCGTATTGCAACTCGAGATGATGTGCAACTTTGACAATCTCTTCAACTCTATCCTTTAGCAACTGACAGATCACCGAATGTCTTGTAGATTGCTGCTGTTGTTTCATTAACTCTGAAACATTCACTGACATCTGCTGATCGGATTCAACAATGATCTCTCTGGCAAGTGAACAGTGCTCAGAGAGTATGGTTAGTTGAATGTTCTTTGTCCACTGCTCGGCCAGTCCTCTGATGGTCTGTTCCAATCCTTCTTGGTCGACCTCAAACACCGTTGTACTCTGACCATCGACCTCTATCAAACGCTCATAGATAAACAGCGGTATCGCTTCGATGATATCGGTGGCTTGCTCCACCCATTCATTGGCAGGCGACATGTAGAGATTGGCACCACCGATTCTCACCAACTTTTGCAAGACTTCCTCCTGCTCCGCCTTTGGTTCAAGTTCATTCGTACGGAATCTCTCACTTCCACTCAAACTAGGACGTTGTAAGAGAACGGAGAAACTAGATGGTACGGACGGCATCGTTTGGATCAACGACTCCAACTCGTAGAGACATCTCCACACCTGACTGCTTCCTCTGCCATAAATCGACTCGAGCACACTGTGAACGATGATAAACACACTGTTGACAGCAGCTCCACTTCCACCGGTATCCTTATTGCCAGACAAACGACGATGTATTCCTTCGGAGCGTCTTGACAGCGCTGTCTTTTGAGCGTCTTCGACCAAGTTTACACTCTTATTGGTGACAATGGTGAGAACTTCACGAAGATGTTGGATAGCACCTTGGAATTGAGTGAATGGCGACCAATTGTCGTTGATGTTGGCAACCAACGCACGTAGACGACCAACAACAGGCTGTAGGTGGACAGTCGATTTGACAAGCTGATCCGCCAGCTTTTGGATATCGGCAACTGCCCAACCCGGTATCTTTATCACAGCGAATTGATCTCGGATAAACTGTTCACCGGTAGTGAGAACGAGCTGATTGATAACCTGACGAATAGCATCATCAATACGTATGTAATTGGAGCTGGCAAACAGTGTCGCTTGGTTGGAGAATGCACGTGATTCACGACCAACTACCAACGTCGGTTGGAACGACTCGGTATCGCTGAGCCACTGCTCACGAATCTGGTTGGATACACGCACGACGTTGTCACGCTCGACCTGTGCATCGAATCGACGAATCACCTGAAATGTTGCATCACGACGCTGCTTGGTGTCGTCGATCAACAACGCTTGTCTGAGGTCGTCACGACGATACGGAAGATCGAAAAGCAATTGACCCAAATACCAAGAGATCTTTGTGTCCCTCTTATTTAGCAGTTGAATCAACTCCTCTCTTGTCTTTATAGAGATAGCACTACTATTCATGTTTGTGGTGGTGGTGGCGGCGGTGGCGGCGTCGGCGGTAGTAGTGGAGTTGTCATCTTCCTCATAGAGAAAAGTCTCCAACTCTGAACTGGAAATAGCAGGTTTGAGAATGGCATCTTTCAAGACATTGGAATATTCATTGTTCAATTCAATATAATCCTTTAGAAGAGTAACAAACAGTTGATTACTGTCCAACTGTTGATGGTAATCGCTTGAGAGACTGACGATGATTGGACTGACTAAATCCACAGAGGAATCATGTAGGATTTGAACATATGACAATAGAGAATGTAGTGCTTCTCGATTGCCATTGATATTACTACTATTACTACCATTATTATTATTACTATTACCAATATTCAAAGTGGTTGAATATTGTAAGGCAATTAAATATCTTAAGAGTATGGATACCAAGAGATGATCGTGATCCGCTATATCAAGGTCGAGTACAGCCATACCTTTGTAGTAGGATGCCAAGTAAGAGTGATTCTTGAATATCTGAATGGTAACAGTTAGAGGTTGTTGTTGTTGCTCTAGTTGTAGTTGTTCATGTTTTAGAGTTGTTGGTAGTGTTTGGGTGAGTTGATTGATGGCTGATTGCAATTTATCAACTAATCCCTTGGATTGTTCAGAAGATGGTTGTTGTGGTTGTTGTTGCTCATTTGAACTGCTGTTAAGTCCACTCAATTTGAATGTTTGATTAACTGAATCAAAGCTCATACTAAGAGTGTATTGATATTGACCAACAGATCTCTGTGCTACCTGTACACCAGAGACTGGCATAGTCTTTGCAACCTTTGAAACTAGACCATACAACAATATACATTCTTCATTTATCTATTAGAAATGGAATGGTTGTTAATAAATATATAGTATGACTATGTTCAAATGTGTTAAATTACTTACTTTATCATTTTCAAAAATAGAACTAAAGATATTATTACTGTTGATATAGTTGTTATTGTTATTATTAATATTATCAATATTCATTGAATTTGAAGTATTTATCATTTTTAAATTTGTATAGATTAGATTAGATTAGATTAGATTAGATTAGATTAGATAAGAAAATTAATAAGTAATAATAAATATCTATTGTGATATTATTACTTATTATTATTATATTTCTATCTATCTTTTTATTGAATAACCAACTTATTGATTAATTTAATTTACATGGTGTGATATTAAATTTAACACACATTTATTTGATCAAAATAAATCCGAAGGTAGGTACCCCCATTTGTCAAGTATGACAATTTTAAATTGAACTCATTTGTTTTGCAAATTTTTTTTTTTTTAAATTTATTTTCAATTTTGTTTAACAGGAAAAAGATCATTTCCTAAAAGAGATTCGGTATGATCTCTTAGTTTATTTAATTGACCAGTGCCAAACTTTTAATTTGATTTGCATTTAAATTCTATTGATTTTTTCAACCAGGTTCTAATTTTATTTATAATAAAATAAAATAGAACACTGGTGTTCTATAGTGGACTTTAATAATGGTAAAATACAAATATGATAAATGAAAATATAAAAATAAAAAAATGAAAATAAATATAAAATTATTATTAAAATGAAAGGAGCTTAATTAAAATTTTATTTTATGCGACTTTATTTAAAGATATCATCATAATGAACTATTTCATACTACAAATGACACTCATTGGTTTTTCTATTGCAATATTGAAGATTTAAAACAATTTACCAAATTTCATGATATCAAAAATAGGATTGAACCATCTTATAGTAATATATTATTAATTTACAAAGTATTTTGCCAAAATATTACTATTAAATTTATTTGTCTGACTTTATTTTTAAGTGTTTTTTATTTTTTATTTTTTCTATTATTTTTTTTGTTGACGTGATATCCAATCCAACAAATTTGGTGTTTAGTGTGTTGTTGTTATGTCAGTGGGTTCATTTTTAGATAATGATTGCACACCAGGCAATAATGATGCAATACATAGTTATCCAATCATATGACACTTTAACAATCAAAAGAGTAGATTCATAAAATTTACATTCGTCTCTCTCTCCCTCTCTATTTCCTATTGTTGTTGAATATAACTAAATGTCTCTAATAAAAAAAGTAAGTAACCCTAATCGGAATCCAAAACGAACAGATGCATGATTTCAACACCAACTCCTTCCACTTCTCACTTTTAATAATTATAACAAATTGATATTTTTTGTTTTATAGAGTGTGTGCTGAATTCCCTACCTAATCCAATAAACAAATATTCAAACCAATACTATTAATACAAATAAAATAAATAATAAAATTCAAATCAAAATATTACAATTATTAAAATAAAAGACAAAAAAAAAAAAAGAAAAAACTATAAAACAATTAATTAGTTTATGTTTTTATTAAAAATGTTTAAATTCGACTTTGTAAATTTCTTTTTCTTATGTGTATTGGCAATAACTTGTTTCTTTAGTGTTGGAACATCATCTAAAAGTATGTTTTCAATTTATAATTGTCTATAAAATATAAAAATATATTTAATAATAATATTTTTGCTTTTTTATTTTTAGAAATTAAAGAAGAAAGAAAATGATAGTATCACAATTATTTTGATAAATCTTTAACAAATAATTTCGACATGTTTACATTCTAGAATTAATATTATCTAGACTTTTAAAAATTGTATAATTAATAAAATATTTCTTTTTTTTTTAAACTTTTTTTTAAATTAAAATAAGTGATTATTAATTGAATAAAATAATAATAATAATTAATTTTTTTATTATTTTATTTTTCAATGATTACAAGTTGGAAATTGTAATTCATCCCATGTTATTGTTCCTGAACATATTTCACATTTATTTCCTGAAAATCCTTCACGACAAAAACATTTGGAATCCATACAAAGAGCAAACGGTTCTAATCCGCATTGAGAATTTTCATTACATTTGGACGGTCTACCGTTAGGTAAAAGCTTAATACACTCTGGTATACCTTTTGTCCATTGTACTACACCATTATCGCATTTCTTACAATCAGATCCAGTGAAATAATTGGCACAACTACATGATCCACCACTTTTTTCAGGTGAATAAATGATGGATTCTTTCTTATCTTTTGAATTCAAGTCGATATTATAGATGAAGCTATTGGTGGTGGAGTAATATAAATTTCCTTTACTACCAAGAGTCAAACCAATAACATTTACTTGTGTCAATTGAAGAACTTTTGATTTTCCATCGATTGTTTTTGATATTTCAAAGACACCGGAATGATTTGAATTTGTTGGAAACTCTGCTTTGGCACCCAAGTAGATGTGATTATTGTAGACAACAATTCCGGTGATTTCAAATGGGAAACGGCCAATCTCATGTAGTGAGTCTGGAGGACAATCCACACATTTTCTGTCAATGACAGAGACCACCGATTGAAAATCATTACCAGACTCGCCAAAGTCGTATTGAACAATGTAAAGATTCTCGTTGGCTCTAGTAATAAATTCACACTTTGGATTATATTGATTGTCTGGATCTAACCTTAGCAATCTAACATGATTGGAATCGTTCTCTTCAAACGATTGGGTAGGAATGAAATCAGTTCTCCAAATACCAAAAGTACAGCTGTAGAGTGTATGCTCACTAACACTCTGCTGTTGTTGGTCATCAAAGTAGGTTGCCAGCTTGTAGCCACGTGGATACCAGATAAAATTGACACTGTTATTGTTGGGGAAGTAGGGGCCTACAGCACTGGAGAGACGTTGGCTATTAATAATGTAAGCGAGCTTTAAGCTGTTGGAGTATCCTTGTAAGCCAATGGTTGTACTGAATTCAGAACCAATTGGAATGTCAGTGGTAATTGGATATTCAACTTTCAAAGACAAAGGAGAAGTACTGCCTTTGTCTTTGCTACCATCAACACTAACACTGGCAACAACAAGATTCAAAGTTCGATCGATATGTCCTGCAAAAATGAGTAGATTGCGATCGTAGTCATAGGCAAGTCCTTTGAGAATATTGATACGAGATTGGCATAGAGCATATGGAGCATCACCACAATCTGAATCTTGATGACAGACTTTACTAGAAACAACAACTGTTGCGACAACAACCAGTATGGTAAATACTATAAAAAGTATTTTCATGTTTGTTTTTTTTTAATTGTTTATAATTCTAATTACTAATCTAATTCATTTTATATAAAAAAAAAACTAACAAACTAACTAATAATAAAATGAATTATAACTATTTATTACTTTGAATTTATTTTTAGTTTTAACATAAATCATGATCACACACACACATCATTATGATCATTGATCGATTTTTTTATTTATTTTTTTATTGTCCAAACTTGTCTTTTTTGCATATTATCAAACAATGGTTTGATCTTTTTTTTTTTGACCATTTTAGTTATACTACTGTCATCAATTCGTACTTTTTATTTATTAATTATATTTATTAATATATTTATGTTAAATTTATATAAATAACTAATAGTTATTATTACTATATATATATTCCAAAAACAACAATGGATATTGTTGATCAAATACACGAAGGGAAATGTAAACACGTTGAAATAGTTCATTCAATGTTTTGCAAAACATGTAATATGATTATATGTGCTGATTGTTGGATGTTTGACCATAATTCACATGAAATTATTAATGGTCATGATATACCAACGATATTCAACAAAAATGTATTACGCAATTCCCACAACAACAACAATAACAACAACAAAGATAATAATATTCGCGGAAGTAATAATAGTAATAGTAGCAAAGTTGATGGTATATTAAGTACTAGTTCAAGTTCAAGTAGTATTAGCGTAAATAGCAGTAGTAGTAGTATCACCTACAGATTGATGAAGTTGTTCTTGGAAAATCAATATTATAAAATGAAAGAGGATATCAATAAGATGGATGAACTTACAAAGAGAAGTGAAACTATAACATCAAAATTTGAAGAACTACACGAGATGCTTATTCGCGAAGAACACAGACTACAGAAACCAATTAAAGAGCAAATAGAAGCACACACCGACAATGTATTGGACAATCATAAAAATATAAAAGCATATTTAAATATAGCCGATATCTCTAGTAGATATCAAAATAGTAATAATAATAGTATTAATAATAGTAGAGAATATGACTATGATAATAGTAATAATAATAGTATTAATAATAGTAGAGACTATGACTATGATAATAATAATAATAATAGTAACGATGATCGTCATCCAATTACAAGTAATTTAGATAATAGTAATGATGATGATGATGACACTCATTGTGATGATAATGAAGATGTTGATGATGATGATGATGAAGATGATGAAGATGATGAAGATGTTGTTGATGATGAAAATCGGCTTTTAACTGTCAACTATCTGGGTCCGGCTATAATCAACTCGATTCGAAAGTCTGATTCACTATCGGCCTATTACAAATCGAATAAAGAAACTATACTGGCACCGGATCCATTTAATAACAATGAGAATTGCGACATCACACTTTCATCATTAATGGAAATGATGCGGAAATACATGATTAAAAACAGTAGTTCTATCAGTGCAAGCAATGATAGTATCAACACAAATATAAGTAATAATAACAATCAACCTTCAACAACATCAACAACTTCAATAACATCAACACAAGATGAACAACAAACTCTTACAACATCACCCGACTCATCAACTACAAACAATACTGTAATTGATACAACTACAACAACATTACTCAACAAGCTAAACAACTCTATTAAAAACATCAATGAAGATTTAGAAAATAACTATGTATCCAAATCATATCTACTCAATCTATATTACAATAAACCAATATTGTTTAACTTGAGAGAGAGTATGTCAGCCTCAACCTTGAAGGAAAGATTGGTATATATTGGTTATAATGCATTGGCTGTCGGTTCTATTGGTAGTTCAATACATGTTATAAGTGGAACCAAACAAAAGATTATTAGTTTAACTAGTTTATCTATTAACAATAATAGTAATAATAATAATGATGATGATGAATCACCAATTACCAAGACAATTGCATCGCGTGGTACTCTAGCTACTGGATGTCAGATTATATCGATGTGCTCGGACAATGTCGATCACTTCTATCTTCTTTGTTTGGATTCCAACAATCAGTATATAATCAACAAACTACAAGCATCGAAATCATCACTAGGAATCATAGTAGATTCACTCTACAAGCTATCAAATAATAATATCAGTAATACTTGTCCACCATTTGAATTGTTCTATAACAACAGCAGTAGTGACAACTACAAAGAATCACTCTATATTGTATGTAAAGATAAGAATTCAGCAATTAAACTTTACAATTGTAATCTTAAAAGCAAGGAATGTAACTTGGTAATCGATTATAATTGTAAGAAAGATGTTACTTTACCTACAAAGAGTAGTAGTGGTAATAGTGGTTTCTGTTGTTGTATAGATGATAAATATCAAAAGTTGTATATTCTCATGTCGAATCATTTCTTTAGTTTAGACACTGCACCCGATTTGACAATGCGATACAATGCGCTGGCACAGAACACCGAGCTGACTACACAACCCACTCAACCATTCAAATTGGTGTATGACAGCGGTAACATCTATATGGCGGACAACGATAAACAACTTTTGTTTAACTACTCTGTCCAACAAAACAGTTGGTCATCCACTAAATTCCCACCAACTCTTACCAAACCAACAAATGCATCGTCACCTTTATCTACACTTTCAACTTTAATAAAATATAAAGATAGTTTATAACATGAACTAATTCTTGCTTTTACTTATAAACAACTTTTGTTTTATTTGCATTATTTTTTTTGATCATTAAAATGATTAAGTGTTACTACTCTCCAGCAGTCAAAAAAAAAAAACAAAAGAACACATTTTTTGACAATCACAATGAAATCAGCTCTGTAGATTAGCCAGTTATAACTTATCTAAATCATACATGATCAAACAGGAAAATAAGCACACACACATGAAAATGGATGTATTAAAAAAAAAAAAAGATAACTATAAATAAAAATAATTTTAGAATATGATGTTATTATTTGAAATCAAACAAATAACCATCAATAACCAGTACTACTACTACACTAGTGACTTCTAAAAGTAAAAAAGATAAAGTTTTTAAATGTGTAATTTCATTTTATCCCTCCCCCTAAAAAAAAATTAACAAATTAAAAAAAGAAATTTGTTTTTCTAAAAACAAAATGGGGTTAAACTCTATCTTGAGTCTTAACAAGTAATTTTAAGAGATGATAACTTTATGTTGTTGTTGTTGCTAGTTGTTGTTGTTAATGTTGTTTTCTCAGTTAACACAATATAACATTAATGTTTAAATCGTATCACAAAAAAAAAACAAATTTTTATCTTCTCTTTTTTTTTTTTTTTAATATATATAGTTAGTTTATTTCTATGTGTGATGATTTTGTTATTGTTTTAATTTGATAACATTGAGTGAGTGAGTGATTTTAATTATTAAAGTTAACCTCGAGTTTGAAATGTATGTGTGTGATAGCTATTTATTTGACAAAGTTATTACTAAGTGCACACACACTCACACCCCTCTCCCAAACAAACACACCACTATAATATTTAACCTTACTTTCAGTGTTATGTTAGAAAAGAATAATAAAATCATCTCACACAAAAATAAACTAACTATATATTAAAAAAATAAGATTAAAAAAATAGAAAGCAAAATTTCTAATGGTGGTTAATGTTAGCAGAAATAAAAACCTTTTTATTTATTTTCAAATTAATTTTATTTTATTTATTTATTTATATTTTTTATATATAAAAAAAACAAATTAATAATAATAATAATAATAATAATAAAAATAGTAATATATTTTTTTGTTTTCTTCTTTATTGTTTTGTTTTATTTTAAATTTAGGATAAGGAATTCATTCAATTCATTTCAATACACCAACAACTCATTTCCAAAATTATTTCATTCATTAATATTCAACATATCAATATCAATAACAATATTCATATTAATTTAACTCTTTATATTAATTATTCTTTAAAAAGTATATCACATATATAGAGTAATTATATAAATATATCTATTTTTGATCATTTTTTTTTTTACCTTTGTTATATTTTTTATCCAAGAAAAAAAAATTTTAGTAGTATTACATCACACTCTCTTTTTTGAGTCCTTTTATCAAAAGTCAATTTATTTAACTTCAATTAAAAATATAAAAATGTAAATATATAGAAAAATACTTTTTTTGTAACATCCCTATTTATTATGTTATTATTTCTTATTTTATCTTTCTTTTGCTTTGTTTTTTTATTTATATAATTTATTTTTTGATATCAATCAAAATAATAATAATTTTTTCTTTATCGTCGCAATCTTAATATTTATTTGATTGTGATCTATTAATGTTGTTTTTACAAAAGAAGAAAGTGACACGAATCGATAGTTGGTTTGATCATAAAAATAACAAAAAACACAACCATCATTTATTCTAAAATCGAGACTTTTTTAGCTCCCACACCATAAAAATTGAATTTGATTTGGTTGGGGGGATTTTTATGATTTTCACCCCCAATAAATCAGATTTTAGAACATCCTTTACCAATTCATTACTTAATAAATAAAAGTTCGAATAGTTTTGCTCATATCAAATTTTTAGATAAAATGAAATCTCTTTGTTTTTTTTGTTTTGTTTTTGTTTTTCAAAGATATAATGTTTTTTTTTTTCATTCGCTTTCATAGTTTGTTCAACCAATAAATCAAATCAAATCAAACCAATCACAATGTATGTGCCCCATGCTAAAAAACGAACCATCGTTCCCACCAACTTTGGTTAAAAAATCGAGTTAATAAAAAAAAAAACAAAACAAAAAAACCTTTTTATTCTGATTTAGCAAAAAAAAAAAAAAAAATTACCAAAGTTAATCAAATCAATGACTTTGGTTAATTGATTGATTGATTTACAACATCGAATTAATTTTTTATTATTAAAACACAAAAAAAACATCTCAGATTCTTTTTTTTTTTTTAAATGAATTTTTATTTTTTATATCTTTTTTTTTTGTTTTTTTTTTTTTTTTTGTAAAAAAAATATTATTTTAGTTGGTCACAACTAAAAAAGGTTGTCAGGTGGTTGACGGTCCAGACTTCCACTGAATATTCAATTTCAAACAACTTTATTTGTTTGTTTGACAAACTTTTGGTTTTATACCTTTTTTTTTTATTGCCTTTTCCCTTCAAATTGACCAGTTGTTGGTCAATCACACTCACTTCACTTCACATCACAACTTCACATCGCCTCTCAATCAAATACAACATTCATCATCATCATCATCATCATAATCATCATCACACAATCATAATATAACAACATCATTTTAAAACAAAACAAAAAAAACTAACTTAAAAAACCAATAACCAAAAAAAAAAAAAAAAGAAAAATTTAAAATTAAAACTTTGATAATGATCAGTAGCGGAAGTAATGGACAATCATCTCTTCAATCGCAGCAACAACACTCAGTAGCCGGCAAAGAAAGAGAGAATATGAGGGATAAAGATATTTCAATGTCAACTCACAGTCCCCAGGGTGGAAACAAGGATGGCGGTGGTGGCAGCAGTGGCAATGGAAATTATAATCCTTTCTCTGATAAAATAATGCTGCTCTGTACTAGCTGCCACAACAAAGTGCTACAAGATGTGAGAGAACTCTCTGAAAAGGTGATACCAGGTTACCATGATAATAAATATTCATTTTCCTGTAGACAATGCAGCTCATCGAAAACACCTTTTCTTTTCCATCTCGGAAAATCTTGGAAGTGTGTCATCCACACTGCTCTCTACAACTTGGAGCGACAAACTGGAAATAGGTTCTTCCATCACTCTGAAGTGACCACCTACGTAATGAAATATCCACAAGTATTCTTACATGATAAATCATTAGGTAAGAGAAATTATAATCCATCTTTATTTCTTTATTGTGATTCATTGCCAATCCATGTTTATTTCTTCTGTTCATTTCTTATATATTTTGAAATAGTTTATATTAATTTTATATTATTTTAATTAAAATTTATAGCTGATATTTCAAAAGCTGTATCAATGGCATTCTTTAATAATAAAGGATATTTTGTTAGTGGTGGTCCATACACTGGAAAATGGGCCAATCCAAAGGCGTCGGATGTTGAATCACTTGATTCCGAGCCAATGGACAGTCCTGGCGATGCATCGATATCCGATGACCATGGTCGTGAGAAAGAACGTGCCAATGAGCGTAGTGAACTGCGTGGAAGAGAAAGAGATCGCGATAGAGATAGGGATCGCAGTGGAAACGATCGTGCCGATCCAGATCGCGATCGTGACCGTGATCGTGATCGTGATCGAAGCGATCGTGATATCGATATGAAAGAGCGTGAGAAGGAGCGTCTACTCAGTAGAAGTAACAGTCGTGGTAGAAGTCCGTCGCGTACCAAGAGCAACAGTCGTGGTTCCAGTCGAAGTAACAGTCGCGCCAGCAGAAGCAGGAGCAGAAGCGCTTCATCCTCCGACACTGACTCTGGCAATAACTACCGTAGAGAATCGGTTTCCTCATCATCTCGTTCCTCTTCACGATCTCGCTCAGACTCTGAATCGGAAACAGAGGAAGCCGCGTACAAATCAACACTGACTTGCAATCAGTGTAAAAATGATATTGCACTTGGTAAATATACTATTAATTATAGTTTATAATAACCAACTAACTAATTTTAATTTATCATATCATACTATTACATCCAGAATTTAATGTAAATAGAGTATTACCAGGTCCATTTGATAAAAACTATGAATTCCAATGTAAATATTGTGGAAATGGAAACTCGGTATTAAAACATCATCCTAAATCATGGTATGTCTTATTTTAACAATATTTCAATTGTTATAACAAATTATTAATCTCATATATTTTTAATTAATTCTTCTTCTAGGACAAAAATAATTCATACATCATTGCACAATTTGGAATTGGAAAAAGGAACTAGATTCCATTCGAGAAAAGATATTTTCCATTACATCGCCACACACCAAAAGGATTTAGTTTCTGATCCAAAACAAGATGCCAGTCTTGCCATTATCAATTACATCCTTTCCTCGGGTAGAAGCTTGTTTATCAATAGCTGTATCAATCCAAGACTGTGGTGTAACAGAAAGAAGCGTGACAAGGTCGAGTTTGATTCGCGTGGTGTTTTGGTTCTGAGCAAAGAACTCGATAAGAAGGGTAATGGCGGTTCCGATCAATACGATGATGTCGGACCATCGGGTGGCTCCAACTCGAACAACAGTGTGTCGGCCAACCACAGTGGTGGATCGTCGTCGATTGCCAACTCGTCGAGCAATTCCAGCCAGAGTGGTGGTGGACAACATTCGTCGGGTGGATCGGGCGGATCATCACAAACCAAGCTCACTCCACTGTTTTGTAACATCTGTAAGACAATGTTTGCCAATGCCGCCGCCGAACTCCTCGAAGGCAAAAACAAGTCTATCATTCCATCGCACATTGACACTAGATACATATACAACTGTGGCAAGTGTAGCGATAAAAAGATAGCCACACTTCTCCACCTCCCGAAATCGTGGAAGGTCATTGTACATACAACACTATATAATCTGGAGTTGACCAATGGAAGCAAGTTCAGCTCGAACAAAGCACTCTACTCATATATCTCAGAGAATGCACCGACTCTTCTGTTGGGTGGCAAAACGATTGACTATCTCAACAAAAATCTTTCTGGTGTGCTGTCGTCCTACAAAAATCTGTTTTGTTCGTCGGGAAGAAACATGTGGGGAAATGTCTCACAGGAAAGAGGTGGTAGCGGAGGAGGTGGCGGTGGTAGCGGTGGACATGGTAACTACAACCACGATGCCGACAACAATGCTGATGTCTCTGACGATGAATCCAGCAATAAATCGTCGTCTATCATCAACAAAAAAATGAAGCTGACTATCCCCAATCCAAAGGATTCATCTAGCACAAGTTCATCTCAACCAACATCAACTGTACATAGCAACAACAACAACAACAACATTAACGACGGACGAGATCTCGATGATGAATCACTCTCTTCTGGAAGCAAGAGAAAGTATACTGACAATACCACTCCTCCTACAATTGTCAGTGGAAGTTCCCAAAAGAATGGTCAAATCCTTCTCAAATATAACAACAACAATAACAATAACAGTAAGAATAGATCTGGTAATCCATCACCAAGTGGAATTTCAAACAACTCCTCTTCCAACTCGAATGGAGGAGGTGCCATCAACTACACTCCGTTCAGCAGCAACAAATCACAAAACAAACAACAGATGCTGCTTGATGAGGAGTTGATGGACGACCAGTTCGATGTCAATGTCTATGACGAACGTCTACAAGCATCACTTGGTTTCCTCACACTCAATCTCAACTGTGACCTCAAGCAACTGAGAAAGGAGATTGATGACCTTGACATTCCAGAGTTGCGTGGATTGGAGTTTAGATTCCTCCTCAAGAAAGTACCGATCGCTCTTAAACAGGAACCACAATATATGCTTCGTGACTGTCTGTACAGTCACAGTAGTTCGGTCACTGTCGACATCCGTTCGGTCATTCCCAACCTGAATGTGTCGACCAACATCGACGTCTCGACACTCTCCACCAATCCATTCTTTATTGTCTTTTCACAGCTTTTGAATCAATCGCTACAGTCTCCAAGTTTGATGTCACCACAATCGACATCATCCTCAGGTGGACAACTGTTGTTGGAGTCATCCTCCATCACCACCGGTGGTAACAATAACAACAACAACAGCAGCAGCGACGCCAACACCATACCGGTCAAGAAACACTCATCCATTTCTACTACCACCACCACAACTAAACCATCTTCAACAAACAATACAACATCATCTGGTAGCAGCAGTAGTAATAACTCCAAGTCAGAACCAACATCACCAAACACCAAACAAATCGATCAGTCTCAAATGGAAGAGTATACTCCAAACATTAACACCAGTGACAATAGCACATCCAACTCTCCCAAAAAAGATGAAGAGCATTTGAAGGCAACATCACCAGAGATGAACGGAGCTGATCAACAGGTTTCGCCAGTTTCATAATCAAACTATCAAACAATCAAACAACAAAACAATCTAAACTACTTGACCAGTTTATATATATATATACACCAAGCATAACATAATCATCATATATACAAATCACTTAAACAGCAAACAACAAACAACTAACAACAACCATGTAGTTTTTATACTATATATATATATATATTCATTTCATCCTCACTCTCTCCACACACCACCATATTTTGTCATAATATTATAATTTCAAAACAAATAATGCAACATATATTATTATTATTATTAAAACATACTTTTGAAAATTAAATTAAATTAAAATAAAACATTTAAATGGTATATCAATCAAATCATGTTGATTGTTGATATATAAAAGTCAAATAAGTTTATGTTTAATCTACTTCTATTGATTGATTGATTATCTATTTCCTAATTTTTATAAATATATATTGTTTATATTGTTTATTTATTACTTGAAAAGACAACCATCAAACGATCCATAAATCCCCACTTGTTCTTTTTCATTTTCTCTTGTGTGTTGGATGATAGTAATATCTTTGATTTCTGTACAACATCTGGTCTAATTTTGATTGAACATGGATACTATATATAAAGAATACATTCATGTCTAATTAATATGATGTTGATCTAATGAAACTATTATATCAATAATAATACCTTTATTACACTTTGATTTTCAACTAAACTTTTCATATGATTAAATTCTACTTGAGCTTGTTCGTATAAATGTTTCTTTAGAGATAGATCAGATACCTTTTGGTTTTCTCTGAATTTCTCTCTAATAGTTTTGGTTGCAAAGCCAGAAAGTGATCTATCTTTTCTAGAGACATCTACCATCAACAATCTAGCACCTCTAATAAGGTCTCTATATAGATTTAAACAATTCTTACTACTATAAACATTCATTCTCTTCTTATTATTATTACTCTTAATTTATTTATTTAAAAATTAAAAAATGACTATGTTTATGTCATAATTTGTTTGGGATCAATAAAAAAAAAAAAAACGAAACCGATTGATTAGCTTGATTCTTTTTTGGGATAACAACCTAATTCTTCTTTCATAATAATTTGGAATATCTATATTAAATAATAAATATTTGATATTCGTCAGCCTGATATCCTGTACAATCCAACAGTGACAAATGTATCAGATTAAAATGTCCAGTGATTTGGGTTCTAAAATAATCATGTGGGATATTTATTTAATATATATATTTTAAAATATCACTATGATATATTCAAAAGTTCAAGTTATCTAGAAACTATAGTTTTCATTTAGTATTGTATTTTTCTCTTGAAAATTCATCCATTTTTAAATATGCATCCAAGATATTTTTTTTTAAAGTGATTGCTCATTTCTTGTCAATAATACTATCATATCAGATTTTATTGTATTATATTTTTTAGTTTATTATTTTGATTAAAGTGGATATCTTTTTTTTTATTAATAAAAAGAGATGTCACAACCAAATAGTAATGTAATCAATGTAGCGAATCTATCGGATATCAATCTGAATGAACTGCTTGGAAAGATTGAGAATATAGCATTGAAGAACACAAAGACAAGAGAGAGTTTAGATCTTCTTAAACAACTATATCGTATAGCAATAAACTATTATACATTCAACAAGAATAAATCATCGAATAGCAATACCAGTAACTCCAAAAAGAGTAAATCGAAATCAAATTCATCATCATCATCAGCAACCACATTAATTTCATCACTCAAAGTCAATCCAATATTCATTGAGAAACTGTAAGTAAAACTAAACAAACAAACAAACCAATAATAACTATGTAACCTTACTAACTATATATTTATATATTTTAGTACAACAGTTCTAATAGATCCAAATACACCATATAAAGTAAAATTATTATCATTGTCAATCATCGCAAAGATATCTGTTGATGAACCTCAACTATTACATAAAAAGTAAGTAAAAAAAGAAAGATATATAAGATGTATTATATATATATATATATAAGATGTTGAAAGAATAGTTATTTATATTATAAAATTATTATTTAGTTTGAAAACATTTGAGAATAAAGTGTTATCATTGTTGTTATCGTTGTTGTTAACCAATGCAAGTGAAGAGTCGGCATCGTTGTTGGTCGGTAACATTCCACTGATCGTTCAATCGATATCGATGCAAGATCCAGTACTGAGACCATTCTCAATGCCCTCACTACTGATATGTGCTCGTTACTTTAATGATTCAATCTCCAACTCTCAGATAAAGTCAATCGAAACACAATTGAGTCAATATCTATCACATGCATCGTTAGTATCAGATCAAAAGCAATCATCGACAGGATGTAAGTCAATAATAATAATAATAAAATATATATCTAAACTACTCTAAAAAACAAACAATACTAACTTAAGTTTATTAATTGTTAGTTTTCAAGATCGGTGCAAGTACTGGAGCTTCACCTGTTACCGAGTTAGATGGATCCGTTTCAATTGAATTCTTTACGGTTTTGAATAATGCACAGGTTTATACTGAAGATCAATCATTCAATATCTATTCATTCTCATTATTATATACATGGTTAACAAATCTTTATAATCCTAATAATAATAATAACAACAATAACAATAGTGGTAATAAGTTAAATTCAGAATCACCACCTGTTACACCAAGACAAATTGATAGTAATAACAATGATCAACAACAACAACAACAACAACGTGTTTTAAATTCAAATTTTCAATCAACGATTGTATCATATTGTTTAAGAATAATCGATCAGTCTAAATTGAAACCACCTGGCACTGACACAAAGATAGACTCTATCGATAATCTATCTGTAATAGCATTGTTGGAATCGATTAGAATACTCGATTTCTTGTGTTGTTGCGATGTCAATCTTGTACCAAAGATCTTCCCAACCGTTCAGAAAGCATACCAATTGCATCTGCCATCCAGTCGTACCACCAATGCCAACTCTGGACACGTACTACTTTCACTCCTACAGTTCTTTGTCAATCACAGTCATACACTCATCTATGATCCAGAACCACTATTCAGAGCATACTTTCAAACCTATCTACCAAGAACATGTAACTATCTCTTCAACTATTTATCTAATTCAAATTGAAGACACTAACAACAACCATACCTATATATCATCATCATCGACATTTAGATATGAATTCATACGTTGCATTTGAGACATTGAACTTTTGTATCATGAACAAAGATAAACTACTTCAAAATTCCAATGTTTTTGGATTGTATTTCCCTCCTATTTTTAAATGTTTAGCATGGTCACCTCAAAGTTATATTGGGTAAGTTAATATCAATATTAATAGATAGGTTAAAGTAGTTTATTAATATGTATATGTTTGTTGTTGTTATTATTATAATAATACAAGTGAGTTTTCAGAGTTATTACCATCACTCGTTTCACCATCTACCTTTGTAGAGGTGTTCCATTTGTTGTTGGATCTGCCATTGTTGACGTCATCGATGGAGTCAGTGTTGGTGGAACAACGAAAGTTTGCATCGATGGGCAGTGTCGATGTCGGTGATGTCAATGATACTGCTTGGAGTGAGTATCGTGTACTTTACAATTACTTGTTGCGTAACGAGAGTGGTGTAACCATCAATTTCTGGTCGACCACAACTCTACCGTTGTTGTACCAGTTCTGTAAGAAGACACCGATAACACCAAGAGTCATTGGTACCTGTGAGTTGGTACCATCGCTGCTACACATCTACTTTGATATACTGCTGTGTCACGGCGACAAGTCGGTGTTTGTCACTCTGATTCCTGTGATATTCGAGAGAATCGACCAGATATTCCCGTTCGAGCCGTATCAACTGGCCATCAAGGAAACATTGATCGCCAAGATTCTCGGTGTTTTCAATCGCTATCCATCGCTGGTGGTAAGCGAGCGTGACATTCTCATTCAGCTGGTGACTGAGGGTCGTCTGGCCAGCGACATCGTGCAGTCGCTCGTTTGGATAATCGGTGAGTACGCTTCGCAGTCGATATGTCCAGAGATTAGCTCTGCGGTGTTCAACGACTATCACGAAGCACTGGAGCTGCTCACCTACGAGAAGATCAATCTCATCAAGATGGAGTCGTTGTCTGGCGCGTCGCAGTCGTCGCTCACCCTCGGAACGGCTAATCCGCGCGACATGATATCGGCCACCTCCTCGAGTGCGCTACTCACTGGCGCCTCATCGATGTCGTCAACCAACAGCAGCACCGCCGCCGCGACCACCACCAGTAGTAACATGCCATTGGAATCGATCACCATGATGCTCGTACTGATTTCTTCACTCACCAAGATTGCATCGCGTTGGCCAGAAGCGACTTCACGTGTCATCCTGTGTCTACTCAAAGTTCTCAGCTACCACCAGTACTTTGACATTCAGGTGGTATCACGTGCAAACGAGTGTATTTCACTCTTGAAATTCCCTAGTTTTACAACGGCAGTCTATGACTGTGCACCTCCATCCAACAAAGACATCTACACCAAGCCGATCTCTCACGACAACCACTCTGCACTTTCATTCCTTCTTCACGATCCCACCAAAGAGTATCCAACCAACAATTCCATACATCCATATATTCTCACACAAACACAACAACAATCCATCGTCAGTACATCTACAACATCATCAACTCTACAATCAAGCAATCTAAGTGTTTAATCATTGATCAGATCACTACACTTGCTTTTTTGTTTATAATATAATGTAAAATAGTATAAAAATTACAACTTAACTTCATTTATTCAGAACTTTTTAAGAAAATTAATGATTATTCTTTGTTTACCATTAAGTTATCTGCGATGACTTTTTTTTAAAAAAAAAAAAGGGGTAGAAAAACAAAAAAAATTGATCAAACAAATCACAGCTAAAATTAATCAACCAACTGATTTTCATTGTTTTTTATTTATATATATAATTCTAATAATAATAATATAAAAACAAATTAATTTAATTATACATATTAAGTAAGATCTCGATAGAATCAAGATGAGTAGTTCAAGCACTACTCCAAAGCCAAGCACTTCCACCTCTAGTACTACTGGTTCGACATCTACTTCTACTACTTTAAAGAGAAAACCTGCAGGATTGACCAGCACCGAAGGTAATAGTGGTACTACAACAACTAAAAAGTCAACATCATCATCATCACTACCAAAGACACCTAGATCTGGTAGTTCAACAACATCAACTTCTTCATCCTCCTCAGCAACCTCCACACTAAAGAATCCGTTACTCTCCAATCATGGTACAACTACATCGCTATCTAAAACATTCCCTGGACCAAAGAAAGTTACTTCCACTACCTCCACATCTCTAAGTGGTACACTAAAAGATAAATCTTCAACTCTTTCAACAGCAGCGGCAACAACAACTAAAGAACCAACAAAAACAGATAAGGATAAAGATAAAGATAATACAACCACTTCAACCACTACAACTACATCAACAACAGGTGCAACAACAACAACAGCAGCAGCAGCAACAACAACAACAACTAAAGAACCAACAAAAACAAGCAGTAGTATTAGTTCATTAAAGAAACCTACTACCAGTTTAAAGACAGGAACATCATCATCAACAACAACGACATCATCAAGTAAATCACATCATAAATCATTATCTACTAATGATACGACTGTTGTAACACCACTTACCAAATCGAAATCAGATATATCATCACTCAAAAACAAATCATCGACATTAACCAAACCAATTTCCTCACACTCTACCAACACATCACTGTCATCGACTCTTACAAATCTATCTTCCACAACAACAGCACCATCATTAAAAACACCAAGTAAATCATCATTATCATTATCATCAGGATCTATATCAGCTCCACCCCTTTCCATTAGTGAATTACTTCATGGAACAACATCCACTTCTTCATCTTCATCAAACAAACCTGTAACAACATCAACAACAACAACATCATCATCATCATCTACTTCTACTTCTACAACACCAAAAGTAGAATCACCACAACTAACAAGTACACACCACATTCCAACAACAACAACAACTACATCATTGTCATCATCACACAATCCATCGTCGAATCTCTCTCACTCTCACTCACATGCATCACACTCACTCTCGACATCGCTAAGCACCGGCAGTAGAATAGGTCGCTCAACAACCAGCAGTCTCTCCACACCCAAAAGGACAACGACAACAACTAGCAGCAGCAGTTCGACACCACTACGAACCACTAACAAACCACGTATCTCTGAAGCCAGCACAAGTAGGACCGATCCTACACAGACCATTCGTGCACTGCAACGTGAACGTGAGGAACTGATGAACAAACTACACGAAATCACCAACCAATCGGCAGAGAAAGACGTGCTGATCGTGCAGCTCAATGCATCGATCGAGAAGCTCAAGCTCGATCTCAAGACGGTGACACACGAGCGTGACACTCACAAGATGCGCACCATCAAGCTCGAGCACGAAAAGACAATGCTCGAAGAGCAAGAAACCGGTCGGCTGAAACAACGTGTCGAAGAGAGCGAAGCCAAGGCAGAGTATATGAATGAGAAATTCGGTCAACTACTGACGCGTTACCAGACTACACTGACCAGCGTCGATCAAAAGATTGCCGCCTACAAATCGGTCATCGAGTTATCACAACAAAAGTTTGCTAGTCTAGAGAGTTTGAATCAATCATTCCAACAGAATCTAACAATCTCCAAAGTAGAAAACGATAAACTCAAGAAGGAGAATCAACAATTAAGATCATTAACTTCACCAACCAACATTAACAATAATGAAAACAACAACAACAGCAACAACAATAATAATAACAACAGTAAAAGTAATGGAAACATACTCAATGGTGCATCCGTTTAAATATTATTATTGAGATACAACATTAACAACAAAAATAAATGATAAATGTAAATTTGAAATTTTTTTTTTTTATCTTTGCTTGTGAACTTAACAACGACTATAAAACAATGAAATTTGATTTGATTCACCTTTCACCCACACACACAAATAAACACACAAACACACAATTAATCACTAATTCTGTTTTTTTAATTGCTGCTATTGATATTTCCTTCTTCAAACACACGAATGATGTTTGATCATTCATCATCATACCATTGTGTTATTAATTATAATCATATTAGATGTCAATTTATACTTATCACTGTGATTTAAATATATAGTATCATTATCACTATTTTTAATTCAAAGAGATAAATTAATTAAATAAAAGAGTAGATTACATGTAAATAATTTCTTGGATTTCTTTAATTACACTATTTACGGAAGTGTAGTCAAAAGGGTCGATTTAAAGAATGATCAATCATATAGATGATATAGATAAAGATGTTCGTCAGGATATTATTGTTTATTCATTATTAATCAAAAATATATATGTTAAGTTTAAACCAATCTACAAAATAAAGAAATATTTATAATTTGTGACATATTAATATTTCCTATAACTATAATATTATTATTCGATAGATTATTTAATAAGATTAAATATATTATATTTCCATCAATAGTTTATATCTAAATTATTATTTATTTATTTATATATTTTAAAATATGTTTTACTTTATAAATAAAAAATATAGATTAAGTATATTTTGTTTTTTAATTTATTATATATTTTGTTTCGGTGTGTCAGAGGTTGGTGCATGTGAAACCACTTATATTGACTTCTCACCGGTCGAATTTTATAATGAATTCAATAATAAACATACGGTGGGATGGAACAAGCCGAAATACCCAGTAATATTCGTGCATATGGATGGCGACTCCAAGGATCAGGTTGCACATGGTTACACTGTGAATAACCAAAAGTTTGAAAAAGATCAAGCCTATTTCCGGCGTGTTGGATTCAAGCCGATTCAAACACTCTTTCATTTCACCAATGGCACCGACCAACACTCGAATGTCACCTTCCAATTCTCCCATCCCATCGGCAAAGACAATTTCATTGTGATTTTTGGTGACTTTGAAAATAAGAATTTCCAGCTCTATTCGAACAACGAATTCAACCTGCCAATGTCGACGCACGAGTGGTATTTCCTCGAGAGTGGAAAAATCAATTCCGAATATTCCAACGTGGAATTCAATAACTATATAATTTTGGCACCGTTTACACCGGTGACTTCAATAAAGTTCAGTCTCCGCTCGAATTGCGATCCAAACAAACCATGTAACGGTGTTTCTCTATACTATTCAGTGATCGCTGTTGAGAACTGTCCCAAAGAACTTTTCACCCCCACAAATGGAAATATAAGACCTCCACCAGTTCGATCGTATCCTCCATATCTTCATGATGATTTCGATGAGCATCCAGAACCATATGTAGTACCCAAACATACTCAAACTCCATTCGAACCTACATTCTATCCTAAAAGTATGGATACTACTTAAAGAAAAATAAGATTGTTTATACTAATTTATTTTAATTTCTTAAACAAAAACAATAGATTTTACTGATAGTGCAGACTACGATGAAATAACAACGGCTGAATCAAATATATTAAATTTTAATCATGCGTCTACAACTACCAATGTTGCTTCGATACCCTCCACAACTCTTACACCAGCTCCTGTACCATCACATAATCCAACATCTTCAAGTTCAGGCTCTTCATCAGAAACTGGTACGGTAACATCGAATACCGGTGGATCTAGTTTTAGTACCGGATCAGGGACTGCAACAGCAACCATAAGTGGAACTAGTGGTAGAACGACAACTACCAATGGTAATGGATCTGGTTCTATTACGTCCACGGCCGCAACCACAACCACTACCATTTTTGGAGCTAGTACTGGTCCAGGATCAACGACATCTAATGGAAATGGATCTAGTGTTGGATCAACAACTACTAATGGAGCTGGTCTATCCTCATCAACTTCTAATGGAAATGGATCTGGTTCTATTACATCCACGGCTGCAACCACAACCATTAGTGGAGCTAATACTGGTCCAAGATCAACGACATCTAATGGTAATGGATCTGGTGTTGGATCGACAACTACAACCAGTATAACTAGTGCTGGTCCTGGATCAAATGGTAATGGATCTGGTGCTGGATCAACAACTACCAATAGTAATGGATCTGGATCAATAACTACAACTCCAACTGCCAGTATAACTAGCGCTGGACCTGGATCAACTACCGCCAATGGCAATGGATCTGGAAATGGAAATGGTTCTAATAATACACCGACAACTGCAACTGGTACTGGACATACAACAACATCCTCTACAGGTTCAATGGGTACAAATGGAACAAATTCCGATCCAAACAACATTTGTAGTTGTGAATCCAATCAAACACCACTGCAAAAGTTCAATATTGGTGGAACTATATTTTTGGATCATGATAATGACAATGAGATCACTCCATCCGATACCAAAGTTCCCAATACAACATTGATATTGACCACTGATAAAGGTGTTTACTTGCGATCGACCCAAACCAACCCAGATGGAATCTATCGTTTCGATGAGATTCCAAATGGAGAATACATGTTGAACATCGACAAGAGTACAATTCCATCTCACACTCAGATTCGTCCATTGAAATTCGATATATTTGGACAACTGAGAATCAGTATCATCAAGAACCAATTCGATTTGAATGCCATTCTGTATCCATTGCCTACTGCAATCGTGGGTCAAATGTCGATTGCATCGTCATCGATGGATAAATCCGATAAGCCATGGTCCAATGTCATAGTACAACTTATCAACTCTGAAACCAAAAAAGAAATGGCCGTTACCTCCACCAATGAATTTGGTTACTATTATTTCGATAACTTGAATCCTGCCAAGTATATTGTTAAATTGGATGCCAGTCAACTTCCAGCGAATCATACTTTTATGGACGTTTCACCATTCTCTAAATTCAATCTCCACGATGGAGTCGGTATGTTTGAGATTCAAGTCAATGAAAAACATCCAGATTTTAAGCCATCACAACTAGGAGCACCAGTCAAAGCACCGTTTACCATTGGACAACAAAATGGTTACATAAGCTTGTTTAAATATGACATCTATGGCTATATCTTTGATGATAACGATGGCGATGGTTATTTCACTCCACAAAATGGTATTGCCAATACCACTGTCCAACTACTTGATCTTTACACCAATGTTACAATGATGTTGAGCGTCACAGACAAAGATGGAAAGTTCCATTTTACAAATTTAGAACGTGGATCCTATGTCATTGAAGTGAAGAAACAGCATTCCACTTTGGATCTTTTCTGGATTCCATTCTATACCAACGATTTCGGCAGCAATGGAAGAATAGAAGTTGATTTTAATCAATTCGAAAAGAATGACAATAGGAATGAAACATTCAGTGGTGCACTCATCAAGCGATACAATGGTCTGTTGCGAACGGAAGACTATACTGTTAGGGGATTGTTGTCTCTGGAATTCCCATGTCCAAAGTTTGACCTGTCCAATATCACTGTGAATCTGGTCGATAGAAGGAATAGAATCTATAAATCCACCGTTACCAATAGAGAAGGTCGTTTCCATATTCCACATATCATCTCCAACTCTTATTTCATTCAGATCGTTAACACTACACTTCCAGGAAATACTTCATTTTTGGCCGGTGGAAAAGAAAATACTTTCAATCGACGTGGTGAATTGGCTAGTTTTGTTAATATATTTAATGTAGTATACTCTGCTGTGAAATGGCCATCAACAACAGAAACATCGATATACTCCTCCGTTGACTTTAATGCAACACTCTCACTTGCTCTGACTCAAAATTTTACTGTTACCGGTCGTCTAATGATGGACACCGATCGATCAAAGAATATCTCTGCTGTGGATATTCCATGGAAAAATGCCAGTGTTTTCCTTATTGGTGAAGAAAATACCAAGAATCTATTGATGACCACTGCTACCAACAACGATGGTGTCTACACCTTTGTCAACGTACCACAAGGAACCTACACGATTAGAACCGATCCATCACAATGTCCATCCGGCATGGTCTATCTGGAGAATAGTGAATTTTCATCGTTTGTTTCATCTAAAGGTTGGCGTGGTGGTGCCATTCCATTGACCGTTTTCGACGACCCAGTTTGTAGAGATATCAATGAAACAGATCCATGGGAAAACACCAACTTTACCATTAGAATCAAGGATGCACTCATCGTTGAAGAAACATTTGAAATCAATGGAAAAATATATCACGATGACAATAACAATGGTTTAGTTGAATACGATGAAATACTGTTTGGTATCAATGTATCTTTGTACAACCAGACCAATATGGAACTGATTAAAACTACACATACTATGCCATCTCGTGGAAATGGATATATATTCTCCAACCTCTATCCTGGATTCTATTTGATCAAAGCTGGACCACAAGGAATTCCAGATGGATCGCAATGGGTGTCCAATCAATTGAGTTGGTTCAATGAAACTGGTTATGCTTTCGTAGAAGTCAGTCATTCCAATTGGATCTTCAACAAAATATGGGATCACAATGAAAGTCGTAGTAACGACAGCTACTCAACAACGTTCAATGGTGAAGTGAAGCTGCCTGATTACATGGTGCAAGGTGTCGTATGTATCTATCCAATCGATAAACTTGAAAATGTATCGGTATCTCTGCTTGACAGCAATAAGAACCGTGTTGCCACGGCCACTACCAACGCAACCGGTTGGTATGTCTTCAATCACATTCGCCCGAGTGGAGTCTACACTGTAAAGATAGACGCTGAAACACTACCAAAGAATGTGAGCTTTATGCACCCAGATTATAAACATACATTCTTTGAATTGGATGGAACCTACACACTGCCTTTGTATCCAAACAACCCAGTCCTAGAAAAATCACCTTGGCCAACCAGTGACACCCTTGATATTTCAATGTATAACTATTGGCATCTGCTATCATTCGTCGACTATCAGGATGCAACTGAGAACGATCGATTCGAACTTACAGGTCGACTACTGCAAATTCCCTACGACGCCAAAGGCAATCAATCGACTATTCCATGGGTTGACATACCAATTAAATTGTTGAACTACAGCAACAAGTACCAAGTTCTTCAGAGCACTCAAACAGATCAAGATGGATCCTATGTGTTTGACAACCTACCTGGTGGACCATATTATGTCTCTATCGATCCATCGAGTATTCCAAGTGGATACAACCTACAGTCCAATGATGACGCCACCTATGTAGTGGATAACACCTATAAACCTGGAACATTCCGATTTGTCGCTTCAAAACTACATAAGAGTGCTATAGAACTAACGACCAATCGTTTTATCAATCGAATTTCCGATTCCATTTTATCATATGGACCACAAAAAAAAATTATTAATAATTTTAAACCAAATTAAAACTAATTAAATTTTCAAAAAAGGAAAGAATTAAGATATTTTTTTGTATAACCGTTTTTTTTTTTGTTCAAATGAAACTGTTATTTAGTTACATTAATATTAAAGATGAATGACTTTTCAAATATATCTTTATATTTATTAAAGAAAATATTCAGTTATATAGATAGTAATTTTGATAAATTATGTATAAGTTTAATTTGTAAAAGTTTCTACATTGAAAGAGACTCTTACTTTAATTTTCATAATGATCAAACATTACCAAACAAAGAGTATATTAAAGGTCTAAATCTTAATTCTTATCAAAAGTTCATTGATAATCCTATAGAATTGAGTAATTTAACAGTGTCTTTAGTTGACTCTGATAGGAATGATCCATTTTCAATAAAGATAGAAAAGTAAATAACAATTTAAAATAATCACAAGTTTGATTGCTAATAAAGAATTTTTAATTATAATAGTTTATTAAGTGATGACAGTGAGATACCAATGAAATATGGTAAAGTAAACTTTAACAATTCATACTTTCTAGATCAACCAATGCCAGTTTTGAGAAGATCTCATCATATAAAAGAATTGTCATTCGGTTACAGATTCAATCAGGTTGTTCTGAAAAATGATGTACTGCCACCATATTTGGAGAAATTGTTTATCACTGTCTACAAACCACTGGAAAGAAACTGCTTTCCTGAAAGTCTAGTTGATCTCACTCTACAATATAATCATCCATTGACCTACGGTGCTTTACCTCCAAACCTTTTGGAACTCGGACTGCGAAACTACGAACACGACATTGAACCTGGCGTGCTACCGGATTCTCTTAAAACTCTGTATTTAAGTGCGAAATTTGATAAACCACTGAAAGTGGGTTCACTTCCACCCAATCTAGAGTTCCTATCTCTTGGATACCAATATAACAAAGCGATCGAAGAGGGTGTCATCCCTCGATCACTAAAGTCATTGAATATCTCACAGGTCGAAAATCTAACTGTTAAATTTCCACCCGATGGCAATCTCCAAACGATTCATTGTCACCATTCATTTCTTCCTCAGGTTCCAGAGAGTGTCACTAAAATCACCATTGACTTTGGTGTCGCAATAACTGGCAAGTTAACATTACCAAATATTCGGTCATTGACAATCGACAATATGATTGGCAACATTCCACGTGGATACATTCCATCGACCGTCACCAAACTCCATATGGGAAGAAATTTCAAGCTGACTGCCCAATCACTGCGTGATGTTCTGCCACCCGGTCTCAAAATTCTAAAGACTGGACATGATTACAATCATATAATAGAGCCTGGCGACTTACCGGAATCGTTGGAAAGATTGGAACTCGGCTATTTCTTTAGTCAGCCACTAAAGGTCGGATCGATTCCAAAAAATGTGAAACATGTTTTATTGGTCAACATTACAAACGAAACGCTCTCACCCGGTGTGCTACCGGATGGTTTGGAAACACTGGAAATGCGTACTGTCCTTCTTAAAGGTAATGTCTTTATCGAGCCTGGCTGGATTCCAAACTCGGTTCAAAATTTGATAATGGGTGACACTGACAGTATCAAGTACGATGCACAATCATTACCAACCTCCCTTTACTACTTGAAAACGACCATGGCCTCGATGATTCCATTCGAACAACTACCGGAATCCACTCAAATCATTGACATTAGCGACACTTATGATGAATATCAACTTCGAAGAATTTCAAGACAAAACTTCCTATTCTATGGAGATAGCACTTCAGCTGGCTTTGTTACATCTTCCTTCATTGACCACATGAAAAAATGTGATAAAGAAGAATATTAAAATTCGTTAGATTGGTTGTGTTATTAATTAATAAGAAAAATCACCAAACCAGGTTGGTTACTATTAAATATATAAAGTCTTTTGATGGAGATATATCTTCCTGGTTGAAAAAAAATTTTGGGAATGAGGATAAGAATAGTAGATTAGATAATTAAGATTTGGAGAATTTCAATGTCCCAAATTTGTTAAATGGAGATGGTGAAAAAAACAATATTTTGAAAATTACTTTATTTTATGTTGTTGGGAGGAGGGACAATTTCAGAAATTTTCGTTCATTGTATTTTCTATTTTGAAATTTAAACAACAAAAAATTTCATAAATATCATGATTTTCGAAAGAACAGATTTTTCATCCTCAAAAAAAGGTAGATAAGCTCGTAAATGGGCTTGCAAGTCGATGAAATTTATGCAAAACCAAAAATTGGTTCCTACTTTACAAATTTTTTGTTTTTTTAATTTCTGATTTTTTTTTTTTTTTTTTTTCGAAAATCAGTTTGTTTGCGAGGTCCAACAACCTCTACCACCAAACAGAAAACCATCAATCTGTAAATCTTTTCTATTATCATACAATTAATTAATCAATATTATCTTTCATAAAAATGAACAAATCAATTTTATTACTTGTTTTGTTGGCCGTCGCTGTCACCTCAGCTGCCATCCAAAAACAAAAGTGTACCTGTACCTACCACACCGGTGAAACCCAAGTTATCACCGCCAAAGAGTATGTAATTAATTATTTTTAGATAAAACTATAACTAAATAGAAATAAAATATTAATTGTAATTGTTCTTTTTATCAAATAATTTTCATAGTCAAGCATCATGTAAATCAAAATGTGAAATTTTAGCCTCAATTCAAACCCCAACCTGTGATATCTCCACCTGTCTCTGTCAATGTCCAAAGGCCAACAGAAAATGTACCAACGGTGGTAGTGCTGCTGCTACTCACTCCTCCTCTGCTGGTGGTCATGCCGCTTCTGCTGGTGGTAGCTCTGCTGGTGGTTCCGCTGGTTCCGCTGGTTCCTCATCATCATCTGGTTCGGGTTCAGGTTGCTCTGGTTCCGGCTCATGTACCGGTTCAGGATCTGGAAGTGGTAGCGGTAGTGGTTCAGGATCTGGTAGTGGTAGCGGTAGTGGTTCAGGATCAGGATCAGGAATGGCCGAGAACTTCAAGCCATCTGAAGCATGCAATGGGTATGTAAACAAAAAAAAAAAAAAAACTATCAATTACATTTTTTATATTCTAACAAATTCTTTCTTTTTCAAATAAAAACAGAAACAAGTGCCCATGCGCTAATGAGCTCACCTCATACAGATTCCATTAAATGTACAAAATTGTTTAAAATTAATAATAAACAAATAATAGCCGACTATTTAATTTTCATAATACCCAATTTTTTTTTCTTTTTTTTTTTTACTTTAGTTTCTCTTAATTTACTGCTGATTGGTGATTTACAAAAGAAAAAAAGAAACATCATGATATTCTCTATCTTCTCTATAACCAATCTATTTATAATTTTGATAATATAAAGAGTCTCTTGGCTTGTAGCAATATAGATATTTTCCAAGATGAGACTGAATACCATCTATGATCCTTTTGTGTGCTCAAATACAAAATTGAATTGATGGGAAAGTTAGTGTATTTTCATAAATTATTGTTTCAATATCTCTTTTAAAAATTATAATGTAATAAACAATGTCATTTAGTATAATGTTCCCAGACAAGCAAAGAAATTAAATTTTCTGTTTTGCAAGAGAAAAAAAACTGTGAATTTTAGGATTTAGAAGATTTGATTTATTTATTTTTTTAATTTATTTTTTCAATTTTTTAAAAAAATGAGAATTCTTTTTTAATAATTACCAACCACTCACACAATATTATTATAATTTTTTGTTTTGTTTTTTTTTAATTATTTATTTATTAATTACACACACAGACACACAATAAATAAACCTCACTCACTAAACACTAATAATAGAATAACAACAATTAATCATTAATTAAAACCAACCAAGAAAGAAAACAACACAAAAAAAAATAATAAAATAATAACAATAAAGAAAAGAGAGTGAAAAGAAAAAGAAGAAAGTAGTAGTTATTAGTCTTGTTTTATTTAGTTTAGGCAGTCCACAAACTTCTATTTTAATTTCTTTGTTTTTTTTTTTTTTAAAAACATCATTTTTAACATTCTTTTAACCATCCAGGTTGTATTTATCTATTTTTACAATATATTTGTATAAATAATATATAATATAATAGTTATAATAGAATAATTTAATTTTTATTTATATATTTTTGTTTAATAACAATTTTTTTATTATAATTTATCAATTTTTTTCATTATTATCAGATAGATAATTGATAAATTAATTAGATAGATTAATTAGTACAACAAAGAAATGACTTTAATTTCAAAATCATTCCAAAACGAATACTCTCTAGACAGGAGAAAGCATATCTCTGCTAAGATTAGAAATAGATATAAGGATAGATTACCAGTATGTAGATACAAAGTTGGATAGATAGCAAGCTGATTGATTGATTGATGTGAATATTAATATATGTTTTTTATTTGTTATTAGATTATCGTAGAGAGAGCACCCAATAGTAATATACCAGAGATAAGCAAGAAAAAGTTTTTGGCACCATGCGATATGATCGTGTCAAAGTTTGTAATGGAGATCAGAAAACACCTCGAGGAGACAGGTCAAGCAACTGAAAAGACTGCCATCTTCCTCTTTGTAAAGAATAACACTGTGCTACCACCAACATCGAATCTCATCTCTACCATCTACGAGCTATACAAGAATGAAGATGGTTTCCTTTATATCACCTACTCTGGAGAGAACACCTTTGGTTAAACTTACAATAATTGATATTCGTTCTTCTTTTTTTTTTTTTTTTCAACCTCAAATAGTTCATCCATCAACAAACAAACAATGTATATAGTAATCTTGACAACATTAATAAATAACAACAATAATAACAACAATAACAACAACAACAATAACAACAATAGCTAAAACAAAAACAATAACATTAATCAAGTGATAACATTCTAAAGCAAAAACAAAAACAAAAAAAAAAAACAAAATAAGCTGACATGTTATAACTTAAAAAGTTAGATCAGTTAGTCAAAAATGTACTGTAAATAAACAAAATAAATACACTTTCATTAAGAAGATTTGTAAAGGTGTCATATTTATATGAGCATGCTCTTTAAAGAAGTTAACCATAAAAACAACATATGTTTATAAACTTATTCTCTTTGTTTTAATTTATCAATATACTTTATTTTGTTGTAATTCTAAACAGTTATGTTTTTGTTGTTATATTGTTGTTTTTTTATAATAAAATAAAACATTAATAGATTGATAGATTTGTTTTATCCTTTTTCTTTGTTTTTTTTTTTTTTTTTTTTGTTTAATTATTTCTTTTCTTTTAGACTTGATATCTATATAAATCGACCTCATTCTCTTCGAGCTTTGACCATGAGTCTTGTGGATCTTTGTAAAGTTTAATCTCAACTTTGGTGGAGAGAATCGAGAAGCTGCTCTTTGTTGTGCTGATAGAGTTGGCCAGCTTGAATGTCTTTTTGTAATACTTATCGTTTGGTAGTACTAAATCAACGCTGACGGTGTTTCTATCTACAAATTCAACTACTGACTTTTCTTTGTTTACATTCTTTGAGTAGATTGTAAAGTGAACACAATCGAATGATTGATACCAATCGTTTCTACATTCTACGAAATTTTCATTCTTTATAAACAACAAGTTGTTGTTAGTCAATTAATACCATAACAAGATTTACATTTTATGATTGAATTTAAATTGATTTGATTCTCTCACTCTCACTCACTCTCTCCTTACCTTTAACTCAATACATATATCAACTTACCTTTACTTCTGTTGGAATGAATTTATGTTTACCTTCTCTACATCCTTTGATCTTTAGAAACTCTTCAAAGAGAGCTGCTTTCTATAAATAAAGAAGATGATAAAATGTAATCGTTTGTTAGTTTGTTTTGTTTTGTTTTGTTTTGTTTTGTTTTGTTTTGATATGTTACTTACAGGTTTACAACATGCCCACCCTTTTGAACCTTCGTGGAATACAGCATCTCCAGGATGATATGTACAGGTTTCCTCTCTCGATTGTTCGTTGACGTAGGTAGCAGTGCAGCCGTTTCTTGTGCATTTAGCACCTTCTTTAATTATGGCATTGGGTTCATCGTTCAACTCTATATATTCTTTGACGGTGATCTGTGGTTTCGGTTGTGTTGTTACAGGTTTTGGATAGAATCTCTCCTTGTCGTGAGTACCATATACTTCACGACCATTTGAATCGATATTGGTTGGTGCTGCTGTTGTTGTTGTTTTAGCGGATGATGTAGTTGGTTGTTTTTCCTCTTTCTCTTTATGTTGACCAGTTGAACAACCTGGAATCTGTAGAAAATCATCAAAGTCTACGACACGTTTCGAACAACACGACCACCCTTTCATACCCTCGTGAAAGATAGCACTTCCAGGATGATAGCAACATTGTCCGACTGTTTCCTCAGTGTATTCTTTTCCACAACCATTGTTTCCACATTTCATTTTTTAAACTCTTGTTTTTTCTTTTTCTTTTTAATAAATAATATATCTCTGATAAATTATATATCAACTTTTTATTCGTTTTTTTTTAACAGTCAAAAACAAAATGACATCCATAAAGGGTCTAAACACAAAACCAACCAATCAAAAAAAAAAAAAAAAAAAATTTAAATTTATTAAAACTAGCAGAAGTTCATTAGGAATAATAATAAATGTTTGTTGTCTTTTAAGGTTATATTAAACTAATCATTTGTATTAAATCTCGATTTAACTTTAAAAAGTGTTAAATGATCAATAATTTTATCATAATGTAACTTTTATCCGATTTGAAAATAAAAATATATGATTTTTGGGAATAGAACACACAAACTATTCATATGAACATCGAAGCATTTAATGTTTAAATATTTAAAATGATTATGATTTGACTCAAACTCACAGCGAAATTCATAGATAAAATTTTACATTTTGGATTTGTTTTATTTTATTTTATTAAATCTGAATGTGTTTTGGTTTACCCCATCAACTAACTAACTATGTACCACAAATTATTTTACACTGATGTGATAATTATTCAGTAATATCGATATATAAACACAATACAAGTGCTCATTTCTTTGGATTTCGAAATTATTTTAAATCATAATAATAATCATAGAAGAAAAAAAAGTAGAGTATAGTTGTATTTACACTTTTAACAGTATTTTAGTTTCTATTCATAGTTAAGAGTAAAGAAATAGAGCTTATATATATATATAGAGTATGCATCCTACTCAATCAGTTTTTATTGATGTTAAAAAAAACAATAAACCACATTATGACTGATTAGCCTTTTTTTTTTTTGTTTTGTCAATCACTGTTTACAACTTTCATAAACGCATTTATTATTATCTTTTAAATTAAATCAAAATAAGCATAACACTTTCTTATTATTAATAGATAGTAAAATATATCATGATTTGATGTGATCACATCATTTTCATTAAATCAACTTTAAATTATCATCACACAAAAAAATTAATAATATTATACATCATCAGCAATACTTATTTAGTAATGATATAGTAGATAGATAATTATTGATTTGATCATCCCCAACAAACAAAATTGACTTACTCAATCAATTTAACATAAAATTAAACACGATACCACATCCACAACACAACAACAAACAACAACAATCAAAAAAGTCTATTTTGTAAATTCAATTTCGATTGTGTTTTGATCAATATTTCCATTCATCTTATCATATTTTGTATATACGAATATGAATTGATCAAAAACGTTAGATTAATAATTAAATATCTAACAAATAACATTAATATTAAATAATTATAATAATTTAAATAAAAACATAAATCAAATCACAAAATAAATAACAAAATTTAATTTTTTTTACATTATAAAAGAATAGAATAGACAGATAAAACAGATTGATATAAATAAATAAACTAACTTTTTTTTGTTTCTCCACAATATTTATAATAAACTATAAAAATAAAAACTTTAGACAATTAATTAATTAAAAATATCCAATTTTTTAATTTTATTTTATTATAATTAGATATATGATATCATATATATCTATCGATCTTAATATTCTTTTATTAAAATAATCACCCAACATCTTATTTTCCATTAAAAATATAAAAAAAATTCCCAAATCCATCATCTTTTGGATCATTTAACATAAAAATTAAGACAATCAGATCTTGAAGAACCACCAACCAAAACAACCCAAGCCATAAATCAGATCAGATCAGTCATTTAAAAAGTGATTGATACTTATTTCCTATATTCCTATATTCTTAATTTGTAATTTTATTTATTTATTTCTTTTAATTTTTGTAAAATATATTTATTTATTTATATATTTCTATTATTATTATTATTATTATTATTATTATTATTATTATTATTATTATTATATTATATTATTATAATTATTTAGAAAATGATGAACAATATAAGATTGTTACAGGATTATGAAATCGAAAACTATGGATCAACTAAAGGTATAAATGAACTATTGGATGAAGTTAGAAATGTCGTTGATATCTATTTTAATAATCCAATATCACACGACAACAATAACAACAACAATAACAGTAATAATAATAAAATATCACCAAGACAACCTGTATTTAAATCACCACCATCAACATCTGATTTTCAAAAGCAATCATCATTCGGACAACAATCACCTCTGAAAGTTTCAACTCGATTCCAATTGAATCCAGTCCAACAACAACAACCACCATCACCAACAAAATCACCTCATGCATATCAATATCAACAACAACAACAACCAACATCACCAACAAAAACTCCACCACAACTCTCACCAAATTCAACAAGACATCAACAGCAACAGCAACAACAAGCACACAACTACTCACTTGCTAATCAAAAGAAATCAGATGCCGCTTCATCATCGTTTATCGATGTAAGAACGATCGGTCTGAAAGAGTTGACTACTCTGTTGAATAGGAGACGTGAAGGATCCATACATATCAGAGCAATCAAACAAATTGCAACACTCTATCAGAATGCCAAGCAATCGCAATCGATAAAGAGTCGCTTCATCGATGAAATACTCCAAGGAAGTTGTCTGCGTTCACTCCTCTCGTTCCTAACACTACAGGAACCACTCAGTTGCGAATCGTTCGAGTATATCGCTCAGTTTGAATCGCTCTCACTGCTTGCAATGCTCACAGAGAATGACAATATCAAGCAGTTCATCAAGCAGACCGGTGATATCGCTACGATCGTCGGTGTCCTGAACTGGGCGTATCGCTTGGCCGACGACACCCCTCAGGAGTTGGTATTCCCACTGGTCACATTGATATCGAATCTTGCAACACAAGAATCGTGTGCCTATGTTCTCAAGCGATCGGGTGCGATCCATCCAATCTTTGAGTTGTCGACGAACGAGCGACTTCCCAACCAACTGAGAATTCTCGCAATCAATACACTCATCATATTCGCCAGCTACTCTGACCCAAAGATAAGTGAAACGATCATTGACAACTCGCTATCACTAAAGATACTGATACATCAGATTCAGCTGCACTCTGATATCGGTCCCAATGAGATAACCACTGAGTCAATATCTATTAAATTACTTGATCTATTATATCAAGTATCTGATTGTCGTATGTTTTATAACACAAAACATTAATAATAACAATCTAGATTATTACTAAAGCTTATTATTTAAATTTATAGCTAAAACAAGAGCATTTGCATGTGATAGTGGTATAGAAAAGTTGGTTGATTTACTAAAGGTCAACGAAATCTATCCACAATCATTGAATAGAGGTAACTATTATATCATTTCAAATACATCAAAGGAAGATCCAACTGCAAATAGAGCTACTCTACAGATTAAAGTATTGCAATGTTTAGAGAAACTATCTAACAATGGTATGGTATATCTATTAATATCTATGAATATTATAATAACTAATAAGTTTGGTTATAATGATTATAGAGAATAATAGATCAAAGATTGGTATGGCAGGAATATATAATTCACTTAGCTATCTTAAACCAATGTATAACATTCCACCTGATGTATTCCGTTGGAATACAACCATACTTGAAAAAGTATTGAAATTTATCATTCAACTATTATATAATGGTAATGTTTATTCTTTAATGTTAATTAATTAATAGCTAATCAATTATAACTATCTATCATTAATAATAGATCATGTTAAACAAGTATTTGTTGAAAAGAATGGTTGTAATATTATTGTATCGATGGTATCGTCAGAGTATTTGCCATCTACAGTGTTGTTATCGTGTGCTCAAGTGTTGGGACAGATAGTGACACCAAAGAAGACTGAGAACAGTCGTGTTTTCTACTCGGTTGACAAGGTCATGGGTAATGAGATCGTACCGTCACTGATGAAGCTATTAAAGTCGTATCCAGAGGAGAGAGCACTACAACTCTTGGTATGCAAAGTATTCACCAATCTCGGCACCAGAGATGAGAACAAACAATCCATCTTCCAAGAAGGTGGAATTCAACTACTACACAATCTGCTACTGACCAACGATGCAGATGTAATTGCAGCATCCTGTGAAACTATTGCTGTACTATCAAATAACAGTAAGTATATCGATCTTTACAGAGTTTGTTACAAAACGAATATTATATATTAATAATATTATTTATCTTTTTTATTTCATCCTATATAGAATTCATAAGAAAAGTATTAAGATTATTGAATTCAGTTGATATATTGATTGAACAACTTAATGGTAGTAATCAATTAATCAAAAAGAGTTGTATTCAAACACTCTACAATATATCGTGTGATGAAGAAGGTTTGGAGATTCTGTTGGACGACAGATCCGGTCTTTTACCTCAGACTCTAATATCATTACTATTTAGTAATGATGCACAGATTCAAATCTATACTATTAAATTATTAAGTATTTTAACTCAAGATGGTATGTTATCATAAATACAATATACAAAACAATAAGCTTATTTACTTTATTTTAAATTAATAATCTAATTATTATCTTTAGAACAATACTTGGATATATTCATAAATAAAGGTGGTATCCAAGCAGTACTCAACTCATTATACTCAAATAATGAGAATCTTCAATATAGTGTTCTTGAATTCTTAAACAAAGTTATACAAAGTAGCAGTAAGTAATTAGTATATCTAATAATGATACCTTATGAAAATTAATAACATTTATTTATATTCTTTTTTTATTTGTATATAGGAATAGTTCAAGCATCAATTCTTAATGATGGTATCATTGATAAGTTAAAGAAATTGTCAACTCATGGTAATGTTTACAAGATTTAATTCTATTTTTAATTAATATATTAACTGATTTTTATTATTTTTGATAGAAAATGTAACAAGACATTCATCTATTTTAGTACAACCTTTAAAGGCATTCTTAATGACAGTAAAGAATCTACAACCAAATACACCACCAGAATCACCACCTATTGAACATCATCGTTCACATTCCAACCAACAGTCAAGATCAAATGGCAATAATAATAATAATAATAGCAATAATAATAGCAATCAAAGTAGAGTCGGTAATAGTAACTCACAGTATCCTGCTCAACGATCACCACCACAAGCTAGATTAAACTCACCACCATCACCATCTGAACAACCTAAGCAACCAGACTACAAAAAGATTGAAGCTGTTCTAGGGAAATTGGACGTAGACCAACTGAGAAATGTCATTTTGGAAATGGTAAGACATGATCCAACCATATCAGAGATTCTACCTACCTCTATTAAAGGTGTAATAACTGGACAACCACAAGTATATAATAACAATAACAATAACAATAACTTTGGTAACGGTGGTGTTGTTAATCGTCAAACTTCTTCACCTCCACCACCTGTACAGCTATCTTACCGTCAACAACAACAACAGCAACAACAGCAACAACAATACAACCCATCAACTCCACCTCCTCCACCTCTACCTCAATATCAACAACAACAACAACAACCATCTAAACAATTGAATAAATCACCAACTTCTCAACCAAGAACTGGAGGTAATAACCAGAACAGAAAGAGTACTGGTAATACCAAGACGACTGCCTATGATTGTCTTATGGATGAGATAAGGGACAAGGTTGGAACCGGCAAGCTGAGACTGAGACACATCGATACTGAAGTGGAGACAGAGAACCGAAGAAAAGAAGAATTGATGCAGAAACAAAACGGTATACTCAAGGACATCGTTAACAATGCTCAGAAGCGACAGGTTGCAGTTTCCAATAAGCGAGTGCTAGTTGACTCAGGAACGATGACCGGTATGCGCATTTGGAAGAAGGATTTCGATCTTTGGAAGACCGAGATTCAAGCAATGTTTAGAAGAAACATCAACCTCACCATCCTCATATTCAGAATACTAGAGTCATTCGATATGGATTTCACATTCAAAGAGGCAATGGAGATCTCTCAGTATCCTTCGGAGGAACTGCTTTCTCATGCACTCATTCGTATTGGTTTCAACATAAAACAATCAACCTATACACAAGATAATGAAACCAAAGTAGAGTATCAAAGTATTTCAAAACCAACTGGAATGCCATTCAAGCTATTGTTGGCTACTATCTTGGACTATATGAAATAAATAAATTATATACATATTATTATTTTTCAAAAAAAAAAAAAAAGATTTACATAGTAATCATATAATAATCTTTTTAAAAAGATTCAATAACCAAGTGAAATAAAAATAGATTAAGATTTCTCCTTTTTACACTATTATTCCATAGCTGTGGGAAAATCAATATGGATCTCAATATATTGAAAGCAAGTAGAATTCTCAACTCTATAGAAATTATTTTTTTTTATTTCTAAATAAAAATTTATCAGAATTAAATTAATCAATTGTCTATTAAATAGATAGAGTAGAAAAAAGAATGTCTTTATCAAAGATTTAGAACACCTCCTGATTTTGATCAGTATCGAATATTGATTTGGGAACCATTTGATCATCTTAGTAATATAGAATGTCAAAATCACTGCTTGAAATAATCAATCAAGGAATAGAGTTTTTAAAACAAAGAAAGAAATTCTTCAAGAATCAAAAGTCAAATCAAAATGGATCTTTAGAAAAAATATAAGAAGAATGGGATAAATACCAAGATAAAGGATCTTTCTAAGTCCAACCCTTTAATCAATAAAAAAAAAGATTCTTTCCTTTCCAAAATAAAATTTTCTTTACAGATTCAATAATATGTATAAACAAACAAACTTTTTACTTTTGGTAAAAAGCTATCCTGACAGCTCTGGTATCTTCAACAAGATTACAGGGGTTACTACTATCTTGGTCTATATGAGCTAAATTATATATATTTTTTTTATTTTATTTCGAATTAAATTAAATTAAATTAAAAATAATATTTTATTATTTAATGATAAAGTATTTAATTATTTATTTAAAGATTTAAATCTAGCTGTGTGGTGGAATTGATGAAACAGATAGGATTTTTTCGTTAGTAGAGATGATCGCCAACTATGAAGTGAATATATACATTGATTAAATAGTTTTCATTAAGAAGTACTACTAAATGAATATTATTATCAATCCCATTTTGGTCGGCCATAAACTTCTCTCTGGTTCATCAATTCCACCCCACCGCTTCCATGATAGAATATCCTTACTCTTACAGTTCATCGTACTAAATTTATAAAATTTGAATAATTATCCAGTGAAGACTGTTCTTTACTATTTTGTATGTAAATTTAAATTAATAACAAAAAAAAAAACCTAAAAAAAAGATGAGAATAATGTTATCATACCTTAGTTCACCTGAATATTTATAAATAATATAATTGTTGAACTTATCAATAAATATAGTCCAACTGGATCTAAATAATATATAATTTGGTCATCAACTATTGTTATTGGTTTTAGTTCCTAGTATAGGTAGTGTAAAGATAATTAGTTGATCAACATCATATGGTGTAGTGTAGTATTCTAATACATACTTGAGTTTCATTATGTAGAGAATTATGCTCTTTTCTCTTAAAGTTCTTGATGTTGTTGGTATTTATTTCTTCGAGTAGGTTCTTTATTATTAAAAATTTTTAACTGATACTCTGTTCTTGTATAATGTTGTCATAACTAGACTTAGATCTTCTATAGATATAAACTTATATTAGAATAATATTCACTAGACGTAGTGTTAAATATGTATTTATATAAATGATCTTACTATTACTAGATGTATCTACTTCGACCTCAGAGTTATCGTCTAAACACCATTCTTCATCGTCATTGTTATAGCTAGGAAACTATTTGATTAGGTTCTGAAACTACTGGTATTGCTCAATACTTAAAAAGTTATTCAGACCTTGAAACAAAGGCAATGACCTTCATGGGAAAATTATTTATTTTTTTGAGCAACAAACAACTTTTTTTAAAAGTTCTGTTTATTTTTTTGTTAATTAATTTTCAAAAAGATAGTATTCATGATGATGAATAGTAATAGATTAAAAGAGATTGTCAAGAATCTTAAGCATTCTGTGATTGAAATCGAAGAGAAAATAGAAAAGTCAAACCAAGATTCAAGAGCCAACCATGTACATCTACAAAATAGAAATACCATCAATGATATCAATGTAATTACAAATATACAACACATCAATTTAATTAGAATTGTATTTGATTGCTTTCATTCATTGATTCATCTCTAACTTTATAATGAATTTATTATTAAAATAAACAACAACAATCAACAAACAATAATAAAAAAAAGCAAAAGAATAATGAACTATCTAAAAAGATTGAACAATATCAAGAATTGATTGATGAACTACAAAAGAAACTGGAAATACAAGATTACTATCTTGATGAATACAAGAGTAACTTTACAAGAGTTAATGAGCAAGTCAGACAAATAGATGAGAAATTCAATAGTTTTAAAGATGTTTGTAAGTATTCATCTCATTAATAACTATATATAAATACAACAAACTACTTATCATAGTATTACTTATCATTTAAAAGTTAACAAGATAACAAAACAACAAAAGGAACAAGAAGATGAGAGAACAAATCATATTAAAACTATACATTCATTGAATCAGTTGGTAAGAGATCTACAAAGTGAGAAACAGTCGTTACTCCAAGATAAGGAATCAAGTGATCTAAGATTACAATCACATACCAAGATTATAAATGAGAAGATTGAAGATTGTAAAAGAGTATGTTATAATAACAATATTAATAATATCATAACAATACTATACTATCAATAGATCTTTATTTTCATCGTCCATCCATCAATCGATCTATCTATCTACACCTTATTTTCCTATATGATTACTCACAGATCTCCTATCTATTATTTTGATTATAATCAATGTTTGTAAACCAATAATATCTACATCACTAGAACCAAGCAACTATTGAAAGCTATAGAGATGAGCTTACAAGATTGGAGAATGAAAAGAAAGAAATCTATAAATTGATGGATGAGAATATACGTTCAAATTTACATGCTTGATAGATATCTCTTAGAGATGATATCTCTCTCTTTTTGTAAAACCAGAAGAATGAATTATATTATGACATATTTATCTTAATATTCAAATAATAAATACACTATTTATTCTTTTTTGATGATCCAAAACTTGTTGGTAATCCCATTGCTCTTAATTGTGCTTCTTCTTCATCTTCTTCCTCTTCTTCTTCTTGTTGTTGTATTTCGACTTTTTCATCTTGTTTTTTATTCTTTAAACTATTATTACTATTACTATTATCTTTTAAACTTGATTTATCTAATTCTTTAACTTCGGTTGTTTTTGTTGTTGTTGCTGTATCTTTTTTAATGATAATACTATCTCTTTGTAATTTCTTTTGCTCTCTCTTATCCTCTCTTTCTTTCTCTTCATTTACTTCTACCTTTTTCAAAATAGTTTGATAATCTTCATCTCTCTTCTTCTTTTGTCCTTCCTCTGTCATTGCTTTCTTCCTCTCTCTCTCCAACTTTGCTTGCCTCATCTTCTCCTGTACCTGTGATAACGATGACTTTTCAACTCTCATACTTTTACCTTCCATTCTCAAATCTAAATATATTTGTGCATTTTAATAAGTTACTTAAATTTGATTATAAGTGGTTAATTATATTATCATAGAGAATACATACGTTTCTTACTATTATAATGATCAAGCATCGATACAGAATCTTTCAGTAGTACATCACATTTCTCACAGTACAATCCACCTTGTTCAGAACTAGGTGTTACACCATTGACAACAGTAACCTTTCCAAGTCTCTGCATTAAGTTCAAATCTTCAGTTCTTGCTTCGAGACTACCGAGTGACTCTACCGATGGTGCAGTCACTTGTTTCTTTGTCTGCTGAGCTGTAGCATCGGTGTCGGCAATCAAACCAGCTTCTCTATCCCTAGCTCTCTGTTCATAATACTCTCTATCCCATTTCTTTCTAAAAGTACTATCTACAAAATCTTTCTTTTCTGATGACATTTATTTTTTATATTATTATATATCTATATATATATATATATTTAAACTAAGATTTATAATAAATATCAAGTGTATTTGAGAGTGTGTTAAAACTAGTTGCAAACATCAAACTATTATTTTAAGAAATTTCAAAAATCGACAATCACGCATTCATTTTTAATAACAAAAAAAAAACGATAGATGTAACTTTTTTTATTTTATTTATTTTCTTTGAATAAATCAAACAAATAGATAATAGATAAATAAAATACTATGGGAAAGAAAAAAGGAGGTGGAAAAAGAGAAGAATATATAGATGATCCAAGTGTTTCTCCGGCAAGCTATGTGTTTTGGGAGGATTTCTATGAGGTCGGAGAAGGCAAAGGTGAGAGTTACGAGTGGTATGTCTGCTATCAGCATATCAGAGATCAGCTGCTAAACGTAATCAAACCAGACTATACAAAAATGACTTAAAAGAAAAGGAAAAAGAAAAGGAAAGAGATAGAGAAAGAGATAAAGCTAGTCAACTTTCAAATATCTATCAGATTCTACATATTGGTTGTGGTAACAGTTTGATTGCTGAAGAACTGCTACTAGATATTGAAGAGAACAAACTTTTAGATTTAAATATACTGAACGTCGATGTCTGTAGCAATGCAATCGAACGAATGGTACAACGACAACTACACACCACCACCAACAAAAGAATCAAACAATCGCTCAAATATCAGGTGATGGATGCAACCGACACTCAAATGCCAGATGATCATTTCAATGGTATTATAGACAAGGTATTTTAATTAACAACAACTATTACTATAATGAATAAAAGTCTAACTTCAACTAACTTTTCTAAAATTAAAAACAACAGGGTACAATCGATGCTTTACTTTCAACATTGGATGTGGAAGTCGGAGAGAATGAAATGGTAAAGAAATTACTGGTGGAAATGTATAGAGTATTGAAACCAGGTGGATTCTTGTTTGTCGTCAGCAGAAATACCTGTGCAGAGCAATACTTTTACATGGAGGAATCGATTGAGTGGAATCTCACCACCACACCCCTCAATGTTAACTCATCCAAAGGCAAAGGAATCATGCAAGTCAACTATATTTATTTAGCAATCAAACCACTGTTGACAACAGCAGCACCATCATTGACTTTGTAATATCAAATCTCAGTACTTAAATTAATTAAAAATAAAAATCTGTCAATTAATTCAAAGTCTTTTTTTTAAAAAATTTAAAGTCAAAAAATGTTATAATTTTGTTCAGGGTTGTTGGTTGTTGCTGTTGTTTTAATGACACACACTACTCTTTGATTTCATAAACATAATTATCTATTCTTGTGCATGCACATACTTTTAAGTTAACAAATCAACACACACAATTACACTCTTCTCTATTTTAATTCGTTAATTACAAAATGTGTTTATAATATTATTGATTTTGCTATTATTTTCTGATAACAAAAACACCATATTATTCCTTTCTAATCTTCCGATTAAAATGATAATCAAGATTGATTAAATATGAAAATGCTCAAGACCTTTCTTTAACTCCTCTTTATTATTGCTGCTTATCATTTAATGTTTTGTTTATTTGATTTTATTTTAATAATCTAAAGCTTAAAAATGATTGTTTTGTATATTATGATTTTTGTGATTTATTATTATTATTATTATTATAATTGTATCATTCATACAGGTACAAAAAAAAAGATATTAAATATTATCTTTTTTTTTAAACAACTTTTTATCACACATCGACAACCTTCACAAAATGAAATAAAAATAGTAAAACCCAATAACACGAAATTTTTTCCATTTACACAGAGTAAATTTTTCGATAACATTTTGTGCAAGACCAGTCATAAAATCAACTAATCTTGAGATTTGTTTGTTGATTAGTTCAGAAACCTATTTATTTTAAATTATGAAATTTAGTTGATTGTGTTTAAACAAATAATTTTATCTTTACTCCTAAGTATTATCTTTATAATTGTAGTTGTTGGAATCAAATCTTTATAATTTGAAGTGTATGTATTAAACAGAAAACAATAAAATCTTTATAAATTTTAAATTAATTTTACCATAAATGGCTGGAGATGATGGATGTTTTGGTGAAGATCACTTATTTGACATTGATGTATAATCATTTAAATCGATGATGGATATTTTGTCGAATCGTGGATTTAGTCTGCCAACAATAAAATCATAAATTATGATAAAATATACTTAAATTTAGTTGCAAAATAAATTTTATAAACAAATGATCACTTTTTTCAATAACTTTGTCATGGTAATTTTTCTCATTATTGCATGAAAAAATTCAAATTGTACAAAACTAGGTTTAATATTTTGCACCACCACACACCATCAATGCTGTTGATGTTGTTTTTTTTCGTTTTGAAAACCAAAGAGCACAAAATCAACCACCTAGCAAATTAATTGAATTTGGTGAAAATTAGATGTGTGTGAATGACAGACAGATAGAGTGGTGTGGAATCGTGGTGGTTTTTTTAGTTTTTCAAAACTGTCACTAAAAAAATTTTAAAAACAAAACCTAAAAAAAAAAAAGTTAGTGTGTATGTTTGTTTGGTACAACACATTACTAAATAAACTTCACACACACAACAATAACAACATTCAATTGCACTTCCCTTTTTTTTTTTTACTGCTTTGCTTTCATTTTTGTGTATATTAATTTTTATTGCCTGTTGTTCGACACATTCGCATTATTAGTTAGTAATGCCACTATAATAATATCATAACAACAATATTAAAATCAAACAAACACCAAACAAACTTTAATAATAAAATTGTTATACAACAATTCAAAAAAACTACTTAACTAACCACAGACCAATCTTAATTTCATTTTCATTTTTGTATTAAAAAAAAAAAAACTTAATACATATATATATATGATAATCTACAATAGAAACAACAACAATAATTAATCAACAAAACTATTAAGTTAGGTTTTTTTTTATTTTTTAGATATTAGTAAACAATTTTTTTTGTGATAGATTTTTAGATTTTTGAAAAGACAATCACAATTTCCATTTTTTTTTAATCACACGATAAGATAATAGGATACATATATTTATATAGTATATTTGTTAATAAAATAGTATATTTAAGAAAATACTATTTTAATTTTTAATTTTTTGTTAAAATTATTATAATAATCACAATATAGTTTATTTATTATAAATCAAAATTTAGGATGTAATATTAGTTAGTTAAAAAATAGTATATAGTAATATAGTAGTAATAATTTATATATTTGTATCATTAGATATTTTTTTTTTGTTATTAGTTAGTTTTGTATTTTTTTTATTATTAGAATCATAAAATGTATAGTTATTATAATCGACCATATAGTAAGTTTTTAGTAGTACTGATATTGCTGTTTTTGTTGTTGCTACTGCCGCCACCTGGAGAGACGTCGTTGCTGGAGAAGAATAACAGACTTAAAGATCGAATCAATAGAATTATATATCATGGATACCTGAGAAGAATGGAACGCGAGGGAATCCCTCCCGATGCCAACGAAGACACTGATTTCATGGGTCATTTCGACCTTGATCACTCCCATGACGATGACTGGGAATGGGAATTGGAGCAGCATCCACAACAACTACAACACACCAAGCCTGGCTTGCTTGGCAGGAGTGCCAAAAGTACACAGAAACTAAAGATCAAACCCACTTGTAGACACGATCAAATGTCAAACGATTTCCTGAGTGGTCTGAATGATAGGATTGACGACTATCTACAGAGTTCATCGGAAGACAGCAGCAGCAGCAGCGATAGCCTAGAGAGTAGTAACAGCAACAACAATTTAGAGACCTCATCATCCGAAGGAATCGATCTTAGATCGACCAACCAGTTTAGATTGGATATATCTAAACTTTTACATAGTAATTTCGAGTTTATCAGTAAGGATGATATAGGTATTGATAAGCATCAATCTGGCTTCCCTACAACAACTAGATCAACAACTACAACATCAACAACTACAGGAAATACTGGAAAAGATTCAGCACCTCCACCTCCACCACCACAACAACCAACAACAGGCGGAGCAACTCTTAATATAACTTCATCGACAACCGGTATCGATCCAAATAAAACACTCACAGTAACTACCATAGGACAAGGCACTGGAGGTCAACCACCATTATCATCATCATCATCGACAGGTGGAAATACTCCAGTAACAACAACAACAACATCAACAACAACAACTACAGTAACTACAGGAAGTAATAATGGTGGTAATGGTAATCAGAATATAACTATTTGTCCAGCTATCATACCACCACCACCTAAAAGCGATGATAGTGAAGATGATGATGACAAGAAGCATAGTAATAATAATAGTTTATCGGAAAACGATAATCTATTGGCTGCTGAAAATATATCAACTTTAAACAGACCTTTTCCAACGTTCAATCCCAATCGTACAACTACATTCCCTTTACCCGGATCAAATCGACCCAATAAGTCTTTGCCAAGAATGGTTGGAGTCATTTGCGTATCACTGTCAACTATACTTATCTGGATAACGACATACCAGATCACCAATGCAAACCTGGCGATACACATATCGACATTGGTACGCCGCAAAACTCGACCGCTTGGTGCTCAAAGAAACGTCCAAACAACTGCAGATACAACTGCACTATCACTGATATTGTCAACGACAAACTGCTTCGTTATCTCAAACAGGATGTCATTCCAACGGCAATAGCCATCATTGAGAATCTCATTCTGATACCGAAGCGCGAAGGTCCTCTCAAGTTGAATCGCGTCATCTGGGAGTCGGTGAATCACAAGTGTTCACAGGCATCGAATAGCATCGAGATCGATGAATCCGTTGTTAAACAGGGTGTAAAGGACACTGACCTCTTGTTGTATGTCTCTTCAAGACCGATGGCATTAAACGACATCATTGCATTTGGAACACCGTGTAACTTTGACTACGACGACAGCTACGGAAGAAGAATATTAAGTCGTCCACTTGCTGGCTACATCAACCTGTCGCCATCTTGGTACAACAAAACCTATTCCGCTTTCAACAAGTATGGATTCCAACGTGCTGTTCAGTCGACGATTCACGAGCTGCTTCACGTGCTCGGATTCTCATCGAATCTCTACAATAGTTTTCTCGATCCCGACGGATATCCCCACAAGAATCCGGTGGTTCGTGGCGAGCTTTCCGGTATGGGTCTTAATGGTCGTATCGTTACCAAGAAGATTTCAATGTTGGCAACTCCACAGGTGCTTCAGACCGCGCGTAACTACTACAATTGTTCTACGCTGGAGGGTGTCGAACTAGAGTCGGATTGCTCAAACAACGATTCCGATTCGTCGCCAACCGATCCACTTTGCGCTCACTGGGAATCGAGAATCGCATACTCAGAGATGATGACATCCGAGTCATCGTCGACGATGGCACTCTCAGTCCTCACAATTTCACTCCTCCAAGACACTGGATGGTATCTTGTCGACACCAGCTTTGCACAGGAATTCAGATGGGGACAGAGAGAAGGTTGTAGTTTCGTAACAGGTCGTTGTGAGCAATTCAGTCAGTCCACCAAAGATAAAGGTTATTTTTGTGACACACCAAAATGTATGTTGCATTTCATGGCATTGTTTCTCTTTTTTTATTCTAACCTCTAAATTTTTATTTTATTTGTACAGCTGAGAAAAGACAACGTAAATGCACCCCCGATGCTAAAGCAATTGGAGCATGTAATCTTAAAGAGTATAACTGGAATATAACAAGTTTTGAATGTGAATACTATCAACATTATCTACGAGGTAGTTGGGGAGGTCCCAAATTTACAGACTACTGCGCATTCATAGAGTTCAACACTGACAATGAAAAAGGTCTATCTCTCTGCACCGATCAAGGCAAGGATCAAAGATGTTTCATGAGTACACCACTTAGAGGTAATTCTCAACAACAACCGGATCCAAAGTGTTATAATACAAAGTATGTAAATAGTTATTTTTTAGCAAACCAAACCAAAACAAATCAACCATGATTTCATTATATTTATTAATCATTTTTGCTTGACTTTTTCGAATTTATAGGTGTATAGATAGTGTTTTACATTTTCAAACTGGTAATTCAAGTTCTTGTTATACTAGGTGTCCAGTGGGTGGAGGAGATGTCTTTGTGGATCTGGGTAGTGGCAACAGTAGTAATAGCAACAACAATAACACGTTACAAAAGATCACTTGTCCGCCCAGTCATATAGTATGTTTGAGCTACAAGTTGAATCTACTGTATCCACGTGGTGAGTTGCGCACTTCGAAAGACCCCTATTGGAAGTCCAAAGGTTTCTTGATTCCGATCGTGATTGCAGGTGTCATCTTGTTGTCTGGTTCAATCTTTGGAGTGTTTTGCTACAAGAAAATATTCTTTAAGAACAAGAGAAAACCGGAAATACCTCTGAAATGTATGAACAAACAATCTATTACACCACCATCATCAACCTTAACTGCATCAGCAACTGAACTACCCAGCTCATCATCAGCATCATCATCGGTTGTATAGAAACAAAAACAATCAAAACTCAATTATATACATATACGTATTTATTATTATTTATTTATTCAAAATCAATTTGTTTCAAAACGAAAAAAAGAACAAAAAAACAAACACAAGATCAAATCAATCAATCAATCAATCTGTCAATCAAATCGATGCATCCAATCAAATCTATCAAGTAATTAAAGAAAGTAGTCGCTAATCTTATTAAATAATCAAATTCTAGATGTTTAGAGAGATTTCTAATTCTGTGGCGGTTGGTGATTTGACGAAGCAGAAAGAATGAAGACGATCATTTAGGCAAACAGATGACAATTAAATTGGAATTATATAACAAAAAACAAACAACAATAACCAAACAATAACAATTCATTGAAACAAATATCAATAATAATTGTGAGAGTATGCTTTTGCTACAGTAATTCAAAAGAACATCACAAATTGATAACAATCAACCAACAAACAACTCCTTCTTTTTTCCAATAAATCATATTGATAATTGGAATTAAAATAATGATGAATCAAAAAATTATTTGTTATTCTCTAAAAATTGATCTATAATTGATCTGAACACATCTCGTAACCAGAAAGATGTCATAACATATGATCCTATCTTTATGTTTATTATTGATTATTGGATTTTTCATTTTTTATATTATTATTAATTAAAAATATTTATTTATATGAACGTTTGCCTGTGAAGTGGTTAGTTTAGCAAAAATACTTCGAACCTGTATACACAATGTGTTGTAGATTACTATTTTATTTTGTCGTTTATATTCATTCAGTTGATAGTATAATAGATTTATATCATCCATTAATTTATCATTCTTTTTTATTAATGTTTTTTTCTATTATTATATTAAATAATATCAAAATCAATAAAAATCTATATATATTTATTTAGTTTATATTTAAATCATACATTCAATCGCTATAGATTGTTTGAATTATTTTTTATTATAAATAATAAATTAAATACCAATATTTGATAAATTTGTTTGAAAAGGAATGTTTGAATCTAAAAAATTCAATCATACACCAACAAAACTAAAACTACCTGGTGCTGGTAGTCACCACAGTAATAGTGATAGTAGATACAGTAACAGCTATATCAGTAGAAGGAGAGAAAGGTCTGGTTGGGATATAAGTGAAAGTGAAAAACAAGACTTGAACAAAAACAATAAGAAAAACAACAACAGCAATAGCAATAATAGTATTAGCAGCAGTACTAAAAGTAATAATAGAAATAGTACATCTATAGTTATTAGTAGTAATAATAATAATAGCAAAACAAACAACAGTAGATACAGTACATTCAGTATTGGTGTAGAACTACCTATTGAAGGTCATATCGTTGGTGAAAAAGAGAAATCTGAAGAAGTACCAGAAATCGAAAATAATCATAAAGAAAATAAACTCAAAGACAACAACAACAACAACAAAAACAGTCAAGATAAAGAAAAAGAAGATAAAGAAATAGAAGAAAAAGAAATAGAAGATAAAGAAACAGAAGGAAAGGTTAAAAAAGAAGAAGAACAAGAAGAAGAAGAAGGAGAAAAAGAAGAAGGATTACTATCTGAGAGTGATAACGAACATAATAATAATAGTGCTATTGAGTTTCATAGAGAAAGTGACGCTGACAAGATTCAAGACAGTAAAAGTTTGAATGATAAGAATCAAGATAGCTACTTGGATAACCAACATCAGAAAGTTGAAGAACAAGAACAAGAGCATACCATTGAAATCGACAATAATATCGAAAGCTTCTCACTGATGACCGACGATAGTATTGAAACAATCGAGGATCAGAAAGCACCAGTTTCAAAACGTTTGAAATCGGATCATATTGAAAGTAATCACCGTGTAAATAATAATAATAATAATAACAAAAGTAATGACGTAATAATGAAAGATAATAATAGCAGTAATAGTAAAAACGATGATAATAATAGTAGTAGTAGTAGTAGTAGTAATAGTAGTAATAAATCAAGTTTAAATAAGAAAAACAATATTGTTGAAGATACAAAACAATTGATTGAGGATAACTACGATGAGAATCTGGTGTCGACATGCACATTCTGTAAACAAAAGATTAAACAAATTCAATGGATTCAGCATATCAAGCGATGTCTGAATGTTGCTATAGAACTGACACACGATGCTTCACCAAATGTTCAACCAATCGATAATGAAAGTCGTAAGGTTTTACTCGAGTTTCAGAGTGAACTGAGTCAACTCAAACGAAAGTTATCCGATGTTTGTCAACCTAATAATAATAATAATAATAACAAGACTGCATCAGCTATAGTTAATACAAGTTTACTCGCTAGTAGTGGAACAACTACGCCACCACTACCAACTTCGACTTCACAAACTGGCTACTATTCAGGTATACCAACAACTTCACCTACTTCTGCAACAACAGCAACAACAGCAACAAACAATAGTAGTAGTAGTAGTCAGCAACAACAAACAATCAATCCATATAGTGATAAACAAACACAGGCAAGTCTAGACAGAAGAAAGCATCAGGATTTCGTATTGGATATGTGTCTGAATCGACCACATCCAGCTGTGTGTGCAATCGTGGTGTTTGGTGATATACATATTAGAATCTGTCATGCGCAACACTTTCAGAATGATGAGTTTACCGAGCGTTTCAAAAAAGCATACAGTGCCGCTAAAGACACGGATACGGTCTCTCCCAAGTGCTATAGCTGCAAGGTATGCAAGGCAGTAACGAACGGATTCTACTATTTAACCAACACACTATACGATCACAAGATATTCGTTTGTGGAATCAATTGCATTGTACAGTCATTCATGGCTTTGAAGGCACCAACAATCCCTGCCGCTGCAGCTGTTCTACCTGCATCGCTACCAATACCACCACAACTTCAACAACAGCAATTACAACAACCACCTCATCAACAACAACAACCACAACAATACCCTTTACAACAACATCATAATCAACAGATACAACAACAACATCAACAACAATTTCTAAATCAATTACAACAACAAATGAATTCAATGTCAAATACTTCACCATATCATAATAATAATAATAGTACATCACCAACAGTTGGTTTACCTGCAGTACCTCTTTATAAATCAAATCCATCGGTGACACCACCTGGACACAACATGTATAGCTCCAACCAAAAAACAATCTATCAACAACAACAACAACCTCAACAACAACCTCAATCACATATAACATCATCATACGATTCTTATATCAACGGTGAGTTAGTGAGCACACCAGTAGTTAAACAACAACCAATTTCACCAAAAAATAGTAATAAACCAATCATTGATTTATCTAATCAATGAATTTTATTTAATTTGTATAAAAAAAAACAAACAATACTATTACTTGTATAAACCTGGAATATTTTTTTAAAAAAAAAAGAAACATTAATGAACCGTATAATACAACCCAGAAATAATAATATAAACTAGTTAAACTATGGTATGGTTCATATGATAACCAGTTTCAATCTATAGTGCAAACTAAATGATAAATATTTGTTGAGACGATTTCTATCTTTGTCTGGTTCTAAACTTTAAACTAAACTTTATTGTTTTTTTTTTTTATTAATAAAAATTAATTCCCCCCTGTTTTACACCATTTATTGTTTAGATGTCATATCTCTCGACTGTTTTTAGTTTACGATGGTGACTCTGGTGTAATTCACTAGTTTTTTTGACTGGTTCACCAAAAAAAAAAATAAAAAATTGTGAACTAAAAATTTTCATTCTAAAATTCAAAACAAACAATGTCTTTTTTTTTCATTGTTGATTGCTGCACAATATTATTGGGTGTTTCGTACCATAAGATTCCTTGCAAAAGTCAATTCTTTTTTTAAAACCATTTTCTCTTTTTCCCAATTTAATATATTTTTAAATTAATTCTCACTCAGGCTGGTGTGTCTGTCCAGTGCAAGTCATTGTTTCACCTATTGCTTTTACTTACTTTTTGTTTATTATTTAATAAACAAACAACCTTTACATTTTTACTAGTTACCTTTACATTTGCACAACAAGCACAAACAACATATTATAATTTAGTTGTCAAGTCAGTTTAGTTTCGTTAGTTTGATCAGCGCAGATCAGGTTCGAAAAAGTAACTTTAAAGTTTGCTAAAGTCATTAGCTTAGATTTTGTCTCAATCAAATAAATAAATATTTGAATATTTAAGTTTCTAATCAACCAGGATTAAAATCAATCGGTAGAATATCATTTCACTTTATTAATTCTTTGTTTTGTTCTTTGCTCGATCAAACCAATACAAAAAAAAAAATAAAAAAAAGGGTCACACACAAAAGAAAACAACACACACAACCAAATTAATCAATCAAAAATCTAATTTAATATTTGTTTTATTTTGTTTTTTAAATTCAAATACATGCATCACCGACCTTTTACATCAATTTTATATATAAAAACTAGAGATTAATTAAATTTCTTTTATTTTAATTTAGGTTATTTTTTTTTATAGCTTTAATTTAATATATATATAAAACAGTTTGGGGTTAATAATATAGTCATAACGAAACAACACCAAAATGATAAATAAAGGGTTGTGGATTTTCATAACATCGACATTGTTGATGGTCACTGTTTTTTCACAAGACTATCCAACTGTCTCTGTCGATAAGAATGTTTTCCTACAGAGTTCAGTTTCTGTAAATGTCATTTTCTACCAAAATAGCTATACCCTACAATTAGCTAGCAGTGCCATTCCATCGGGTGGAGTAGTTGTAGCCAGTGGAACCTATATCGATGATATTCCAAATGTAAATATTATCAATAAGCGACAGACAGATCAATAGAAATCTGGAAATCCAAGTTTTTTTTTTTTTTTTTTTCCAAACAACTGACCATCAATTTTTTTTCCCTTTTTTCTAGAATGGTTGGGGAAATCTAACAATTACAACACTTCCATATATTTCCGATTTAAATCAAGCTTATATTGGTGGATTCATTGAGGGTGTAATCACAGCAGAACGTATCTACCAAATGTGGACAAACTATGCTGCCAACGAGTTTGTCAATTCCACACCATCGTCGACCTTGATCAGTTACATGAGTTCCCAATTGCAATGGGTTCGTCAATCAATCTCGGAGCCACACGACGACAATCCATACCCAATGAACGAGGAAGGAACAATCAATGCCACCGTCTACTGGCACACCGCTGGTCTATTGATGGGACAATTCGACGGTATGGTAGCCGGTTACGCTGCCGTCCCAGCGATGGTGCCAATCACCGCCATGCAACTCTATCTCTTGTCATCGGCTGGCGATCTCCAAACTCTCAATTCACTCTACGGAAATCCAGGTGTCAACGCGAAAGTTTCGCCATTCCTCTGGGGTAACGACAAAGGTGCCGACGCCATCGATTTCCTCGACTGCAGTGCACTCGTTCGTATTATCCCGAACAGTCAAGACGTCTATTTCGGACACACCACCTGGCGTTACTACTATGGAATGATGAGAATTTTCAAGACCTATCAATTCGAATTCCAAGAGTATGGAAATCCATATGTCGCTGCTTTCTCGAGCAGTCCAGGATTCCTTTCTAGCAAAGACGACTTCTATGTTACCGGTCACCAATTGGCAGTGATGGAAACTACCAATGAGATTTTCAACGACACTCTCTACAGCTTTGTCATTCCAGAGTCATTCTTGGTCTGGCAGCGAGCTGTCGTTTCCAACATCCTCGCAACCAACGCACAATCATGGGTCCAAGTATTCCAACAATACAACTCTGGAACCTACAACAATCAATGGATGGTTTTCGATTACAAACTATTCAAATCCGGATCGACATTACCACCAAACACCTTCTGGATTCTCGAGCAAATTCCAGGTTATTGTGAACTGTAAGTTTTATTTTTATTCGAATTTCGAAATGATACTAATGAATTTATACTACAGTGCCGATGTAACACCAGAGTTAAATAAGAATGGTTTCTGGCCATCATATAACATTCCATATTTCCCATATATTTACAATATCAGTGGATACAATGAACAGTTGGCCAAGTATGGAAACAGCTATTCCTACGAACAGTGTCCACGTGCTCAAATTTTCAATAGAAACTCGTCGTCGATCAATACCTACGAGCAGTTCCAGGCGATGATGCAATTCAATAACTATGTTAGTGATCCACTCTCACAGGGTTCACCAATGAACGCAATCTCATCGAGAGCCGATCTTCTCGCCACCGGCAAGCAAAAGGCATTCGGAGGTGTCGACAGCAAGATCACCAGCTCCAAACAGATTCCAACACTCGGTGCCACCTGTATCTCTGGACCAACACACCAAGGTCTGCCACCATTCCGATTCTCTGCCAATCCAGTACTCAACGCCACCAGTCACATCGGTCTACCAGATCTCTGGGATTTCGACTGGGTCGATTTCAACTAAAAAATAACAAACATATATTTATAATAATAATAACAATAATAATATTGCTGTAAAACTTTTCTTAATTTTATATATAAACCTTTTTAATTTAAATCTTCATTAAAAAAAACAATTCAATGAATGTGTAATGAATCAAACATGCATGTTGATTGAGATATACATTATTGATTGTCTTCTTCCAGATAACAATAATTATTTTCCACAAAAATATGTGTTATCTCTCAATTGAACAAATTCCTGTGGAATCAATTCGTTTTTTCATCAACAGACCATAGACTGGTGGACGTGTTCCATTTTTTGATACCCGATAGTAAAACATTTTTTTCAAACGTCAAATGTCATATAAATTTGTTTTTTAAAATGACAAATATGATATGATCACTATTCAAAATCAATTTATAGATTTGTTATCTTTAAACAAGAAAATAATAATTAGCAAATATGAATAAACCAACCTTATTTATTTGTAAGTAATCTTAAATTGTATCAAAAAATATTAAAAAGATAAATGATGACAGCATTTTTTTAAAAAAAAAAAAAAAGAAAAGTTGAAAGAAAAAAAAATCATAAAAAAAAAAAAAAAAAGCTAAAAAAAAAAAAACAAAAACCAAACAAACCAAACAATAATTATCTATTTTGTTATACTTTAAAATATTAGTTTGTTAGTTTATTTAACCTTTTGTTTTTTTTTCAATATCATTCAATATATATTAGTCAAAAAAATAAGATAGATATCATAAAAAAAAAAAAACAAAAAACAAACATTATAATAAAACTAAACTTTATTAAAACAAAAGAAAATAAAGAGAAAAAAAATAGAAGATTAAATTGATTCTATTATCATCATCATCAATAATCATAAAGATAGATAAAAGATTATTAGTGAGAGTGAGGAAGAGATAGTATTATTTATTAGTTTCACTAGTATTATATATATATAATCATAATTAGATTTAATCATCAACATTTGTTTCACTTTAATCAGTTAGTTATTTAGCTAGTTAGACAGTTAGTTAGTTTATACAACAAACATCTAAATCAATTATCGTAGTAATAGTATAGTATAGTGGAGGAGGATGTCTGACGAGGACGATGAGAATTTATGTCCACTCTGTGTGAATGTTTTGTCGAAAGATGACAGAAAGTTTAGACCATGTCCATGCGGTTATCAAGTATGTATTATTCTATCCAACATAGCTTATTACATACAACAAAAATACAATCATAAAAGAAAGAATAATCACATATCTTCAATCATAAAATAACTAGTTACAGTAACTATATGTTTTTTATGAAAAAAAAAAAAAAAAAAAAAAAGAAAACAACTTTTATTGTCTAATCATTATTATAACATAACTATAACAATCATTATGACAATAAAATAAGATTATTATATATATATTATACATACAATGTTAAAACAAACATACAACTATAAAAAAAAACATACAAAAAAAAAAAAAACAAAGGTTTAACTAATATATATATATGATATTATTATTATTATAGATCTGTGTATTTTGTTTAGAACGTATTAAAGAAACAGATCAAAATAGATGTCCGGCATGTAGAAAAACATATGATCCCGAGAAGTTTACATATTTGTCAGATTCAGAGGATGAAGATAGCAGTGAAGATGAAAGACCTTCAAGAGGTAGAAACAAATCATCGAACCAATCATCGAGTTCCTCACAGAACATTAACTCTTCGACCGACTCGGCAAAGAAACAACTCAACACCGTTAGAGTAATTCAAAGAAATTTAGTTTACGTTACAAATCTTGCATTGAATGTTGCTAAGCCAGAGGTAATTATAATAATAACTATGGTAACTATAGATTTAGATTATTAACACAAATGCTATTTAAATATCTATAAATAGATACTTAAAAAGAATGAATATTTCGGTCAATACGGAAAGATATTGAAAGTTGTTATCAATAAGAATCATATTTATAATGTTAATTCACCGCATGGTGCATGTGTAAGTGCATATATCACCTATCAACGAAAGGAAGATGCATTGACTGCCATTCAATCGATTGATGGTGCCACCGTTGAAGGAAGAACTTTAAGGTATGTTTAAACTAATCAAATTATAGTTAAATTATAATATATATATAAGTTGAAAATATCTAATTCTTTTCTTTTCTTCTCTTCTTCTTCTTCTTCTTCTTTTTATTTTAACTACTACTTTGTTATCTTTTTCTATCTAAAACAGAGCATCATTTGGTACAACTAAATATTGTTCGTATTTCCTTAGAAAACTACAGTGTAATAATCCAGACTGTATGTACTTACATGAATGGGGTCAAGAAGACGATAGCTATTCAAAAGAAGATATTGCAGGTCTCAGGTATGTATTAGGAAGATTAATTACATTGATTCTATATCATCTTTTGAAAAGCATACACTAATTAAATAATCACATTTACTATTATTGCTTTGATAATAGTAAATATTATTCACATGATAGTGGTGGAAATCTTAGTAGTTCAACATCTAATCAACCAACAACTTCATTATCAAGTTCACAATCTGCAACTTCTTCATTCAAGTAAGTTATACAATATATACATAGACTTAATAACTTTGAAATATTAACATTATTATTATTATTATTATTATATAATTAATAGGAAATCAGGTACTTCAATACCAACTACATCTACATGGAAAGATTCACCGGTTGCTTTATCATCTTCGACATCTGCAACACCATCTTTAAATATATCATCTTCTACTTTGCAAACTGTATGTATATAATATAGTAGTATATGTGATAGAAATGAAGATGTTTTAAACATATTTATTAATTGATTGATTGATTGTTTGTTTGTGATTGATTAATTTGAATGATTAGAAAACATGGAATACAACACCAAGTGCAACTACAACCAGTTTATCTTTGAATCCTCTGGAATGGCCGTCTGCAGCAGATTCCATTAATATGACATCGTCGTCATCATCTTCACCACCTCTCCCGCTTACCAAGTCACAAGAGAGAGTATTGCCAGCCACTGCTTCATGGGGATCCAGTGTTAAAGCATCAATGTTGGCCAATCCAAAGCTTTCGAGCAACGCTATCAACACCAGCTTTCAAGACAATATCGAGGTTGATCCAGCTCAAGCCGAGAAGGGTCTACAAACCACTTTCCCACCACTTTCAAACTCATTCTCAAACATCCCAATCACAGTTATCACCAAAACAAAGAAAGATAAGTCCGCTGCCACTAGCTCTCCAACCTCCAAGAAAGAAGAGAAAGAGCAACGTGAAAAAGAACAACAGTTATTACAACAACAACAACAACAACAACAACAGCTGCAACAACAACAACAACAACAGTTATTACAGCAACAACAGCAACAACAACAACAACAACAACAGCAACAGTTATTACAACAACAACAAAAAGAAAAAGAACAGCGTGAAAAAGAACAAAGAGAAAAAGAGCAACAACAACAACTGTTACAACAACAACAAAGAGAGAAAGAACAAAGAGAAAAAGAGCAACGTGAGAAGGAGCAACGTGAAAAAGAACAACGTGAGAAGGAACAACGTGAAAAGGAGCAACGCGAAAGAGAGCAGCAACAGCAGCGCGAGAAGGAGTTGCAAGAACAACGTGAGAGAGAACAACGTGAGAAAGAGCAGCGTGAAAAGGAAGAGAAGCTACTCAAGGAGCAACAACAACAGGCTTCTCACACCAAGAGCATCTCCATCGAGAACAGATTTGCCAATATCGGTTTGAATGATATCGAGCCAATCTCTAGCTGGGAAGGTTTGATTCCAGACGATCAACACACCGATATCAGCTTTGACTGGTTGCCACTCAAGGGTAATAGTCCACAGTCCAAGATGATCGACATTCTCCTCAAGGAATCACCAATCGCACCCGAGTCAACCAGCCGTAGAAAGACTTCTCGTTTCGAATTCGCCAAAGACCAATCGAAAGACAGCATCAACAAAGAATCAACCAACATCTCACCAACCTCACCCATCATTACACCAGAATCATTTTTATCTGGATTTAAAAGTGACTTCAATACCATCCCTAATAGCAATTTTAATAATAATAATAGTAGTAGCAATAATCTATATAATAGTTTAAATAGCAGTCTGAATGGCAACAATAACAATAATACTTTTTCAAATATACAACAACAACATCCAGATATTCCACCCTATAATATTAATTTACAAGATGTTCTCACACCTTCTTCTGCCACTGTCACACCAATCACCTCTACAACACCATCATCATCATCATCCATTGAGGATTCCCAACAAAAATTCCGTTCTCTCTTCCCCTCAATCAACATCAAGTTTTCCTCCAACAATAACAACCTGAACAACTCTGCCAAAAACGAGCTTTTCGGTGGTTCTCAAGTGTTCCAAGATCCAGCGATTCTCGGTTATCGTTCAGAGATCGACCCGATCAACTCCAACTGGAAATCCAACTCTGGCGGTCCAAACCTCAGAAAGTCCGGTACCACTGCCACCAGCTCCATTTCACCACCACCAGGTCTCGAGTATCCAAAGGCACCTCCAGGATTTGTCACTTCACCTCCACCCCCACCCGGTTTCATGATGCACCAAGCCGCCGCTCCACCCCCAGGCTTCAACAACCCAATGAATGCAATGAAGCCACCCGGTCTCGTTGTCGATGACGATGCCGACACTGCTGCCAGTCTGAAGAAATCCAAATCTGGAAAGCTCAGTAAGAAGGAAAAAAATGTTTCAAGCGCCACACCGGAAATTGACATGTTGGCGGAATTACAACAACAGCAACAACAAGCCCAACAACTCTTACAAATGCAATTTTTACAACAGCAACAGCAACAACAACAACAACAACAACAGACCAATATATTACCACATGTTCTATTACAACAGGCTGCAGCACAACAACAACAGCAACAACAACAACAACAAATTAAAAGAGTTGATGATCTATTTTTAAATTTACAGGCAAATCAAGGTGGAATGCCAATGAATACACCACCACCAGGTCCATTGCCACTTTTCAATCCATATCTCCAACAAATGCAACAACATCCCAGCCTCAAACCATCGCCAATGCCACAACAACAGTCACCACCCATGCCACTACCTTTTCCCTTTAACTTTCCAAACTTTCCAATACGTGGGCCACAGGGTGCACCACCAACCAATATGAATATTAATCTAATGAATCAACAAGCTGCCGCTGCAGTTGCCGCTCAACTCCAACAACAACAAGCGCAACAACAAAAACTGAATGCCGTTAACAACAACAACAATAATAATAATAATAATAACAACATCAACAAAACCAACTTTATGGAGTTTTTCAGTCAATTTGAACAACAGAGACTCAACGGTATTCCAATGTCACCCGACGATATCATTAAACAACAGCAACAACAACAGGTCCTCAACAGCACAGAGTCACTAGAGCAACAAGTTCAAAACACCGCCAAAGAGGTAAAAGACATCGATAACAAATGGCAACAAACTAAACTACGAAACAATCAAGCATATTATCGTTGAATTAATCATCCAACCACAATAATATATAATACAACAACCAATCAAAATCAGTTAAACTATCAAACACCGAATGACCGAAAGATAGATATCAAAATTGGAGCGAAATGAAAAGATAAGAAGAGAACACAACAAACCACATACACACACCCAACAAATTAACCAAAAGAGAACATCAAATATAAAACAAAACTTATAAAACTATAAAAAACTTACAAAATATTTATAAAAAATAAAAACAATAAAAAAATCATTTAATTTAAACTTTTTTTTTTTTTTTTTTTTTGTAAACTGTGTAAGATGAGTTGTGTATAACATCAATCTAGAGACGAGTTTAAAAGAATCTTTTAATATTGCTGCACAGCACTAAACTAACAAGCTAAACACTCAAAAAAAAAAAATCACCAAACAAATAAATTTAAACTATATTAAAAAGTTAGACACCAAGTTTATTTTATATTTCTATTTAAATATTGATTAATTTTTTTTTTTTTTTTTTTAATATTTATCTTTTAATCTTTTTTTTTATCAAAATCATTAATTGTTTTGGTGTTTTTTTGTTGAATATTTGTTTGTTTGTTTGTCAATGAGTTGTTTTCAATCCATCTCCACAATCACCCTACACACACATATATTACTTTTTTACCAATACAAATAAATAAACAAAAATAATATTGTGAATCTTGTTTTGTTTGTTTTTGACACTTTTCGATTAAATAAACAAATATATTAAAAAAAAAGAAGAAAACATATTAAAATTTTTTTAATCTTTCAAGTTATTTTAATCTGTATTATCAATTGTTGTTAATATATTCTTTAAGAGTAAGGTTTTTAGTTTGTTTGTTACAAAAAGAACCCATTTATCATCAACCATTGTTAAGTTTTTTTAAAAAAATAATTATTTAAAAAAAAGTTTAATTGCAATTTTCTCAACATTTTGAGTATTTTTTTTATATTGTAGAACTTGTCCATTCGAGTTCTTTCGTTGTTTTGTTTTGTTGTTGTGAATGTATGTTTTATTGTTGATTGTACACTATTGTCGGTTTGTTTCACCTTTTTTATTATTTCAATAACAAAAAAAAGAAAATACTACAAAAAAAACAGTTAATCATTCAATCATTAAATATATTATTTTACTTTTAAACTACTGCACAGTTAATTATATATAGCAAAGCATAACAAACCAACTTCAATCAAAGATAAAGTGTTAATTTTAAATAATAGATAAAGATAATAAATAGATAGAGTTCATTACTTTCTAGAATAGAAGTTTGTTGTAAATATATTGTCAATATTACATGTAATATTATTATAATAATAATAATATTGTTATTATTAGTAGTTCAAAATATAAATATATAAAATAGATAAAAATGGATGAAGATTCATTATTTAATGAAGATGGTTATGATTTCCTAGAATGGTAAAGTATAAAATATTTTACATAATTTATATAAAATTTAAACTTTATTATTAACAATAAGGTTTACTACTACCAATTTAGTTCAATATGTCTAAGTACAATGGATGATATTGTATCATTATTTTCAATATCACATAAAGAAGGAGATAAGCCGTGTTGTAGGTATCACTTTATATAGTTTGATTGTAAATATTTATTAATATTCTCTGTCTCTTTATAGCACATAGTTTTTGTAGAGCATGCTTTCAACCTTACTTTAGGAATAAGGTGGTGAAGAAAGAGGTGTTGGATTGTCCGGTGTGTAGAGAGACATTCGATGGATACATTTGCAACAAGATTGCCAAGAAAATATTTGAAACCTCTAAAAAGTATTCTTCAACCACCAAGATGCTGGAACGCGAGATAGCATCACTCAAACAGGAACATCTTATCTATAGGGAGGGTGTAGAGCGAAACAACGCCGACAGGGGTGAGTTGGAGGAGAAAATGAACAAACTCGATGAGCAAATCAATCTTTTGGAAGCAGAGAAACAAAAGATTAGCGAGGAATCGCGCGATATCAACGACCAATTCAGAGCGTACAAGGATCAACAGTATCGCGAAACCAGACAACAACAGGAGAGTATCCAAAAGTATATGCAGCAGCTCAAGGAGTTAGAAGCGAACAACTCGAGGATGAGTGAGAGTCTGGCGAATCAAGTCAGTTGCACCAAGGCAGCCGAAGAGAAGAATATGAAGTTGTCGCAGCAAACACGCGAGCTTAGCCACAACATGCACGGATTGGAGTCGAGTCTGCAAACTGCCAAGGCAGAGCGCGATCACGCCATGCTGGCGACAAAGGATTTGGAACAGCGCGCCAGACAAAAAGACAGGGAAATAGAGCAGCTTTCCAGCAGACTGAGAGAAGCGAATCACCATGCCGAGGAAGCGCGACAGCAGTATCACAGCGACATTGAGATGTACTCAAAGAGCAGAGACAAGATCTGTGAGTTGGAAGGTGCATTGACCTGCGTTAAAGTAGAGCAATCAAAGAAAGAGGTGGAGGCTGAACAACTTCGCCAAAAGAATAGACAGCTGGAAAGAGAATTGGAAGACCTGAAATCGAGAATCAACAATTCAAAGACCGACTCTTACCTCGACATGATAAAAGGAATGTCTACTGTAACATCATTCTTTAGTAAACCAGTTTTAAATGATTTCATTATACCATATAAAGGTAAAGTACAGATTCTTTGTTTTCCATATCATAATATGAACCAGTGCACTAACTTTGTTAATGAATATAATTTCATGATTCATCTTAGATATAACTACATATGAAAAGAGAGGAAGTAGTAAGAACAGTACAATTATTAGAGCAAAATATAAACAAGAAACTTGTGTTTTAAAGTTGATAAACTATTCAAAACCAAGTGCGCTCGCTTCTTACTATTCATCGTACTCGTCACCAGGACATAGTCAAGATAATCTACAGGGTTTCAGAGAGAGTATGATCCTCTCAAAGCTGAGACATCAGAATATAGTACGAGTAGACTCTATCACCAAAGATGACTTTGGACGTTACTATTCGGTGATGGCACCATTCGTTCCTTTCGATCTCGAGTATGTACTTGCTGACCACCGTTCTAAAAAGACGTCGATTCCAGCGAGTGACATCAAGTTTATCGCCTATCAACTGGCGTCGGCAGTTGCCTATCTCCACTCACAAGACTTGGTACACCGTGACCTGAAACCAACCAGTCTACTGGTGTTTGATGACTACCAAATGAGACTGTGCAGTTTCCAGCTGTGTTGTTCGATTCTCACAAGTTCCAGCAGTCCAACTGGTCTGACCATTCCGTCGGGCTACACCAACTACTCTGCACCAGAGATCATCATGAGCAGTGGAATCACTCAGAAGCGACTAGATTGGAAAGCAATCGATATTTGGAGTATGGGTTGTATCATTGCTGAATTGGTATTTGGTAAAGAATTATTCACTCTTTCGAACAACAGCAGCAACAACAACAACAACAACAATAATAATAGCAGTATAGTCAGTAGTAGTAATAATATTATAAAGAATAGTAGTGGAAATATAATAACTAGTTTAAGTGATAGTAGAATGCATCTATTGAAACAGATGATCAACTATAAAGAATGTGCACCAGAGGATCCAAAGTATTTCGTATCACAAAACATTGGACTCTACTTCCATCCAACACTCTCGATATTTAATGATAGACTTGTACAAAATAACAATAACAAAAGCAACTGTACTCCTGACATTATAGATTTACTGACAAGGATGCTGAAATTCGATCCCAACTCTCGTATCTCTGCCAACAACGTTTTGAATCATCCATTTTTCTCAAAGGAACCATTTTACAACCCTGTTACCGATCACTCTGATATCGCATCTAGTTTAACTGATAGAAACATCAAAGATTTCGTAAAAGAGAAATGTAGTGGTATTATTTAATATAATAATTTCCATCAAAATATAATTATTATTCAATCACATATTATTTTTCCCTTTCTTGTTATTTTTTTAACCAAAAAATAAATAAATATATTAATTGTATAAATTTGTTGTAATAAATAAATATTAATAATATATTCTAAATTATTTATTTTGTAAAGTTTGATTTTAAATTTGTTATTAAATTAGATATATTATCAATTTCATTGATTATATTTGTATAATCTGGTTTTGGTTGTATTTGTTGTTGAACTATTGGTTGTTGTACAATTGTTTGTTGTTGTTGTAGTTTAAGATTTGATATTGATTTTAATAATTCATTTATTTTTGATTCCTTCTCATTCAATTGGTTATCTAATGATTCCACCAATCTTATTAGATCTTTTTTAGACGTAAATAAATATTTGTGTTTCTTTGATAATGCTGATTCTTCCCACAACTATTTTATAAATTAATATTAATTGAAACAACCAAAGAAATTGAAATATAAAAAGATATCTAGTATTTGTTACTTACCATCAATGCACTCTTTTTATCTTTATTAATAATAGTATGATCAGCATCGTATTGAGATAACAAATCTATACACTCCCAATTATTATTAACAATCGCAATATGTAAAGCTGTATTTCTATTGAAACATAATAATCGTTTTGTTGTTAATTACAACAATTTTACTTGATGTTAAATAATATGTTATAACTTTACAACATACCCTGTATTTGTTTGATGATTTATAGACGCAGAATGTTTGAGTAATATTTGTAAACATTGCGGTGCACCACTCAATGCAGCGAGATAAAGTGGTGTTTCATTGTTGACATCGGTGGGATCTACTTTGGCACCGTTCGCTAGGAGAAAGCTAACTGCAAGATGTTTGTTCTCTAGACATGCATTGTGAAGTGGTGTCATTCCATATTGATCGACAGCATTGACATCCAACTTTGCACGCATCACCAACAATCTCAGAATCGATTCATGTCCACTCTCTGCTGCAAAGTGTAGGTAACTCTGATTGATTGAATTCTTATCGGCGAGTGCTTCAAGTGGTGTCGAAACTAAAATTTGACTATGACCATACTTTATTGCTTGTAGCACATTAAAATCGGACATAAATTAAATTACTAAATAATATAATTATATTATTTTTTATATATAATTAAACATTATAAAACAATTAAATTTTAATGTGTTGATCTTTAATTTTAAATCATATTAATAAAAAAAATAATAATTTTAAATTAATTTTTTTTTTTTTTTTTTTTTTGAACATCATCCCACCCAACTCAGTTATTTAAATTAAAGTGTTATTGGTTTTTTTTTTTTAGTTAATTTTTTAAATTTATTATTTCTTACTTTTTTATAATTTTTAAGTTTATTTATAAGATATATATATAATTCAACATGACTTTAGAAGCAACTATTATTTGGTATGTATTTTTTTATTTTATTAATATTTGAAGAATAAATCATCATCTAAAACAGTAGAAATATAATAATGATCATGATGATTGTGTTACCTCAATTAAATCAACAGAATATTGATATAATTATGATAATGAATATATACGTATGTAATATTATAGTGTTGACAATTCAGAGTGGATGAGAAATGGTGATTTTGTACCATCTAGATTCGATGCTCAGAAAGATGCTGTAAATTTAATATGTGCCGCTAAAACACAAGCTAATCCCGAGAGTTCCGTCGCAATTATGTCTATGGCTGGTAAATCGTATGTCATTAAAAAGATTTATAGTTACAAATAAAAAGAAATACAATATTAATAGTCATAAAAATAAAATAATAGTCCAGAGATATTAGTTACACTCACACAAGATCTAAGTAAAGATTTTGTCAAGTTATAATCAATTAAAGATTCAAAACAAGATAGATTTCACAACATCGATGAGAATCGCACAATTGGCATTGAGACACCGTCAGAATAAACATCAACACCAAAGAATTGTAGCCTTTGTTGGTAGTCCACTCAAAGAATCGAAAGAAGAACTCAGTCAACTCGCAAAGAATTTGAAAAAGAATGACATTGCTGTCGATATTATTAATTTTGGTGAGGAAGCAAGCAACGTCGAAAAATTGGAATGTTTTATAAATGATGTAAAGAAGAACGATGAAAGGTAATATCAAACAACAACAACAACAACAACAACAACAACATCCATAATAATAATAATAGACTACAACTCAATCTCTCTTTCTCTCTATTTATTATCAACTTTTAAAACAAAATGTAATGTTACTTACACTTTACATATGTTTGTTTAATATAGCCACTTGTTAACTGTACCAGCTGGACCACATATGTTATCCGATGTAATTGTAGATTCAAAGATTATTGTTGAAGGTTCCGGTGCTTATGGCGCTCAATTTATTAATGCTGATACCGATCCAGAGTTAGCTTTGGTATGTTTTATTTAAATTTAACAACAACAACAACAATATTGCGAGAATTATAACTAATTTGGTTTGATGCTGCTGCTGATTAAAATCTTACTTTATAGGCATTGAAATTATCATTGGAAGAAGAACAACAACGTTTGGAAAGAGAAAGAAAGGCAAAGGGTGGAGATGATTCAACTAGTGGAAGTGGAGAGTCACAAGATGTTCAAATGACAGCTGTTTCATCGGATGCCAACTTTGAGGATGATCCAGATCTCCAACAGGCTCTGGCCCTCTCTTTAGAACAAAGTGATCCAATGCAAGGACAAGAGCCATCCGCCGCTAAACCAGATGCACAACAGTCGACTGCACCATCAACCGATGCTTTTAACGATCAAGAATTCTTAAACTCAACTCTTAAGAATCTACCTGGTGTTGATCCAAACGATGAAAGAATCAAGGTAAATAACAAACATAACTGTCATGACTAAACTTCACAATCAAACTTTTACTAATAGTTAACTATCAATATATATTTATAGAATGCACTTGCAGATTTATCGAAAAAGGATGAAAAGAAGGATGATGAGAAGAAGGATGAACAAAAATAAGATTATCAGATTATAAATAACAACTCGCCATTAGTATCTATCACTTTTCTTATCTCTAAACAACACTTGGTTGGTGCACAATAATAATAATAAATAATAACAATGATGGCAACAACAAAAATAACAATTAAATAACAAAACAACAGTAAATCAAAATCAAAATATAAATAAAAAATTGATCATGTTTAAATCAATAATAATAGTATCACTGATTCTGATCATATTAAAATCAACGTTACCTTTGTGGATTTTATTTATTATTTAATTTTAATTTTTTCAAGTTTTTTTTTTTTTATTTCTGTGGAATCGAACGAACAAAAAGAAAATTTTTGGTCTCATTCAAATTAGTACTCGCCTTGATACTGCCTTGTACACTTATCTACTGGTGTATGAGCATTGTCAGACAAGGCAAGAACAAATATGCCTATTTGCGTGGGTGGGACTAAAAACAGCGTTCATGATTTTTAATTATCTGTATTGTTGTGCCAGTCCAAACACTTCCCAAAACAATATAAAATTAAAAAAAAGATAAAAAAAAAAAATGTATTTTTGTTATGTACAATATTTATTTATTTATGAGAAATTTGTGTTATAGTCTATACTTCTATCTTGTTTGTTGTTTAACAAAGTGCAATAAGTAGTGATAACAATATTAATATGAGAAGAGATGGTTTGACAATGTTGGATTCAGATGATGATTCTCTACAGGCGTATTGCAGAGGTCTGTCATCTCTATCGCCACAAGTGGTTTCATCAAATTTCAAACCTTTGTTGAAACACGGACTGGAACAAATCTTATCACCACAATTCTTGTAGAGACAAGTGTGTTTCGATGCATCTTTGTAATCGAGTGCCATGCTACATTTGTGTTTCTTTGCACACTTGATTAGCGACTCTAACGAACTCTGACAGGTCAATCCAAAGTTGATTCTGTTCTGGCAGCTTCCTATGGTATGCGACTTTCGAGATGGACAGATACATTGCTCCATCCATTGACACTTGGCGTTGTGATTATCACAAGGTCCGTCGGTCTCTTGGAATTTCGTACACTTTCCAATATCTTTGTTGTCTTCAAAGTCGCAGTAGAGACCCTTACCAATATTACAGTCGATCAGAGGTACTCCACCGCTATTGTAATCGAAATGGTAATGACAGGCAGCACCTTCTTCCAATTGGAATGGTTTCATACAGACCCCACCAGAACACAAGAAGCCAACTTTACATTCTTGTCTAGCGCGACAAATCTTTCCTTCTCCAACTCGTTTCATACACTTTCCAGCTTGACAGAAATGGTCGTGGTCACATTCCTCTGGAGAACTGCAAGTACTCGATCTTAGATGACATATTCCTTTTTTACAAATGAGATTATTGGTTGCACACTCACTTGATTGTCGACATTCTTCGCCAGCTGCCAAATATCCTAAATTTTGACAAATACTAATTTTTTTTTTTTTGTTAACAAAATATTAATTTTCTTTTATTACTAAATTTTTAATAATATCTTTTTAAAACATACCTCACTGGTCTATGTCCTTTAGATTCACATCTTAAATCTGGCCAACAAAGATGTGAACTTGAGCAAGTTTCGCCAACATCTGCGTATTTGGTACAGACTGGACTTTTGTTCTTTCCAATTAAGCAATAGGTTCCATATTCACACTCGGATCCAAGTGAGTGAGGATTACATTTGTTTCCTTCAGGTACGCATAATACATATTCACAATGGGTCTTGTTTGAGGCACCCAAAATATACTGAGGGAATATTAATATCAATGCAAAAATAATTATTACTATTAATATTTTATTCATCTTTTAAAAATATATTAATAAATGAAGGAGAATGAACTCCTTTATTAATCAAGCCTTGCCTTGAAAATTAATAATAATAAATAAGATTTTCTTTTTTTCCTTTTTGGGATTTTTTTTAAAAAAAGCCTTTTTTTTTTTTTTTTTTTATCATTTAAAGGATTTTTTAGATAATACTAAAGATAATATCTAAAGTTTCCATATGGAATATATATAGAGTTTTAATATTTTTAGATAAGGAAAAATATTGGTCTTAAAAAAAATAATTTAAATTCTATTTTTTGATTTTTAAATTCAAACATCAATTTTTAAATCAAGTCATGAAACAAAACTATCTGATAACATAACTTTCTTCATTTATCAATGTTTTTTTTTTCAAATAAAATCATATTTATTTAAAAATAAGTGATTTTGTTATAGAAATAGTCTAACATATTCAATTTATTGATTCTAATGAATATACATAATTGTATATTAAAATTTATTTACAAGTGAGGTCTTTTTTTAAAAAGTTGCATTTGGGTCGAAGATTGGAAGATAAGGAGCACCACAGACCAAAGGTGTAGAAGTAGTTACAGAGGAAACCTTACTTTGTCGTAGATTGTTCCATAATCCAATAGTCATGAGTCTCTGGCCATCGACATTGGGATGGAAACAATCAATTGGTGATAATGTAGATGTTGGGAATACAGTATCAGTTAAAAATGGGAGATAGTTCAGTCCAATGGTGGATTTGGTTGGATCGATATTTTGACTCCAATTGATAATGGTATTTTTAATACCAATATTTACAGCATTGATTACAGTGTCGAGATCAGATTCCGACTGACTCCATAGACATGGACAAATGTTATTAATTTGGTTAAATGCAGAGCAAGATGATGGGGTTGTTGATTTAACTAAAGAATGAAGGTTAGAAAGATTATTCATTTATTTTTCTCAATTTTAAAAACATAATTATACATACATTGTGAAAGCTTTGGCATTCCAACAAAGTTAATAATTGTTTTAGATGGATACTTCTCTAATACGTTATTTAGAATTTCAGTAAAGAATGAACCCCAATAAACAATGTTGGTTTTGTAAGCAGAAAGTGGAGTTTGGCAAATGGTACAAGCTTTGAATAATCCAATGTAGATAGTAACCATTTTCCATTGATTATTGAAATAAGTTGATCCATGTTTTCCAACTGCTTGACCTACTACAAAGTTCAATTGTGAAGTAATTGAATCACCAGTAGAGTTGGTGGCTCCATTGAATCCGTCGAACATAGGGTAGAAAATATTGGCAGGACGAATTCCATTAAGTAAATTTGATGATCCACCAGAGATCGTAGATACAGTTTGTGCTAAAAAGTTATTGAGAGTCCAGGCATTACTTTGATTACCTGTAACAAAAGAAAAACCTCTGTATTCGTTGATCGAGATCGATGATAAGTCATTGGCTAAGAAACCAGCTGATATAGTATCACCAATTGAAAATATCATTTTCATATCCTACAGTATATCTATTAGTATCTCTTTATTAATCATTATTTTGTAAATATTTAATAACTTACACTTAAATATGTGTTTTGTGCTAGTAATGGATCGGTTGTATCATTTCCTGATAAACAATAAGGAAGAACTGCATTCGTACCAACCAATAAGAGTGAATGAATAAATATTACAATTATAAACTTAGAGATATTCATTTTTATAGAATATATGTGCACAACCAAAAGATAGAGAAATTGTAAAATAAAAGAGATAATTATAAAAATATAAAAATATATTTATGTGTAGGTATTTATGTATTTGTATAAAAAGTAGTAGTACAAGTTGTGATTTAAAAGTCAGAGGTGAAGTAGTATTTATAATTTCGGAATCTATATAAATCTAATGTGTGAGATGTATGATATTAAAATTCTAATAAATTGGTAGGCAAAGATCACATGATCCATAGAAGTTTTTACAAATCTTGATAGCCTTAGATGATTGGAGGGTACTGATTATTGGACATTGAGACATGTAACTACACAAAATTTCTCAATCTCTTTTATCTCCTTTGAGCTGATTTTACTGTTTCGTGGAAAAAGAACAAAACTAATACAAATTTAAGGTCTATATATCTATTGAATAATTTTAATGATGATATATTGCTGTTGAAATTTAATATTCATTAATATTTCGTTGTTGTTGCTGTTGTTGTTGATGATGATTGATTAATGTTAATTGCTGTGGAGTTTTTTCACCTATAAGATTAATATTTTAAGTTCATTAATAACAACATCGTCAAATGTTGATTTAATTGATTGATTATTGGTTTTTTTTTTATGTAGATGAGGGCTTAAAACTTTTCTTTCAGTTATTTCTATCTACAGGCAATCACTACTACCCTTTGATCCTCATATTCAATACAACATTTCTTAATATCAATAAATCATCATTGTTATTGATATCGTTCAGGTTGTAGCCAGGGCTATCCACACTGTGAAGCTTTTTCAATAGATTTATAGTCAACTCGCAGTTAGATAAACAACGTTGTTATACGTTTAAATATTGGATCAGTGCGGCAGGGAGCATCGATTTTAAAGGTAAAATGAATTGGTGTTTGTTTCTCTCCATTTTGAGATAATATAATAAAAGTAGTCTCCCACAACTTAAAATCCATCATGTGGAGTACCATCAATTGGATCATGGAGGTCAATACCCAACCTTTACATTTCAATTTTTTTTTAAAGAAAAGTTTAAGGTGGGGGAACAGGTGATGTGTTTTTGTGTTGTTTTTTTTGTGGTCTTTGAGATTCACTTAGGAGCTAAAACTGTCTTTTTATTGCATGATCAATAATTTATTGTTTTTTTTCGCTAATGGGTATGATTTATGAATCAATTTCGACCAAATCAACAATTGAAAATTGTAAAAAAGGTTAAATTTGTTTGTTGTTGACCACTACTCATATTAGTGATCATTTATTTGAACTTTGATTGATTAAAATGATGTGGTTTTATTATTTTTGGTCAAACAGTTTTTTTTTTGTTACTCAATTAAACAAACAAACAATATTTATAAAAAGAAAACTAAGAGAGTCAACTAGAAAGATATTCTTTAAAAAGTTTGATTATTAACAAAAAAAAAAAAAAAAAAATTTTTTAATCTTAATTTTTTCCTTTGATTGTTAAAGTTGTGAATCAATGAATGTCATGTGATTCAATTCGAATAGTAAGTAGTATTGGTTCCAAAAAAAAAAAAAAAAAAAAGTCAGACTTTTTAATAAGTAAACAATTTTAAATGCTAATAATAATATATTTAGCATAGTCAATATAATAGAATCGATAATATATATATTTATTTATATTAAAAAAAAGTAAAATAAAAAGATTTAGTTTGTTGTGTAAGAGTATGTCGGGAGTATCGTCAACAACCATTACAACTTCGACATCGGCACCTGCATCATCATCATCAATATATAATACTATCAAAGATGTTCCTTTTACAACAACAACAACTTCAACTACAAAAACAGCTGTAGCTAACAACAACAATAAACAAAATGGTTCAGCAACGATTGTCGAAATTGAATCATTGTCAAAAGAGGAAATAAATGAATTAAGATCAAATATACATCCTATTTTATCAGATGATGAATCAAAAGGATTAGAATTAGGTATGATAATGATATGATATTCATTACACAATAAAAGTTTAATTAAATAGCTAATTGTTTTTAAAAATAGTCAATATGTTTGTTGTCGAAGTTGTACCACAAGCTGCAAACAAACTAATAGGTGAATTAAGCAAACTATTAAATAAATGTGAAAATGATAAATATGTATTACAGCAATATAGTCATTTAAAGAAAATGAGAAAGATTCAATTATCACCTAAAATAACAACAACATCGATAGCAACAACTGAAACTTCGACTTTAACAATTACAATATCATCATCGTCAACAACAGATTCAGATAATAATAATAATACACCTTCAAACAAAAACAAAAATAATAATATTAATAATAATAATAATTCAGTATTGGAATTATTAATTGCACCCGAGGAGAATTACCCTAATCTTCAATCATTCTATCAACAACACATAGATAATGAACAAAATAATGAACAGGAATCAGATCGACAGCCAATTGTCGATATTATAAATAGTCATAATAATAATAACTATATTTATAAAGATAAAACTGAATATCAAAGAAAAATAATACAGTTTCTTATTGATAACAAGTTAAGTCTTAAAATTGTAAAGATACCAAAGAATCCACCGTTAACACACGATCTTTGGCTTGAATGGAATAAGTTATGGCCAATGACATTTAGAGTACATTGTTTGTATGTATAAGATTTTATAATATTAAACACTTTTGACAAATCATTTATTAATTATATTGCTATTGTTTGATTAATTGATTGATTAATTGACTGATTACAGCTCAACTCCATTGGTAGAGACATTAGAAGATAAAGAGATTGTCGAGATGAACACCTTTATGAAAAAAGCAATTGAACAGGCAAACATTGGAAAGAGTCTAGGATTCAATCCAGTGGGTGCTGTTCTAGTCGATCCAGAAACCAACACCATTCACGGCGCTGGCTTTGACCAGACGCCTGGCAACCATATGAACGAAATAACAAACACAACAACAGTTAAATATCATCTCTCACCGATACTGTCGCATTGCACAATGAATTTAATACATCAGTTGGCCAATCAACACATTGAGCGATGTGTTCAAAAGAGTGGAACTGCCGGTATGCCTGCACTGGCATCGATGCAACAGACACCAAACAGCGAGGACGACGCCTACCTTGCGACAGACCTCTATCTCTACATCACAAGAGAGCCATGTATCATGTGTTCGATGGCACTCGTACACAGCAGAATCAAGCGTGTCATCTTTGGAGCGGTACAACCTAACGCCGGTGGACTAGGCGGTTGTCTCAAAGTACACACTCAGAAATCGATTAACCACAGATTCCAAGTATATCATGGAATATTAGAAAATCAATGTAAACTTTTATTCGAAAACAAAAATAATAACAATGATAATAAATAATGACACATTGACAAAACAATATCATGAAATTAATAAAGAGGTTGACCACTACCATCGTGAATCTCGGCGTGACTTCTTTCCACACCAAAATGAAAATTCTTATGACAATTTTTAATTAAATGTTTATGATTTTTTTTTATTTTTTTTAATAGAATATTATTATAAACTTTTAATTGAACAGATAAAAATGTTAACTAAACTTGTAAAAGAACATCAGAATAATGTTAGTAAGATAAAAGATGAAAATGGTAAGTTATCATGTCCTCTTTTTTAAATGTATTTTGATAGTTTTAGTTTACTAACAAATATGAATGATCATATAATCTATATACATAGAGGTGTTAAAGAAAGAGGCAATGATGTCAGTAGCACCGGTTACAAATGGCTTAATGGATAGTGTTAATCAAGGAGTTGCATGTGTATTCGCTAATCAAAAGAGGTTAGAACAAGAAGCAAGAGTTTTACAACAATCGACAACTAAATTCTCAAAGCAAACCAATCAGTGGTTGACTCTAATAGATAACTTTAACAATGCACTAAAAGAGATCGGTGATGTAGAGAATTGGTCACGTTCAATCGAGAACGATATGCAAAACATTTCAAATATATTAGATTATCTCTATGAGAATACACAACCACCTGCACTCGTTAAACAACAGCAGCAGCAACAACAACAAGCACAAACACCTACTAAATAACCATTCTTTAATAATCAAATATTAATTTAAATAAATATTGTATAATATCATATCGTATCATAACAAACTTTTCTATAGTTCTAAGAAAAAGTAACAGTTTTCTAGTTCGAAACTTCTATTCTTCTTTCGAATGCAAATTGATTTTATCTTTGTTATTTGTTAACAAATGTATGACTTAAATAATAAACTAAACGAATTACATCAAATTGTTATTGGTTGGAATAGATCTTCACCTTTATTAAACAGTAATACTCTAGTACAACTTGAATCAATTTCTTTATTGCTAAACGATATTTATAATGTTTGTAATTTTATTTTGATGTTGATCGTATATAATAAAGTGTTATGATAATTAGTAAACTAATGTTATATTATAATTATAGGCTATTAAACCATTGAATATTCAACTCTCTGATATAATGAATAGTTATAAATGTTTGGGTGTATTCTTAACAAATCTATCTACATTACCCTTTACCTCTATTGGTTCACTGTCTATTGAATCTAAAAATGACAAACAACATCTTATTTCTAAACAAACATTAGATATTTTATTGGTACTACTTTATAAAACGTTTGAACAATCAACAGACAATAACAAAGATGAAGTCATATCTGTTTGTAATAAGTTTGTATTTATTTTTATTAAAACACATTAACATATCTTTAAATCTAACTTTTTATTTAATAGCGTTAGAGTATGGATAGTAATGCTATTACAATTTAGAATCTATCAGAATCAAAAAAAGCTATGGGTGAAGACAGAGAATCAACCAAATGGAGACCGAGACCCTCAAGTCGAATCAATGTATCAGTTCATGAATGATTTAGGTATTACAAAATCAGAGATACAGCGAGAATCAATAAAAATAATAAAAGAGGAGTTCAACCAACAACTGAAACATCAACACAATCAACTATCAAACTATACCAACACTAGTCATAGTGATATCAATGATCTTATTAGAAAGATAAACTTAATAGAGATATCAAATAGCAATAACAATAACAATGATGAAGATCAACATATAACCATCCAGTTGTCATTACTTAATCTATTCCTATCACAACGTCAGACTATCAATACATTGCAAGTCGATGGCCTATCAATCATTAATCTCTATCTCTCAAAGGAAAAACCCATCTTTAATATAGCTATATGGAGGAGACATCCTACTTTTCTACTTAAAGAGGTAAGCTTGTACTACTTGGATTATTCAAACATAATCTAAGTTTTCATACTAATTATTATAAATATATATTTAGTTATTAAAAGTATTTAAGAAATACTATAAAGATATAAATGAAGTAAATGTTCTGACTAATAATGGCGTAATACAATGTTTAATTGAATATCCCTCTCTGTATACTCTTAGTATGGAGTTCCTTGTTCAACTTTGGATTGAAACACAATCATTTCAAGCTTTAGATTTCTTATCACGGGTCAACTCTATCTTTATCAACCAACGTTCTTTAAAAGACAATTATATAAGTCTGCATAAAGTAATTATAAAAACAAATACCATTGCTAATCAAACTTTACTAATGCTTTTATTTTTAAATAAAGTATTATCCAATTTCACTTAGAGAGTTAATAAAGATCTATCAAGCAAAGTTTAACAGTCACCAAGAATTCAGCTCCCTTATCAATAGAATAAATGATACAAGAGTATCTATTATCAACCACACACCAGAGGATCTTAAATCCGATATATTTAAGAGTATTTGGTTATTGAATGTACAATATATAAGATATTTATATTTTTCAATTCAACTGTTGATGATAAACAAAGTATGTTCATATGTTCTTTGTAAACATAAAAAAAATATTAATAACTTTGATATCATAAAATATATATATATAGGAGTTGGATTTAAATTTATTAAACTATATTGTTTGGTGTAGATACACTTGTAGCGATACAGGAAGAGAAGGAGGTTATCATTTATATTTCCATCAATTTAAACTACTTATAGGTGTATTACAATCTAAAGAATCAACAGGTAAACTCTAAATTCGAAAGCTAACTATATTTTAAGTTGGTTTATTAACTCTATTTATTTAATATTATAAAAGATCAAATGATTATTGACGGACTACTAGATTTTAACTATGAAACCAAAGATTACGATCTCTTCTATTTGTTGATTTGCTATACTTTAGCTTATAGGCAAGATAAAAAACTAAATGTATGTAGATGTTGATGCTGATAATGATGATGCTCATAATATTAATCTTTCTTTTGTCACTGTTGTGAATGTTATAAAGTCAATGATATTTAATAGACTGGAAACCGACCGATTCAATCTATTCCTAAAGTCTGCAATTTATTTCCATCAGTTGAACTGTAGTAACATCAATAGTAGTAACTTTGCCAATCAATTCAACTTTAATTACTTATTGAATAAATTGAATATCTAGACTAGCACCATCATTATTGCTGTTGTTGTTGTTGTTGTTGAAACTGTTGATGTTGTTGTTGTGAATGTGATTGCTGTTGGCTATAGATTCTGTTTGGATTGCCTCTGACTTCGCTTGACATTCTGAAGGGTACGTTATTCTGGAATTCACGGTTGAAAGATTCACCGTCCTCCAGTGGCAGATTGCAGACAGTCTCTGATGAGCCAACAAGACCCTCGTTGTTGATCTCCTTTTGCAGCAATCTTGACTTGTCGCCCATTCCTCTGTAGATAGACATCTTCTCAGTTTGATTGGCACCATCGATCTCATGATCGTGCTGCTCCACGAAATCACCATTGATTTGAGTCTGAGATGATCTAAACTTCAAGACTGGCGACGATGTAGAAGAGGAGTCTCCATTGGATCCACCATAGGAAACAGAAGATGAAGATGAACTGAAGAAATAGTTGCCTTGTTGATTTAATCCACCACCCGACGAGGATGTTGATGAAAAACTACTACTCATAAAACTATATCCATTATTATTTAGATTATTAAATTGATTATTATTATTATTATTATTATTATTATTATTATTATTATTATTATTATATTCTACAACTTGTTGATTTTCAAAATATTCATCATCATCTTCATCACTTTCATCTTGACTATTTTCATTAATTTCTCTAATCTGACTTCTATTCATATTATTCGTACTGTTAACTGATTGATTTAAATTATTAAAGTTATTATTATTAAAATTATTATTATTAAAATTATTATTGTTAAAGTTATTATTATTATTTTCAAAGTTTAGATTGTTATTATTGTAGTTCATGTTCATCATGTTCATATTCATATTATTGAAACCATTGTAGTTCATGTTCATATTCATATTCATCATGTTGTTGTTATTGTTGAAGTTGTTGTTGTTTTGACATTGGTATATCATGTTCATCTGATTCATCATTTGGTTGAATGCATTTTGCATATCGTTTTGGTGGTGTTGCATTGTTCTATAAAAATCCTGAGTGTTCGAGTGCATCATACTATCTATTGGTGCTTTAAGATGTAAAAATAGCTGGACTGGCTAGTATGTATGAAGAGAAACTAATTATAAGTATTAAAGAATAATTATTGGAAGTGAATAAAAAAGACTTTTTGAACACCAATTAATGTTTACAACAAATTATAAATAAATAAATAAATGAAGTGTCTTTTGTTTTTTTTTTGTTTTTGTTTTTTTAATTAATTAATATTAAATGTTATTACTATTATTGTTTTTATCTCACAATTCTTTGCTTGTTTTCTGTATGTTTTGATGATGTGTTGTTGTTTTTGTTGTTGTTATATTAAAATTATAAATATAGGAATCTAGTTATATTATTATAATTAATAATTTTCAATTATTGTGACACTTAATAAAGTAGTTTTGAAAAAATAAATAGAAAAGAAGAGAACCAAATATAGCCAATAGAATTGGATTGATCGTGTATAGTTGCTAAGTTAATAGTAAAAAAACTTATTATTATAATAAGTTTGAATATTGTACATTAACCACACAATCTTTTTTTTTTTTTTTTTTCTGCACCATACAAACGATTGTAGAAGAAGCAGTAGTAATTTCTACAACTGATGCTTTGCAGTGTAGTGTTGTTAACACACCAACAAAAAAAAACAAAATATAATAAAATAAAATAAAAAACAAGAAAATAATGATAATAATAGGTTTTGAGGGTTATTTATTTGTTTTTACCTTTTTTGATTGTTTTTTTTTTTTTTATACTCTACTTTTTTTTGATGATTTTCTTTTAAAAGGATAAATATATCTCTACTTTTAAATTTTAACTTCAGTGGGTGTGGGTAATATATAATGAAGGGTACTTATTATTTCTATGTTATTTGTGTATTTTTGTTTGTTTGGTTGAACTTTTGAATTGGATTGACAATCCCAGGGTGGTAATCAATTGTCTAGGTTTTTTTTTTAAAAAAATTCCAAACAAACTTACAAACTAGGCATAATTAAGTTCGTCTGTCAACAATTTATTTTGAAAATAGTTATTAATAATTTTATTTTTTTTGAATTTTATTATTTTTTTATAATGCGATTATTTTTTTGATTTTTCTCTTCAGATTTTTCTATTTGATATCATTTTTTTTCAGTTATTTTTAAATTCAAATATAATTGCAATAACACAATTAATTGATTCTTGCTTTCCAAGTTAACATCAAGAAACCAATAACAGCGCCCAAAAAAAATTTTTATAATAAAAATTTCCAAAAAAATAATTTATAGGGGGATGGTTTCGCAATTTTTATTTATTTTGATTTATTTTTATTTTTATTTTTTCAAAAAAAAGATTGGCAAGATATGTGAAATGCTTTTGCACCCAGGCGAATACCATAGCACATGAATCTATCGGGTGAGTGTATTTTGACCTTTTTTTATAAATTAATTAATTTTTAATTATTTTTTTTTTATTTTTTTGAGAATCTGGCTAGTCTATGTTGCATCTGATATTTGAAGTAACAATAGCCCCAACAAAAATAAATAATCTCTCCTTATGTAAATTCACCAACATTCGTAAATTCATATTCGTGTAAATTTTAAAATCAAGTAATAATAACCAAGTTTCTAGTTAATCAAATAAATAGCTTAGTTATTTATATCAAAAAAAGTAGATAATCTTTTTTTTTTTTCTTTTGTCTATAATAATTGTATTGTTTTAGATAGAAATCAATTGTATAATATTTAAATTTTGCAGAAATCAAATCAATCAAGTACTGCAATCAATATCTTAAAGGCATTCCTGAATTCTCACCTTTAAATCAAGTTTATTATTAATTTTTTTTTAATAATCAAACTCCGAACCAAACAATGTAAGTAAAACAAAAAATATTGTTAATTGGACAAATCATAAATTGGCATCAAATATATCGTGATATATATTATTTTATTAGATCATACATGTTATAGTTTAGTTTTTTTTTTATTATGATTTTTGTAAAAATAGTTGGCAATGAACAATCATATTGAATTACAAAAAAAAAAAAAACCGATTAACATAAAAGTTTACAACTATAGTATTAGCATTTTTCTTTCTTTATTGCCGTGGTGAAAAAAGAATAACTCTTTCTTCTCTCACACCACAGGTCAACAAGCAAATTGTCTTTTTGGAGTCAAATAAATGTAAATCATTTTTTGATGATTCAAATGGCAATATTTTGTTTGTTTGTTTGTTTATTATTGTAAATAGAAATAATGATTATGAATATTATAATGAATAGAAAGCTTAACTAAGCAAACCATACATAGATCTCCAATATAATCTATTCATTGTTGTTGTTAGCTTATGATTCTTTGACATTTGGGAGATGTCATATATTGTTCAACAACAAAACTACAAAGTATAAAAAAACAAAAAAAAATAGTGGCTGACCACCACTACCACATCTATCTTCCCAACAACCACATCTCTACCACCCCACCACCACCATTAATACTAATAATATATTCGACCCAACCCCACGAAATATTCGCATTCTCATTCAGCACTTTTAAAAATATTGAAGTATATCAAATATATACATATTATTATAAAACTACCAAATATGTCTAATTGTTGTTGCCAACATACATAAACATATAACAATATAGTGATAGTAATATTACTATTGCCTTTATCATATTGTATTGAGTTTTAATGACTCTCTAATATTAAGATGGGTCGTCGATACATGAATGAATTAAAGATTAAAATAAAACCACGACAATATAGTAATAGACAAAAATAAAACAACATCAGAAACTATAACAAGATAAAAATAATGAGATTAATGAATGTCTATATGTATGAATATAGAACAACTACAACAACAAGCAAAACCTTTAAACAGAACAACAACAACAACAAGTTGCAAACAAACAACCAAATAAATAAATAAATAAAATAATATTTTATTTGTTCATTTAATATTAGATTTAATAAGACAAATAAAACAACAACAATAACAACACATTCTTTCATTCTAATTTACATGTTTATTTGTTTATTTAAAACCATCAGTAATCTATTATCATATTATATTATATGTCGTCTATCTCTTTATCAAATCTATACAATCAATCTATTAAACGACGGTATGTATTGCATAATATTATCAAAGTCATTCGATCAAGTTTATAAAACAGCCAACACAATACAATATTTCATTCATTTCATCTTATACTTTTATTAAAATGTGTTTAAGAGAGCCAACTTAATGCAAAGGTGGGAGTGTTGTCTTGTTCTGCTTCCCACTTTTGATTCTTCCTCTCTATTTGTCATTTCAATAATTATACAGTTCATTTAATCATAATCTTATCGTAAAAATGATAATAGCAATAACAACCACACTGAATCATATTATGATTTGTGGGTTCATTCATCTCTTTTCAAACATTTTATTGTTGTTGTTGTTCTGATCAGTGGTGGTTGTACAGCTGATTTTGATTGAAGTGGTAGAATATTAAAGATGTGGTGGGGTAGTTCCTTAAGTTTATATTTTGTTCTGTTCTTCTGTCGTTTTTCTTTGTTCATTCTTTCACCAATAGTAATTAAATATGATTATTTAATTTATTAATATGGTTAAACTAGTTTAATAACAAATTAAATAATAATATTTAATCAATCTTGAGAATAGATGTGGTTGGTTTGTGTGTGTGTTGGTATATTGGGATGATCTGACAGTGTGGTGGTGTGTGTATTTGTGTTTGGTTTGTGTGCTAATAATTGTGGTGGTGTATGATTTTGTGTAGATTTATTGTTAATATTATCATTACTTAAGAACTGAAAAGCACCGGCATTATTTGGAAAAAAGCGATGATTCTATCAACAAACACTGGAATCAGACAAACAACTATTCATCATTCTCATTAATGATGCATCTTTATAATCACAAAAGTGAATCGTTCAAATATTATTATTCATTCACATTCTCATATTTGTTGTTAACCATCGATTAGCATCATCGATGCTTTAAAATGGTAATCACAACAACATTAAATTAAAAATCCAGTTTAAACAAATAACAAATAATAAACAGTCCAATTATTTTTTTCCGCCAAATCAAATAATAAAATAAAAATAAATTAAAATAGTAATAAATAGTAATCGCTTGATTAGATGAATTATATTTTTAATTATAAACTAAGCAACAATACAATAATCGAATAATTAAAATTATAATAAACTTAACATTTTTACAATTAATAATATTATTAAGCAATAATTTACTACAAGCCCTACCAATACCAGTCACCACCATTACACATTTATAAAATCTATTTTTAATTTTTATTTTAAAGGACATCAATTTATTTTGCATTTTTATCATTAGTTTTTAGTGTCAACAGAGCAGAATCACCAGCATCATCATCAGCATCATTCATTATCAAACCAATTATTCAAACACCACACCGTCTTTATTTTCCATAACAAGATATATGATTAGTCAGCACAAACAACACAGGCATTAGCACTAGCACTTACACTAAACTATCATTATACTACTACTACAACTACCTCTCTATATGTACATATAGAAACACCTAAAGGAAAGAGAACCGACTTAAGAGTACAGCTACACATTGTCTCTTTGATTTCCTTTTTTCGATTTATTTTGAACCAACACCCCCGCCACCATTTATTATTTATTTATTTCCATATATTATATCGTATTTATTTTTTTTTTTAAAGCGCAAATACTGCGATCCAATCACCAAACAATAGAAAGACCTAACATTATAAATAGTTGGTTGTCATTCATCATTTTTCAATAATATCCAAATAATAGCAATAACAAAAACAACAACAAATAGTAATTACTTTATTGCTTTTATCTTTATATAAAAAAATATCATATTCACCATTGCAAAACAAAAATAGATCATCTTGTTGCAACAGACGTCAATCTAAAATTATTACTACAAAACTCATAAAATTAATATACATCCAAATATCTGTTCCACCACACACTTTTTCATTTAAGGTGTTTTTGGTTGTATGTGTACATGCAAAACACACACACAAACACATAAACACATTTACACCGTTTTATAAAAGTCAGTCGTATCTTTCAACTGTGAATCCAAGCTTACTGCCAATTATTTGAATATAATAGTGAGAAGTTTATATATTTTTATTTCATTGTAATTATTGATATTCAAAAGCAAAAAAACTATTTATTTTTTAAAAAAATCAAAACTACAATAAACTTTACTATAAAAATTATATATTTGTTTTTCCAAAATCATTTTTTATAATATTTATATCTATATATTTATTTGTCCAATTAACTAAATTATTAATTTAATATTTAAACATTTTTTATTAATCTTATAAAATTACTTTTTTTACTGTTACCATTTCCATTTTATAATTTCTAGCATTTTCCATATTCACTATATATTATTTATTTTATATATATATCTTAAAACAACAACAACACTATCTTATTCCTTTAAAATTTTTTTATCCACAACATTTCAAACTTTACAAAATGGAGCCAATTTCCATTGCATCATTGGAAAACAGATTAAACAGACCATCCGAGCCTGAAGAGGTAGAATTCAATTATAAACTAGAGGAATCTAGCAACATCGATATAAAATCATTTGAGATATTATCAACAATTGGTAATGGTTCATATGGCGAGGTTTTCATCGTCAAACAAAAAGATACAGAGAATGTATATGCTCTGAAAAAGATCCCATACCATGATGTATTTGATTCCGAATTAGTTGTAAGATTAAAGTTTTATTATTAAAAATGATGTAATAATAATAGTTTTTACCAATAATTAATTATTTTAGATAAAAAGAGCAAAAAGAGAAAGAGATGCTATGGTTGCATGCAATACCAGAGGAAACAATAGAGGTCCAAAGCTACATTATGCATTCATTGACAAGGAGGAAGCTACATTTAATTTGGTGATGGAGTATCTTCCAGGTGGGGATTTTAACAGTCATTGCTACAAGAGGCAATGTGACAATAATTCTTTCACCATGCAAGAGATTCAATTTTATATTGCAGAGTTGGTTGTCTGCATCGAACAGTTCCATAACATGGGTTGGTTGCATCGTGACGTAAAGCCAGAGAATCTCATGATCAATCGTGATGGACATTTGGTGTTGTGCGATTATGGTAGCTCCAAACAAATCGTCAACACAAACAGTGCAGATAAAGTATTTGGAAATACTCCACCAAATTTCACTTCATTCTTAAGAAATCCAAGTTGTGTAAGTGTTTAAACTAAAAAAAAAACCAATAACAAACAAACAAACAATTTTATATTAATTATTATATCTATTTAATATTAGTCATATACATCATATGTTGGAACACCACAGTATATGGCAGTTGAAGTTGTACAAGGAATTATTTATTCCAAGCTTTGTGATTATTGGTCACTTGGTGCTATTTTATTCGAATTAATCACTGGTCAAGGACTTTTCGTTGAATCACCCGACACCACCGAACAAAAGATAAGAGAAAACATTGGAAATTGGAGAGGTCTTTTGAATACTGCAATTTCAAAGAACCAACCAATTCCAAAAGTAGCAGAATCTTTAATTAGAGAGTATGGATAAGTTCCATTTTTGTTTCGATTCGCTAGATCTACAATCATTTGTATTTCTTTAGAGTTGTTTACAATATTTTAAACTCATCAAATATTTGTTATTTTTCTGTTACTTTTTTTTTTTTTTTTTACCCATCCCACTTATCATCTCAAATCACATCGCTTTACATCAATTCTTCTTCCCACATTAATCATCGCATCTATTCTTTCTTTATCATCTTCACCATTTTCATCTAACAAAAACAACATACATTTTTCATCAAATTTTGTACACTTTTCTTTCATACATTTTAATATCGAATGATCATTTACTAATTTCTTTCTCATTATTATTATTATAGTCTCATTGCACCCGAGAGAAAGCGTTTAGATTCCAACGCAATAAAGAAGCATCCATTCTTTGAAGGTATAGACTGGTTATCAATATCAACCTGTAAAGCCACCCCACCTTTTGTACCAAACATATCACATCCAACTGATACTTCTCATTTTGGTCAATAAAAGAATCTTTAAATAACAATATTTTTACCAACACTTTAAAAATTATTTATTTGTTAACAAATAAAGTGTGAAAAAGTCTGATAAAATTTCTTTTTTTTTTTTTTTTTTTGTTAAACAAATAAATATTTGTTTTTTCCCCTATACTTCTTATATAATTAAAGCAATTTGTTTATTATAAGAAAGAATATATTGATATGAACGATATTCAGGAGGTGGTAAATTGGATAAAAGGTTCGAAAGATCTTGGTACCGAAGAGAGATAGTGCGATAATCAACCTCAACCAAGAGCATGTTAAAAAACTTTCTTTGATAGAAGACGAGATAAAATATATAAAAGAAGTAATTAGTAAGTCTATTAAGGAAATACTTGTCAAGATGAGAATGACTAATACTCTTACTTCTTTTCTTTTCCACTTTCTCCAGATGATCATAGTATGAATTTATCGAAACCTAATAGTTTCATTCCTGTTCTTCACTAAACTTCTTGCTTTTTTTCTTTAATCATTCTTCAGCCCAAGTGACTGCAAAAAAATAGTCAAAAATCATAACAAAATGTACCTCTATTAAATCATATACAAGAGTTTGAAAGAAGTCTTAGTTCAGTGGAGATGGGTAATTTTAAATAAAATAAAATTAAAACAAAATAAAATTAAAACAACATGTGTAACATTAAGATATGAGTGTGCTTTAAAAAAGGGAACTCAGAAATAATACAGACAGACTGAGAAGAAATTAGAACTATATATTCAAATGGTTGTACTTGGAATACCAAATTCACTGAAGGGTGTCACTTATTTTTTTTAAAATTTTTTTTTTGAAAAACAATTGCCCAATAATGATATTCAGCGGTTTGGAAAACAAAATCTGAATGTTTGATTTTGATTTTTTTTAAATAATATGATTATGTGCAAACTTTCACTGTTTGCACTAGTAGAAAAAAAAATTAATTTATATTCATCGTTTTATAAGTGAGAATGATTGTTCAAGTTCAGATTGATCAGCATGCCCTTAATCAAAGGTGGTATTCCCAAATCTTCAATCAATTTTATCAATCTCTTTAATCAGATGATTTGTCATATCCAAGTTTCTTTGTCTTGTCTTCAGAGTTATAGTGGATATTATAAGGAACCATAGACTTCAAATTAATGTAATTTCACTCATTTAGATAAACATTAGAATTAAATCTCCATAACTCCTGTTACAAACATTGATTGTTTCCTCGAAATTAATAGGTACTCGTTTGTAAAAAGAAAGAATAATGAATATTAAAGTACTTTAGAGAAAGTATAAATAGTTACCAATATCGACTTTTCATTCATCAAATTACAAATTTACAATTATCATTTAAAACAAACAAATATAATAACCCAATATCTACAAATATGTTCAAATATACTTCAACCTTCCTTTTAGTCTTGCTCTTGGTTGCTTTTACCAATGCTCAATATGATAGCAGCACCTGGACCTTCACTTTCGGTACTTTGACCACCCCTGTTAATGTCAGAGTCGAGAGATCTCTCAGCCATGTAGCCCTCCAAACTAGTAGCATTAGATTCGGTCCACTCGGTGGAACTTCCTCAATTTGGATCAATGACGCCATCAAGAGGTAAGCAAAAGAATAATATTAATTCCAATTCAATATACTTATTTCTGAAATCTATTCTTTACTAGTACTACTACCCTCCCAAATCCAGCATTCAACCCAGTTGATTATGTAATGGGATTCTCAACCGTCCAAATCTTTGCTAACGGATCTGCCTGTTTCCCAAAGATTTACCAAGTCAGAGCTGTCATCTCCTTCGGAATTATCCACCTCCAGAACATTGATGGTACTCCATTTAACATTCAAATGACACCAACTACCATTGTCCAAGTCGATAACATCAGTTTCAACTGGATTGTTTAAACAAAATTATTTCAAACATAATTCTTTATTTTGTTAAAAATTAAATAAATATTACTCAAACTATTGATCTACTAATAAAGTAATCATTTGTGTTATTTCATTTTATAGGGAGGCATAAAATGAAATTACACATATTTGATGATTATATTTATTGATACATGTTTTTGTTTTTTTTTCTTTTTCTAATGCTAATATACTATTAATACTTTGTATTTCATAAGCAATGCTTGAATGGTTTCAATGAGTAGAATATAGCCAATGCAACAGTGGATACAACAGCACGACTCAAGTGAGCATATTTCCATTTGGTGAGCAATGTTTCAACTTGTTCGGTATCGGCAACCTCACCTTTGTCAGAGTTCTCCTTGAGGGCTAAAAGTTTCAGGTTTACCTGAGGACGTAACCATGCGATTGTGAATGTAGTTGGTAGAGAAATTAGTGAGGTCACTATTAACCATCTTTTATCTTTGGTCTTGTAGTTAAGATAGAGACTAGACATTGTTCCAATAGCACTGAGTGCAGTCTGAACTACACTGTTTACTTTGAACATCTCTGAGAACGACTTTAATGACTTGGCACTCGATTCCTTGAGATCCTCAAAAAACTTGGGAACATCCAAGAAATATATTTTCCAACAGATCACTGTAAACGATGCAATAGAACCAGCTGTCAAAACCTTAGCAATAACAATTGAATCTTCTTTCATTTTCTATGTTATACTTGTAAGTGAATTCTTAATATATCTTTATTTTTATTTATTGGTATTTTTAAGATATTAATTATTTTGATCTTTTTTAACTTGATTTTATTTTATTGTATGATGAAAGGTTAAGGTTTGAAGAATGTTTATTTTTAGTTTAATTAAAAATAGGTGAACAACAAAAATGTAATAAATTAAATTAAACCCACATAATCTTGTGATCATCACAAATTTAAGTTCAAGCATCTTAAAGACACCCAAACCTCATTTGAAATCAAGATTAATTTTTAATAGAAAGATCTAATACAGTTTTATTCAGGATTGTACATCATCAAGCGGAGATTGCAATTTAGGTCTAAATAAACATTTATTTATTTATTAATATTAATATATATTTTTAACTATTTTATATATTTTTTTTAATCTGAACTTAAGTTCAAATTTGAATGTTAGTTGAAGTATTCTCATTTGAATATGATGGTGGCATTTATATACATATTTTGTTTTTTTTCTAAATTGCTATTATTAATTATTATTATTGGATATTTATATTATATTATTAATTTTTTAAATGACAGAAACAATGCTTGAATGGTTTCAATGAGTAGAGTGCAGCCAATGCAATAGTGGGTACAACAGCACGACCCAAGTGAGCATATTTCCATTTGGTGAGCAATGTTTCGACTTGTTCGGTATCGGCAACCTCACCTTTGTCAGAGTTCTCCTCTAGTTTGAAGAGTTTCTCGTTGACTTGTGGTCCCAACCAAGCAATTGTGAATGAGGCTGGTAGAGCAGCTAGCGATGTCACCATTAACCATCTTCTATCTTTGGTCTTGTAGGCAACATAGAGACTAGACAATGTTCCGATAACACTGAGTGTAATTTGTACTGGACTGGTTTGCTTGTACATCTCTGTGAACGACTTTAATGATTTGGCACTCGATTCCTTGAGATCCTCAAAAAACTTTGGAACGTCCAATAAATATACTTTCCAAGAGACCGCTGCAAACGAGGCAATAGCACCAGCTGTCAAAACTTTAGCAATAACAATTGAATCTACTTTCATTTTCTAATGTTTTGTTTTATAATTGTAAGTGTAAATTATTGAATGATTTATTAAACGTTTTATTATATGTATGTATGTATGTTGGTATCTTTAAGATATTAAATCTTTTGATCTTAAAGTTTACTTGATTTAACTTTATTTTATTGAGTGATGAAAGGTTGAGGTTGAAGAGGAATGTTTATTTATAGTTTTATTAAAAATAGGACTGACAACCAAAAAATTTTAATTAATTAAACCAACCCACATAATCATGTAATCATCACAATGATAAATTTAATTAAAGTTTAATAGATCAGCTGAACACCCAATGCTGATTGATTACCAACCCAAGTTTTTCTATTTTTTTTCTATTAAATTTTTTCCTGTTGAGGTGCACTTTTATAGACTTCAGTGTTGAATTTTTTAATTTTGTCTAGCATCACAATTACCATCGAAATTAAATTAAAATAAATTAAATTAAAAAGATTTTAAAAAGATATTGTTATTTTTAGTAGAAAGTAGTTGTTGTTTGTTGTTGATCAATAATATTTAGTTTAGATCGATCGTTAGTTCACTAGATTCATGAAGAAAGGAGGTGTCTATGATTTAGAGTTTGATAGTAAACTTTCGACTGCAAGCAGCAATGTTGTCTATCAGAATATAGAGTGTGTCGATATCAGACCGAGCGGTATCTATGTACTGAAGTTTATGTATAGAGAGTGGATAGGACCGTTGACCCAACTGGTAAACCCAAAGTCATCGATCAAGATCTCGATCGATCTCAAAGAGGGTCTCGTAACATGTCTTCACACCGACAAGAAGAAGACCGTCTATCGATGGGACATCAATCAAGGTCTAGACATTGCAAAGGGTGGTGGTGCATCCGGTTCGAAAGAAGAGAACAACGTATCATATACTACATTTTCAAATAATCTATTCTCTGTTGATAAATGTAAGATTTATAATAACTAATAAATGAATGTATACGTAGATGATTGATCGATCATCATTTTATTAACTTAATTTCTTTTAGATACAAATGATTTGTTTCAACATAAGAATGAAATACAATCTACACAGCATTTATCATTCTTGAATGAAAGAAAACTAGGATGTATTGACTTTTTAAAGAAAGATGTATATAAGAATCATACTATTTTCATTGGTGCATCAAAAGAGATTGCGAGTATGTAAAAAATGAATACCGCTCATAATCACATAATAATAACAACTAACTTTGTTCTTTTTAATATTTAATAATAATCAGATTCTGAAGTAGATATGTTAGATTTTAGAAATTTAATAACTGATTATGGAAATCATATTACAGCAATACAGAATCTATCTATTAATTGGGATCATTGTAAGACATTTACTTAAAACCTATAAAAATAATGTTCAAAAGATAGATACTAATATATCTTTCTACTATTACAGATAAAATTAAACAACAATCAAAGAATGAATATGAAACACTTTCAAAGACAACAGAACCAATTCAATGGTTAACAACAGTTCCACATGAATTAGAGGTTGCTGTAGAGCAAAGAGAATTTGAAACTGCTGTTTCTATTGTTGAAAAAAGTGAGTTTAAATAATGATTAGTTAGATAATAATGAAACAAGATATTAACAACACTCGTTACTTTGTTGTTATAATCATACTAGTTAATGAAATATATCAAAATAATCAAAAGGTAGAGATTGTAATGCAAACACATCCATTGAAGGAATTGGTAGATCAGAGAATCAAGTCGTTGACAGAGACACTGATAGATACGCTAAGATCACCTATTTTGAAACCAACTCAAATCAAAGAAACCATTGCTTGGTTGGTTCGTCTCGGTCAAACCGATCAAGCTAAAACCATCTTCCTAGAGAGTAGAACCAACACCATACAGGCAGCCATCAAAAAGCTAGTTAAACGCGGTGATTTAGTAAGAAACATCGGTGAGATAACAAAGATTACATTCAGTCAGATCGATACAACCTGTCAAGACTATTGCAACTCATTCTCAGAGGCATACATGACGAGTGGTTTGATCGAGTGGATCATCTATCAGCTAGAGATCATCTGTGATACCATCAACCGACAAGTATTCATTATCGATAACTTTCAAACTATATCTCATATTTTAAGAATAGTTGAATCTCATTGTGAAATGGTAAGAACATCGATGGATAAGAACATACCATTTAATAGGTCATCGATTTATTAATTTATACATAATATGTTTTATATATATATATATATATATATAGTTGGATCAAAGTGGTTTATCTTTGATATCTTATTGGAATTTATTGTTAAATCCACATCTAGAAAAGTTAATATCAACCTATGAATCAAAGATTGTAGATCTTTTACAACAACATCTAAATGAAGAGAAATGGGTTGGTAACACTCAATGGGAGTATGAGATTACAATTCAACCTAAATCAGCTCCAAACTCACCTGTTCAATCACCAAAGAACTCTTTCATAAGCCAACATCTACAACATCAGCAACACAATGGTAACTAGTTAAAAGAATTAGTATTAACAAAAAAAAAAGATTATATTACTGACAAACTATCATCATTTTATTTAAAAACAAACAGAGGAAGTTAAATTGAAACTAACAGAGAGTACTATATTTTTAAATACAATTATACAAAGATTTGCAAATGATATCTGTCATATTACAACTGTTGAAGTAAGAAACAATTAATATTTAATTATATAGATTTTAATAATGTTTAATTTATTTATGTTTTATTTAGCTTATACCAGTAGTATCAAGTTCATTACAAAAGATATTTAAGGAATACATGTCACACTTGTTGACAGCGATGCAAAAGGATTTGAATGATAGTCAAGCACATGCAATCATATCGGATGCAGTTTTCATTACAGAGGATCTATTGTTTAGAATTTCAAATAGAATCGAAGATGCATTGGACAGACCAATCAACAATCTAGAGATGCTCAAAGAGAATCTCGACGGTTTGTTTAGGAGGATCAGAGATGAGTATGCAGCGAAGAAGGCAGTCGAGATAGTCGTGAACATAATGATTTGGGATGAAGGTGTCTACTCTATCGAGGAAGAGATAGAACCGTTCCCCAAGAAGTTTATCAAGCTCTCAGAGTATTTGGAGACACTGTCCAATTCGATTCAAAACAACGTCAACGTAGAAAGTGTCATTCCAATTACCTCTCGTATCCTCTCGGAGATCGTTGTTGTCATCTCTCAGAAACTACAGACGCTAGGTCAATCCATGAGTTATGGCTATGGTGGACTTCAACATTTCGTACTGGAGATGAAGTATTTGAATACCATACTAGGAAAGTATGAAGTCGAACAGATTACCTACGATATCATTTCATCGATGATTGAGAATGCCAAGACTTCTTATGCCACCGCCAATAGCTTTGATCCAGAGACCGTCTTGAAACCAAAGGAAGAATTCGATGAGGTTATTGTAAATTTAGTTTATCAGAAAGCAGTATATAAATAAATAGGAAAAAGCTTCGTTGTTATTATTATATATAGGAAAGGAATTAGAAGGATAAAACTAAATAGTTAATTGTTGATATTCATTATACCATGTCTTGTATATTGTGGTTTTTGTAATTTATTTAATTAAAATTATTCCAACAAGAATGAGAATTATTTATATATCGTTCGATCAAAAACAAATGTAATCCAAATTTGATAAACAATGTATTTGATATATACTACTAAATCACCAGTAATAGAATTGAAAAAAAAAAAACTAATTCTGAAGAGTTACCAGTTGCTTTACTACTAATTACTTTACTACTATAACAATTAATTGTACTACTATTCTTTTTGATTGTAGGAAATAACAAAACATCCTACAGTAATATCATCTTGTTTGCCACCTCTATGCTGATTTCGAACTCCGTGTGGAGTATTTGAGTTGGGGTCAACTGATTTACTCCTAGCAATGTCCATCAAGAGTTTAAAAAATGTTTCGACAGACTCTACTTTTCTTATCGCTTCCAATACCTCCTCGTCAAAGACATTATCAAAGAATCCATCAGTTCCAATCACCACTATATCATTCTCCTGTACATTGTGTTCGTTATAATCGCCTGAAGTTGGTCTATCTGTTGATCCTTGTCCAAGTTGAAATGGATGATTTGGTTCTTTTTTTTTGTGAATAACAATTCAATTAGAATCGACAGACATGCTAACTTTTTTGATGAATTTTTAACTTACTATGAGTTTGTTCTTTTGATCTATATAAAATTTGATCTTTTCGAATGATTAAAAATGAAGAATCGCCAACTAAACCATGATACATTCTTGTTCCAATTAATTTTAATATACACACTGTAGAACTTCCCTGTATGTTCTGTGTCTGATTATATGCTTGTTCTATCAGATCGAACGGTTTCAGATAGTTTATGCTGTTTGATAAATTGTTTGCATGTTTCATAAGTGATCTACTATATTCACCAGGATCGACACCAACAGAGCGCCATGATCCAACACCTTGCAAATAATCAAACAAACAAACATTAGTAATCAAATTCTACTAATTTTAACATCAATCAATATAAACATACCATCCGCAACACCAACAGCTGTGAAATCTTGTGAAAGGAAATGTGAATCCTCACAGGTAGTAGGTACTTTTCCAATAGAATTGATGATACCTTTGAAATAAAACTTTCTTGTATTGTTTTTTATCAGTGCTGTAAATTGTTGATTCTCATCACTGTGATCTATATCTATTTATATATAAAAACGTATAAGTATGATACTAGTAGCTGCAATCATAGCAATAAATAGACCTTAATAGAGAGATGCAGTAATTACTAACCTAAATATATTTGATTGCCTTTATTCACTAGTTTCAATTTCACTGATGGTTTACCATTCAAATGAAGATGAATGATCGATTCGTGATTCTCTGTTATATTTATTATATTATATTCTGGTTGTTGCTGTTGTTGTTTCTGAAAAGTATTGCTCGATACTAAATTTGAAAATGATTTTATCAAACCACCACCTATAGTGGTATTGTTGTTTACACTGCCACCATTGTTGATAGGTGTAATAGATCCACTCATCATAAACTATCTCTTTTCTATATCTCTTTTACAATAAATATTAATGACTTTAGATTAAATAATACAAATAATTACTAAATTGTTTTTTTGTCCTTCTGATCAGGTCGATCAAAGAAAAATTAAAAAAAAAAAGGATTTCAATTTATAAATGTTTGCAAATGTTAGATGAATGATTACAAGTAAATTTAATATCTACAGCTTAGAATTGAAGGGAAGAATAAACGAACCAATTAGTGTATGAAATGTAATGAAATATGGATAAAAAAGAAACAAATGGTAATTTTGGTTATATAAACAGCAGGTACTTTTATTTATTTATTATATTTAATCTGTTTGGCTTGGTGTTGTTGTCTCTGATGTTGTGGCAGTAGTAGTATTTGTAGTACCGGTAGTTGATTCTTCATCACTGCTCTCACTGTCACTGGTTGAATCTGAAGAGGAACTTGAGTCATCAACATTATTATTATTATTATTATTATTATTATTATTGTTATCAGATGTTGGTTGTTCTTCTTCATCACCTACAACAGTATTTGAGGTTGGTCCTGGTTGTACTGGTCCTGGTGCTTCTGGTTGTACACTTGGTGTCTCGATGATTGGAGTTTCGATTACCTTTGGAATTGCTTGTCCTTTTTGTGAATGTGAGTTTGGTTTCTTCTTGCTCTCGGTCAATTCCTCTGGTAGAGAAACACCGTAGGAGCTTTCTTTGGCCATCTTACGGAGAACGACTGAGTTTTGTGGACCGGTCTCATCAACGAGCCAAGTGAGCAAACCATTTGGATTCTGGAGCAATACGTGTGGCGAGTCGAATTCACTGATACGACCGGCATCCAAAACCATGATACGATCACTGTCCATAATGGTATTGAGACGATGTGCAATAGTGAGAATAGTACAATTTGAGAATTTAGTACGGACGGTCTGTTGGATGAGTGCATCGGTGTAGGAATCGACACTGGCAGTTGCTTCGTCCAACACCAAAATCTTTGGTTTACGCAGGAGTGCTCTACCGAGACAGATCAACTGACGTTGACCAACCGACCAATTGTCACCGTTCTCTGTCACCTTGCAGAGCAGTCCACCCTCCAACTCCTTGACGACGGTGTTAAGCTGGATGTTCTCGAGTAACTCCCAGAGCTCGTCGTCATTCGATTCGTCGAAAGGATCGAGATTGTAACGCAAAGTTCCAGAGAATAGAACTGGATCCTGTGGGATAATAGAGAGATTACGACGGAGATCCTTGAGACCGTACTTGGAGATATCTTGTCCGTCGATCAAGATACGACCTTCCGATGCTTCGATCAAACGGAACAGAGCAAGAACGATCGATGATTTACCGGCACCGGTACGACCGACAATACCAATCTTCTCCTTTGGTTTGATCTCACAGGAGATTCCCTTCAACACTGGATCCAATCCCTCACGGTATCTCATGACGAGATTGTCGAAAGTGATGCCACCTTCTTGTGGCCAGTTGGCAGGTGGACGTGAACCCTCAACGATTTGGAGTGCTTCAACCGGTCCTTTGATGTAATGGACAATACGCTCGACTGAATTCATCTTGGTTTCAGTATCTGCAGCCTGGAGAGTTGCACGATTGAGATTGGCTGTCAACGAGAGTGAATAGGACATGGCAAGACCGACACTGGCAAACTCAATGGTTTCACGATCGATAGTGATAAAGATGGCGGTGAAGAAAATAACCAAATTACCCAAGAGATCCAAACGTAAACCTAACCATTGATTCATGGCTTGGAGTGTAAGGAATGCTTGGTTGTTGGCGTCGAGACGTTGCATGTTGGTGCGAATGTTACGCTCTTGAGTACGGTAGGCACGCAAGGTAGATACACCAACCAGTGTCTCGGAGAAATGTGCGAAAATTGGCGAACGACTGATTGACTCGAGACGTTGCAACTCACGAGAGGTATGACGATAGAAGTTCTGGAGCAGGTAGAAGAGGATAATGATTGGTGCCAGTGGTATCAGCAGGAATGGAATGATAATGGCAATGATAATCAAGGTGGCCAATACCATCAGATAGAATACTATATACTGTGAGAGTGCAGCGGCAATAAGATTGTCGACACCGTCCAAATCTCTAGTGAAACGATTGATAATACGACCGAGTGGAGTGGTATCAAAGAACCACATTGGAGCACGCAACAAAGCAGAGAACAATTGGTTGTGTAGAGTCTCACCGGCTTTGACAGTGTAGCTGAAATAAACAAAGTTACGGAAACCTGAGAATATAATAGCGAGAATACCAATACCGATGTAGATATAGAGATATTGACGACTGGTCAAACCCTCCGATGATTTGGCGTCTTTGCTGGTGAGATTAATTGTTTCGTTGGACCAATGAGACAACCACCAATTGCTAACGGTCGACGCGGTGATATCCAACATGAACAAAATTAATGCACAAGCAAAGTGGAATCCTCCACCGGCTGTAAAGTATTTCAAGTAGATTGCAAGTGAAACGGAACCTTCTTCACGCTCCTCCTGTTGAATCAATGTACCGTCTTTGTTTTGAAGAACGATCTTCTCCTTCTTTGTTTTCTCTTCGATGACAACTTCCTCGTCGGAATCCTCTTCGTCCATCTCCTCGATACCGTAGTCCTCTAGTTGCTTTGAGAACTCTCCCTTGGTTTTGAGAATCTCGTGGTAGGTACCACGCTCGCTAATGAGACCGGCATTCATGACAATCACTTCATTTGCATATGGCAGGTATTGAAGTTGATTGGCTGCGAGAATGACAGTCTTTCCTTTGAGTGCACCGTTGAAACACTTGTGGAACAAATGCTTTCCAACGTGAGCATCGACGGCCGACAATGGATCGTCGAGAATATAGATGTCCGAGTCAGAGTAGACTGCACGTGCAATGGAAACACGCTGTTTCTGTCCACCGGAAAGATTGACACCACGCTCACCAATCTCAACGAGATCACCCTGTGGGAACAACTCAATATCACGCTCCAACGCACAGACGTGAATTACGTTGTGGTATTTCTCTTCGTCCATTGGCAAACCAAAGAGAATGTTCTCACGCAACGACGCATTGATAATCCAAGCCTGTTGCGAAACATATGCAATCTTTCCACGCGATTCAATCGAACCGCTGGTACATGTCATATCACCAAGCATCGCTTGGCAAATCGAAGACTTTCCACTACCGACGTTTCCAACGACCATAGTGAGTTTCTTTCCGGTTGCGCTCAAGTCGATATCCTTCAACTCGAAACTACCGTCTTTGGTTTCGTTCCAAGTGAATGTTGCATTGCTAATGTAGATACCGTTTGGTTTGTTTGGATCGGCAGGCTCTGGAATTGGGTCCATCTCTGACAACATCAAGAAATCAGTGACTCTTTGTGCGGCGACATTCAACTGTGCAATCATAGCAATGATAATCGGAAGGAATCCAAGTGGCATTCTCAGAATATTCAAATAGGCGATGGCAGCGAAAATATCGGCTGCATTAAATTCATCGAGCGCAGCATAGTAGGTTGAGAATACGAGGACCGATACGATGGTCGGTACCGAAGCAACCAAGAAGATAAGTCCCGCTCTGACATAGGTGAATTGGAAGAGCTGTACGACTTCATCAGCACGCTTCTCAATGATACGCTTGGCGAAACTGTCTTCCCAGGCGTAGAGCTTGATGACTTTGATCGCCTGCAAGATTTCATTGGTGGTTTTCACACGGACATCGGTGAATCTAATCATAGCACGTCTGATAGCAATCAACTTTTTCGCGGCCATACCATTGAGTGGCACCATGATCAACATGAATCCGAGACCGACAAATGTTGGCCATCCAATGGCTAGGTACAACAATACAATACAAACAACGATTTGGAATGGTGCAAACACACCGTTGTTCACCAACAAGAACACTTCAATCATACGTTGAGCATCGTTACTCATAAGATTGACAATTTCACCTGCCGATGTTTTACTCTTTGCTGCATTACTCAGCTTTAATGATTTACGATAGACATCACATACAATAATTGATCTCATCTAGGTGAATAATAATAATAATTTTCAAAATATTAGTTTTCCATTGAATTGCTTGTTTGTTTGTTGAACTTTAACTTACATAATCACCAACTCTTGCAGATATCATATTGGATTGGTATAAACAAAAAGAACCAATCATAGATGATCCAAAGAGTGCTACGGCGTAGTAGTAACCCATATTTAGATCGACACCGGAATCTGGAATTCTGCTTTGAGCAACATATTTAACCATCTTTTTCAAAAGCTCTGGTCCTACAAACTGTGAAGCACAATAAATTGCATAATAAATCCAACTCACTGCGAAATATAATCCAAATGCTCTGACTGCTGCGCTTGTATATGATGGTCTATTTTATTTTATTTGAAATATATTGCAAAGCAATTATTAATAAAATGAAAGAAGAAAACATCATCATATATCATTTTTCGCGAACTACTTACTTTGGTTTTACTTTTTCTTTCTCCCATTCGACAGAGATCTTCTTTGTTAAATATTCTGCACTATCGAAACTAGCTAAATTCCAAATATGTTTATGTTCCAATACATTTCTAAAACAAAACCATACAAATCTAATAATTATTAAATAAGGTTAGTTATTGAAATTGAGTAACAATATTTTCATTAAAGTATAATTGTTGGTTTTGATATTTACTTATTTGCCCAATCCCATGTTAATCTTGAGATTGGATTGGCATGCTCCTCTGGACTCTTTTTTCCACCGAAACCTGGAACATCTTTACGTTTATTTCTCTTTCTCTCTAAACGTTCATCTCTAGTCTCCTTTGGTTTCTTGGAGTTGTCTGGAGATGATTTTCCTTGAGGAGTCTCCTCATGACTTTCCAATTCAATTTCTGTCATCTTTTACTTTATAATTTTCGAAAATTATCAATAAAAAATACTGAAATAATGAAAAGATACTAAAATTATTATAAATAAATAAATATTAAGTTATTGATTAATTTTTGTTTGTGATATTTAATACAAAAAAAAACAAAGAATAATTTAAAAGTTATAATATAAAATTAAACATATATAAATATGATCTTCTAAAAATAATTTGTATTAAAAAAAAGAATAAATAGAACACACATTAATGAAAATCCACATCACAATTAAACCAGGCAGATATCAATATCATATCTACTTGTTTCCAGTAATAATGGGTGAAAGACAAACCCCGATGTAAAAAATTATTTTTATGATTTATTTTTGCAAAATTTTGAAAAAAAGGTGGATGGAAGGTGGTATGATTTTTAGTGAAAGGGTGTGGGGTTATAAGTAAAAATGATTGAAGATTTGAATGGAATCCAACTGCATTCCATGGTGTCAGAATGGTGAATTCAACTGATGAATCATATTTATAAAATGTGATGTTATTATTATTGTTATTTAAAATCATGAGCTACAAAAAATTTTAAAACTAACCTTTTATTCCAATTCTAAATTTGAATGGAAATCGATTTCGAAATTGAATATGAATGATTGTTTACAATAAACTAAAAGGTCAATCTTTTTAAAAACTATAAATTGTTTAAAAATAAAAAAAAAAATGTAAAAATAAATATCGAAAAAAAAAAAGGTAAAACTAAAACCTTGTTGGTTTTTGGTAAAAATATCATAATGAAATTTTTGACTTTTGACTTTCTTTTGCTGTATTCTTGTTGCTATTACCCCGAACGGTGATATATGATTGATAATCTTTTCTAGATATATGATGTCTGTTCTAACCCACTGAATAAAAATAAACAAAAATAAACAAACACACACACCAAACAACACACCTATAATATGATAAACGGTTGTTCTATTGTTGTTCGACATAATAGAACATGAATAACGAGCTAATAGCAAACATTAGCAACTGAACATAAAAGGTGACATAATCATTAAAAACATCACACACAACTTAAAAATAGTACTTTTACAAAAAATATAAATGTAATGCTTGTTTTAAAGAATTCTTATAATTTTACTTACTTTTTATTTTGTTTGTTTGTTGCTTTTACTGTTTTAAGTTTACTTTGATGAGTGAATGATTGCTTTTCGAAATATAAATAGTGTGAGTGAATGAATTCTTATATATTTAACAAAAATATTTATATAGAGAAGTAAATTATAGTTGTCCACTTTTCGATAATTGACAAACAAAGTTGTTGTTGACTGAAAGCAATCAAGGTATTAAACGGTTGGGCGTTCAGAGACCAAAGATTACAACAAGTTTTTGTTTTTATGATGCGTGATTAGAATTGAATAAAATCTATTAACTCACAACACACACACAGATGCCAACAACAAGAAAAAGTGGTTGCCTTTATCAATTAATTAATAAAGTTTACGTATATTTAGTGGAATTATCAATTAACTCTCTAAATAAAAAGACAGTACCTAACATGCATTGATCAGGGGTTAGTAGATCATTTATTCTCTTATTTTTGCTTTTGCAAAAAATTTAAAAAAAAAAAAAAAACAAATCAAAACAAAACAAAGAGGCGATCAAAGACAGTCCAAACTAAAATACATCATAATCCAAGCAACTCACCACCGCTCTCACACATTAAAATATCGAATTTATTTTGTGGATGCGGGATTTATAATTGAACAGAAGGTAGTTCCTCTCGAATTTATTTGAGGATTCTATTAATAAGCGAAAAAAATAAAAATAGTTTTATATTTTTAAAACTTTGGTGTTTGCTGTAACTCATTAAAAAAAACATTGGGTTATATTTTTGATTAATGATGAAAAATGTCATAATACATGATGATATTCCAAAAAAAGGAAAAAATCGATAAGAATCATGTTTTTGCAACAATGGTACTATTTTTTTTATGCAACAATGGTACTGAAAGTTCACCACTAATTTCGCAAAAAATGAACCTTTTTGTTTGGCGCCAAATACCTCTTCGTTGACCAGAAAAATAAACACATTTTTGTTGTTGGGCAGCAACAATGGTCTTAATTTATAACTTAAAATACTAGTATTACAAAAGTTTCAAATAAAATAATCTTTATAATTTAATCTATTCGTTTCGTTATATTTATTTAACAAGCACTACAAAATAATGATACATATGAATTACTTCAAATGAGTCATTGATGAAAAGCATTGGTCAATTATCTAATAGTAAATTGATTTTTTTTTTTTTTTTTTGGTGATTGTTTTTTGATTGATTGATTTGGAAGAATCATCTATGATGCATTTGTTGATCGATTGCTTTTCGCAAGAATTTCTTTAAATTTTGATTGTTTGAAAAGCAACCAAATAAACCAACAATGCAACCAACCAACACTTAGATGAGTAATAATGATGTCTTGCTTGAATCTATCAATGCTTGCCAATGATGTGAATCTGTTCTCTTGATTAACTCAAGTATTTTACCATGTAGTTTTGTCTTGTTTGAGTTTAATGTGCTTTTGATATCGAGTTTCTCTAGTAGTGTATCTATCTGTTGTTTTGCTTGGGTCACCTTTTCATTGGTATCCTTCTACTTTTTGATCGATCAATACACTAGATAGTTCAATGTATAGATCTTTCAACTCGAATACTTCTTTATATGCTCTGACATCATTATTTTGTTGTTGTATTTGCTGATTATTATTAAATGATAATGATCTTGGTAATTTCAACTCCCATATATCATTTCTTTGTCTTAACCAGATGTTTCTGGTGGTCAAACTATAGTTTTCATCTTCATAGTAAACATCTGTAAATGATTGTTCTCCAATAGTTTCAACTTTGTATTGTAATAGCTGATTCCTTATTCTATCATTGAACGGTATCTTAACTTCTATTTCAATCATTGTGTCACTACATATAATGATGGTTTATAAAAAAAAAACAAAGAAATGTGAAAAAAGAAAGAGAATCAAAAAAAAGTATTATAAAGTGTTAGGTCAGTCTTTTCATTTAAAAAAGTAGTGGTAGTTGTAACTAGGTATTATTATTTTTAATTAAAAACGATCATCAATCAATGACCAGTAAATATTTATTAAAATTACAATTTAAACTATTATGTTATTAATTAGGATTATTTTGATCACCGATGGCTGACTTGATTGTATTGATCAATAGATTTTCTAAATATCTCCAAGATTGATCATTATTATCCCATGGATTCATTGATCTTGTAAAGAGACCCTTGATCGTAGAAATATCGAATACCTCTTGCCAATTGCTATATTCGATACTTTTAGTCTTGACATCATTGAATAAGCTTTCAATTGGATTCAGTTCTGGTGAGTTAATTGGTAAGAATCTGATAGATATATTGGCAATACCCAGAGCAAAAAGAATATATTTCAAAGTTTCTTCACCACCATAAATTACATTGTGGTCCAACACCAAAATATCACCACCCACAAGATAACCTTTTTCAATGGATTCAAGTATGAACTCAAGTGTGTCGATTGGTTGATCTCTTTTGGATGATATGAATAGCTTTCCATTGTCTCTTAACATTGCACTAATAAAACTATCAGGAGTTGACAGTTGTTTGTTTAGTTCACTATCGTTGTTGTTATTATAATCACCCATAAATACCAAAGTGTTTGTATCTTGTTTATGAATCCAGTATAAATGACACATATACTCTTTTAAATTTTCAGGTGAATATTTTGGGTCATTCTCCATTGAAACCCATCCTTTTTTCAACTCAATCATTAATTTACTTAGATCACTATTTTTATTATTTTTTTTTTAGTAAGAATAAATATATATTTAAAATTTCTTAAATTTACATACGAAAGACTATTATCTAAATCTTTTTTATCTTTCGAAATGTTTGTGGTGTATAATTTTCTTTCTTCTGCTGAACTACCATTGACAGTATTATCTCTGATCATTGAACTTCTATCTAAGTTTAATTTTGATGAACTTACTCCATCATTTCTTTTGTTCTTGTGCTGACTATTATTCTGAAGCTTAGTTCGCAAATACTTGATTGTTTCTATTGATAGACTTTCTCTTTTCTTGACGATTGAACTCAATGCCGAATGAACTCTGTTTGAAAACCAATTCTTCTTTGGGCTGGCATTACCCTTTTTTTTAAGATTATTAATATTATTCATCATTTTATTTAAATTCTAATTGATATTATTTTTTAAATTAATTTACTTAATTCTATTTTTAAGTTGCATTTCAGACCTCTTAAACTGATTGAAAATCTTTTTCCATTTTTTTATTGGAAAAAAACATTCCATTATTCCTCATAACCTTACAATCGGGAATTAAAATTATTTAATTTTTTTAGTTTTAATCATTTTGACAAATGAATTTTACAGGAAGTTGTAAATGAACTTCACACTTATTCTTAATTAATTTGTCTGGAAATATGTTGATGAATATAATATCATATATTTTTAATTTATTTGAATAATATCTGATGATTGTATTTGTTTTGATCATTACTTAAGAGTTGTATGTATTCTACATTGCTGCTCTTCTATTTTCAAATATTATTAAAATATATAAATAATATTGATTAGGAAATAATTTAGAGATATAATACAAATACATTTATTTTTGATTGTTGTTATAATTATTGAAATAGAATTCTTGAAATAGCAGTATTTCTTCTTTGTATTTCAATTCGTTTCTTCTTTGGCGCACCTGGACATATTGGTTCTTTATGAGACTCTGTTGGTGGGGGTGGTGTCGATGATCGATCAAATAAACAATTATTGTTATTATTTGTTGATTGAATATCTGATGTTGATAGTGCCATTCTTGTTGTAATTTGTAAATATTTTGTTGTAATAAATGAATACAGTATTTATAAGAATATATGTATTTGTTGTTTTGTATTTAGAGATACTATCTATTGATTTCTGAACAAAAGTAATATAAATATATATATTTGTTGTTGTACAAATAACTATTTATTTGATGATGTTTGTTTGATTTTGAATTGAACTGAAGAATCAACAACTGACCTCTCATTTTATAGTTCCTCTTTAACTATCATTGATAACTTGTCAATCGATATTATTAATTATTTATTATTTTTTATTTTATTTTTTTTTTAATATTAATTTGTCAATCATAAAATTGAATTGAATATATCAATCAGATATTGCGGGGATTAATGAGTGAACTTCTGAATAATAATAAAAATATTTAAAAATTAATTTAATACTACATTGTCTTTCTATTGTTAGATGTGTGTTGTATATACTATTATAAATAATCAGATATATATGCTATTTCTCATATTCCACACTATTTTTATATACAACGACTATATTTTCATCTTTTATATTTCATCCTCTAGAATTTGAGTAATATAATTATATACTTTGATATCAACTATATCTAAACATGTTAATAACTTTATGATCTGTATGACCAATACGATATATTCTTCGAGAAACAGAAAAATTTTGAAAGCAATGATCACAAAAAAAAAAAAACTATTAAGATTTTTTTTAAATTTAAAAAAAATGTACATTTTTTTGAAGTTCAACTTGTTATGATAATTTTCGCACTCATTTTCAATTATTTATTTAAATTGAATTAACCTTTTTTTTTTTGATTATGAAACGAATATTAATTGTTTCACCAATTCATTACTTGCTTTATGATTGGAATTGCAATTGCTGCCATATGAGCATGAGCACTAACAGTAGGGTGTCCATCACAACCGAAATCAGAGGAGCTATCTTGAATGTTGGGCATGTCGATATAAGTTGCATTGAAGACATTGGCGACGTTCTCTGTGTAGGTACAGGTAACGGGATCACCAATCATAACACCACAAATGAAAAAGAGTTTCGGCTGTGAAGGATAATAGCCGGCGAGTATCACTTTGATAAATGAAATGAACGTTGACTCAAACTGTTGTTGTGTTGGATAAGGTGGATCGGTATAGTCGTTGGCACCCAAATTCACCACCAGAACATCCGGTACGAATTCAGTTGGATTCCAATAGCTAGAGTTGTCTGACAATGGCAAAATGAAAGGATATAGATCCGGTAGTGTTTCTGTAGAGGTCGGTGTCGAAGAACCATAGTTTTTAATAACACCTTTTCCTTGCCATGCCGCCATATTCATTTCACCCAACAATTCATTTGTAATGACTGCTGCGAATGACCTATTTAGTAATAATTTTGATTGTTAGTTGGTTATCCAATTGAAACAAACAAACAAACAACAACTAACTATAATTAATACTTACAAATCAACATTTTCAGTAGATTCTGTAAATGAACATGGTGATTTACCCATGTCACCATAACCAGTTGCAATACTGTCGCCAATGAATTCAAATTTACGAGTGGTAGGTGGATTGTAACGATTCAAAGAGTAAGTTGGATCGACTGAGAAACCATAGAATCTAACTTCACCAAACTCTGCTTCCGTACGCTTCGATATCGAGATAACATAGGTTTTGCTGCTATCTAGATTGTCGACCAATGCTATCTGTTGTTGCTGTGGTGGTGCTGCACTCACATTGAAAGGTCTGTAATACAAACTACCATCGATGTATATATCGAACCAATTGGGTAGCTGAGAGTTCAAAACTACACCGATCTGAGTAGTACCCGTTATATTGACTATTATCTGACAGCCACTCCACGAAAATCCATAGTACTGATCGGATTGACCTTTATCAAATCTTCCAACATAATGAACCAAACTGTCTGTTGGTGAAACAATTGTTGTTGTTGTTGCGGTGTCTGCTGATACTACTCCAAAAGCAATCAACGCAATTACAATATAAATAAATAATGATTTGTACATTCTTATAAATATATTAATAATATTTTCAATGTAATTACATTTCTATCAATTAACAGTTTCATCCGAAAGTTAAAGATTGTAAAGTCTGAAATCAAACAAATCTAAAAATCTTGATATTTTTTGTAAATTTTGTGACCTATACAAAAAGTTAAGATCTTTCGACAAACAAATATTAATATTATACTTACTTGTTTAATTGTTTGTTAATATTTATTTAAATCTGTCACAAAACACTCTGTGACAACAATTTACTCTCTATTTTTAATGAATAGTGAAATTCAAATAGTACATACCTTATAATCTTTTGTTTTACCTACACAGGGGATTAAGAAAAGATATTCTTATCGATTCAATATTGGAATATCAAGAACACATCAACAATCTCAAATCAGAGCTGTTCACAAATAATCCAATCGAACAATATCATCGTGGAACAGTCGAATACCGATTACCAACACTGATTATCTATCGATTGATTCGTAATATATGGTATGGAGATATCGTTTTGTATTATAATTGTAAGTGTAAATTATTGAATGATTTATTAAACGTTTTATTATATGTATGTATGTATGTTGGTATCTTTAAGATATTAAATCTTTTGATCTTAAAGTTTACTTGATTTAACTTTATTTTATTGAATGATGAAAGGTTAAGGTTGAAGAAATAAAATCATAATTATTCAACTCTATAATATTAAACATGTTTGTACAAAAAAAAAGTAGAACTTTAATATGCTTTTTTATTGTTTTTTTTTATGATAAAGTTTATTTTGAGATTCTATATACCAAAAGCGTTGAATCTTCTTGGTGGAGGTTTATAGGTGTAGGTGGTTCCGAAAAAGTCGGTAGCATTTGTTTGTTTGACTTTGTCGCTCTTTTTGAGGACGGGCGACCACACCTCTAGATCGATGAGTTTAAAGTCGGAGCTGTGCGCGAGGATATCATTGTTGAATGTTTCGCATCGGTTGGAACTACCATAGAACAACTCCTCGTCAATCCACAGTCCAACACCCTTACCACCACTGCCCAGCGAAATGAACGACTCTTTCGTTGACAACATGAAATCATCGTTGATACGTGTCCACGGATACTTCTTGCGGTCTGGCTTGATCTTGAAGAGGAATGTCTCACCACTTCCATAGTGAATGGTTTTCTTCTGCATTCCAAGGATCCGAAGTGAATGCACCGAATATATGTCCACGATCGTCTCTTGCCACCATTATACAAGGTGAGCGATCACGCAGTCTCGAGAAAAATGTCTTTATACTGATACCATTCTTTAGTGTGCTGTATGCCAATTCTAAAATATCATCGTTATGTCTCAATGGTAAATGACTTTGTATCTGTGTTTAGTTATTGTTATGTAGTTATTTTAATATGATCGTTATTAGTAAAGTGAATTGATTAGATAATTAATGTTATATAACATTATTACATACCCATAACATATCATCGTTTGTTAATATATCGGAATTTACTTTAAAGTTGATTTTAGTGGGATGATGTGTTGGTTGGTCATCTAGTTTAGTTTGATAGCTGTTTGCTGTCAGGTGAATGTCTTCTTCTTCTTCGATGTAGGTGTCTTGTTCATTAGAACTACCGACCTCGTTGAAATTCTCGATTTCATCGACCAACAAGAATTCACTGTCACTCAAATTCGAAGTCGATAGCTTTGACTTGTTCTGATCGTTATTACCACCACCAGTTCCCACACTACCACTATTACCATTGAAATTGATCACACCATTACTACTACCATGATGTTGTGATTCCATCACAACTTGATCTACTATATCTTGACTTTCTGTTATAACTCTAATAATATTATTTGTAATCTCTGCAATCCTAAAATAAATAAACAAATAAATAAAATAAAAATGATTATTAATAATCAATCAATAAATTATAATATTATTATATTTATACATACTCTGATTTAAGGAAACAAAATAAATAAGAAGATTTGATATCAGGTGTTTTGCCTTGAGATGAAAGTATAACCGATTGATGGTGTTTTACACATTTCAATTCGGATTGCTTACACTCATAAATGGAAATGGTGTCGATCGAAAAACTGTAGTTATCTTTGTTCTTTTTTAAAATTTTCAGATTTAAATCTTTTACACACTTTTGAATAAACGATAGTCTTTGTAATGTTAAATATATTTCACCTTCAATCTAATTATTATTTAATTTATAGAGAGAGAGAGAGAGAGAGAGAGATACAAGTTAGTTTTATATTATGATTTTTATAATAACTATATATTTATATAACTTACTAATAAATCACCAGTTTTATAATATACATTTGGTATTGTTATTTTCTCAGAGGTGTTGAGATGAGCCTCTAGTTTCTGTTGTATCAGTGAATCTCTAACCATAGAGTTTACTGTTGCTACGATCTTGAGAACTCGCTCTTTTTGGATATCGGGTGTGTCGTTGGGTGAGAATGTCATGAGTGTCCATGATGTTGTCGGTGGTATTGGTGTTGTGTAGGTTGGTGTTGTAGAGGTCGACGATGACGACGATGTCGATGAGGTTGTTGTAGTGGTTGTCGCCGCCACACCACCTTTTCTAAAGGAAATCTTCATAGAGTATTGACCTGGCGATGTTCTCAGATTGCTCAGTAGAACACCGTCGTTGTCGGTCGAGTTGACCAGCGGTGACTTCATCGACGACGAACTGCTGTGCAAGTAACCGGTTTGAACCGATGAGATGTCGTGCAGTTTCGAACGCCCGAGAATCTCGAGATGCTGGCTGTTGTCATCCAAAAGCGGAAACAAAAAGATTTCGCGGTCCGTCAGCAGCAGTGCCACCAGTGTTGAGCTGTACGTTCGTATCTTACTCTTGGCATGACTGATAGTGCTGTTATTCTGCAGCAGCAGCAACGGGAATCCCGTTACAAAACTCTGATCTCTTGGAAGCAACTCTTGACATTTGGCCAAATCCGCTTCTCCCAATACACCTATCATTCTACTATCGAGTCGATGTAGAATCTCAGTATTGGGCTCTTGTGTAGTCGTTAAATTATAATAGTCCTCTATTTTTTTGTGTATTCAGAATATTTATATTTCGATTTCGACAAAATATAAATATTAAAGTAGAATCATACAAAAATAAAGTGTTATGATTTATGAATAATAGTAATAATTAATGATATAATAAAAATAAAGCTTAATTAGTTATGTAAATATATATATGTAATGTAATGTAATATATATATATATCTAAATAAATTAAAAACACACAACTAATATAATCTAATAATTAAACTTTCTATAATTTATGAATTGTTTTTTTTTAAAAAAAAAAAAAAAAAAGATATGAATGAATAATTTGATTTTAATGTTGTTTTTAATGATTTATCATAAAATTTAATAGTATTGATTGATCGGTAAACTATTAGACTTTATTATCTATTAAAGTTTAAATGATAGCTATAAAAATATGGTCAAAATGATTGAATGATTGTTGTGATTTAGAAGACTGCTGTTTTTGTTTTTGTTTTGATTTTTTTTTGTTTTTGGCAATAAAACAATAAAGCAAAGATGATCTAAAAAAGTTGGATTGAGCAAAATTTTTATTATTTTATGATATTTTTTTATTTTGATATTATTATTTATACATCTGGTGATGAAATGAAATAGAGTGAATGAATAAATTATGATGTCTTTCTTTGTCTTGCTATTGTAATTTTGAGACTATGTATAGGTGTGTTGTCTATGTGTTAGTGTGTGTAAGTATAGGGTTGTGTGTTATTAACATTCGCGAAAATGCAATGCAAAGGTGGTATCTTATTTTCTTTTCAATTATTTTATTCTATTTTATCTTAATATTATTGATATATAGTTACAAAGTTGATTAACAAAAATCATAAAAAACAAAATATGATATTAAAATTAAGATTGATTTTACTTTATTAAGTAATTATTTTACTGTTTTGATTTTTTTAAATCCTGTATTATATAGAGTTTCCAGTGATTTCAATCTTATTTTCTCGAGAATCTTCAAACTTTTAGTTATATAATATTGTGGTGAGATTTGTATCTAAAAACTAAATAAAATTGCAATTTTATCTTCAAAATAACCAGGACAAACTTTGTTAAAAAAAAAAAAAAAGCAAATATAATTTTTCGTACTTTTTAAATATAAAATTTTTTCCTTTTTATTATTTTTTTTGGATTTAGAATTATTATTATTATTTATTATCTTTGAAGTTTTTCTTTTAATAATTGGTATTTTCATAAATGTATATTTTTTTAATAAATTAATTATTCTATAATATTTTATTTTACTACTAAATCTAGATCTTTTTTCAAAAAAAATAAATTAATGATTTATTATTTTTTGATTGATAAAAATTTTGAATTGGTTGGTGTACAATGAAATGAAACAATCAATTTCAAAGACATAAATATTAATTAAAAAAATTAAATAAAATCAAAAATTAAAAAAAAATTAAAAAAACAACAAAAAGAATAAATTTTTTTGTATTCTTTTTTGTTTTTTTTTTTGTTGTTGTTGACCCAATTTATTAGATTAAAGATCGGTGCATTTGTGATGCTTCGCTATGTGTTTGGTCAATTATGTCATTTTAAAAGTAAACATAGCGACTATTCTCGAGAGAAGAGCAGGTTGTTTTTAAGAATCTTTCAAAAAAAAAAAATAAAAAAATAGTGTCATATGAACTTTTGAGTGGTCAACATTGTGGTTAGCAATTTTATACTTTCATATTTTTTGACCTTTTTTTCAGTTGAATGATTAGGTTTTGGTGTCATGCATTTCATGATGAGTTCACCAACTAAATAGTAAGACAAAATCGATATATTTCATTCACCGGAATGTTGCTAAATGGTTAGAACAATTTAATTAGAAATACAATATAATATAATAAAAATTTGATTAAAACTATCTATTTTTGTTAAAATAATAAATTATTTTGTATAAAAATGAAAACCTCTTCTAAAAATTGAAAAAAACAAATAGTAGAAATAACAGCAGTTATAGATAAATATCTTGAGTTCAAGAAATGAAGATGTAAACTCTATCAAGAGTCATCTTTGGAATTTTGTGACTCAAGTATACCTATACCATTTAATACCGCAAAAATCTGAGAAACAGGACAGAGGTATCAAATCATCAGACATATATTCATTTATTTGTTTTAGAAATATATTGGAGTATAAATCTTAGAAAATGATTAGTATTTATAAAAAAATTGAAACATTTAAAAAAAAAATAAAAAAAATAACAAACAAAAATTAATTTTGGTTCAATATTTCTGAATGAATAAAATACTTTTTCTTTTATAGATTTAAATTTATTTTCTTAAAAATCAATAAATATGATTAAGACAAACCTAGTTGATGATTATTTGATACAAATTGTTTCATAAAGATTTATAGGGTTTATGGCAATAACCAGAAGTCATTTCATATCATCATTATTTAAGAGCTCTATTGAGTTTAGAATGAATGGCATCTAGTATATATATTTATCTCATGAATCCCCAAGAATTTTAAAAAGCATTCAGGTCCTAACTGGTTTGTTTATATATCAAATTTAGTTAAGAATTCATTTTAAGTAAAAAATATGTGTTTTAGTATATATAAGTTAAAATTCACTGTAAAATATTATCCTTTAAAATCAATGCTAATTTATTTTAGTAATACTTTTCAGTAGTAAATACTAGTCTTTATTTAAAGAAACAAAAAATAAAAAAGTTTGATTTGAATTTAAAAAAATTTTAATACCATTTTTTGATGTGTTTATTAGAAATATGAAAATTGTACTCTGATTTATGCAGTCCAAACTTTGAGAGTAGTTGAACCGATATTAGTGACTCTAAGGTACACTCCACCAAAAGATCTACTGAAGTTAGCATCTTGGTGTGGTGCAAGATCATTATCCTCATCAGGGGATCCACCAGCTTGCATACGTACTCTACCTGGTCTTCCATCAAGATTTTGCACATGCACTTGAGTTGAACGAGGCCAAGCCCACGTCGGGATTTTATCTTTACTCTGTCCAGGTCTTTTTTCTTTGTTAGTCTATTATCTTTGTAAATTTTGATAGATATAATTATTTATACGAACGAGAGGTTCCAAGGTCCAGCCATATTTTTCAGAATGTGTTAGTTTAGAAAATAAGTATTAATGAAATATTTGATATGATAAAAAGAATGATAAAATTTTCTATTTATATTGGTTTTTGTTTCCTCAAAACAGTTCAAAATTTTAATTTTGATAAAAGATAATCTATTGAAATTCCATAAACATATTCATTTTTTATGATTAATATAAAAAAGAAACCACTTTTTTCACTCAACTTTCAAATATAATACTAAAAGGTATCAAACCATATACTGTATATTTCGAATTTTAACTATAATAATTGATTCTTTATTCTTACATCATCTTTTTTATACCTAATCTAAAGATTTGAAATAGTTTTATATAATCCAGTTATTTAGGTTTTTAACTCCCAAGAATCAATATTAAAAACAAAAAAATCGATGATTATCTCTTGGATTACAAACTGACTATTTAGATAATCGAATAAATGAGTTAATATTTTCCAATATCTTGGATGACTATAAAAACATAATATTAATAAACCAGATTTTGTTTTTTTGGATCAGATTCAAACCTAAATATTATTCCCTCACTTAAAAGAATGTTTTAAAATCAGATTATAATAATAATTCCTTCAAAATATTTTCTATTCTATCTCATTTATCATTGAGCCACTACATGTGAAGATAGTTAATAATCTACACTTTTTACAATTTTTAAATATAGTTAAAAATGGAAATAAGAATGTTATTAATATCTTTTTACTTCAAGTTATATTATAAATATTTTTATAAATCATCTTCTGTTCAACCACTAATTATGAGAATTTTTTCATTCATTTGTGTATAGATTTTTTTAAAATGAAAATTTGTATCATTATTAAAAACGTTGGATCTAAAACCATTTTAATATTTGTCTTTAAAACTTTTGAGAATCAATGGTATGTTGTTAATATATCAAAATAAATACAACAATTGATATCAATTTTATTTTTTTTTTAAGCAAAAAAAACAAAAAAAATGGGTAAATTGATCAATGGGTAAACAGCTGTGGTTCGCCATGTCTTTTTTTTCGTTTTTCTCACTAGATTTTATTTGATTTTTAACATATTTTCAAGATCTCTACACTTGACCATTGTAATAAAATCACTAATCATTAAAAATTAAAAATTATTTCTTTCAAGTTGATCTCCCCCTAAATCATTTCTAATTATTTTAAATTCAAAGAATTATTTTTTTTTATTTTATAATTCATTTATTGTGTTTAAAATATGAATATTTTTTTAATACTAATTATTTTATCCAAATTTTGAGTGAGGTAGCATCTATATTATAGACTCTGAGGTATATTCCATCAAAATATCTACTAAAGGTAAATTTATATTTACCATTTTTTATATTAAAAAAGATAAAAAAACAATTATATAGATTATCTCATACTTTGTTAATAATTTTATAACTAAATTAAAGTAACATGATCTACATTATGAAATATTTCCTAAATAGAATTTTGAAATCAAAATAAAGAAGAATGTATTATATTTGAATAATATATATACAAAACTTTATGATTTATCAGTTACCTATGTTTTATATTTTTATTTTAATCCTTGATATTGCCGCAAGATTGAAATAAATTCTAACGGATAAAATCTTCTTTATTACTGTGGGTGAAGCTTCCATGATGACATACTGTTGTTCTCACTCCAAAACTCTTCGTTCACTATGTTTCTCTAATGTGTCCGGTTTAATATGAAAATATATCTCTGATGGTCGACCGAAAGATCTAGGTGAAGAAGTTGGAGACTGTTCTGTTGTCCTTACAGAATTCCGGCGAATCAAACTGTATGAAAAGTAATCTTCTATGAGTAACTTTTATAGTTTGATGGCGCTAAGGTGACCCACAGCCAAAGCTCCAACTTAGCTGACAACTGAGATGTCTTGTACAGTTTACTAAAAATAGTTAAAAAAAATTATTTATGAGTCGATCTATATCATACTCTACATTTCCAAAAAATCTGGGAATCTAGAGCTTAGGATAGTTTGTCTAAGTATCTAATTCCATATACATGTAAATTAATTCGAGTAAAGATTGAATTTGAATCTACCACTTTCAACTTAATGATAGAATATTAGTTGTTCTAAAATCGGGTACTCCTTTAAAGAATAACCTTTATTTATACTATACTCTCCTTGTTTATTTTAGTTTCATCTGTTTAATTACTTTTCAAAAAAATCAATATCTTTGTTTGTAAAATCAGTTAAAAACCTTTAAGTTTGTTATTATTTCTTAAAGTAATTCCTTAATCATTTATTATTCTTCTAATAATGGTATTGATTTATTATTTTAAAAATGTATTGATCCTTTTTTTTTTTTTTTTTTTTACAGTTTTTACTTTTTCATAATTCTGCAATTGATTGCTATTTTGATTTTTATTATAATTATTTAGTTATAGATATTTTATAGATTATTAAGTTGATGAGAATACTGATGATTGAATTGGTTAATTGAAAATGAAGAAATGAAGAAGAGGAAATAATAGTTGGCTGACATTTGATTGGTTACTGGTTATTTAAGTTTGGATTGTAAGTTACAGATACTGTTATATATAATTAATTTCATTACTTATATGTGCTGTATATACTCATTTATGATAGATTCATTAGATAGTAGGTTGTTATCGTGGAGAGGAGTACCGCCAAAATAGGATTTACAATAGAATTTCCAGATTTGATGAAAGACAAGTGAAGCGAGAGTAGTGATGTTGTCCTTTCTTCTAACCAACTGATACGCGTCTTCCATAGTCCAATCGAAATGTTGACCACCTGAAAGCTGTAAGGAGTCAAGAATGGTATTAAAGTTGAATCTGTGCATAACTGCTCGACAATTAAAAGAATGTATGGAAATATGGGTCAGAGCAGTATGTGAAGCACAGTTCACATTCTTTGTATTTGTTGTAAGCCAATCCAGGAAGCGAACGAGAGAAGAACCGGAAGACAGTGTTTCGTCCACGCTGGTGTTTGATAAGCGAAATATAGATGAAGATACTGTCGTAAGATGTGTAGTCGAATTTGGTTGGTGGTAGAGATAGTTGGAACTGGCCATCAGTTAGTGGTGGAATGCCATGCTTGACGATCAAAAGGTGGTCGTAGATTTGCTTTAGAGTGGGTGGAAGACCATCAATCAGAATAGGTGTGTGTACAGATAGTAACTGTTTGTGGTGATAGTCGTGCTGATAGTTTCATATCCCACAATGAAAAAATGAATAGGTTTAGCAGATTTGATCTTGTTGTCCAGATGTTTGAGATGAACTGCCAAGTGTACTCTTAGTAATACTACAAAACAAGTTAAACCGCATGCGTACAAGTAATTTTATAAAGGCTCCAACGAGATTCGAACTCGTGACCCCTTCCTATCTCTTCCTTTACTAGGGAAGTACAATAACCAACTATGCTATGGAGCCTTTGATGTAAAATACAAAAAAATTAAAATTTTGATTCTTAAGTCGAAACATTCAAGCATATCAATCCAAATGGCTGAAGAATCTAGACGACTTCAAACTCATCTGGAACCACCAAACCTGGAACTTCCCAAAGCCATCCCCCCTCACTAGCTAATAAACGAATAAAAATAAAACCCGTAAAGATATTTTGATGGTATTTGATCATTTTTGATGAAGACCAATTTTCTGATGCGGCGAAAATTATCACCTCCAAGCTTTTTGGAATTTTGGAATACCATCAAGTCCAATCAAGTAATTCAAATTAAATAAATTCCTGACTCATCAGTTTGGACTGAAAGTCTTATCTTTAATAAATAAAATTTTTATTTTTTTTTTGTAATTTGATTTATTAAAGTAATAGAAAATAAACTATCTTTTCCCCTGCCTTATCTTTAGTTGACGTTCATATTAATTACTAGTTCCAATAAAACCCGGGTACTATTGTTGTGTTGTTGAATATCTCAACTTCGACCTTGTATTGTCACTTCAAAAAAAAAAAAGTAATTGAAAATAAAATAGAAGTAGAATAACCAATACTATGCCGCTGATGAAAAACAACTTTTATTTTTTTTCTTTCCAAATCATGAAAGTAATTGTACATAAATATTCTCTGTTCTTTTTTTTTTTATTGCTTGTATTTCTGTTCTAACGCCTATAGCTGTATTATATTATCTAATTTACAACCGTAAAGATATCTATCGATCCAATATAATATAATAATAAAATATTGTTTTTTTCAAACATTTGTCTTGAATTTACATTCTCTGAATAACATATCATTTATTCTTTATTTTAACAATTTAGATTATATATATCTCTTTCGTCCTTATTTATTTGCTCATTATTCCTAAATAAAAACCACTTCCGAATCCAACTATAAGAAATGTTCATTGAAATAAAGTAAAAATTATAATTATATATGTTTTTTGTTTAGTTCCAGAATCTAATTGTTTGAAACGATTCATTTTGATCAAAAATACTTACTCTTAAATGGTAGATTTTGAGTGAGCAACGAATAGAATCTACGAAGGTAGTCTCTACGCTTCTCTTTGGTGAACTTTGGCGATGCATCCAAGGTGATCTTCTTCCAATCGATGGTGATGTAACCATAGTAAGAGAGAACCTGTGAGAATATAAAGAGAATACCGACTACGTACATGACGACACGACCCAAACGCTTGGTGGCATAGCCAGCAGAGTATCCCATGAAACCAGAGAGTGCAGCAGCACCGGCAACATTGACAATCTTCTTGTTTCGCTTGTTCTGCTGTAGCTCTTCAAACTCCTCTTCGGTCACTGTTCTACCACGTACGACATCCTCTACCGACACAGCAGTTGTCGCGTGACTATGATTTCTTGTTGGTTCGTGACACAAACTGATACCTGAACAACCGACCGCAGCACCAACAATCGAAACCATTGAAATATTCTTTACTTGCCATCTCTTTTTATTATTATTATTATGATGATGATCATTAAAAGTATATCCTTTTTCTTGTTGCTGTTGTTGTTGTTGTTGATCAGTTGATTTGATTTGAAAATTAAACGATTGATTTTGTGAAGATGAAGAATATTGATTTCTAAAGATTAATCTTGTATTGAAACTTAAAATAGTATTATTTCTACTTCCATGTTTATAAACATTATTTAATAGACCAACTGATTTTATCATTTTATAAATATATATTAAATCAATTGTTAATTTTAACTATAACACCTTTATTATTATTATATTAAAATTTAAATTAAAGAAAAATAAAATAAAAAATTGGTGAACATCAAAATTAATGTGTTTTTGAAAGATCTTTCAACCCCTTTTATTTCTCTACTGTTGTTGGTGAAACAATTTATAAAAGATTTCATCGAATTTAAATTGATATAATATTTGTATAAGATCGTGTGTTGTGAATGTAACTTGTTTTGAAATCATTGGTATTATCCAATTTCTATCCAATATGTTTCTTTGACCATCAAGATGATTGCTATGACCAAAACCATAGTCATCATTATCATCATCGTCATTGTCATCATCTTTAAATAAAGATCTTTGTTTCTTCCTCTTTTCTTTACTCTTCTTTTTCTTTTTTCTTTTCTTTTTACTATTATCTTCACTATCTGAAGAAGATAATGAAAGTAATAACTCATTCTCACTTAATGTTGTTGTTGTTGTTGTTTTATCTTCTTTACATTGTTGTTGATATTCAATATTATTATCTTTTAATAATGATTCTATATTTATATTAAATTGCTGCTGCTGATGTTGTTGTTGTTTTATACTCTCTAAAATAAAATAATATATAAAAGTATCCAATAATAAGAATTTAATAGATGAGATGACACTATTCTTTTGTAAGATATGATGACTGTGACTACAATAGGGTATAACTATTTCTTTCTCTAAATCATCTTTACTCTTTAACTTTCCACCATAATACTCCACAAGTAAGCTAATTATATTCTTTTTAAATTCTATTTGTTCATCTTTAAATAAATTAAACTAAAGTTAGTTCATTTCTTCTTTTTATATTGATATATCACTACTTACCTGTTAATAAAGATTGATCGTTATCTTTAAATAAAGGTTTTATAATTTTATTGATATTCTGTGGTGATATTGCATTGTAGAGTAATAATGACTCTAATCGGTTCCATCTACATCTCGATACTAATATACAATTTACAATTAACTCTGTTTCATTATAACTAGTTGTTGTAGTTGTAGTTGATTTAAATTTAGTTGTTATTAATGATTCTACATACTGTTCATCCAATAAATCATATGTAAATTGAAGAAGATCATCTTCATCAAGTAATCTTAAAACTAAAAATGGTATATCATTATTATCATTATTATTATTATTATTATTATTATTTGCTGCTGTTGATTTAAATAGATTCGATAATAAACGATCGAATCTATCTAATATATAATTATCATTATTCTTTTCCATTAAAAGTTGATATAGTTGATCTATGAAATATTGATTGTTCATCGAGAGGAAATAGCTACAACAATCGAATGCATTGCTACCAGTTGGATATATCGAGTCAAAGAGATAGTCATTGATGAATAGCCGTGTAAATTGATCGTCGGATTGCAACAACGATTTGATGGTATCGAGCACGTTGATCTGTAACATCATTTCACGTTTCTGTGCGAGTACCGGTGGTGGAATCGGCTGTTTCAACCAGACTATTCGATGCCAAACATCATCACGATTGGCAAAGAGGAAGCGCTCGAGTGCCACCGCACCATACTTGCTTCGACCATCGTAGTGAAAGTGTTGGAACCAAACCTGAATGTAGCGGTCATCCGAGAGGAACCACTGAATCAACCGGTCGGTATCACCACGATAGATTTCGTTCAAAATCAACGTAACCACATGTAAAGCTTGACTCTCACACAAGTAATAGAGAATCTGTTGAACTATATCTTTTGAATATCTATTATCACTATTATTATTATTATTATTATTGTTATTGTTAATCAATATCAATCTGAAATGTCTCCAAAATAACTTTTTAATTTTCGATTGTTTTGTTTCAGTTGATATTCTATCGTTTAATGAATTGATTGTATTATAAAGTAGTAATTTCAATTGATTTACTAAATGTAATTCAGTTTTTATTTTACTATTGATATTATTTTTGCTGATGTGATTGTTGTTGTAGTTGTTGTTGTTATCATTATCATTATTTTTGGAGGTATTATCATCGATGATATTATAACCTAATGTATATTTAAAAAGAATAGACTCTAACGATTGATGTAATTCCTCCCTACTTTTATATTTATTGTAATCGACAATGATGTCATTCTTATTATTATTATTGAGGCATTGATTTCTAATTTGTTCTGAGGTAGGAAGATAATATAATAACAGATGATTCATAACAATTTTAAAATTAAAATGGTTTGTTGAAAAAATTGAAATAGGAATAATTTTAATCAACCTTTTGGTTTGTCAAGTGATTATTTAAAAAAGTGCTATATAGAATATGAATAACTAATCATCCATTGATATATGTATTACTAATAGAATAATTCAATACAAATAATGGTCAATTGATTAAAACTGTATAAAAAAACACTAATTTAATTTATTTCTTTTTACTTGGTTTCTTTGGTGCAGATTTCTTGTCATCTTCGAACAACTCTGCCTCAATCTTTGACATTTGCTCTGTACTGATGATCTCATCTACTACAAATTGTTTGGTTGCACCATTGCTAACTACCTTTTTCTTCTTATCTTCAACTTCGAATCCAATTGAATCTGCAAAATCTGATCCTAAATTGATTGCTGAAAATCCTTGTATCAATTCCTTTTCAGTTCCATTTTCACTATTGTTATTGTCATTATTGTTGTTATTATTATTATTTGTAATTGTTGATTGATATTGTTTAATTGTGTCATTCTATATAATATAACATAAGTTAGTTTATTAGTTAGTTAGTCAACTTTATATATATATATATTAGTTATAAGGAAATACATTACAAGTAATTGAGGTAAAAATAATTGCCAAGTATCACTACTCTTTAAAAATGAAGGTAACCAATTGCTACTGTTGTTCTGTAATGCTTGAGTGTCACCTGTCAGTCTGATGTAGTTACACATCAGTAAAACGATACCTCTAGAATCTGAAGTTGGAACATCGCAATAGTATTGAATGAATCGCTTGAGATGTTGTGAACAAAAGTGTTTGATAGAAGGTTGATGATTCTGTGAAAACAATTCAATTAAAAGGTGATAGAATTTAGAATGATATATATTACTAAATATTAATATAATAATAAGAGTTAGTTGTTAATATGATATGATATGATTAAAAAACAACAACAACAACAACACTTACTTGAATTGGAAGAACCAATCAACTAGCAATGACCATAGTTCATGAGGAATATAAGGTTGATTCGATACTTTCTTTTTGTTTTGGGTGGTTGAACGATACTTGATGAGCTCGATGAGCAGTGTGAGAGTATCGACACGCGACGATGTCAGTGATTTCTTAAAGGTTGGTGATTGATCGATGCCCATATCTATTAGGAGCTTGCAGATGGTGCTCATGTGATTGAGACTGTAAAACTGAGTCCATGTGGTGATACCACTCGAGAATATCGAGTCTTTCTCTGCTTGATACTGGTTGTTGTTGGCGTGATCGTTGCTCTTGGCGACGAGCGACGCCACAACGGAAACTGCCAGCTGACGGTGTGTAAAAGTATACTTCTTGCCACCCTCATTCAGAATGATCTTTGCCAACGTCTCTGCAAAGTCTTTCGATTGGAAATGACAAAACTGCAGTCCGACATCCGGACCGAATATATTCAACTCCTCAATGCAACGCACCATAAAATCAGAGCATCCCTCTAAATCCACACAATTTGTTTCTGTATCTATTGTTTCTATTGTGTAGATTAATATTAATATTATTTTGTTAGCGATATTGATTGTCGTCTAAACTCTATAGTTGTTAGCGATTATATAACATACTTGTTGGTTGTGCGAAATGAGTAATAATTATATTGTAGAGTTTAGATTTAACAAGTCCTTTCTGTATTTTTTTGGTATCGAGTGGATTGGTGGTTTGATACTCGCTGACACTTCTGGCAGCGCGCTTTGAGATGACCAGGAGTAACTCCTTGATCGGTTGGAATCTGAGATTCTCAATGAGCACTTGGAAGTAGCTTCGCTGTGCATTTGGATAGATCTCTGCGAGTGCATTCACAGTGTCATAGGTGAACTGATTGAACAGACACTGTATTACCTTTGAGAAGTGATGCATATTTCCTTTGGGTTGTTCGATTCTATTCAATTGCAATTGATTGTTCGCTGTCACTGTATATTGAAATATTTCAAATAGTGTTGATACTTTTATTATTATTATTATTATTATATGAAATTGAATGATATATAAAGAGAGTGAAAGATATGTGATGTTAATATTAAAGAGTGAGTGTCTATTGTTTACCACGTAGTTACACACTTACAGATAATTGGTAATTTCTCTTTGGCTAAAGAGATGAATGGTGGAGTTGGATGTACGAATAGATCCATTACTTTGTAGGATTTAAGTACCTCGATAGGTACGCCTACAGGTGTTTCTTTGTCTTTCTCGTCTCTCTTTACATTTGCTGGGAAATTCTGTGTGATGAACGACATCAGCATCTGAATTACGCCGTCCTTCAAGAGAAACTCCTTGAAATTTGCATTCACCGATGGAATGTCATTATCCAAGAATCTAGAAATAAACGAATAATATAGATTTGCTGGATCCATTCTAATATTTACTACAATATTATTATTATTATTATTATTATTATTATTATTATTATTACTATATATGTATTATTAATTAATTAATTTCTAAGTAAAGTTATATAAAAATAGAAATTAAAGTTTTAAAAAAATATATATATATATATAATTGTTGTTATTGTTATGAGAACAAAATAATATGAAAGGAAACGAGTATGATATGTCGTCGACGACTAAATCTTTATAGTTATTTTAATAATAGTAATATCTAAAAAAAAAAAAAAAATAAAAATATTGATTGTTTGGTTGATGATTACAAAACTAAACAAAGATGATATTAGATGAGATTTGTGAATAAAAAGATGGTGTTTATTTTGAAATATTGGTATGGATATATGTTGTGTTGGTTATTTTTGTGATCAAACTCTGTACCTAAAAATAGAGAAAAAAATAATGAACAAAAGAAATATGAAAAAAAATTTTGTTCTTGGTTTTTTTTTTTTTTTAATTAAAATATTGATTTTTATAAAAATCGGTGAAAAAAATATGAAAATTTAAAAAAACCAAGTTATAAAGAAATTGATCAATAACATACAAACTAACTAGTTATTATAATTGTTTAAATGTGTATGAAATTTAAATAACAAGATTAGGTGTGAGTTATATTTATATTTAAAAACAATCTATTACACGTCTATAGTTATTTATATATTTAAATAAAATAATTGATTAGTTTTATTTTTTTTTTAATTATTTATTATGTTACTGTAGCTTCTATAGTATATGAGTTGTTGTTTGTTGTACTAATACTTTAAAGTGTTATCGCGATGATAATAGAATGTGTTATTTTTTTTAAAAACAAAAAAAAAAAAAAAAAAAAAAGAATAAAATAAAAATAAAAATGAACAAACATTAAAACTATTTAAATAACATTAAAAAAATTTTAATTGTTAATTAATTAATAGTTAGATTATAACTTATGTGTTATAATTACGATAGTGTATTATAGTAGATCAAAAGTCTAGTTTATATTGGTTTAACAGTTATAACCACGATAATCTTTACCATCAATCACAAAAACAAAAACAAAAAAACAAAACCAAACCCACCAACATGTTTATTTCTAAACTCAAATAACAACTTTATCATGATTCTGTTTTCCACACCCACACTCACTTTCTATCGACACAACACATTGTTTGCACTAATCAATCGCAATTAATCATATATAACAAACACAAAACCACAAACATGTATTACGTATATTGGAAGAGAAGAGTAGTACAAACAAATATGTATACAATTTCTCTAAAACACAAACAACAATTTAAATCTAATCAATGTTTTTTAATTAAAACTTCAGAGTAAACACACTTTAAAATTTAAATAATTAAACACAAAGCCAACTGTATTAAATTAAACACCACTGTATCAAACTTTTAAAGTATCGATTGTTTCAATGATTTCAATTTACTTGAATCAAATTAAAACTTTAAATCGCAATCGATTATTATCATTTGGCAGTTATTAGTTTACAATTAAAATACAGTTGTTGAGTTGGGAAGATCCCTTATAATTAAGATTCATAAATTAGAATTGTTTGCAATGCAAACCAGCTAGTTGGTTTTCCCATTACACGGGTGTAAATTTCACTTCTATCGATTATGTAGTATTAATGTCTAACTTCAATCATTAGGAAAAAATAATAAATCATATTGCATATATAATTTTGAATTATCGATAATTTTATGATGCTTATTTATTTATTAATAATTAATTTGTTTTTAATCGATTAGATCTAAGTGTCATGTGTTTTTTTTTGTCAAAAGTGAAAAAACAAAAATAAGGACCTGTCCCTTGGTCTTGTGACAGTCAAAAACCTCGAAAATCATGACCAGTACTAATGTCGATTTTGAAACCCAGTGATGTGGTACAGTATCATGATGTGGATTTTTTTTTTTTTTTTTTTTTGAATATTTGCAATAAAAAAAAAAAAAACCAAAAAGTTAAAAATATCCATAGGAAATCATTAAAATAAGTTCTCGTTAATGAATTGATTCCACAACCGTTGCAAAATAAGGTCCTGCTCTGATACCACTGAAACAAGAAAAAAAAAGTCAAAATATTGTCGACACTGATTCTGGAATTGACGGGCATGGCAGAGTTTTTTTCCTTGTTTTATTTCTTTTGTTTTTTTTTAATTGTTTTTTTGGATTTTTAATCGTTGTTTTCATCTATGAAGTTTACCAAATTTGAAATACACTAGTAATTAATGAAAAAATAAAAACACAATTGACTAGTGGAAAACCGAAGCAAACAACAATAATAGGGGGGTAGATCCTGTTTTAGATTTTTGACGGAAGTCTATTTTTTAATTTAAATAAAATTAACTTAATCAACTAGAGTTGTTTAACTATGACCGCTCAAAACTGGACGGACACTCTTTTTCTACAAAACTTTATTTTATCTAGTTATATTATTTATATCTATATATATTTAGATCTTCTAATAGTACTAAAAGTATAGAATGCTATAACTGTAAATTTTTCAATCCATACAAAACATATCAAATCAAAGATATTTTTAACATTATAATTTTAAATATCTATATGTCCAAAAAAAATAACTATTCCTTTCATAGTTGTATATTTTGAAAAAAAAAAATACTAAAAAAATAAAATTGTATGTATTTAAATATTTTCATAATTATTGAAAACAATTTTTAATAGGTTGTTTTAAATAAGATAATCTTTTCATTTTTGATCGTATTTTTTTTTCAAATAGTTCCACAGAATTGGATTATATATTTCAAATCACCTCTCTAAAATATTTTAATATTTTTTATTTTTTCATAAAGAAAAACAATTTTGACATTGGATATTAAAACACAAATACAATAATGGGGATGGCCTAATGTATTTTTTTCTCTCAAGATGTTGAGGAACCATTCATAATTATAAAATAGATACGACAACATCAAATTAAAAATCACATTAGGGCTGTTTCCAAAAATCTTCAAGGGAACATCCCCAAATTTTTTTTGTGGTGTTTATTTTTTATTTTTTATTTTTTTTGTAATGAATTTGTAAATGATATTACAAATTTAATATCGATCATTCAAAACCACCGCCTCCACCTAAAAAATTGGAGTATTCACACCAAATCAAATAAAAAAAAAAAAAAATTATTTTTTTGTTCACAAACTGTTTTTGTAAAGTTCATCAACTACTCCTCAATCCACATGTGTCTCTACCAAAATGAATAGATAATGTTTTTGGAAAAGGTACTTATTTTAAGAATTATGAACAACAAATATTTTCATTATTATAGTTTGTTAGAACTTGTTTTTTTATTAAAAAAACAATAAATAAAAACAATCAAACTATTTTTTCTTATCAACAATATTGAAATAAATTAATTTTTAATATTTATATTTTATGTCTAAATAATATTTATTTATAAAACAAATTTAAATTATAAAATCATCTTTCTATATCAATTTTGGTTTCAAATATTTTTTTACAAATACCAACATCATCACAGGTCAACCATCCTAAAAATGACAATAATTATCAATATACTACAATCAAAACTGAATATTAGAATTAAAGTAAATTTATAATCAATCTAATAATATATTTTTTTTAAATAGGATAAAAAAATAGTAATATGATATTACTACTTTATATCGAACCCAAATAATTTATCAATATTTATTTAAATATGAATCATTATCTGAGAGTAGGTACAGAAAAATCAAACAATATCATAAATCATCAATGACTAAAAAATATTAAATAATATATCAGGAGGAAAACAAAGTAGAAATATCCTTTCCTTTAAAAGATACAAAAGATCTGAAAAATAATACTAATAATAATACTAATAATATTAATAACAGTACCTCAGCATTTAAACCAATAGAACTTTTACAATCATCAATTCAACAAGTAGAAAGAATTGATAATCAAAATATTTCAAATATGCCGATCATAAACAATAATAGAAACACCAATATTCACAATATAAATATTTATAATAATTCATCACAAACCACATACTTAGCACAACAACATCAACATCAACAACAAACAACTCAACAAATTTCACAAACCATACAAAATATACATAATTTTCAAAACAATCATTCATTCTACACAACTTTTCCACCCGAACCCTTTACTCAAAATGATTTATCTACAAACAATATGATAAACATTTCATCCAACCCCATCCAGCAACTACCGCAACCAGACATGCCACCCTATGTTTATTACAATATCCAAAACAAACAAACCAACACTCTCAACAAGCCCCAATACCAATATTCACAACCAGTACCAATACAGAATCAATACATAGAGTATTTAACACATGCACAATCATATCCTATATTTAATATGAACCAACCACTAGATTACATTCAAAAACCAACTTTAGAAAATATAAACAATGCATATTCTGGCGATATAGAAATTCCAGAAAAACCTACAACCACCATTCACACCACCAACGACACTTTTCAACATATGTTTCAAAACAAAGTAGACAACAATGTTTTGAATACAAACTATCTAAATCAATTCACTCAACAGGTTGAGTTGAAATTAGACCAATCAGAACACAATGACTTTGACTCTACTTCTACCTCCAGCTCGATCACTTTAGTGGAAACACCAACTCCGATAAAGCCAAAGAAGGGAAGATGGAGACCGTCTTCATCCGAAAAAGAAACTCTAGAGAAGGTTTGGGCAATAAATCAGTACCCCGATAGATCTGAGAAGCTGAAACTTGCAAAATCTATGCCATCGATTAGTGTCGACCAAATCTCTAGATGGTTCAAGCACAAGAGAGAGAACCTTGCATCCAAAGGAGAGTTCACCTACAAACAATCGGCTTCGAAAAAGTTTCTTCAAGAACAAGTTGCTTTTCTTGAATCAGTTTTCAAGAGCCAGTCCTACCCGACCAAAGATCAAGTCAAGTCCATCGCTAAAGACATCGATGTTCCGCCTATCAAAGTGAAGAATTGGTTCAAATCGAAACGAAGTAGACTTCACAACAAAGGTAAATTCGAGTTCAAACCCAAGACATCGATTTATAACAATAATATTATATATAAAAATAGCGGCTCAACCGATTCACAGTTACAATCGGTAATTCCACCACCAACCAATCACACAGTATTTCCCAATCTTTCATTCAAACTTCATCCATCCTCAACAACAACAACCACCACAACAACAACAACAACTACCAATAACAACAACTTTATAACATTCCCGAGCAGTATCAATTCAAGCCATCAAACCAATACCAATATCAAACCATTTGTAGAATTACCAACATCCTATCCCGATTGTACCAATATTCCTCAGCCAATGGTTTCCCTAGGAAACGCAAATACCTTTCTTTTAGCCAACCAAACGACACTAGCTGACTTTGGAGACTACGCTCTTGGTGGCTATGGGAGCGATGAGAGGATCGAATCGAGATCAGGAAGCGACTACGATTCTAGCTCCCCATCTTGAATATAGTTTGCAAACTATTTTCAAAATGTTCAACAACAAGGAGAAACAGTTAACAATACCAAAACTTTAATTTGGAATAAATAAAAATTTCAAGGGTAGATATAGATCTCTTTAATTCCACATATTTAAACTTTTCAAGTTCATCCAAAACTTTTTAAATTGTATAATATTAATAAATAACAGATAATTATCCTTTCTTTTTTTTTTTTTTTTTATCAATGAAAGTAAATATTTGTTATTAAATTAGATGGTAATTACATTTGAAAGAATAAAAATAAGATATTAACTAGAGAATTTTCAGATTCATAAAAATAATTGAATTAAACCAAAAAAATTCAATAAATCTGTAATCTATTTTAACATTTTTTTGCATATTATAAGTTTTTGAAAATATATTTTTTAAAATACGTCTCATTTTTTTTGGTTTTTTTTGAAATTGAAAATAAAAATTAATAAGAAATTTTTATAAGTGTGTTTAATGTGGGGGTGAAAAAAAAATCTATAATTATTTCAATGAAAATAAATAAGAAGTAAAACAAACAAATTAGTTTTTTTTTTTTTCGAACCTTTTGAAAGATAGTAATAAATTAATTAATAGATAAACAGATAAAAGATCTAAAAAAACCAATTGATAAAAGGAGACAGCAAAGATTGGATTTAATAGTAATAATTGGACAACAACTTCTACAAGTTTAAAACAAATAGATAAAAAGAGTTAGATAAAATAGAATAGATACGAAGTAGCGACAAGAGTAGTAGTAGTAGTTATCCAGATAGAAGAGCAAACATCGTTATTATCATTATTGACAAATTGCGTCTGTCTGCCTGACTAACCCTTCATGGTTTGAAAAAGTAAGTTTCCTTTTTACTTCTTTATTTTATTTTATTTTTTTCGAAATCTTAAGTAATACTGTTGGAGTTATTGTAATTACTTTGAAATTTGAATAAAAAGACATTATCCTCACTTATCTCTTTTTTGTTTTTTTTTTTTTTTTTTGAATATACCTCTACCCAACATATATGATACACCACTATAAACAAATAAGCTATTTTAAGTTGATGGAGAACACACATCCATCCATCGTAATTGAATGGTTTTCGTTGTTTTTGTTGCTTCAAGATTAGGTATTCTCCATTTCGAACAACAAAATAACATGTCCATACCAATGCCCAGACCAACACTATCCTATGGGTGCTCATCACACAAATTTGCATCTATTTATTGTCTGCATTATACTGTTGTGTTGCGTGAGTGTGTGATGTGTTTGTGTGTTTTTTTATTTATTAACCAACTTCTAACACAAAGCAATAAAACACACTACCCTACCTTAACTTGACTTGTCAAATTCACTTACTATACTACCACCTTTAATAATAAGCTGATATGCTAATCTTACTCGCAAGCACACAAGACACACAAACACATCACACACTCTCTCTCTCTTTGAACTGCCTCAGTTTTTTTTTTCTTTTGAACCAAACTTGGTGTTATTCTCAACAAACAAACAAAACATTATTTCCTTTCTGTGTGTTTCACTTCCTTTAAAAAACAAACATATGAGATTGTGTTTTGTTGAAAAAAAAAACAAATTAAATTAAATTAACTTTGTAACCAGAAGCTCACCCACACAGTACTGTCATTTTCTCGCTCCAAAAAGCAAATTTTGTTTTTTTTCCTCACATGCAGATTGATGCCAAATCCTCATATTCTGCCACCTCTTTTTATTTCAAATTTTTTTTTAAAGTTTTTTTCCATTTTTTTTTTTTGTTGTGTGAAATTGTTTCCTGTTGAAAAAAAAAAGAATGAAAAAGAGGTCTCCATCATCAACCAACTCTCTTGAGAATGTGAAAATTTTAAATAAAATAAAATTTCAAAAAAACAAAAAAACAGTACTACCCACCACCACAATAAAGTAAAATAGCGGAAACAAAAAAAATAATTCCTTTGTCTCATTTGTTTTTTTGTTTGTTTTTTTTTTTTTTCTAGCTCTTTAAATTAATTTCTTTCTATTTATTTTATTTATCTATCTGTCTGTTGTTTTCTCTTTATTCTCTCACCCAACTCCCTCTTTTTTTTCCATATCATCACTACACACATACTATTCACGCCAGGCGTTCACCCACTCATACTGTGTTGTGGCAACTCACTCACAGCAATTCACATCAGCATCAGCTCAGCAGCATCTCATCTTTGACCTTACTCTTCTATTCTCTTCCCTTCACTTATTCACTTTCACCTAACAATTATTTATTTATTTTTTATTTTATTTTATTTTTAAAATACAATTAAAAATCGACGATAGTAACAAGACACATCATCATAATTAAAAATAATAATAATAAAAACAGTAATAGTTAGTCAAAAATAACAACAACTTGGCAGCAATAAAATTCGAAAAACACCATCCATAAAATAATAAATACACACAGTAAGTCATTTTTCATTTTCAACTACATATGCTCAAAAGTGTAAAATCCAAAAAAAAAAAAGATAATAGAAATGAATGAATGAATGAATGAAAGAGAGTTGGAAAAGAAGTCAAAGGTGGTTTTTGTGGTAAAATGAATGAAAGAGAGAAGAGAGAATATTCCATATTTAACTTTATAGCAACAACAACTTAAAACAGTAGCACAGATTAAATTTTAGTCAGTTAAATATTTTGATAATAGTCAAGGTGGTCAAGCAATCAACAACAATTATTGTTGCTATTGCTAGCAGTAGTAGTTGTTGTTGTTATTATTGTCTAGATTGGTTGACAGTTTTTATTTTCATTTGCACTACACTCTTCATTCAATCGATCATTCGTACACTTTTCTATTTTATTCTCTTTTTTTTTTTTTTTTTTTTGAATTAAACAATTAGGAAATTTGAAAACAAACAAACAAAGAAGAAGGATTTTTAAAAATCTACAATTTAATTGTTACTTTTATATTTTATTTATACTTTTATAATCTAACAATATACTTTTTCATTTTTTAACAAAAATTATGTTAATTTATTATAGTTAGTTGTGTTGTACGATCATCTTTCTTTAGATAAACAACTGAATATTCGTAAGTTAATTATATATTTTAATAGACACAAATCACCATTTATATGTTCACAATAGACTTGTTTAAGAAAATTGTTTCATTTAAATATCGTTCATGGTTTGCAACAATTTCGTTATATTATAAAATAGTATCAATGAAAATAAATTGTAATAAACAAACAATTGTGATGTTAAAATATTCGAATAAGATAGATATATCATTCACTCAATGTACATTTGAATTCAACGATCTATGCATACTAGTACTCGGAAAACAAAACAAAAAACAAGCACATGTGGACAACAATATAATATACATTAGTTTAACTTTACATTTAAACCGAAAATTGGATTTGGATATGTGATTTTTCTTTTTTTTCTTTTGTCCATATTATCAACAAACTCTACCCACATGCATCCTTTACTATTATTGTCTTTTTTTTTTTTTTTTTCATTTCAAAATCCAATTCCAATTCCAATTCAATTATTCACTCCACTCCATTCAATTCATCCGTCACACCTGATACAGATCGGCGTGTAGATTGTTCTTAATATCACTCTCATATCATATGATATGACATGTCTGACATCAAATATTTACAACAAACAACCTACTTCTGAGTTATTTTACCACCATTCAATCCAATCCACTCACTCATTCTAATCAAACAAAAACACAAACAAAAGTGTCAGCAAACAACACAACCAGCAACTACTACTATAAACACAAAATAAAAACTTGACAAAATGTGTGTAAAATTATTATTTTTTGTTTTTTTTTTTTTTTTTTTGCTTCAAATTAATTTAATAAATCAAAATAACGTATCTTTATGTCGTTTTTGAATTGAATTAATTCAATATAAATTTAATATTATTATTTGTTAATAATAATAATAAAATTCCAATTTTTTAAATTTATTTATTTATTTTTATTAATATTACTCTATGTGTATTGTTAAAATAAAATAAATAACAAAAAAAAATATCAAAATTAAATTTTTTCTTTTTCTTTCTTTTGTTTTATTTTTTTACCTTTTTTTTTTTTATATTTTATTCTTTTATCAACTGCAGCTTTATTCTCTATCACAATTATCATATTGTTTCAATAATTTAGTTAGCATCAAAAGTTTAATAGTTTACAAAACAGCGGCAGAAATAGCAACAATAACATAGATTCTCAATAATAGCATAATAATAGCACAATAATAATAATAATAATAATAATAGTTTAGATGTTGCTTAGAGTAGATTCATGCATGTACTAATATCAATCAATATTTATATTTACAATAAATATCTGTAGTAATAGTAATATTCAATTTCCAGTCAGCAAGTCAGCATAAACAACACAACATTGGAACTACTCACTCAAAACCAACCAATTGACATACGAGAACAATTGTTGTTGTGTTGGTTCAAACCTCGATCTTCTGTCTGTGCATAATCAATCAAATATCACACTAAAGTTTTTTTTTTTTTTTTTTTTGTTTTTTTAAATTATACATTTTACACATTTCACAGGTAATTGTTGCTACACTCTTTTCATTTCATTACAATAACAATAATGATGATATATATAATTTTGAATGAATAATTATTCTAACTTTCTTTTTTTTACTCTATCCATAATAATAGGTTACATTTGTAGATCCTTGCAACAGTTGCAACTTCATTATATAGTAATTGGTTTAGATGATTGAAAATAATTCAGTGACAAGAATAATTAAAATGAATGATTCACAGTCTTCGATTTCACCACCACTTTCACCTTCACCGTGTTTTCTACTAGGTTCACCAGCACCGCCATTCGCACCATCGATACCCTCACCACCAGCTTTATATTTATCATCGCCAAGTGGAGTATACACAGGATGTCCACCTTCGACTGGCAACACCCACCAACAGCAGTCTTCAACAGTGACCATACAATCGAATCCACCCTCCGATATCCACACTGCCTCTAGCATGGAGGCACCCATCATTGTAGGTCACAGTGGCAACAGCTCTTCGTTATCCGCATCGACTTTGTCGGCGGTCAGCAACCACCAGTCGGTCGTGTCCGGTGCCGTTTCGGCGGGATCGCCATTTTCGCTGATCTCGCCCCTCACATTCTCAAGCTCGTCGCTCCACCTCCAGCAGAATCACCACCAACAAACTCAGGAGCTACCCACTCAAATGATGGTCGCTCACATTCCCCTGAACAGTTCGCTCTCATCGGTGCCACTACCACCAACCATTTCGCATAGCTATGCAAATGACGGTGTTTCACTTGCGCCAACTTCGTCCACAACATCGACACCCAACATCATCCCAACCTCCGATGATTCACAAGATAGCGGTATGATTGTCGATAAGCTAAAGCTATCGTCAAGCACCGGTTCCTCTCCGTCATCTGCCGAAGATGATGTCGATATCACCACAACCACCCAAACAACAACCTCCACCAGCTCACCAGTCACCAACCCACAACAAAACTCATTGAAGCGAACACACGACGAAGCCGATCTTGATAAAGAATATGTTAATATGCAGAGAAAACAAAAGATACAACTCTCACAATACAGTTTGCCGAATCAAATGTTGCACCGTGAGTTGTACCGCTCCAAACCAGGCACAACCACCCTGCAATCCAGAAAATTCTACCTCAACATTGTGCCCGACAAAACTGTATTCAACATCGATATTCCACTATGTATTATTAAAAAGTTTACTAGCGATGGTGAGAAACTGCTCTGTTTCTCCAAAGATCTCAAGGAAATCCAACTCTACCGTTTCCTTGGTTCCTCTCCCAAATATCCAAAGTCAACCACCAAAACTCAAAAGGAAGCCATCGACAAAAACTTTAATACCTATTTTCGATTAATTTATCAAACCGTTATCCCTCCATTTAACGAATTCTTATGTAAAGACTTTTCATTAACAACCGCTTGTGGAAAATATGTAAGTACATAAAAAATTAACATATAATATTATCATTTTGTAATCAAATCAACTAATTTTATTATTACTTTACTTTTAGTTTATTCTTTCATCATATGGACAATCAATAAATAGTAACAACAATAATAATATAAATAGAGCAGAGATGGATACATTTATTAGACAATCACAATCCAATTCGATCAACTTGCCCAATCCCGAAGATATCACATTCTATTTGGTTAGAATCTCAGATGGTGTGGTTTGTGATAAACGAACTTTCAAGAAGGATGTCATTCATTTGGCGCATCACTCTGGAGTTTATTTATACCAAGACTTTTTCATTGTACTCAGTCTTCAGTACCAAACCATCCATATCTTCCAGATCAAAGGATCTAAATTTGTAAATATTCGCTCAATTGGACCTCACTGCAATGAAGATGACCAACTGGAGATCGACTCATTGGAGAATGCTGAAAAGTCATTCATCCCAATGGTACACGAGAAACAGCAGAAAGCAGAGCAATTGGCTTCAATTCAACCATTTTTAAAAACCAGTGATATAAATAGTAAATCAACCACCTCCACTGTATCGTCAACATCATCATCGTCAACTACCACTACTAATACTACCAACAATGTAACATTTTCAGTAACAAACAACAACAACAATAACGCTAACAACATCAACAACAATATTCCGAATAATACCAATAATATAAATAATAATCAACCGCAAACAACTACAACAACCACCACCACCAACAATCAATCATCACAAACAAACAATACCGATTCACTTTCATATAATCATAGTCTGCCCAGTGGAAATCTTATGGGTATCAAACAGAGATTCCTCAGCTATCTATACAAAAAAGCTGCCACTTCTCCCGATCCCAAAAAGTCACTCAGTCTATATTTTTCACTTTTCCCCCAATATTGTAATTTAGTGATGTGGAAGATGCAATCATTGGACGCTTCTCACCTCCTGATCAAGTTTGGACCGATTGACGGACTGCTCGGCAGACTTGCCGACTACTGCAACCAGATCAGCTTCTTTGTTGTCTACAACATGCACACCACCGAAGTGATCGGTGTCTACGAGAACAGCAACAAGGAGTTTGCTAAGACTTTTGAACAGTTTTGCGAACACTTCCGTGCTTGCAGTTGTCCATCGGGTCTCATCAAGTTCCGTTCGACCTGCTCCAACAACATCTTTGTGCGTGAACACCTCATGAAGCAGAAACTGGCAGTGGTGAATGCGCGCTACGGTGGTGAAACACAAGCCGTCAAACGAATCCTCTCGGCACTGCCATTCTCACCGCAGTCTTGGAATGAATCACCATACTTTGACAAATACCTGTTTAGCTACGACGAGAAGATGATCTCGTCGACCGAGCGACCCAAACCACTCGTCGACTACCCAATCAAATTCTACTCGCGTTTCGGTGGCGAAGTCAAATTCAAGATGAACAACGGCATCCAAGACAAGAACGACCGGCAATCCAAGAAATACGCAACCTATATATTCCATCCATACTGTCCATTCATAATCTCACTCCAACACAGCTCGGCGACCAACACATTCGTGGCGAATTTCCATTTCAAATCCGATGATCTCGAGGTTGAAAAGGATTTTCTATCGGATAGCTCCACCGATCAACAATATGAAGATGAAAATGACAGTTAACAAAACAACCAGCAAGCAATCCCCTACCTCCCCCCAATATCAAAACAAAAACAAAAAAAACACAACAACAACACCACAACACAATTGTCACAAACTTATATTGGTGTGCAACAACCAACTCATTCAAACAATTAACCATCAACAACACCAACATCCATAATATACAACTAACAACTAACCAACAAACAAACAAACAAACATTACTAGTAAATATATAACTAAAAAAAACAATTATTTATAATATATTTTTTTTCGATCAAAAGTGTAAACAATAAAAAAAAAAAAACATTAAAATTAGGACTGAATTTTTTGAAATTTGAAAAAAAAAAAAAACAAGAAAAAAAAAAGTTTAATTATTTTATTAGTAATATCTGTTGACAATTTTATTGTATTATTATCATTTCTCTTTTATTTGTATATTTTTAAATTTATAATTATTTTCTTGAATCAATTAATATTCAATGAAATAAATAAATAGTTAATAGTGTTTATAGTTTGTAGTGTTCGTAGAGTAGTAGTATTGTATAGTTTAATTACTTTACTTTACAATTATTTTTATTTTTTGTATATAGATATATATATTAAATATTAAAATCATGAATAGAAGTAATTCTATATTAGATGATAATATTATAAGTAGTAGTTGTAGTATATTGAGTAATAGTAGTATAGTTCGATTAGATAGTAATAGCAGTATTAGTAAAAGTAATAGTATTAATAATATTAATAGTTATATCAACAACAACAACAACAACAACAACAACAGTAATAATTATAATAATAGTCAACACAATGGAACTACAGCAGCAATAGCAACATTGATATACTCATTACCCAACGAGGTAATAGAGGTGATTATGAAGTGTTTTACATCAAAAGAGATTTGTCAGCATCTATCAAGCCTATCACATTATTTCTATAATTTGTCAAGAAGTAACTCTCTATGGCATTTCTATTGTATAAAAGATTTTAAAATAAATAAAGGTATGTTTGTCGACATACATAAAACAACAACGTGTTGTTTGATATATTTAACAATCCTTTTGGTTATTTAATTTATTAAATAAAAATAAAAATAAAAATAATTAGATATAAATAAATTAATTATAGATACTGTCGATTGGTATGGTGAATATGTTTTAATGCACAAATCACTTGAGGATATATGTTGTAGACCGTTGTATCTAAGCGATGAGCAATCACTAAACTATGTCTACACAAAGAAAGTGACAATCAATAATTTCAATATTCAATACGACGATAAGTTGGAGCATCGTCAACAACTACGACTACATCATCATCCTAGCTCATCGAATCCATCACAAATCACAATTTTAAATATAAGAAAATCTAAACCAGATTCAACATTAGTATGTATTTATATAATAATAATAATAATAATAATAATACTTTCTTCATCGTTCATCATCTTTTACTTTATTATTAACTATTATTATTATTATCATCAAGTTTGTACAGTCAAAAAAGAAAGTAACACCACTGCCTTATGGCAATTTTAATTTTGGTTATTTCGAAATCACTTTGTTGGCTATTGGTGAGGATACGTAAGTTATCTTGTTTTAACATTGAATCTTTAATAATAAAGTAGAAATATTAATATATTATTATAATTCATTTATAGTAATGTATTTATTGGATATTCAGCAAGTTGCGAAACAAATGAAAAGAAAGTAGTATTAAAAACAGCGGTTAGCTATCATGGTGGAGATGGAGGAATGTATCCGAACCCTGTGATGGGCAAAGAGATCAGTGAGCCATGGCAGTGTAATGATACTGCTGGATGTGGTGTCGATTTTATAAACAAGAGAATATTTTTTACAAAGAATGGTGTGCTGCTTGGAAAGACAAGTTCATCGTTGAGTTTGTCAAAGTTGCATGCTACCATTGGAACGATATCGTACGGCGATAAATTTAGCATTAATTTCGGTAGTAAACCATTTGAATTCGATATCATTCAGTACCAGAAAGAGATTATGCTACCGATCAAGTATCCACTCTACTCGATTGCGTTGTCGATGCACGACCGTTTCTTGTGTGAGTTTTTTGAGGACACCTACTCAAAGTATGTCGATGAGGAGATGAACAAAATAACGACACCGGTCAACAAGGAGATTGCCTATCTCTCGGATTTCGATGAGTATCCAAACACCGACCGAATCATGAAAAACAAGATTCACAAATACTGCCACCAGATTGGACAACAGATCAATGGCGGATTCACAATTTCGCCAGAGGATCAGAATAATATTGCAGAGCTACGACGTGGACTCGCTTGGTATTGGGTAGCTACTAAACAACATTATCTGTTGCTTCACTTTGTTCGCGCTTCAATCGATGTCGATCTCAAATATTCTCCGGCCATCGAGTTGACTCCGCTGGCAACAGACGACCTGGCGATGCTCGATGAGATATCAAAGCGTAGAATGGCCAAAGAGATCAGTGTGTTGTTGTCCACCAATTTAGATCCACAACATCCCATAGTTACCTCTGTGATTAGACATGCACAATCGTCGATTCAGCGATTCCTTCAGACAATGACAAGCGAACACCGAAGTATCTATCAGGAGTACGAACAGATGCTACAGGCAGCAGAGCATACCGATCAGAGAATGTTTTTCGCACTTTCACTCTCAGTCATTGTGCAAACCAAAGAGATCATCAAGAATCACAAGTTAAAGAAGGAGAAGAAATCATTGTTTCTAAAGAGAGAGAAGGAATTGAAAAGACAGGAGATTGAATATCTAGTTGAGAGTGGTGTAAATATAGATAATTTGTTACGTTTTAATAGAGAGATTTTAGAAAGTAATAGTATAACACCACCTATTTCGAATAATATAAATATTCAAGAAAAGATATCAATACCAGCAACTACAACCACTTCAACAACCCCGACAACTTTGACTACCACTACCACTACGACAACAACAACAACAACCACAACCACTTCAACAACAAATAATAATAATATTGATCCATTTATAGAGAGTAATAATATATATTATAATTTGGAACTAAATGAAGAACAAAAGTCCAGTCAGAAACTATTGTATTCAGAGAGAATATTGTTTGTTTTAAAACAAGAGATTAGAATTCTATCGGAGCATGTAAAGAAACAAGAGCAAATGTCAGAGGCTGCAGTAGATATCATTGTTTGGACATTGATGAGACTTTCTTTCAATGTAAAGAATAATCAGGATCTACACACCTATAGAGATATTGTAATCAAGTCACTGAAAGAGGAGGAGACAAAGATGGAGGCGGAAATCAAAAAGTTAAGTTTGAATTCACATCGCAGAACAACATCGAACAACTCATTCAACAGCTTCCTCTATTCCAATCAATCATCGTCCAGTTCAGCCGGTGCTAATAGCAATGGTGTCAAACAAAATCATCAACCACTTTCACTTGCCGAGCACACCATGATCAATATCAATGACTCTGACATGGACGTTACCAGCAACAGCAGCAGAAATAGCAGTGGAAGCAGCAGCAGCTCTGTCAACCGAAGTTCACCTTCCAACCAGATGAGCGAGATGTCTGTCGATGTATCTGGCGAGGATGCACCACTTTGGAATTCAAAGAGAAGCCGTATCGTCTCCAGACCCGTAGTCATAAGTGCAACCATTATTTCTGTATCAGCAATAGTTTTAATTATTATTTTAGTCTCCATTTTCATAAGCTTAAAATCCTGAGCTTATTTTAATAAATTTAAACCTATTTATTTTATTTTTAGTACAAGGATTATAATGAAAACTAAAAGTGTTGTCTCATAAAATATTATCTAAATCGTATTGAAAATTTGGTTTAAATTTTGTGGTGTGGTACCACACTAGTTAGTTCGATTTTCTACTATCAAAATGTATAAAGCATGGAGATAAAACTTAAAAGAGATTTTTTTATATCTTATTACTTTTATTTTATTTTATAATTTGGTTATTGTTTTTTATATCTAACTAAAAAAATGTCGAAATTTATTCTTTCTTGTGTATTGGTTATTTTTGCCGTCAGTTTGGCTTGTGACGATCCATTCATTGAGTTTCCACGTCCAACCAGAGTCTTACAACCCGAGGATTTATCTCTTGCCCATCGTCAATACCATGAAAAGTATATGCAAATTGCCTATGATCTTGCAGTGGCAAAGAAAAGCATTTTCACAACTGTCATAGTTGCACCAAATGGAACTGTAGCTTGCACCGGACTCAACCAAAATGAAAAATCTGCTATTTATCATGGAGAAATTGTAGCCATATTGAACTGCTCAGCTATTTACAACAAAAATACCTGGGAAGGTTATTCATTGTATACTACTGGTGAGTCATGCGCAATGTGCCAAGCTGCAGCAATGTGGGCTGGTTTTGACCAGGTAAAACATTCTTTTAAAATGTAATATGATTGTATATCTATTAAAACTAACAATTTATTTTATAAGATTATCTATGGTACCTCAATTGAAACCTTGTATTGCGAGAAGTGTTTAGGTCAATTACCAGTTCTCTCGAATCAAATCAATGCTCTTGCTTATGGTCTCTCAGGAAATAACTCACCAGCTCAAATAATTGGTGGAATTTTGGCTAGAAAAACTGATACTCTCTTCCCTAATTACTGTTTAAATGAAACAAACCCATGGCATGTGAATCCTATATGTTCCAAATGTGCAGAGAATTAATTGGTGGATTTAAAAATTAGAATTTATAGTTTATCAATCTTTCAAATTGTAATTAAATAAAGTTATAAATCAAAATGAAATTCCAATTATTTCCTCCTCAATCATTGATTATAGCAAAGAAAATTATGGAATATTATATCAAATACAAACTATGATATTGGTATTGATCCTACAGCTAGCTGACGAATGATAAAAGATTTTGGAGAAATTCCTATAGGTAGATTTTGTACTGTTAGAAATGTTTCATTTTCAATCCCTGATGAACTCGCATTGTATTTCAACTTTTGGTACTCAACATTAATATGATATCTATTTACCGATTCATATGCGATAATAGGTAGAAAAGGTAGTAGTCACTCCAAAAATGGACCAATCTCATTGTTTTCAAACTATTGTTCTTATTTCTCAGAATGATTCAAAAATCTGTACTTTTTTTTTTTTTGGTTGAGAAATAATAATATTTTATTTTTAATACAAATAATCTACAGTGCGTTGAAAGAGAATAAATGTGCTTGTTCTTGTTTAAGTTTTTCGTCTTGTTTCTTTTCTCTCTTCCATAAAAATAATGATACACCAGAGAAGAAAATTAAAACTACAATAAATGCCAACATGACCCAGAAAAATATACCACTTGGATTGATAAACAGTTCGAGTGTCCATGAAGTTGGGTTGGATGGTTTATAGGGGATGGCCACGATCTGTGAGTTTGGAATAGTTCCTACCCAACTGTTGTAGTGAACGGTCTGGTTCAGTGGAATACCATAGAAGAGTTGGTCGATATAATTGGAGGTACGACCCAATCCAAAGAAGTTGTATGGTGTCTGTAGCGACATGTAGGCAGACTGTGAGAGTTGTGCACCAATCTGAATGTGAGTGGTACCAGACATGTCACTGAAAATAAACTTGAAAGTGCCACCTGGGAAGTTGACACCGTATGGTTTTGGATCTGGGAATTTGACGTGACCTGGACACATGGTGGTACACACACCATTGAGACCGAGTGTCTTGAAAAAGAAAGCATCGTTGTAGAAATTGTTATAGACTGCCTGTACTGAGTGACTGCCATTGGGATAACGTGACTGGACGATAATGTCAGCAATTCCATTCTCACCATAGTCGATGAAACTGGCAGTGTAAGCGTAGGGTATAGATGTAAGAGCATCGGTACCACTGGTTGCCTTGACAAAAGTTCTTCCTCCTTGTCCCTTTGGACAGATATCAGCGTTGCAACCAACATTCTCCCACAGCTCAACGTGAGTTGGTTCACTCAAATTATTTGGATTGTAGAGTGCAACTATGATATCTGGATATCCATCGATATTGTAATCACCATAATGTATAATATTTGAAATTCCTACAGATAAATTGAAATAAAATAAATATCCGCCGAATGCTTCTTTTGGAATGATTAAAGTTGTCTAAAACAATAATAATAATAAACAATAGGTTAGCAAAGTTGGTTATAAAGTTTTGTTTTTTTTTTTTTAAATCTTACTCCATCTGCACCTGTTGTATTGGAGAATGAAAAGTTTGGATCGGCTTGACATAAAGCGTTTTGTGCACGACAATTTGCCTTGGGGAATAATGAACTTGCACAAACTGGTTTCTGTGAGTTGTAAACTAAATACAAATCGTTGACCTCTGAACAATTTTCAGGTGGCCAACAAACTGGATATAACATATCTAAATCACCATCACCATCTATAAAAATAATAGCGCAATAACAAGTTAGATAAACTACGCTAAAATGTATAATAATAAATGAATCATCTAAACATACCAAAATCAGCAAAAGTAATTTGACCAGCACCTCTTGGTAGTGGGAATGTTCTCGAATCGAAATTGTAACCGTTGGATTTATCGTTCAACCAAATCTCACCGGTGAGAGTGTCGTCTTTACTGGATCCACTGGTGATGAACATGTCTGCCAGACAATCACCGTTGAGATCGACAAACGAGTTGGAGTGTGGCGATGAGATGTTCTGTAGGATCTGGCTGGAACCCTGTTGATAGGTGGTGAAGTAGTCGTTCTCCTGATTGATCCAGAGTGTTCGAGCTCCTTTGGAGTCGACACCGAGCAAATCGATACGTAGATCGCCATTGCAATCGAGCGCCAACACCTGGTCGTAGGCGGCAGCCAACTTGAGTGGTAGTTCCACTCGGTCGAGATCACCCTTGTAGAGATACAAGAATGGCACATCACTCACGTTCTTCGAGTACAGCCCACCCTGTATAACGATATCCAACAGTCCATCGTAGGTGAAATCACCGGGGATTACATTGTCGATGGTCATTCCATCGTCGAGTGTAATGATAACATCGGACGGTTCGTACCGCCACTCTTTAACATCCCAAAGGAATATCTGTAATGTCGATCTATTAGAGTAAACAAAGAATGTATCTAAACTACAAATAATAATAATAATAATAATAATAATAGTAAGTTTTATATAATTATAACGTTAGTTTATGCTCTTTATTAAATAAAAATAGTATAAAAACACAAAAAAGAATAACTTACTATTTATCAGCATTAAAATCACCAAATGCCATGATTTTACCATCATAGCCTTGAAGACCTATATCGTTTATTGTATATAATTGAGAGTTTGCAAACTTTGGTGCCTTTGTGAATACAGGTTTCCAAAAATCAGAGAAGAAGTCTGCATTCACTATATAAACATGGCTCATACTACTTATTAATAAAAGTAGTATCAATGTTGATCTTGACAACATCTTGTTTTTCCTTTTATACTATATCTATATCTGTCTTTGCTCTTTATCTATTCTATTCTGTTCTATTCTATTCTATTCTATTCTTTGAATATACTCAAAACTAAACTTTCATAAAGTTTCTTAAATAAATATATAAATCAAACTACTTGTATTGAGAACAATTAATAAATAAATTCATAAAAAAAGATATAAATAACTTCTATTTTCTTCTTCTTTTTCTTTTTCTAAATAAATAAATAACAAATTAATAATACTAAATATCTTACGAAAGTTTTTTTTTGAGTTTTTTTTTTTTTCTATTTTATTTAATTTTGTTAATCTCAATTTTATAAGACTTTGGTTATAAAACTGTGTGTTTTTTATTTCAACACAATTATCTATGCTCCACATGATATTAATAATAACAACATTGAGCAAATTTCTCTTTTTTTTTTTTCTACTTCTTTATTTTTATTTTTTATTTTTTTTTAATTTTAAATTTTCTATTTTTTTTTATCCTATGATTAATACAACATGAACAACATGATTCTCTAAGCACAATGATTGTTTGCGTTTTATGTAAATAACTTAGTGACTTGGTTTTTTTCGATTTAAATTAAATATTTCACTAATCCAGATCACCTTCAATATGTGGTATAGTTATCATTATCAATACCACTATCACTATTATGATCATTATTGTTATCATTATCATTAAAATGCCACTCGATGAACAACCACTCAACATAATCTCATCGTCATACGATAATACCAATGCTTGCAACCAATCTAAAATATTTTGTTAATTAACAATAGATAGATAGATAATATCAAAACAAAAAAAAAAATCAATATTAGTATTATTATAATGAAACAGAAGAATCATACCCATCATCATTTTTTTTAAGGTAAACTCCAAAAGAAAAATTACTCCTTCTGTACATCTAAATGATTTTGATCTTAGTTAATGTGAGAAGAGAAATCGAGCTACCAAAACAAACCAATGTACCAACAAACCTACTAGAGAACCACCATTAATAATGATCATCTCAACTGCCCACGTACTATACCAACACTATCATATTGACTCGTTGTCAAACCTCTGATGTATCGAGTCCTTTTGTTCAAAACAGATTACCTATTTCCACCACAGAAACTATGCCAAAATCAGGTTTGCAAGAGAACCCACCAACCTCTGATACTCAATCTATGTAATAATTACAAAGGTTTATAAACATTTTAAACTTCTTGATAATAAATAAACATATGTAAGATAAAAATAAAAGAAAGATTAGTTATTTAAATAACTAATCTTTCTTTATTGAATAATACAATTTTTTTGAATAAAAGATTGAAAATGTTCAATTATTTTGATATGACCATATCTTATCGCTAATTTAAGATCGATGTCACTTTGTTTAAGTAAACGATGTTCATCCAGTAACTTTAATGATTCATTGTGATTGTATTTCACTGCATTTCTAAGACTGTAGAAGTCGGTGATTGGTTCTCTGGTTTTTGTCAACTCTAGTGATACTCTAATCGCTTCGAACTCTTGATCTCTTTTTTTCAGTAATTTGTTGATGATATCCCGATGTAGTTTGCCAATTCCATGAAGGAATCTGATCGTTTCGGGATTAGAGGAAATCAAATCATCATGAACTGGAATGCGTCTTGCAAACATCGAGAATGTTTCCAAATCGTTGTTATTAATAATAGTTTGGAAGATTGATGTTGTTAATTCGAATAGATATATAGATGCATTTTCATATCTATCCAAAAGATAGGTAGCGATTTCCATGTGTCTGTGTGCAACAGCACTCTGAATGTGGTGTCTACTGACTTGAACATTCTGTTCTTCCACTAGATACTTTACGAATGGCATATCACCTCTGGCACAGACATACGCCAATCCCTCAGTACCACCCTTCTCAAGTCCTGATATTGAATAGAGATGCTTTACAAACTCCAATGACCGACCACTCTCTATCGCATAGAGTATAGGATTGCCAACATTCCTAGTCACTCGATTGTGATCCTTAAGAATATAGAAAATTTTAACGATCTCTGGAAAACGATAGACTATTCCATCTCTGAAGATCTGATCCAATGAATTGAATTTTAGATGGTTTCCTGTGATTGCAATCAACTCTGCTATCTCCAAGTAATTGTCAACATTGAAACTATCGGAATGAAGAAGACTCGGTACTGGAAAGTTGAATTGGTAGGTCTGATTGTGTTGGAGAATGAACACTACTATTTCTTTATTCTCTGACAATGTAGCTCCCATAAGTCCTAAGGAATAATCGATTTCAAATGAATATGTAGATTTTCTATCTTCAAAGTATTGAATGATATCCAATCGGTTGTTTGAAGCGGCATTTGAATAGAGATCACTAAGCATACAATCTACTATGTTGTTAGTTGACAACAGAGTATCTATCAATGATAAATCGCACAAAGGTAATAAAGACATATTGATATCTTTGACTTGGTATCTAAATGTACTTGGTAGTGGGTATTTATCTAGGCATTCAATAGATAAAAGATACTGTGCTATCTCCGGTGTGTCCAAGTTCAATGCTTTCTGAAGTGTAAGTCTATCCATTAATAGGCCCTCATTGGAGTCTGGTTTATCATAATGGCGAGCTAACATGGGGTCAGGTACACGATAATAGCGATCTAGCATGTATTTAAGTAACTCCATGTTGTTTTGCTCGATGATCATTTTGATTGTTGATGTTGAAATTGCGGTATTATCGTATAAAAACTTATCAATATAGAGTTTAACCATGTTGAGACCATGTTTACATGCATAATTGATTGCTATCTTTGATTGATTACAATTTCTAAAGCTACAAGCTAATAGATAATCTATCAACTTTATATTACCTGTTTTAAATGAATAGGTGATAATATCACCGATAGTACTTTCATTGAAGAATCGGTGGTTGTCGAGTATCAGTTGTATAATCTCCATGGCTGACTCTGATTCATCCAGTAAGTAGAGTGACTCAACATTGTAATATGATTGGATATTTCTAGGATCATATCGATCGTTATTGAAGAGAGAAGATAGAGTCTTATTTTTTTCTCTATTCGTTGTGTTGTTGTTTTCGTAGTTGTCTTCATGCTGTTGTCTCCATGCTATGATAAATTTGAACATCTCAACGTTGTAAGTTGCCAATGATGAACTAAGAAATTGATTGGCTATTGTATAGTAGTGAGTACGATCCAACATTAACTTTATCATCTCTGTATGATTGGATCTGATGAGGTAGGAGATGAGTCTTTTTTGTTTTTTTTCAGGCATTCGCAAATCATTGAAAACATCTGGGATTTTGAGAAGTAACGATCCTACTGCTTTGACACTTCCACTCATCACAGCATAATACAACAGATAATCTACTGAATCCACTGTTAAAAAGTTCAACATTCTGCCTATGTTCTCACAGAATAGATCTGCTCGACCATGTTTTAACATCTCTGATAACGAACATCTCTCAACAATCTGTTGATCACTCAATGGACGACGATATCTAGCAGAATCAGATCTATGAATATATTTAACAAAATCTATAATCTTATTAAATAAATATTTATTTCTAACTATACTATTAAACAATATATTCTTTATATCTTCTTTCATTGCTTTTAGTTTTAAAAATAGTTAACAAATTAAATAAAGATAATAATAATTTTCCTGTCAATCAAAAACATTAAATTTGAATTATTTTAATTTGGAATTGAATATTTAATTCTTATGGTGTTGGGTGGTTTTATCTAATATGGGAAATGATTAAAAAATTGTTATTTTTTATTGTCACCCAACAATTTTTTGAATCCAACACAGAGTTTCTGTCACTGTGAAAAAAAAAAAGTTAACTTGAAATTAGCAAAAACTGTTGATCATTTTAGATCAATAACAAATAATAGTAAAATTCATATAAAGTAACAATTAGAAACAATTAAAAAAATTTGATAAATAGTAAGATTAAGGCGTTAGATTAATCAATTGAAATCTATTGAAATCAAATTTTATTTGATTCATGTAAAAGGTTGGAGTTGCTTGTAAAAGCAAAGCTATGGGAAAATCCACTTTGTATGACGTGTTTATAATTACCACCCGGTGACAATTGCCAGTTAATGATACCGTTGACTACAGAATGTGTGAGTCCGAACATACCAATTGGGACGATGTTTGGAGTTGATGTCCAGACTGGATTAATAATATCTTCTGTGCCATTATTCTTGAAGGTACCGATTACATTGGAGTAGTTATATCCACCGGCATTCCATCTTGATGCGACGTTTAGATCTAGTACTGGGTAGTCGAACGATGATGGAATTTGTGTTGGTGTGATAGTTGGATCATCGAGTTTACATTCATCACAAAAGGTTTCTAAATTGTAGCCAAAGTAACCTCTGAGGTCAGCCATAACCTAATCAATGGACATTAAATTGTGTCCATTGAACAAGGCTACCAGTCGAACAATTGAGTTGTTCATTTTCTGGACAAAGTTAAAAACTTGGGAATACGTTTGGATCTGAGGAAGGAAGGTAAATCCAAATTTCAGAGTTTACATGCAAATAGGTAACTCGGATCCCTAGAGATCAAAAGCAGGTAATGGAAGATGTGGAATAGTATCTTCAAGGTATACAACTCTAATGGAATTGGCAACATGATTTTTAAAGAGTTCTGTAAAATCTTGGTTACCGACTCTTGGAGAACCATAGGTAGAGACACCTCCAAAACAATGTCCGACAATCATTAATTTACAATCATTGTATTGATAACATCCAGCAGCCTTGAGTGCGCTTATAACTGGTTCTCTCAATCCTTTAAAGATTATATCTTTTCCATCATAGAAACCTTGGGAAACTAATGCGGTTTCTCCAGAATCCTTTGGGAATTGAGCTTGATGAATAAAATCTAAATCTTCCAATTCATTTACATGATTAGCAGTTCCTCTGAATACCAAATAATCAGCCCTTTATATACCTATTGCCTCCCTCATTGATAAAAGATGTAGAAGTGGTTTTATCTCTAGATTCCAAAAATTGGAAAGAATTCTTATTTAATGATTCAAATTAACGATTAAATCCCTCATTTGTAGATTTTTTTCATTTTCGAAACTGTTCCATTATTTCAAATTGGTTTTTAAAAATTTGCTGACTGCTGAGTTGGTCAATACAATTTTTAATCTTAATTATCATCACCCACACATATACTTTCCCAGCTAAAATCTAATTTTAAAAGTTAAACTCTTTTTTTTTTTTCTTTAATCTCTATTTCAAATTCTTAAATTAAATATCAAAAATTAAATATCATAATAATATTGTTTCCTTTATAAAATACCAAATAAAAGTAATAATTAATTTTTAAAATAGTTTATAAATAATTGAATAAAAAGATAAAATAAATAAAAATAATATTACTATCACATTTATATAAACCTAAAATAAAATTAAAAAATCACAATAACATAAACAAATTTACTAATAGAATAATGAAATAAATGAAATCAATTGAAATCAAATTTTATTTGATTCTTGTAAAAGTATATGGTTGTGTGGAATTACTTGCGAAAGCAAATGTATAAGAGGAACCCTTTGCCATGAAGTGTGTATAATTTCCACCCGGTGACAAATGCCAGTTAATGGTATCGTTAACAACAGTGTGTGTAAGACCGAACACAGCAATTGGTACGATGTTTGGGGTAGATTTCCAAACTGGATTTACAATATCTTCTGTGCCATTATTCTTGAAGGTACCGATTACATTAGAGTAGTTGTATCCACCGGCATACCATCTTGATGTGACATTTAGATCGAGAACTGGGTAGTCGAACGATGATGGAATTGGAGTTGGTGTGACAGTTAGATCATCGAGTGTCCAATCATGACAAAATACTTCCAAATTGAAGTCAAAGTAACTTCTGTGGTAAGCCATAAGTGAATCAATAGTATCAAACTGTGTCCATTGAACAAAGCTACCAGTCGAACAATTGAGTTGTTCATTTTCTGGACAAATAACAAAACCTGGGTATTCAGAAGGATTGGAATTGTACTCGTTAATCCAAACTTCGGTGTTTACATGCAAATAGGTAGCATTGGAATCCAATAGCTCAAAAGCAGGTAATGGAAGATGTGGAATAGTATCTTCAAGGTATACAACTCTAAAGGAATTGGGAACATTGGCATCAAAGAGTTCTGCGAATTCTTGGTTACCGACTCTTGGAGAACCATAGGTATAAACACCAATATTTCCAAAATATTTATTGATTGAGAAATCAAGAGCGGCAAGAGCTATAATAATTAATTAAAAAAAAGTTAGAAACGATAGATAAAAACAAAATATTTAAAAATACAAATATACATACTAGCCATTGCACCACCAAAACTATGTCCGAAAATCATTAAATTACAATCAGAGTATTGATGACATCCAGCAGCCTTGAGTGCAGGTAGTACTTGGTCTCTCAAACTAAAAATAAATAATTTACCATACCAAGCATCATAGAAACCTTTGGAAACTAATGCGGTTGATCCAGAATCCTTTGGGAATTGAGCTTGACTAAGAAAATCAAAATCTTCGAATGCATTTACTTTATTATCGGTTCCTCTGAATACCAAATAATCTTAAAATTAAAATTAATAAAAATAAAAATAAAAGTTTAGTTAGTTAATATTTAATTAAAAAAATAAAATAAAATTAATTTTTATAAGTTTATCTCTTACAGGTTGATTCTTGAATAGCAATATAGAAAAGACTGTCAGATACAGTATATTCATCAACAAAACTGAAATCGTATTTAAAAAAGCCATCGGTTAATGTGTTATTATCACAAGTAGAAGCTGGGCACCCCCATTTAGTAATCGATGAGTTGAAACAATAAGCAGAGTAACTCATTACCAGACCGTTGTATCCCATTGTATGGTCAAAGGTAGCTGATTGTCCAATAACAAGTTGGACAAACAAACAAATAATTAATATATATTTTAACATATTTTATTGATCTGAATATAATAGTTGGGTTGGTAGTTGATATGATTGAACCTTAAACCACTGAGCTCTTTATATACCCATTCCCTCATCTCTATATATACCCATTCCCTCATCATCTAGAAATCAAACGAATAAGTTGTTTTTATCTTAAAATTCCAGATATTAGAAGGAATAATCTCTCAATCCCTCATTTTAAGATTTTTTATAACTCTAACATCAATTTAGATCAAATTTCAATCAAAATGAAATAATAAATCATGATTTTGTTTTTCGAAATTTGAATACATTTGAGATTTAATCCTAACTATCAAAAACACACTTGGAATCACTTTAAGTTTAATCTAAAGGCATAATTTTTTCAATATAAAAATTGTTTTTTCTCCCTCATTAATCGTGCAGGGTTCTGAGTAAGCTTACAATCAGTTCATTAAATGTGTTATTTCATTGTATAGGTACAGCTTTTTTTTGTATTCTCGCATTATTTTTACAAAATGCACACAAAAGTTGGGGAGGCATAAAATGAAATTACACAATTTTTTTTTAACATTATTAAAAAAGATTTTTTTTCTTTATCTTTAATTTCATTTTTTATTATTTCTACTCTTTTAGATTCTCTTCATTCAGCCATTAATTTCCGAAATAATAGAATCAATAACAATGTAAAAGATATGAATACTATTGTAATTTTAAGATTGTAAGTAATAAAATAGAACAAATAGTAGTAAAAATATTTTATAATATCAATAAAAAGATAATATAATCTCTACCACAAGTTTACATTAACTTATAATAAATAATTAAAAAGAAAAATCTCAATAACACAAAGAACTTTAGTTTAACTAAATGAAATCAATTGAAATTTATTTGATTCTTGTAAAAGTCCATGGTTGTGTGGTATTACTTGTGAAAGAAAAGGTAAGGGTAGATCCTCTTGGCATGAATTGTGTATAACTACCAGCTGGTGACAAACGCCAGTTAATGATACCGTTGACTACAGTTGGTGTGAGTCCGAACATACCAATTGGAACGATGTTTGGGGTTGATGTCCAGACTGGATTAACAATATCATCTGTTCCATTGTTCTTGATGGTACCGACTACATTTGAGTAGTTGAATCCACCGGCATACCATTTGTTAGTTACATTAAGTTCGAGAACTGGGTAGTCGAACGACGATGGAATTGGAGTTGGTGTGACAGTTAGATCATCGAGTGTCCAATCATGACAAAAGACTTCCAAATTGTACTTAAAGTAACCTCTGTGGTCTTCCATAAGCGATGTAACGGAATCAAACTGTGTCCATGGAACTGAACTACCAGTCGAGCAATTGAGTTCTTCATTTACTGGACAAACTACATAAGTTGGGAATACACTTGTATCTGTGCTGGGAATGTCAATCCAAACTTCGGTGTTTACATGCAAATAGGTAGCATCGGAATCCCATAGATCAAAAGCAGGTAATGGAAGATGTGGAATAGTATCTTCAAGGTAAACTACTCTAATGGCATTCTCAACCTTTGAATCAAAGAGTTGAGCGAAATCTTGGTTACCGACTCTTGGAGAACCATAAGTATAAACACCAATATTTTCATAATAGTTGTTGTAGGTAAAATCAAGAGCGGCAAGAGCTATAAATAATTAAATAGGAGGGTCAGAAAGATAAATCAAAAAAATATTATTTTAAAAAAAAACAAAATATACATACTTGCCATTGCACCACCAAAGCTATGTCCGAAGATCATTAAATTACAAGTACCGAATTGACCACATCCTGCAGAAGTGAGAGCTTCTAAAACTGGTTTTCTCAATTGGTCAATCAGCAAATTACCATACCAAGCATCATAGAAACCTTTGGAAACCAATGGTGAAGCAGATCCAGAGTATTCCTTTGGGAATTGAGCTTGATGAACAAAATCTACATCTTCTAATGCATTTACTTTATTATCGGTTCCTCTGAATACCAAATAATCTTTACAATAAAAAAATAAAGTTAGTAATAAATATTTATTTTACTTTATTTATATTTATCTTACAGGTGTTATGTTGAACGGCAATATAGAAAAGACTGTCAGATACAGTATATTCCTGAACTAAACGATACCACTGTGGATCAAAGAAGTCATTTGTCAATATGTTACCACATGTAGAAGCTGGGCACCCCCATTGAGTGATCGATGAGTTGAAACAATAAGCAGAGTAACTCATTACCAGACCATTGTATCCAATAATTTCGTTAAATGTAACTGATTGTCCGAGTTGGACAAACAAACAAATAATCAATATATATTTAAACATATTTTATTGATCTTATCTGAACAGGTTGTTGATATGTTTTGTTTGATGAACCAACCTCATCCCTCACCCCCTTTATATACACTTATTCCTTCGCTCGTCTAGAAATACATCAGACGAATATGAATACGTGGTTGATGATCAAATTCAGATATTAAAATTAAATTCAAGATATCACAGTGATTTTACCAAATTTATAAAAATCATTTGCAGCTCTATTCCCTCATTTGAAGATTTTTTCATTTTTCAATCTCTGTCATCAATCTTCAATCAAAATGAAATAACAAAATCATGATTTATCAGTTTTTTTTTCAAAATTTTCAAACAATTGAGTTCTTTCATCTATTCCGATTTAACCTTATCCATCAACAACACACAGACCATCATGTTTTTCTTCCAAAGATAATTTGGAATGAAACAACCGTTTGCTCAAACAAAAATCATTCCCCAATCTCTAATTCGTTCATGCATGATTTCTAACCAATTTCACCACCTTCCTTTTTGATAATAATTATATTAAGAATCAATACCTATGCTCTCATTCATTTATGATCATAATCACAAAAAAATAAAACAATGAATATACAGAGATATGATAAAATTACTGTGTTACTCCTGCTACTTTATATTGCCGGTTTATCGGTTGCTGTATGTATTTATAAAGCTAAGCTAAGCTAAGCTACACACGTTAATTACTATACACCAAAACTAAAGTAAAAGCTAAACAATTCCGTACACTAACAACACTAAATGTATTCATTGTTCGATATACCATCACCACCTAATATAGTCACAACCAACAACACTAAATGTATTCGATTCAAATGGAATGTATTACGCGTTTAACATGACGAATGGCGAGGTAATCATGAAGCAACAGATACCTTTCCCAAGTAAATTGTCAGCTTTGTATGGTATTGTTAGAACGAGAATTGGTGATGACTATCTTCTCTATGGAGGTAATATCACTCAAGCCGGTCAAAGTTACATTCCAATCATTTGGACATACAACATACAAGTATTTATTAAACAAAGATATCATTATAAAACCATTAATGAAGAAACACTAACAAATCAACCAACTTTCTTTTTATCTCTTCATTGACAACACAGAGTAATACCTTGGTTGAAAAATCATCGATTAACAAAAGATTTGAACAACTCGATTATTCATGGGATCTACAGATCGCATCCTATGACTCACTTAACAATATTGTTTATTTGAATGCAGAGGCACCAACTGGTCACCCCATGTTGTTAAAGTTTGATTTTAATCAACATATAGAGTAAGTGTCAACATGATTATTACTTATTAATGTGTGACAAACAACATCTAATTATCATGATTGTTATTCTGTAGAGATTTAATAGAATTACCAGGAACTGGATCATATGTACAATCATCTTATAATGAATCCACTCATACCTGTTACCTTGGTGGTCAGAATGATGCACCGAACTCCTGGGGCCAAATGGTAATTGTTACCTATGAATCGTTAACAGGTGATATGACATCGAGAACACTTACTCTTGATACAGTCTCCAATCAATGTTACTACCGAACTACGATGTATTTATACAACTCAAAGTACTTTGCTGGATTACAACCTGCCAACGGCGATTGTTCATCGTATATCTTGGAGTTGGATATGTTCAGCAACACCACCAATATACTTGCCACCATTCCACAACCGAACAACTATGCATACGATGATATTATGCCATTTATATTCGACGAAATCAATGGATATATCACGATGGTCAGTTTCGGTCAGGATGGACTCAATCTCGAGATTTGCTCGGTCAATCTCGACAACTATGGAGTTAGCCAATATTCAATTTCAGCATCCCAACTTCCCGATATTCAATTCTATGCTTTCTTGATGACAACTTCATAATAAATATTAATAAATTGTATAAATTTCATGGATCATTAAATAAATCCTCACCAAAATACCTACAGACAAAGACTTCATTTTTTTAAGCAAAAAAAGGTAAAAAAAAAAAAAAAAACGAAATTTTTTTTCATCTGTTTTTTTTTTTTTTGATCAGATAATCAGATATTCACAAAAAGGTCCCTTTTATATGTATATATTTAATTAGATTAATTTAATAATAATATGTCAGCAAAACAAAAACTTAATCTATTAAGCAATTTAAAGAGTATTACTTTCAAGTTCTACCCAGATGGTCTTACAAATAAATCTTTAAGGTAATAGATCTAATCATGAACAATAACAGCAACCACAAAAACAACAACAACAACAACAACTATAAGAGGTAGATAAAAAAGGTTAATTAAATGGATATGAGTTCTTTAATCAACCATTATTATGATCATAGCAACTTTTCGAAAAATGAAATGAAATAAAATAATGTTAGTTAGTTACTAATTTATATAATGAAAAATATAGATCGTGTTTACCTTTGGCAACAGCAGCAAGAGTAAGAGCATTGTCACCAGATTGTAAAGTACAGATCGTCAGTGAAGAGAATGAATGTGAACCAGAGATTAAATTGAAATATTGTAGGTATACTCATTCACAAGTAAGATTCTCAGTCGACGATAGAATGAAAACTAATCATCTATGATTATCTAGATAACGGATTCGAACAATCGATTTTCACAAAGAATCTCGATCAAGCAGCAATTGTAGAATCAATAGAGATGAAAAAGAAGTCATTGAAAGTAGAGGAAGTCAAGAAGCAGAAAACACCAGACACTTCATTGGAGGAGATTTTGACACCCGTCACAAAGAAGAAAGATACTGGTGCTAAAGCAGGTCTTAAGAAATAAAAATAATATATATATAGATAGTCAGAACAAACATGCTTTAAGATTTAGATTTATAATTATTTTACAAATCATTTATTACATTTGTAAAGTGTTGTTGGTCACCAACTTTAATGAAACTATTGCTCTAACAAGAAAAAAAGAAAGAATAGATTAAAATGAATGATTACTTATTAATATTCAAGCTCTGTTCAATTGAACTGATTGTCCAATTGAAAAATAAAAGAGTTTGGATTTTTGTAAATTTTATTATTGTTGTTGGTTTGCGAGGTGGTGGAGTTCTGGTGGCTGTGGAGTTGTTTACAGATGATTGCTGAGGTTATGGATTTGTTTCGACAATTATAGAAATGGTAATGGTAATTGATCAAAGCAAAGTCAGGTCTGGCAAGACACACCTCGAGGGGCCATTCATTTTACTCTTACTAAAGAGTCCAGAAGTGTTGATGGTTGTTGTTGTTGTGGTTGGCTGTAAATGTTGTTGTATGCTTTCGAAATGGTATGAATGCTGAGTCTAACTAGAATTCTAAAAAGCTGTCTCTAGGAACTGGTTATAATAATAATAATAATGATAATAATCGTTGATATGTAATTATCGGATAAAAAAACAGTTGGTTGATTATTATTATTTAAATTATTATTAATTATTATTCTTTTACAGCGTTATGATTGAACTGGTGTTGATTGTTTTTTTGGTTTCTTTGGTTTGTTTTGGTTTGTTGGTTATTTAGTTTGGTATTTCTGCTATACCCATCAAATTATAACATTGCTGGTTGATGAATGATTAACTGTTATTGAATAACTAGAATGAATCCAAGTTGAAAAAAACATAACTATTTGGATTCGTTGATTACATTGTAATATTATTTTGTTGGGTTTGTGTGAGATAGAGTTGAATTTCTATTATAATAGATTGGAATCATATGATTGGGTTTTGTTTATAATAAATAGAATGAGATGGTAAGTGGATTGTTGTTTTTGTTGTAGTTGTTTTGAATGGTACGTATATTATATTCTATAGATCTGTTACTTCAACCTTTTGGATTCGATTCATTCCGAAAAAGGAAGAGGCCATTGGATTAGATTAGATTCACATACAACAAAGGAGTGTGAGTCTACTACCTAATAACCGTTGCTTGGAAGAAGGATATTTGATAACTAGTTCAAATGGAGTAAATTTGTTGGTTTGAGTTTATATATCTGATCTAAAGAATAATATTATTGAGTATAGTGGAGTGGTTATGTTTTGGGTGAGTGGTAATTTGATTGATAGTTGTTTAATTATATAATCCTAGTGATTTATATAAAGGATTGGTGAAAGATAACAACTAGTTTGCTCTTTCAGAAATGAGTAGTGTGAAATGTTAGAGATATTATTATTATTAACTAGTATTAGTTAATAATCTAGATTATGATATTATATTATAAACATTAAATTAGGAAATAAACAAGATTGTATTAACAAAAGAAAAGAAAAGAAGAAAAAAAGAAGAGTTGAAATATATATATATATAGTTATTAATCTGATGCCTTTCTAAAGGAATCATTTGAATCGGAGAGGTTTGAGGTTGGTGATGATTGGTGTTTGTTGTTGTTGTTGTTGGTGGTGGTAATATTATTATTATTGTTGGCTCGTGGTTTGTGTGGTGAATGTTTGATTGGTGTTGAAATCGGTGAAGGTGAAGAAATTGGAGAAGATGTTGAGTTGGAGGATGGCGAAGATAAAATAGCTTCTTTTTCCTGCCTACTATGGTTGTGATTGTTGGCTATTTGTGTTTTTGGAGAGTGTGGCTTTTTAGGCGAAACTGGTGGTAATAACGGTGATTTTTGACTGATCGATTGGTGAATCGAGTTGTTGGGTTTTTGATGTTGATGATGTGGTGATGGTTGTTGTTGTTGTTGTTGCTGTGGAATTGGTGTAGTTTGAAGTTGTTGGCTTGGATCATTGGCAGTTAATTCATCTGCGTATCCATAGCCAGTATAATAATATCTTGGTGTTGGTTGGCCATAAAACCTGTTAGCGTATATGTTTGGAGAATAGCTCACTAATAGAGAGTTGTTTTTGTTTTATATGATAATAAGTAAGTAAAATTAATTTCCTAGAAAAATAGTTGGACAGATTGAAAGTATTTTGTTTTGTTTTTTAAAATAAAATACTTACACTGATAATGTTGTTGTTGTGTATTATATTTACTCGAATGATATTGATTTTGAGGTGGAGGTGTAGCATAATAGGGATGTGGTGGATATACAAATGGGACCATCATGATATGATTTGATAGAGGCTGATATATATTGCCTGTTGGCGATCGACTATCGTGATAGTAATATAATTCTGGATTTTGATTGGGGTAAAGGCCAATGTATTGATTGGTATTGGTAGAATCCATGGGTATATGGTGCGGTGGAGATAAAATCGGTTGCAATGTATATGGTGGTGAAAGTGATGCTGATTGATTGGCTTGTGCTGACTGTCTCGATTGTGAATGCACATTTTGATGTTGTTGAGTTGGTGTTGAATGAAAATTAGTGGTAGTAGATGTATTGACTGTATTGCTATTGCTATTGCTGTTATTATTGATAGATTGATTATTATTATTCATATGGGATGAATTGTTCGTGGAACTTGATAAAGTTTGAGTTGATGTATTGTTATTATTATTATTACTGTTACTGTTGTTGTTGCTGTTGTTATTGTTACTGCTACCACTGCTAAAATTACTTGATGTTGAGGTCGAAGAAGATTGGGAACTGGGTGGTGTTGGACTTGTCAATGTTGAGATAAATGTTTGTTGTAGAGGGCTTGTCAATATTGAAGAAGAGCTGCCGCTGAGTGATGAAGTTGAACTTTTGAGTGGATTGGTGGGTGTTGTTGTGGTTGAGGTCTTTGATTTCTTGCTGTCAGCTAACCTGACATCGACTTTCTTGCCTGCAATAACATGCTTTTGTTCGTTCAAAACATAGTTGTGTACAGACTCCTCTTTGAAACTGATGAAACCAAATCCCTTTCCGACTCCATTCTTTTCCAGTAGCAGTTTGCAGTCGGATATCTCACCATATGCAAGAAAATATTCCTTAAATGTGGTGAGTGACAGATTCTTGGGCAATCCACCTATAAATAATTTTGCTTTGGCGTCTCATCAATTATATCCTCCTTTTGGTATAGCTCTCTTGATTTCAACCTTTTTTTTAAAAAAATAATAAATAAATAAATAAATAAATCATAAACAAAAATAAAGAAGATGATCAAATAAACATACTTGTTTTCCATCAATAACATGCTCAATTGTAAGTATTTTATCTATTACATCTGGATGTTTGAAAGTCACAAATCCAAATCCTCTACTCTTCACCGTTTTCTCATTACTTTTAATAACCAATGAATCTTGAACTTCACCAAACTCTGAAAAGTATTTCTTTAATTTATCTGTGGTATTTGAATAGTATGATGATAATAAAATATAAATTAATAAAAATTGTACTGATAGAATAATTATTCTAAACTTAACTTACCACTAGAGGTTGATTTTGTTAATCCACCAACGAATATCTTTCCAGATTTTTTGTTCGGATCCATCATTATATCTGTTTCTGTTGTACTGTCATAATTGTCGTCGTTGTCGTTGTCATTATCGTTGTCGTTGTTGTTGTTATTATTGTTGTTAATGTCATTGTAATTTAATTCAATAATTTCAGGAGTGGTTGGATCTTCATTATTTGTTGTGTCAATTGGTAATTGGTTATCTTGTGATTCTTCTTTGGATAAAACAACCGGTGTGTATGAGGTTGTTTGATCAACAGCTCTTGGTTGTTGTTGTTGTTGTTGTTGCGGTTGTTGTTGCAGTTGTTGTTGTTGTTGCGGTTGTTGATGTTGTTGTTGTTGGTTCATCCCTTGAGAACAATTAGAGTTGTTGACCTTTCCTTCCATATTATTAAAAATTTTAGTAAAGTTTCTATTATTATTTATCTAACTTTATGAATTGGCGACCAATTTTGATTATCTCTGTCAATGCACTTATAATGCACATTTATTTTGGTCTACACACCTAATCAAATCGATCGATAGGTTGATCAGTCAAATTGAAAATTTCAATATTATATTATAAATATATTTTTAATATATTATAACTAAATATCTCTTGTACTACTACTTTAACAGACATACACACGACACACGCACTGACAGACAACAGGAAGATATATATATAAAGAGGATTGAGTGGGTGGGATGTTATCAATATATTTAAATTGGTGGTGGAGGTGGTGAGTGGGTGGGTGGGGGTGGTACCCGTGGAAAGATAATTTAAACTGGTTTGATGATAGGTATCTGGTATGTGGACAAACACCTAATTAATGAAGTGGACAGTGATATTCCAGAAATTATCGGTTTTTTTTTTGTTGATCAAATTGTGTTTATATGTGTTATGTATGGTTTTTTTTTATTTTCTTTTTTTTGTGTTATTTTTTTTTTTTTTAGTAAAAGTGGTGGCGTGATCAAATAAATAATGAATATGAAATAGAGTAAGAAATGTTGGACGGAGTGGTGTTGGGTATGTTTGTTGTATGCTGACAAGTTTGGTGAGTGTGTGTGTGATAGGGTTTTAACCCTGCTGACTATATGTGTCTTTATTCTTATACTATTTCCTATTTCAAGTTAAGAAAATAAGAGAACCTATCAAAATTATATGAAGAATGGAAATGAGACAACAGTTGTTGTTGTTGTTGTTTTTTTGTTGTTGTTGGTTGTTGCTGTGTTGTTGTGAAGTCGTTTAAAAAAAAAAAAAAAAAAAATTATTCAAAATATATAATTAGAAAATAGACAAAAACAATACAACAACCACAAATTGTTGTTGTTACTCTGCTTGCTGTGAATTCAGTGAGAATTTGAATGAGTACAAGCTGAAGCAGTGGAACGATTTCCTTCTTCCATTAAATTTCAGGTGAAACAACCATAAATATTGTGATTGATTAACAATAGCCAAAATCAAAAAAAAACAAAATCGACTTGCTAACAACTCTTCCCAAGTTGGGCACACCCAAGGAGAGGTCGCATGAAAAAAAAATCAAAAGGAACTGCAATAAAGATTTATAGAGGTGTTGTTGTTTGTTTTTTTATTTTTTTTTTGGAATTTTTGATGGTTTTAGTTTTTGATTATTTTTTTTTTTACTGTTGTGGTGTCAAAAGGAAAGTGTCAAACAAAATAGTGATGAATTGCTGATCATGGTTATATGACGAACTTTAATAAAAACATTTATTTTTTTTTTAAATTTTTTAATTTTTTAGTTTTTTTTTTGGAATGGTGGAACTAGGGCTTTGCTGAAAAGTAAACATAGTTATTCATATCACTTGTTCCCATTCCAATAGAATATTATCATAAAAACAAAATGTTGATAGCATCCTTTGAATATATTTAAGATGTCAAAGTTGATTATTGTGTTTGGAACAGAACAATGGAAATTTTTGGTGGAAAAATAAAAATAAAAACAAAAGATCAACCAAGAACAATGTTGAAACACTTTGGGATTGAATGAAAAATCATGATAGGTCGTGCCAACAACATATAAATGGAAATGTTATTTTTACAAATAGACTGTAAGTTATAAATCACAAAAAAAAATCAATCCACAAGGTCAAACCAAGGTTTTACGACGAAGAAATAAGATCCACAAATAATCACACAGTTCTAGAATTCCAAAAAGATAATCTACTTACTTTTTTGATTTAATAAATATCCCAACCCTACCCAGAAAAAACAAGATTGTGGATGGTATTTGGTTTTGCGTGAAAAAGAAAGAGAAAGAAGAATGTTGTTGGATGTTTTAACTACTTCTATTTCTTTATTTTTTTTTACTTCCTTATTATAAAATGATAATATAATAAACTAAAGATATTAAATATATATAATTAAAAATATAATATGTATATATTTATTTGTAATTTGAAATGTAGTATTGTTAATTAGTTAGAAATACAAAGTTTTAAAGATTAAAAAAAATAAAAAAATAATGATTTAATAAATAATGATAATATATATAATAATGATTAATTAATAAAATAAAGACATCCTATATTTATTTTTTGTTTGATATTGGTTTGGTTGTTGTTTGTTGTTTAAACTTGATATTTATAAATCTAATGAAAATGTTATATGTCTGATATTGAATTTTATACAAACACCCTCCGGCAAACATAGACTAAAATTGGTAAAATTGGGCAATTTAAATTCAAATATAAAATTAAAGAATTTTAGAAATTAACCTGGTTTGATTGGTGTACAAGGTATAATCCTCGACTGAATAACTCAGATGAAATGAGGAGGTACTCTACCCATTGTGAACATCACCATCAAAAAATTTAAAAAAAAATAGTACAACAAAAATTACTATTCTTCCAATGTATTTTAAATAAAGCATCAACACCAAATTTCATTGTTGTCAAAAAAGAAAACATAATAATTTTTCGAATTTTGACAATAATTTTCTAATTTTGCGATTTTTATTATCATATATTTTTAAATTGATTTTTCTTTGAAGTTCTAGATCAACCCCCATCCGTCGTTTTTGTTGTCATGATGTTGTTGTCGATTTTCGAAAAAAAAGAAAAATTTTGTTTATTTTTTTGTTTTAAGTTGTTTTATTGGGTTTTTTTGCAAAACAACCTGGGCAGATTTATTGTTGTTTTTTTAAACAAAAAAAAAAATCAAATTAAATTAATGAATGATGATTTGGGTTGTTTGGTTGTTGCGAATTGTTATAAATGGACCCTGGGTATTGAGCTTGTGGTTGTTGCACAAACATCATCTGTTGTTGAACATTCAAATTTGGATTGATATTTCTCGGATCTAATGCTGGGGGATACTGTTGTTGATAGGGTGGTTGTTGATAGTACTGTTGTTGGGGTGGAATAAATATAGTAGGATTGGGGACTGGATTTAACAGTTCCATAGGTGGATAATATTGTTGTTGTTGTTGTTGCGGTTGTTGTTGATATTGTTGTTGAGTTATGATTGGCTGAAAATTTGTAGATTGTTGTTGTTGTTGATATTGAAGATATTGTTGTTGTTGTTGTTGTTGTATAAACTGTTGTTGTTGTTGTTGTTGTTGTTGTTGTTGCGGTTGTTGTTGCGGTTGTTGTTGCGGTTGTTGTTGCGGTTGTTGTTGATGTTGTGGTGGTGGTGATGGCGTGGTACTGTGGTTGGTAACGGGTGCCTCTGGAAACAATTGTATCTGTGCAAACATGTCATCTGAAATATGATCAGATGTATTAGATGTTTTGTAGATGTTGTTGGAGTTGATTGTTGTTCCCTGGTGAATTTGAATAGGGTGAGGAATTGTAGCTCGATTGTTGTTGGATATGTGAATATGGTGAAGGTGTGCGCGACGGTTCCAATGTTGGATGGTCATTTGCTTTATGAAGATTAACAGGTGTATCCATAAGTGAATGATTATTATTACTACCATTACTACCAATGTTATAGTTATTATTACTACCATTCTGACTATTCATTTTAGGTAATGATTCCGATCCACCTGTAAATCTTCTTTTCTGTGACATCTCTTGGAGTATCTCTTGTTGTTGTTGGTTGTTGTTAGCTGCTGTTGGAATGGTTGGAAGTGGACGTCCTCCTACACTGTTTGGTCGAGCTTGTCGGGTGGGAGCATTTAGGGTCGGTGCAGATTGGGTGGTGATAATAGCTGGCGGTTGTTGAACTCTGGCCGTTGGTTGCGTGACCATGCTTCTTGTCATGTTGGCGCCGTCTTTGGAGCTGGTGCTGCTCGAGCTAGATGTGCTGCTGCTGGTGAGTGTCTCCTCGTAGAGCTGATGACGGAGCTGTCTCTCCTTGTCTTTGTCAACCTTGAGAACCTGTAGCTGGAAGTAGATTCTCACTGGACGATGATCGGATGTAAGTATCTCTTTGCGACTGTAGTGCAGCGGACGCACGTCGTGTGCCTGCTTATTTCGCCAGAGCACACGGTCTGTCCATGCCGGAGCACGTTGCTTCGGACTGGTATCGTACTGCGTCGAGTTGAAATCGTATTTATAGGTCGGTGCAAATGTGATTTGCTCCTCACGATAGCCGGCAAACACCCGCTTGGATTCGAGATTCTGTTTGAGCTGGTCATCGTCGTACAGCGCAGCAAAATCGCCTTTTCGAATCATTCGCTTGATTTCATCGTCGTCCTTGTTGATTCTAAAGTTAAAGTCGCCGAACCAGAAGGAGTAGTCAGAGTCGGAGATGGTGTATTGATTCTGACGACCGAATCTCGCCTGGTTGTTGATGTCGTGGTAGTCAGAGATACGGTCCTCGACATTGCCGTGACCAGCGGCAAAATGAGCAGTCACAAATGTGAAGGAGGTGTCGCAGAACATCAGACGCACACCGATTCCACCTTTGTTTCCTGCCAGTCCTTGTAGTCCAACCTTGATAATCTGTGCTTGCACCTCTCTGATGAGATGAACCAGTTCCTCGCGCACATAAATACACATCATCAATCCAACGAGTTGATTCGATTGCAACTGAACATATTTGACTTTGGGATTGATGTTCTCTAGAGATCGCTTGATTGAATCTTCCCATTGTTTTATCTGACTGTTGGTTGCGATGATCTGTTGAGCTGTGAGTTCGACGACCTCTTGGATTCCGAGGATGTACATGTCCGGACTTTGATAGGGTGCAGGTGGCGCCAGCCATTCGTCGAGCTGAAATTGGTTCGATGGAACTCCACCGACATTGTAGGTGCCAATGAAAATATTACGATATTCCTTCTTGGAGTATTCTTCCTGACGCTCTTGCACCTGCTTTCTAATACGATCGTCGTGTCCCTGTTGATGAGTAGGACTGGTGTTTTTTTGGTTGAGACCGAGCAGTTGATCGAGAACATCTTGTCTTCCCGTGTCTTTGAAATTATTGACATAGAAACGAAGTGCTGTCTTTTTGCCGTCGGCCAACATTCCCATCAATCCATAGTCGCCCTCACGTGTCAAAGTCGACTTTAACGATCCACTGCCTGCGTATTGCATCGAGAGAGCATCGCCATTGTCTGCCCATATAGTTTTCAACTGCTGTGAAATGTAGGTGTAGGATTCCAGTATCTGATGTTGCTGCAGAATGTTGAGATGTTTCAAATGATGTTCCAACATGCGCCAACCAACTCTTGACTGAACGATGTTTGTTCTGTCCAAACAATCTTTGCAATTGGTACGGATCGTTCCGAGTTGGCGATGTGTCACCACACGTTGATTGGTGACAAAGAAGTATCCTACTTTTTTGGAAGTGTCAATCTGGTCGATGATTCGATCGAGTGAATCCATCTTGTTGCCTTTTACCTGCTCGTTCAAATCGAATGCGATATACTGGACGGTGTCGGCATGTAGAATTCCAACTTGTTCCTCGTACGCCTTGACCAGATCCGCTTCGCCCTGTTTCGCTTTTGACAGGAGATTGACAACGACCACCGTTCCATACTTTGAAAGCATCTCTTTGAAATGCGATTGGAAAGCTGGCGTTGTTGATTCCGTCGAACGAAGCACTGTGATCTTCTTCTTGGAGATCTTACCGATCTTGCTTAGATTCGAAAGATTCACCTTGAAATCATTGAATTGCGGCGCCGATTGATTCCAGAACACCGGAACCGATCCACGCAGCTGCAGGAACGACAGCGTGCCAAAGTTCTTTAGATTGACAATCTGTTCGGTTTCGACAAAGTTGGCGACGTTTCCATCGTCGTCGACACCACGCGTGTTGAAACGCGTTCCCGCGCGGAAACGAGATCGTCGCGACACCATGGTGTAGTCGGTGGCACGACCACCGATATCACCGAGTACCGTGTGATAAACGTATCCCTGAATGATAGGGAAACACCAATCGAGTAGCCGATAGGCAATGAAATCTTTCTGTAGGTATTTGTTCCAGTAGAAACGCTTGTCCATACGATCCCAGAAGGGCAGATCGGAGCGCGGGTCGCACACCTGGTCTTGGAAAGTTCGGGTAATATCGTAGTAGTGATTCATTGGCCATTTCACCCAGTAGAAGTAACCGGTGTTGAGCAAGTTCATCACCTGTGTGTATGGACGCTCTTCGGTGTCGATCGGTGACACACCACGTCCACTCGAAAAACTAATAAAGTCGGTCTTGTTAATTTTCATAATGATATTCTGCTCTGTCGATCCCGGAAGATTGATAGTTCCAACAATACTTGCATCTTCAACCACAACCAAATATGATTCTATAATTATAATTATCATAATAATAGTAAGAGTAATTATCATTATAAATAAAAATTGTTTGTTTGTTTGTTGTTTTTTTTTTTTTTTGAAAATCCAGGATTTAGAAATATTATATATTAATATTAATCAACAACTTGAAGTTATAAAAAATAAACTTTATTAAAACATACCTCTATCAGCACGAAATATTCCAAGACAACAGTGAAATGAACGAGGAGCTTCTCGGAGAGTGCTGTTCATTGCCTCTGATTTCGATATGATTCTCATTGACGATGAATCGATTCTGTTGATTGCCAATGCATTGTCGTGTAGTGTTTCTTTTCTCAGAATCAAACTATCATTCGTCACAAATAGCTTATACATATTTCAAATGATATTATTTTGATGAATCTAACAAAATATAAACAACAAACTAAACTAACTATTAAATAAATAAATAAATACTAACTAACTATTATTTTTTAAACTTCTTATTATTATTTAAAAAAAAAAAAACAGTCACATTTAAATACTATCTTTATATTTCTATCTTGATTTTGTCTTGTTATGATATCTATCTATTCTATCAAATAAATAATATTTTAATTATGATTTTACAATAAATAATAATAATATATAATGTGTTGATAAATGATATTTTTCATTAAAAAAGTATAATATAATGTTTGAAAAAAAAGATAGATAATTGATTGTTAATGAACTGTGTGTTTTGATATTTTTTTTTTTTTTTTTTATGATATATTCATTTATTGTGCAAAAAAATGAAGTGTTTCAAATAAAAATTAATATTTAATGAAATATATGGGTGGTTTTTGATTCAAACGACCAATAAAAATTCAATGAAAATCATTATCTCTTTGACGGTGTTCTTAAACCTAGGAATACAGGTATTAAAATATATCTATATTCTTTAGTATATAAGGTGATAAAATTGAAATATTTTTGTTTTTTTTTATATTTTTAAAAATTTTAATTTTAATTTCATGATTTTATTAAAATTACAATCTAAGATCATCATTGATCTATCTACATCATAGCTTATAATTATATTTTTATATAAAAAATATGGATGACAACGAATACAATTCAAAAATGATATCATGACAATAATAAGAATAAATAAACAATAACAATAACACAACAACTTTAAGAATACAATGGTAGTAGATATGATACAATAGCACAATTGTATTACTAGTGTTTCGTTAATTCGCGGTTTAATTGACCAGTTGAAAGAGAAATAAAAGGTAAAAGTAGTGTTTATTTTATGATTTCAAATATGATTAAAGTAGCTAGAATAAGAGAGGATAAAGGTTATTTTAACAAATACGAAAAAGATCTTTTTATACAATACGATACAATATACAACAATATTGATTGTATTTAATTAAAATTGTATTTTTAGTTTTAAAATTTAACTTAAAGTGGAAAGAAAAGGTGAAAAGTTATTTATTTATTTTGTTCAACGTTCAACAGTTGTTTTGGATAGATATCCACCCAATAGGATACAATAGGTATTTGAGGGTAGTACCAAAACAAAGAATACCATTTCTAACACACTTGTGTTTGCTTGATGATCGAATGTAATAATAATAATACAAGTTGGAAGATCGAAATAAGTAAATATCTATTTAATATTGTAATTAAAATGATTGACTATTGTTAATACCTCGCGGAGGCAATAACAATAAATAACAGCACAATAATAAAATAACAAATCAAACAAATATATTTCGGCCATCCATTCACTTTGTATATGCGTATATAATTTCTAAAGTAATAGGATATCAATAAAATATATTACCTTTTACAATTCACAATTCTGATTACTTTCGATAACCACCAAACTAAAATCCAATCAAATCAATTTATTAAATCTAATACATATTAAATTTATTTTTATCCTTATCTGCTCTGATAGTCATCTAGTGTGTTATCGTATTGAGTAAAAATTTAATATACATATATGAGTTATATGTGTTAAATATAATTAAAAATGATATGATCATATTTATATATATATGTAGTTACTATTTTTGTCGAAAAAATTATATACCTACCACTCTAATGATCAATATCATACCACACACACAACTTACTTTACTTTTTTTTTTTATTTAACATCTAATTCTCAATATTTTTGTTTGTTTTGTAATTCTTAATTTATAAATATTTTTTAATCAATATATACAACAACAATCAATTCCATCAATTCCAGCAATATTGAAAATATAACAATCATCTATTCCATTTCAACTGTCTTATGGTTACGAACAAAGACTATTTTTCTTTTCAAATAAAAAATTATAAGAGTATATAAATAAATATTAGTATTTTAGATTCCTTTTTCAACATTTTTCTACCCTCCTCCCCTTTTAAATAATATTCAAATAAATATATATTTTTAGATTGTAAGTACTTGGAATTTAGGAAAATTTCCTAAATAATAATATAATTTTAAAAAATAGTGTAGACTTCATTTATTATTATAAAATATAACTTTACATAAATTTATGTATTGTTAGTACATTTTGTTCAATGGTCAAATAAATTCTATTTATAAATATAGAAATAAATGTTATATCGGGCATATTTATTTTCCGAATTATTTTATAATTTTTGTTATAGACTATGATCATTGTGATCATTTTAGCAGTATGGAGACTATTGATTAGATAATCGATCCATCAAAAATAGTCAATCGATAAACTATTTCCTTAATTTCTCTTTATTATTATTTTTAATTAATTTTGTTAACAAGATAAACAAACGATTACTTTTGCTATTGAACAACCTACAGCTCATAAAGTACCCTCCACTTTAAAATAATATTTCAGTGAGGTGGTTTGCCTTACTAATCGGTTTTAAATAATAGAGTACTCTGAGTTGCCCCAAAAATGTGTTCATTCTAATTTTATACAAAATTAATCTTTTCACTATATTAAAAATTATTTGAAAAAAATAAAGTGACCTAAATAATTATTTCAAAGACTAAAATAAAAAGGTGAACCCAAGCATATGCATATACCTCTTCATATTGTGCACTCCAATCAATCAATCAATCAAACAATCACTCATCGATGCAAAACTTAAATAATTATTAAAACACACAACAAAAGACACCACAAAAAAATAATTTTTATTTCAGTGTTGTTTTAGTTCACACATATCATTCACACATACATACAAACACACACACATAATTATTAAAAAAATAAAAACATACAATGTATCAGTACCACCTGTTGAGAAAAAACCCACTTGTTTGAAGTGGGGGAAATATATATATATATTTTTAATATGTCATGCAAGTGTGTGTTGTTTTTGATTAGCATAAATAAAGTATATTTATAACTTTTGTTTAGAATTATCATAAAACAATAGTACTTATTGATTGATCGATAGTGTTTGACACGAGTAAATAACAGCAACAACAACATCAAATATTTATCCTTTTTCTCTATCTCTCACTCTCACTCTTTTTATTGTCAAGAGGTCGAAATTCAGGTAACTGGTGCTATTGGAGTTATTCTTCAAAAATAATTAAATACCAACAAACAAAACAAACAAACACAGTTAGCATTGTATGAATTGCATATCTTTTTTGATTATTTAAATATTTATTATTATTATCATTATTGTACTCAGTTAAATAATATTATAAATAGTATTGTTTTCATTCATATTTAATTTCATTCATTAATTATCTGAAACATACTATGACTACAACCATTAGGTTGGTATCCTTTTAAAATCTAAAAGTTATCTTTGTTGTTCTGGTGTTGTTGTTGTTTTGTTGTTGTTGTTTTATAACTAATCAATATATATATAAACAATTAACACCAAATAAACTTTAAATAAATACACCATGGTGTTAGTGCTTTAAAGAAAAAAAAACAATATAATATAATATAATACAAAACAAATCAGCAAATAATAAAAAGGTAAATAAGTGTTTGATTGATAATTGTTGATAACAAATAGATATAGAGGGGAAACTTAAATATATACTCTACACTTTAACAAACTTCCCTACCTATACAATCAAACAAACAAACAATCATTCCAAAGATTTCAAATAATAACAGCGGACAGTATGTGATTATTCAGCTCATCAACCAAACCAACAATAAAAAAAAAAAAAATCCATCATCAATTTGAAAAGTTATTATTATATTGCCATCTCCTTCCTCTATTACTTTAGATATATTTATTTATTTATTTATTTATTTATTTGTTTTTTTGTTGTTGTTATCTATTTTTATGTATTCTATAGTTAATTACTTTAATAATCATCATCATCATCATAATAATAATCATAATCACTTATCTATTGTCACTTTTAAAATTCCACTGCACACCAGCACCAACGCCATCACACTCTCAACTCCACACTGGATTTAATTGATAATTGATTGTCTCCCTCTCTCTAACTTATAAATATCCGACCTTAATAAGTAAAGAATTAGTAATAGTCGAGAGATAAACGATAATATATCTATTCTATTCTTTTGCAAGTGTGTGCTGTATTAAAATAATTTCAAATTTTTATCACCAACGTTGCATTGTTTTTGTAATTTCTTTACATAATCTATCAATTGTATATACAATTGAAATAACAATATTGCTGTTGTTGTTATTATTAATTAAAGTGACTGCTCAATAATCAATTGTTAAAATTTCAGTTTTAAAACAATCTATCCATAAAACCTTGGCGAACAAAGATTTGATAATCTCCCTTTTTTAAATATTATTATTCATTTATTTATTATTAAACTAAATATTAAATATCTTAACAAGCTAGTTTTATATCTATCTATTAATAAACAAACAATTCACCAACAACACAATCAATTGTATTATAAATATTTAACATCATCCGCATCATCAATAAAATAATCATCATTACCTCTAAACTAAATATCTATAAAATATTTATAGTAATAATAAATTAGTAATAATACAATCAAATTGACATCAACAATCAATATCCAAATATTTAATTTATTTTTGGTAGTTGGTTTCAAATCTCTTTTGTACAATAATATCATTTCATTCCAAAATTGTTATTTTTGAAATAATAATAATATTTGTTTTCAAAATTTCTAACTATTCAATTGAATTGAATTGAATTGCTAATTTTAATAATTAATCTTTAGAAGATAATAATCTCAATCATCCTACCTCAATAATAATCAATTAAATGACTACAATGATGGAAACACCAATCACACTTCCTAAAGCACAAGTGCCAATGGATGGCGACGCTTTAGCAGAAAAGAATAAATACCTCGAGAAGGAGTTGGAATATATTAAGAGTGAATTGCAATCCACTCGAAAAATATTGAATGAACGTGACGAACTGTTACTACATCTCCAATGGGATGAAGACGATGCTCACATCGACTACGAAGGACAGAAGAAAAAGTCACAAAAGAAATCCAAAGACAAGGTGATGACTGAGGAACGCCAGAAAATCAATAGATTGCGCTCACAGATGAAGCTGATGGAGAACGCGCTTGACGAGCGTGATCTCAACATTCAGCGATTGGAGCGCGAGATGTCAGAGAAAGCATTCATGTTCCAACAGCAGATCGAAGCCCTGAAGGCGCCACGTGAAGCACCACAACGCTCCAAGACAAGCTGGGGATTCCGTTCTTCGCCAACATCGAGCCCACTCAACTACAAGAAAGCCAACACCTCATCACCCTCGATGATGTCGATGATGGAAAGTCCGAGCACCAGAAGCGGCGCCTCCGCAACTTCTTCACCAACCAACTCACCAATGTCACCCATGCCAAACTACAGTATATCTTCGCCAACTACAGCTTCTCCAGCAATGGATTCCTATGACTTTAAAAAGATGAAAAAGAAACAGAGTCTATTCACCTTTAAAAAGAGTGCAAAGAAACAACACACTCCAATTCAAGAAGTGGCTGGAAACTGGGCTACTCAATCACAATAATTAATTCAACTTCAAAATTCAAACAAACTTTTAAAACTACCCAAAAAATAATCAACATGTATGTTTTTTCTAAAATAAAAAAAACAATTAAAAATATTATTGCAAAAAAAAACATTATTGATATTTAATTAAATAAAGTTTATATTTAATTTAATTTCTGTATTTTTATATTATTCTTTAATTAACCATTAAAAAGAAATTGTTTGACAACACAAGATATTTATATAATCAAATTTAATACAAATAATTAAATTACAAAAAAATAAATCTTTGAATATATTTCATCAAATCAAAAACTAATAAATCACTACATCTATTTATCTCACCCACAAAAGTAACTCCCAAAAAATTCACTTCAAATATTTAAACAGATAAATGATATGCAGGTATTGATTGCATTGATTAAAACAAAAAACAAAAAAAAACTCACTTGTTTATTAATATGACTATCAAATCAGATAAATCAATTCAGAAATAGATATGATATTGTTCAATAAAATGACTGTATTTATGAATTGAAAAAAATCAATCAACTCTCTTTTTGTATTATCTATCTCTAGCACTACTATCTCATACGATTTAATTTTGATATCAAAATTCTTTTTGTTTTTATTAAAATATATTTACTTTAACCAAATTCTAATTTTTTTTATATTTCAAAAAGCATATACACCATCCAGACTATGTACTATTATAAATACCAATACTAGTAATCTTCTACAACCACATCTGTCTCTTTTTTTTTTATGTAAATTGAATTGAAAATAAAATTGATGATGCTGATGATGATAATACATATGTGTGAAAAGAAATATTTTACAAATTAGAATTAATACATCACTCTTTCACAACCCAAAATCAATTTGTCAAATAAACTGATAAGACTGTCAAAAAAAAATAAATCAAACATAAAAAAATATTTAAAAAATAAATAATTGAATGTTGTATTAGCAAATTAAAAAATAAAAAAAAAAGAATTATTTATATATATAAATAGAATAATAAATAGTTCAAGAATAGAAATTAAGATTTAAAGTTTTTTTTTTTTTTGATAAATCAATAAAATTTAATTATGAATATTTAAAAAATTCATAAATAAATTATCGATCTTGTTTTTGAAAATGGTAATTGAAACAGAGTCAAAAAAAGACATTTCTCATTTTTGTTATATTTCAGCAAATCAATCAAAAAAATCTTAAAAATGTTTTTTCGGAGAAGAGTTGATGTTTTTTTCAAACAAAACCCCAAATCTCATTATGATCAACAATATCTATTGGGTATTTTTTTTGGTTTATTATCCTCAAGAGGGGTTTTTAAAGTTAACTCCTCAAATCAAATCGAAAACTATTTATTTACTTATTATTTATTAAACAAAACGAAGTTGACAGAAATAAGAGAGAGAAAAGATAGTTAACAATATTGTATTATTACTATATGTTAAATTTCATATTTTTACATACATATGACTTAGATTTTAGATCATAACGATTATTATTACAATAAGATAACAATAACAATAAACAAAAGAAACAAAAAAGCATTGGATATCAGAAATGGTAATAATCATTAATATTGTGATTAAAACAAAAAAGTCATTTTAAATTTATTCTTTTAATTAAAGAGAAAATTCAAACTATTTTTAAAGTTTTATTCCCTCTTTATATCAATTGCATTTCGATTTAGTTGTTTTTAGTTGTACTTTAATAACTTTTTGTTTTTAGTTGAAAATGCAGTTTAGTTTCTGTATTAATCGATATCGATTCACTAACAAAAGCATCACACACACAACCTTTTAATAATGATAATTTCCTTTCCTGAAAGAAACACCTCCTCCTATTCTCTTTTAAAAGAATCTCTGTGATTCTACTGTGATTTGTGTGGTGGTAGTAGTAGTAGTAGTGGTTGTATGTGTTAATGTATTTATGTGTGTTTATTTGTGTGTTGGTTTCTGTGTCTGTGTGTTTATCTCTTTTTTCTCCCGTTTTTTCTTGAATTAAAATAGAATAGTAGTGTTTTTGTTTTGTTTTGCTTTGTTTAGTTTATTATCAGTAAACGACCTACCAGACATCATCAGCAATATTGTAAAATAATATTTATAAATATACATGTATATTAAAGTATTTTTGTCATCATATTATTTTTGGTGTGTCGTTGTGTTGTGTGTGTTTGTTTGGTGGTGGCTGTGGTTAACTAGGATGTTAACTTCATCAAAAATGTATGAGATGAGATAAGATATCTCCAGCTATAGGTTATTTAGGCATGTTTTATTAATAACAAATAAAAAATAATAATGAAAGATGTCAATGTCAATGTGTGTATGTGTTACCTGTTGTTGTTGTTGTTGTTTGTTTTTATATATTTCAATTATTTGTATTTGTTTTGAAATTATACCTTTTTTATATTTTATTACACAGAAATATACATTATTTAAATTTTCTACTTGTTGTTATTGTTGTTGTTCGTTCATTAAAAAAAAAACAACATCAAATCAAACCAATCATTCCATCTCCATTCACCATCATCAACATCATCAAACATTACAGCATAACCAACAGACATCAGACAGATAGATAGATAGTCAGTCAGTCATACATACAATAGTGCAAAGCATAACAAAACATAAAACAAAACAAGAAAATATTTAATTGAATTGTTGTTGTTGTTGTTGTTGTTGTTGTTGTTGTTGTTTTTGAGGGTATTATTACATTACTCAAATCAGGAATTCAATTTATATATTCCAAACATTACAGGGAAGATTTCAACATTGTACTTCCTTCCTTTTTGTTGTCAATCATCAAACAATCAACTTTACTTAGATTTTATTTTATTTATTTAAATAATCAATCCTTACATCGCGATACCACAATTACGTTCATACAAAACAAAACAAAGCAAAGCAAATTGATCAACTTCAACCTAAAAAACAAATCAAACATTTAGAGTTATAATTCATTCTCTCTTTTTTTTTTGTCTATCATCGATGAACCATCTTTATTTTTATTTATAACACCACACCATCCTCTTTAAATCTCTGTCAACAGTCACTTATTTTTATTACTATTAAAACCAATAACAATAAAATAATAACTTGTTAATAACTTTTGTAAAACTATATATAATTTTTTTTAAAAAAATTAATTTGTAATACCAACCAAAGATCTCATTTTTAATAATATTCTTAATCTTTTAATATTTATGTTAAATAATATTTATATATAATTATAATTAAAATATATATTTTTTTTAATCAATTTTAGAAAATGAAATTATTATCTAAATTGTTAATAAAGAAGAAATCAAAGAAAAATAAAACTTTGATAAATGACGACGAAGAATTGATGGACCAAAAAGTGGTCGTCCGAAATGTATGTATAATTATTAAAAAGATATTTTTGAATGTTGTTTTGTTAATTAATTTAAATATTTACAAATAGAAATCTTCAACACCATCAAAACCAAGAACAAATAGTACAAGCCCTACACCACTGCATAAAAAGGATTCAGTGAGTGATGTCGACGACGATGTAACAGCTCCATCGGTAATTTGCATCAACAACTATAAAGGACTGCAGAAATTCGATCGTAAATGGGTCAGACAGACGCACATCGATCAAGAGCTGATCGACAACAACTTCCAGGTGGTCGTACACATTATCAATTTTCTCAGAAAGAAAGACTTGGTCTATTATAAATACATCGAACAAGGCGAGCAGATCGCCCAAATCAAGGATGAAATCAAAGAAGAGATTCCATCGGTGATCATCTCTACCGCTGGCAGCGGCGGTGGCAATGGTAGCGGAGGCAACTCGCCAAAGCCGGCTTCATCGATCTACAACTCCTCGAATCAATCGTCGGACGAGGAGGACGACAAGTCAAACATGGTTGGCAGTCATTGCAGTGGCTCTGCCATCAGCAAGCCAACACACACCGATTCACTGCTACGGCCAAACCAACCAACCAACCAACCACAACAACAACACGGTGCCATTGTAAATACAAACACAGGCTCAGGGCCATCGCTCTCCTTTATATATCCTGAGCGAAAGAAGCGAATCGATTCCAACCGAATATTTGTAGCACCCGGTGTTTTCTACAAGTTTCCCGAGGAATGGGAGATTGCCGTTGCTACACTCCTCAATGAAGGCGACCCAAAGAATCAATATAAGAATTTAGATTTCGAGGCAAGAGGTGGTTTTGGCTCGGTTTTCGCAGCGAAAAACAAGATTCCTCATTGCGCAGACGACAAACAGGTGGTTGCACTGAAAAAGATGCAGCATGTAACACCAAAGCAGATTAGAATGAATCTCAATGAGATCGGATTCATGCGATTCTGTCAACACCCCAATATCGTAAAGTATTTGGGCGCTTTTCAGCGTGGCGACGAGCTTTGGATGATCATGGAATTCTTGGAGGGTGGCTCACTTCGTGAGGCCACCAACAATTTCAACTTTTGTGAAGCGCGTATCGCTTATATTGCACGTGAGATACTCAAAGGCATTCATTTTCTACACTCGAACCAACTTTGTCATCGTGATTTGAAGAGCTCAAACATTATGATCAGTATGAAAGGTGAGATTAAACTGATTGACTTTGGACTGGCCATCGATTTCTCACACGAAAAAGAAGATATTCACATGTGTGGATCGCCCTTCTGGATGCCACCAGAACAACTCCACGGAAACCCACACTCTCTTCCAGCGGATATCTGGAGTTTCGGTGTCTGCATTGCAGAGATGATCAACCGAAAGCTGCCAAACAGCAATTCGCGACTCAAGGCAATGATCAAAGTGGCCATCGAAGGCATGGTCTTTACAAAAGAAGATCATCCCGATTGGTCCGATGAGGTACTCGATTTTCTACGTTCATGTCTACAGGTTGATCCATCAAAGAGAGCGACAACCACACAGCTCATGGAGCATCCATTCCTCGCAAAGGCGTGTACACCAAAGGAGTTCAACGAAATTTTGCCTCCTCTATTCATGTCGAACACTCTTGCAAGACAAGGTTTTATTTTTAATAAAATATTTTAATATATTTTTATTATATAAGATATATCTTTTTTTTTTTTGTTGATATTAAGAACAAAGTACTACTTTATTGAAATATGGATTGTAAGTTATATACAATTGTAAAAAAGGATTAGATTACTTGGTAGTTGTGGATGTAGTGGTTGGAGTAGAAGTTGGTGGAGCGGTTGATGGAGTAGAAGTTGGTGGAGCGGTTGATGGAGTAGAAGTTGGTGGAGCGGTTGATGGAGTAGTAGTTGTTGTTGTAGTTGGCTTTCCAGTGGTTGATGGGAATGGGGTGGGCTCAGGCCAAGGTGGGATAGTCATAAAGGTAGTTGGTCTATTACAATCTATACAATTAGATGTACATCTCCAATCATCTTCATTACATTTCTCACAACATGGGGCAGCATTGACCACAGCCAACAAGAACAATACGACCAACATTAAGGAAACAGATTTGACAATATTCATTTTTTATCTTAATTGTATTAGTTAATTAAAAAAAATAGAAAATTTTGTTCGATTATTATTTTTACAAACCTTATTAATATAAATAATTTAATGTATTTATTAATTTGAAAGAGAAATTATTTTTTTTGAATGTTTTGGAAACTAATCTATCTACTTATATAATAGATTTCTAATATTCTATTGGTATTATTAATATAAATTTCAATGTTTACACTTTTCAATTCAGGGAATTTTTTAATTAACTTTTGGAGAATTAAATTTTATAGAAATTCCCAACAACCAATTTATTTTGTGAATATGAAAAGAATTTGGTCTTTGATCCTTGAAAAGAATGATAAATTGGAAAAACAACTTTTTTATTTTCGGGATACAATTTTTAGAACACTTGAATTAACATTTCACTGAATTTCGCTGATTTTGTGAATTGACAATCATTTTTTTTTTTTTTTTGTTCTTTATTTATTTTTAAATTACCGATATAGTGATTCACAAACAAAAAATTAAAAGAAGTTTTTAAGATTGATTTTCTTTTCATTTAACTTTATAATCTTTTATTTTTAACAAAATGATTGAAATAAAATTATTTTTAAAACAAAAAGATGTGAAGTTCACAAAAAAAAAACTTATTATAAAAAAAAACAAAAGTTAAATTTTTTATGTATTCTAAATTTTATTGTTAAACTATTTATAAATCAGTAGGAACTTTAAATACATTATTTTGAATTGGACCGATATCATTAGTATTTCTACGAATCAACTCTCTGAATGTTGTTCTTTCACATTGTTGATTGATTTCCTTCATGTTTTCTCTTTCGTACCAGAATCTATCAGCAGATCTTGAACGAGTGAATTGTTCGAGGATCATTGTGTAGAAGGTTTGACCGACACATCCACCTGGAACATGATTTTCGGCGAGACCTCCAACAAAGAGGTCGACATTATCGAGCTTGTTGTCGTAGGTGTATCTCAAATTGCTCTGAATGATTGGTTCTCTCGAGATGTCTGACCATCTCTTGACCGATGGCAAACCGAGAAGACTACGGTACTTGTTGTACGATGGAATGGCGTGGTCACGTTCACGCTGAATGTTACGACAGGCCAAATCGAATCCACCTTGACCTGGTTTACCAAAGAGGAAGTTACGAAGATCGGAAATCATGTAGGGATCGACATTTTGCTCTACTTTGAAAGCGAGACCACGGATGATTGGCTCGATTCCGTCGGACAGTGCATTTGGATTGAAGTAGGAGTCACGGATTGGCAAAGGAGTACCGAAGCTACCGTCACGGTTACCCATCTCAATGACTGGACCGACTTCACTGTGACCGAATCTGAATGCAACGGTGGTAAACTCATTGGAGATACGTGGATCGGCATTCTCGTCGTAACCTTTGTAGTCCGGCATCTTGTGACCAAGGATCATTGGGAGGTATTCATTGTAGGTCAATGCTTGAACTTGCTCTATAATACAGCTTCTTGTCTTTTGGTAGATCTCTTCGTCGGTCATACTGCTATTGAGTCCAGAGAATTTCTTTGCCAAACGGTTGTGCTCACGTAAGAAGATGGTATGGATGGACATCAAACCTGGATTCTCGTTTCCTCTCTTCTCTCCTACAGTGAACAACTGGTCGATAGGAACACGTCTAGCATCATTATCAATTGTAACACCCTTGATTCCTCTTGGTGGCATATCACCATGTGGGTCTTTTGATACTCTAAGTTGACCACCGGAAAACTTTTAAAAAAAAAGATATTTGAGTAAATATTATTATTATTTCTTTGTTCATGTTCAAATATTATATATTAACTTACAGATCTTAATAAATCAGCAGTTTCTTTTGTTGATCCATAAACTGGATTGGCATCGATAAAGGAGGAAAGTGCATTGATTTGTTCATAACATCTACCGTCTTCTTGTGGATTGGTATTACCTTTAGCACAATCGACTAGGGCAACTCTAGTTCTAAAATAACTCATAGTTTGGTTTCCACTACACCATGGATCGAAATATTCATCACACTCTGGAACGGTAATTGGCCAAGGTGTGTTTGTATCTGGTTGTGCAAATGCCATATTATGAATTAAAAACTAAATTCGTAAATTAGTTAGTAAATATTTTTAATTTATTTTCTTAAATAATTTTTACTTACCTGTCCAAACATATTGAATAAATCAGTTAAACCTTCATGGGAAGCGATTTCGAATGGCTGATCCATTACATTATTACTGACATATCTGGCACTGGGAATGGAAAGATTGAGATATCCAAAAGCGTTGTATCTACTTGGTTTTACAGAACGGAGGAAAGTGGTATTTGCCATACCAAGGGTTGGGTCTTTAAGGTTGTTACCATAACCATTGTACGATCTCCATTCGGCGGAGCAAGCAATAGTTAGAGAAAATAATACAAAAACTAGTAATTTTAATGATATATTTCTTGCCATAGTTTGTATTGAAAAAAAAAAAAAACAAAACTATAGATAGGTTTCAATAATTAATATTGATCGTAATATTAGTATAAGTAATTTTAATAATAAATATTAAACAAATATATATGATTTGTAGTATTTATTATTTTATTGATGATTCGATTTGATGATTTGATTAGACAAAACTTTGATATCAACTATAAATAGTGATTGGAACAAACAATTAGCTCTCTTTGAACAAACATATTGAAGGAGCAAAGAAATCTCAAACCACCCCATCTATTATTGTTCATCTTTAGAGGTGAGAACATGCTCGAATTGTTCTTGTCCAACTTCAATGCAAACAACAACATCTCCATGTCAATCTCAAAATAGATTTCTCCGGCATAAATATAATGATCAATTTACAATCCCAATATCGAAATGTAGTGAAGTGTGAACAAGAAAGTGGAAAAAGTGGGAGGTGATGAGAGAATAAAAATCGCAAAGAAACTTTATTTATTTACAAAAACAATGTACATTTTTTAACACAAAAAAAACAACATTGATTTCCATCCACAACACACAATTAATTAACCCAATGATGACAAAATTTTATCATTTTTTATTTGTAAACCCAATCTATTGAAAAATTAAGTACAAATAAATTGTGATATATCAATATAATACCATAGTGATAATAATTAAATTATTATTTGTTTAAATGTTATTGTTTATATGAAAAATCAATCTTTTGTTTTTATCAGATTGATTATAGATGAAATAATTATTTTTCGAATATTTAAATTTAAATACTTACTTTTAATAGGATTTCAATTGGTTTTCTACTTTTTAAATTTATATATATATATATAAAAATAACTTTGATTTAGATTTAATATTATATCTATATATTGTTATTATTTTTATCTTTATTTTTGAATCATTTGTTATATTATTCTTTATTTTAATTTTTATTGAGTCTAAAAAATAAAATTGTTATTAATCTAAATTTGTTATATATCTTTAAAAAAATTAATTCATTATAATTAAATTAAATTTAAATAATTCTAATAGAATTTTAATTATCTTTATTTAGTTAAAGAACAACGGTTGGGATTATACATTTCCTATAATATTTGATTCTTTTATGTTCTTTTATAATTTGTAAGTTCAAACCGAAAATTCTCTACTATGATGATCCACTTTACACCTAATACAGTACCCCCTAGAGCAACCATTTTCAAGATTTATTAAACCATTGAACATGCGGATTTCAACCAAAATGATATACTTTTATAGCAGTGGGGTAAATACGAAATTTTATTATTCCACAAAATATTTGCAATGAGTTTCATTCAATATTTGCAGTTTTTCAAACACATTAAAATATACATAATGTAACTTTAAATATAAATTGATTTTATTGAAAAGATTTGAAGTTCACATTAGGGAAAGATAAATGACTTTAAGATTTCTCTAGAATAAAAAGAAGATACAATATTAATTAAAAAGGGACATTCATTATCAAGTTTATTATTGTTTTATTCAATAACAAATTAAATAAAAAAGATTGAAAATAAAATATATTTATTTGTTTTGAAAAAAAAAAAAAAAAAAAAAAGTTTAGATTTTTAAATTATTTTGTAAATTAAATAAAGTGAAAAATTTTAATACTTCCAATGACAAAATGGATAGCAACAACAATAATAATAACAATAAAGATAATAAATTGATTGTTTTAAATACTTTATTTGGTATTGGAAGAAGAAGATATAGAAAACATGTTGTACTTTTTTGTTCTTTTGTGGTGATGTTGATGCTGATGTGGCTGCGTCAGAAGAAATGGTTCATTATGATGCTCTCCTATGTCTTGCCGAGTTCAATGCTTCAGTGGATAGATGTTAATCATCATATTCTAAAATCATCACCAACCAAAGATAGAAAGAATAATAAACCATACAACAACACTAGCAACAATAACAATAATTTAATAAGCAATTCTCCTAAATCACCTTCACAATATCAATATCAATCACATGATCCTATCAACAATAGCTTTACAAGATCGACATCGACTACACATACCACTAGAATTAAATCAGCTCCACGCATACAATTCAATCAATTACACAAAAAGAAAGTTACACTCTCAACAATCGATGTAAATATCTCTCTTTTCAAAACGAATATATCCGATTTTAGAGCTAATATATCGATCATGATCCATTATAGATTATTTTCAAAAAGACTGTTTACTATGAACATATTACAGATAGGAAGGTTTGTAACTTCACACTGATAGAATCGGAGCGTGATACTCTACTGCGGCTGGCATCGACTGCCGATCTCTACCTGCTAACACAGATCACCGATGACAACGAAGAGGAAATGGTTATCAACCTTCTAAAGAGCTATGGTATATTCGAAGCAGGTTTAAATCCACACGTAAACTATCATGATAATAATAATGATAATAATAATAATAATAATAATTTAATTGAGTAAATTACTTAAACTCTACTAATATATGTTTATTGTTATTTTTATAACTTTTAATAGAAAGTATTATTTTGTTCAACAACACAAGGTAGAGCACACATTGCTCGACATTTAGAATCGATATTGCATATAGATGACGATCTTACAGCATTGACAATGTTGAAACCTCACGTTCAGTTCCTCACTTTTATATTCGATATCAACGCAGAGACCACCACTACAACTACAACCACGACAACAACCTCGTCCAACACCACCATTCTCTCAACTACAACCACCTCAAATTCAATCATACAAGAACAAGATCAAAATAGAATAACAACTTGTAAAACATTACATGATTACTTTATAAATATATTTTGAATAAATTGAATTGAAACATCATCACTATCAAGTTCAGTTTCAATTTTACTACAGATCAGATATTGTTTATTTTAATTTTAAATTTAAATTGAATTTGATACAATTGGTTCGATACTCTGTGAATTATTATTATTATTATTTGTAGGTGTATTAGTTCTAATGTTATTGTTACTTCTACTTCTACTTCTTGTTCGGTTACTTCTATTTCTACTGTTGCTTCTACTTCTACTTCTACTTCTATCTTTATTTCTATATCTATCTTTACTTAAACTTCTATCTCTATCTCTATCTCTATTAGTTCTTTCTTTGTTTCTATTTCTACTTCCACTTCTACTTCTACTTCTACTGGCATCTCTATCTCTATTCTTTCTGTGATGTTTATGTCTATATTTCTTATCGTGATGTCTGTCTTTTCTTGATCTCGAAGTTGATCTTGATCTCGATCTATCTCTACCTCTACTTCTACTTCTGCTTCTACTTTCATCGGAATGATCCTTCTCGTACTTCTTATACTTTCTCTTTTGTTCTTTCTTGTAGTATTGTTTCAATTTTTTGTATTTCAATTTCTTCTCTTTCTTTCGCTCTCTGCTACTCGATCTACTTGTACTCGATTCATCGTCTCTATCTCTATTTCTATCTTTACTCAGTGATCTTGATCTTGATCTCGATCTATCGTGCCTCTCTCTTTTCTTCTCTTTCTTCAATCTTCTCTTTTCCATTTGTTTTCTATACTTTTCTCTCTTTCTATCTTTACTCTTTGTTCTTGAAGTCGATCTCGATCTTGATCTTGATCCCGATCGCTCCATTGATTTATGCTTTCTCTTTTTGCTATCTTTATCTTCGCTTTCACTGCTACTGCTCTCTGAGGATGTACTCGATACATCTAGATCATCACTCTGATTGTTAGAAGAACTACCACCAACACCACCACTGCCACTATTCAATTTGAATTCAACGAGGTTTGTACACATATAAGTTAGATGACCGACAGCTCCACACTTTTTACAAGATCCTCTTGTGACAGCTTGATTGTCGGCAGCACCGGTCAAACGAGCGATAGCCATCAAACCTTTGTAGTTATCGGCAACATCCAACGACGGACCATGTAAATTTGGATCTTTTACCTCTTTTTCTTTCTCAGCACCGCCATTCATAGATCTCCATATATCATGTGTCTTTAATGAATTATTACTATATAATCTATTATCCGATGGTTTTGGCATTTTTAAATTCTCTCTATCTCTCTCTTTTTTTTTTTTACTTTTATTTTCTTTCGATAGATAAATAGAAAAACGAATATAATATATTAACTTATTGTAATGATTGTGTTATTATATTAAATGTATTAGTTTGTATGTGGTTGTGTTTGTGTGTTTATTATTAATTTAAAAAATTTAAAAAACAACATATTCTCAGTAAAACTTTCAACAATACAAAATTCAAAAAAGCATTTTTTAACGGACACACCAGTATGAAAAAAAAAAAAAAAACTCAACAATTTCAATATGCATAAAATTATTTTTATATTTATTTATATATTAACACTTAAGGGATGCAAAAATAATAATTTTTGAAGTAGAGTGGGCTACTGCGCTAATCACATCATGAATGAAGTAAGATGAAAATAATTACATGTGTTTGTTTTTTTTTTTTTTTTTTTTTTTGTTTTATACCTTGTGTATGTATTTTAATGCTCACTCATTGAAATGATTTTCATACATTGACCGTAGTACCCACTCACTCACCTCTATTTAACAATGTAAGAGGTGAAGTGATAAAATGGAATCAGCAGATGTAGAGCAATTTCATATGAAACCAAAATAATTAATCATATGATATTAAAATCAATTATTTAATTGATTGATTATCATGATCAAATAATATATTAAAACACTTCAGTAATGATTATCAGTTTGGATTAGGTTTGATTTGGTTTTGCTAACTGGATAATATAGATAATTATATTTTAATACTTTTGATGATTTAATAATAGTCATAATAATAATAGAAAAATAATAAAAGTAATAATATAACATTTTTAATAAACATTAATAAAAATAAAAATTTAATATATTGGTAATTTAAATCAATCGAAACAATATAAAATACATTTAAATTCCTTAAAGAAAATAATCATAATAATCTAAGTAATAATCTGTTGTTGTAATGTTGATACAAAAATTGGAAACCAAAAAATAATGAAAAGATACCATTTTTCAATTTTTTTATTTTGTATTGTTTTGGCTTTGGTAGATGGCAAACTGGTCAGTAGGGAATGTGATATGGCTTGTCCAGATGAATATATATGTTGTCAACCTTTGAAATATCTTCCACCAAAGTGTGTCCCTATTTGTAAATTCGTCGATTGTCCGGCAGGTAAAGTCTGTAGGATTATCAATGGTGATTTCTTTTGTGTGGCGCAACAGGGAACAACTCTTCCTATAACGACTTCTCCTGCAACAACCACTCCTGCAACAACCACTCCTGCAACAACCGCTCCTGCAACAACCGCTCCTGCAACTACTCGTCCATCAACAACCACACCGGCAACTACTTCTCCTGCAACAACTGCTCCTGCTATTACACGTGTAGTAACCACTGCTCCTGCTACTACCGCTCCGGCAACTACTGGTCAAGCAACTACTGCCCCTGCTACTACTCGTGCAGCAACCACTGCTCCTGCTACTACCGCCCCTGCAACAACTGCTCCTGCCACTACCGCCCCTGCAACAACTGCTCCTGCTACTACCGCCCCTGCAACTACTGCTCCTGCTACTACCGCTCCTGCAACAACTGCTCCTGTTACTACCGCTCCGGCAACCACTGCTCCTGCTACTACCGCCCCTGCTACCGCCCCTGCAACCACTGCCCCTGCAACTACTGCTCCTGCAACTACTGCTCCTGCAACTACTGGAACCACTGCCCCTGCAACCACCGCTCCTGCGACAACTGGCTCACCAACTACAACTTCTGCTTCCGCCACAACCGGAGCTGCAACAACATCCACAACACCTACAAATCCTAATAAGATGATTATTAATAGTTTCAAAGGAGCTCAATCCCATGTGATACCTGCACAAGGACATACATGGACTCTACCAGGAGGAAATCAAAATCTACACTTTGTCGGAAACAGAACAGTTTTAGGAATGTTTGATTTATCCTCACAGCAAAAGACAACTTCCAGAAAATATCCAATCCTTAGTAGAAAAGGTATGTTTTTATTTGAAATCAATGATCGTTTGACCAAAACTCAAAATATGTAAATTTGTTTTTTTTTTTTTTTTCAATTTAGATTTAAATCCAGTACCAGCAAATTTAGTTGTTAATGGAATTGACAAGAGTGGAAATAGATTAGGAAGTGTTCCATTAACACCTCCCGACCAATTCCCTGGCTCAGAGTTGAATCAAGATAAATATTCAACAACGTTGTGGACTGCAAAACTGCCAAAGGAATGGTTGGCACCAAAACTAAGTTTATCGGTCTCTGCTGACGGTAATGACGAGAGTGATCACATTCAACTGAATGTAGGTGCACCCTCTGATTATTTTATCGAGAGTCTACCAATCTATTTGTATGGCGCAACACCACAAAACTCTGTTCCGATACATCTTCCAAATGACACTCAGATCGCTGAGGTTCTTCAGAAACTTCCAGTAGACTATGTTAAATTTGACCCACATCCATATAACTACATTCAATGGAAACAATTCCCCATTGCACCAGATGGAAATAGAGCTGGTTATCTAGCCAAAACTGGAGATGATGAAAAGAATATGTTTGACTTTGCTTCTGCTTATATGACAGTTATGAGAGGTATTAGATTAAATAATGGAGACCAATTCCTTACCAAACAAATTTATTCACCAATGATTAAAATGATGACAAATGGATCCATTTTTGTTCCGAATTCCGGTGTTGGTGGCATTGATGCCGGTGTCAGTTGTGGTGATTATCAATGGGGACCTCTTTTCATGCATGAAACTGGTCATGGTATGTAAAATGATTTTTGAATATTATTATATTATAGAATTTCTAATATTTCAAAATACATTAAGCTTTTGGTTTATGGCATTGTGTTGATTCGATTTCAAAAGGATTGTACCCATATGTTGGAGGTTCTTTGCTTGGCTCTGAGTGGGGATGGGATGCCGATAAGAATCTAATGTTGATTCCATTCATGCCAAATGGATCATGTCCAACACCTCTCAATGGTCAGAGAGCAGTCGACAAGGATGGAAGATGTTACAAGCAGGATCCAATGCAAGACGGAGGTGGTGGATACGATAGATCTAGGGGTCTCTTTAACTATGCAACATTTGCTGACTGGTCTGTAAGTACCCACCAAAAATGGTTTGAAAGTAGATGGTCCCCTGATGCCAATTCACCAAATGGATTCTCTCAATGGAACAATGTTACCCTTGAGTTTGACCCAGCAAACATTACTCAACATGATGATGGTGGATTTACTTCGATTGAAGGATAGTGAGTAGTCTGAATAATAATTGAACCAAAATAATTTTTTACCAACTTTTTTTTACATTTAAACAATAGTTTACCAATACAAAAGAATATTCCAGTCTATAGTGTGGTAGTTTCATTCAGTTTAGCCGATCCTTCACTCTCAATGATTTTAGAACCAATTAAATTTGTTGGAAATTTAATTCGTACATTTGATCCAACAGACCCAACTCAACTAGCAGAAATCATTCCTCAGGTAGCAAAATATCCATTCTATTGTTATAGAGGATGTGACTACACATTAAAGATGACTTATGCTGATGGAACTTCTGCTTATCGTATACTAAACTCATCATTCAGAGGCTTTGGTCAAGTGTCCGAGCCAATTCCTCCAGAAAGCTCGAATCCTATAAACGCAGAAAGCTTTAAATATTGGTAATATTACAGATACTTTTTCACCCCAAACTAATTACTAACTTTATGACTTCTCATATATCTATCAACTATAGGGTTATGCATTTCCCAGCAGATAAAGTTTATACCAAGATTGAACTACTTAGTACACCCCAAGTTTTCAACGGATTACCTGCACTCCCACAAGTATTACTGGCATATCCATGATAATATATTTTATGATATTTAAATTTACAATGAATTACTGTTTATTGATAAACCTGCTATTATTATTATTACAATTCTAATTTTGAAACTATCTTTTTGAAACTTTTCTTTTGTGTACCAATTGAAAATATCCATGGATTTCCTGCAATCACCAATACAATTGCATAGAGAATAAATAATACTATGAATATATTCAGTTGTCGAGGAATTAAATTTTTGATTCTATTTACACTGTTATTATTATTGTTGTTGTTAATTGTATGATTGGTGTTATTGTCATGGTTTTGATTATTGTTTTGGTTGGAGAGGTTGTTGGATGTGGAAGATGAAGAAAGATTAAGATTCATTGTATTGGTTTGATCTTGGAATATCAGTAGATACTTAACCCTTATATGTCCTCCAATTTTCGATACGATATAGTGGTCAGGAAGTGACTTGTCATCTTCAGTGTATTGATAGAGTGGTTTTGATTTAGGTGAAGATTGAGGTGATACTTTGATACCACGGTGAGTCTGGTCGGTGTCAACGATTTCACATGCCGAAAGACATCCTACACGTCCACCGAAATCTGAACGATCCCACCATTTTCCAATTTTTACAAACGAATGTGAAACCTTGCTGTCCGATGAGAAATAGAATCCATGACCAAAGAGACAACCCTCCGATATATATTGGTTGGCAAAACCACGACCACGTATGATATTGTTCCAACTGTCGTTACTGCTACCATGATAACCAAACAACGAACCAAACTGCTCGATCAACTGATCAAACTCTGCATTCTTTGCCACTGAACTATCGTATTTAAATTTGAATACCATCGTTGGCAATTGCGATGTCTTTAGATGATCCAAAATGTCAGCGAGATACTCTGTTTTCTTTTCAAACTTTTTATAATCCTTTAGCTTCACTTGGAAACCCATATTATTATTATTCAAAATGAAATCCAATAACAATAGTGAATTATTTGATAACTTTGAAAATGTTTCTATAAGAATGATCTCCCGTTAGTATTTCTTGTAAACATATGAGTGATATCTATTAAGACAATAATAACTAACCTATTGTATCTAATTGAGAAAGAGATGGTAACTCATTAAAGAAACTATCGATCTGTTCGAAATTCTTTGCACTCTTATTCTTTAGAAATCCTGGAAAAGGCTCACATACATGATATTTCCTTGAGGATGTCGCTGAAACATTGAATAACGATATTAACAAATCACATTCTAATCTATTTGATTGAATCTTTTGAAATAAACTTTCAATTTCATCTTGATTTAATATTCTATTTTCTTGACTACTACTCATGTTTAAATAAAATATAATAAATATTTATATGACCTTTCTTCTTAAAACAAATTAATAGTTTAAATTTAAGAAGTTTTTTATTTTCAATGATGACACGACAACTGCAAATTTTTGAGAAAAAAAATTAAATCTGCAAATGTGTTTTTTTATGTTTTTTTTTTTTTTGGATAAATTAAATGAATTTTCACATAGATGTTTAAACATCTTTTCCATATGAAAATTCATTCATGGTTATTTGGCAATAAATAAATATTTAGAAAAAACTTTATTTGATAAATTTAATAAATAGAATAAATAAATAAATAGATATTGCAAGTGAATGATTCAATCAGTCAGATCCAATAGATGTTATTGGATGAACTTTTGATTGAATCATTGGGTAGCAAGTGGATTGCTTATTTTCCGGGGATGTCTTTTGAGGTTGATCCGATGTCATAGAACACTTGTCTAATGACTTGGATACATTCATCGAGTTGATCTTGGGTGATGGTCAATGGTGGAGCAAGACGAATGATATTCTCGTGGGTTGGCTTGGCGAGGAGACCCTTGTTGGCAAACATCAAGCAGATATCCCATGCCGATGTTGTTGCATTTGGATCGACGACGATAGCATTCAGCAGACCCTTACCACGAACCTCTTGGATCAATGGCGAGTTGATCTTGGTGATCTCAGCTCTGAAGTAGTCTCCGAGACGGAGTGAATTCTCTGCAAGATTCTCGTCACGCAACACCGAGAGTGCAGCCATGGCGACGGCCGATGCCAATGGACTACCTCCATAGGTGGAACCGTGTTCACCTGGCTTGATAGTCAACATGACTTCCTTTGATGATAATACAGCGGACACTGGGAGAAGACCACCAGAGATGGCCTTTCCAAGCAGTACGATATCTGGCTTGACATTGTCCCAGTCTGAGGCGAGAAGACGACCTGTTCTGCAAAGTCCAGTTTGAATCTCATCGGCGATCATCAAAACGTTGTTCTTCTTGCAGATCTCTTGGCACTTCTTGAGGTAACCATCGTCTGGAACGACGACACCAGCTTCACCTTGAATTGGCTCGCAAATGAAACCACATACTCTGTCGCCATATTTATTGAGAGCTTCCTCGAGTTGCTCTACGTTGTTGTAATCAATCTTTACGAATCCACCCAGCAATGGACCAAAGTTTGAGAATGAAGATGGATCGTCCGATAATGAAATAACACCAATGGTTCTTCCGTGGAAACATCCTCTACAGCAAATAATAATTGCTTCATTTACTGGTATTTTTTTCTATAATTATGATAAGAAAATGATTAATAAAAATGATTAAATAGTTAAAATTATAATTGTACAAAAAACTTACATGTACATATCCCCAACGACGTGCAAGTTTAATTGAAGTCTCGACAGCTTCAGCACCAGTGTTCATTGGTAATACCATTTCGTAACCAAAGAATTCAGTGATGAACTTTGCGTATTGAGGGAAAATCTCGTTGTAGAATGCTCTTGATGAGAGAGCACACTGTTGTGCTTGGGTAATCAAGGCCTCGACAATCTTTGGATGACTGTGTCCTTGGTTAACAGCAGAGTATGAACTAAGGAAATCGTAGTAACGCTTGTCCTCCATATCCCAAACATAGACACCAGATGCCCTTTTAAAGACGACTGGAAGTGGGTGGTAGGTGTGAGCAGCATAATCTGACTCCATCTTGATCAACTCCTCAGAGTTGTAGGAATCTTGACATTTATCTTTGTCTTGTGAAGGATTCATTCTAAAAAAAGTAGAAGAGATAGAGAAAGAGAGAGATAATAAAAAGATACGAATAGAAAGAAAAGATGGAAATAAAAGAAAAATAGAGAAATTAGAATTTGTTAAAAGAATTCATTAAAAAGTAATTAAATAAAATGTGTAAGTACTGTAATAAATATTAAAATAAAATAAAAAAATAGAAATGTGATATTCAAGTAATAAAAAAGGGAAAAAGAGTGAGAGATGATATGATATCAGAATAAAGTCAAATTATCTTGCACAAAAGAGAGAGAAGAGAAAAAGTAAAGGTAGAAAATATAAAGATAGAAAAGATAAAAAAAACTATCTTGTGTTTCAAAATAATATTATTAAATGTAAATGTTATCAAAATAGTAATAGTAAAGTTAAGTTAAGCTAAGGGAAGATAAGGAAACGAATGATGATGAATAAAGATATAAGTTACTTTAAAAGTGGTAGTAGTAGTAGTATAAAAGTCAGAGTAGTGTTTCTTTTTTATCCAGATAAATTTGAATTATTGAGTTGAAGCTTAAGAGTAGTGAATTAAGAGTAGTAGAGCATAGTATAGTAGAGTATATTAGCAATAAATGATAACAATAAATAAATTATAGTAAAAGTATAAAGTAAATTTGTGTAAAATTAATTGAAAATAAATAATTTAATATAAATAATAAATAAAATGTTTTTTTTTTTTTTTTTTTTTTTTGTATTCTTTTTATTTTGTATGTGTTATATAACTATTTCTTGAATAACAGTAGTAGTAGTAATAATTTATATACTTCTTTGTTCGTTTTTATTTATTATTGCTTATGTTGATTTGTGTGAAGAGGAGGGGGGTAATTAAAAGTAGGTAAAAGATAATGTTAGTTGTAATAAACAGGTGCAAATAAATGACTTCATCACAAACATATCAACATAAAAAATATCATTTCATTTCTTGTGTTGGTTTTGTGTAGCACATTTATAGTAGCACAAACAAACACAATAGAAAAAATAAAAATATAAATATATAATTATATCCTATTGGCGGTCAACCATCTATTTATTTTATTTATCAATCCACACTAACTAACACCAAAAATGAAACTTAATCCTCTTTTTTTTTTTAATTTAATTTGAGATAATCCAATCTTATTATTATTATTTATCGATGTTATAATAAATGATAATCAATATATATTTACTTACTAGTTATAATTTGTTTTATATTTAAATGTTTATTTGTATATCTTATAGGAAAAAATATTATTTATTTATATTATATTGTTTAGTTATTATTTGATGATATTTTTATATCTAAGTTGTTAGCAATAATTTATTAATTTTGTGAAAAAAACTATTAAAAACATCACATCATCTTAAGTTAATTTAGAATTTTTTATTTAATTAAATTTTCATTTTTTGTTTTTTCAACAAAACACATTCTTGATGCTTCCAATGTATGTAAGGTCCCTAACAAATCAGTGCAAATGTTTTGTTGTTTTATTTTTCGCCTTAGGAAATATCAAATTTCCACCCACTACACAAAGACATCATACCCTGGTTTCATTGCTTTTCAACTTTTTTGCGAAAAACAAAAAAAAAAAAATTGTTGTTTTTTCTGTTTTGGTTTGGCATAGCTCACCTTCCCAATAAAAAACAACAGAAAAAACAACAATTTTTGTGTCTAAAATACATTAAAAAGATTCCTTTTAAGAATTCAATAGATGTTTTTTTTTTTCTTAAAGAGTAAATTATGTCACAACAAATGATTCTCATTATTATTTGCTGTTATTATGATATGTTTGGTTGTTGTTGACTCAAAACAAGTAATAATCTCAAAAGATCTAACATATGTTATCATCATCGAATGAATGAATGTTTTCTGAGCTGCCAATGAAAATCATTATCATCATAATATATTTGCAAAAAGTAATACTGATTTAGTTTGAACTTGAACTTTTTGAAAGTGAATGAAATTTCAATTTATCCCCATTATTAATAATGATATGTGTTGATTTAATATAATAATTTCACAACATCAACATCATTAATCATATGATTAAAAGTTAATTTTTACAGGTATATAGGTCAAATTTGACAATATATAATCAAAAATGAGTATTTGATATGATATCATCGTCATATCATATTTAAATGAATGAAATGATTGAATTGAATGAATTAATTATTTGATTGTAATTGTGAGTGATGATACAATGTATGCATCAATAAGTTGATGATAAAAATGCGATAATGATGTTTATGTGTGTGGTTTTTTTTAACCCTTATTAAAAAATTAAACAATAAAATAATTTCAAATCAAATTAATTAAAAAAAAAAAAATTTCATTTTTTTAAAAAAAAAAATCAATTATTAAAAAAAATTTATTTATATCTTTTTTTTTATTTTGTTTGTTCTAACAAATATCTATCCAATCTAAATATTTACTTGTCTATCAATATTTAAATAAAATCTAATCTTAAATAAAAATAAAAATAAACAGTGAAATCAAAACAATATCTATATCTTTAGATAAGTTATATAACCAAGTGAACAATCAAATAAATGTCTCATAAAGAAACGATTGCAAAATTCTCTTCACTGAGGATTATGTCATTAAATCATATATCTGACCATCATTTTAAATTAGGTAGTGAAAACAATAACAATAGTAATAGTAGTAATAGTGTTAGTAGTGTTAATAGTAATAATAACAGTAATAGTAATAATAAACCATTGAATATAAGTAATATAGTATCATATGATCAAGAATCAAATATACATCAATCAATATGGTTACATTTAAACTTTCCCGATGATTTTAAATACTCACTGAAGGTGTCTTGCGGTGAGACTGTCCAATCCACCAAAAAGAAGTTGTCAGAGGAGTTTTCCATGAATCAATCGAATTTCATATTCAAATTGGGTGATATTACAATGATTGATCCACTTTCATTCAATGATTTCCCTCAAATCGCACATAAAGATAATATAAATATAAATGTATATGTATGTATATTCTATTCATCTTGAAATCAATCAATCAATCAATCAATCATTCAATCATTAACTAATCTTTTTTATCTATCTAAAAAAATAGATTGTCGGAACAGTTTTCAATAAACAAAATGTACAGTCAATACTGGAGAAAAGAAATGATAAACCAACAGCAATAACAACATCAACAGCAACAGCAACAGCAACCATAGGAAATAGTAATAGTAGTCAGCAATTGGTACAACAACAGCAATTTGTACAACAACAACAACAACAACAACAACAATCGGAATCAAATAATAATAATAATGGACAATCGGAACAAGAATCATTGTTAACCCCGACCTCTACACCTACAAATTCTACAACACTTTCATCTTCACCATCACTAACACCTAGCTCAGCGGTCTTTGGTAAAACCAATGGTAGCATTCGAAGACACTCTATGAATCTAGCATCTTTTTCAAATAGCAACAACGATGATGACATCAGTAGTGGCATCAATGACAATGACCAAAATGCAAGTGGCAGCGGTGGTACAGATAGCAACAATAATGATGCTGCCATTAGTAGTGCGAGTCAACTACATCTAGAGACAGTGGATTTGACTAGCAACAACAGCGGAAATACAAAAGATCAATTGATATTATCACCACCAATCACTATAACATTGTCACCATCTCAGCATCATCATCACCAGCAACAACAATCACTTACATCATCCTCTCCCAATTCAGCACCGACCACACCAAAATCATCGAATACACCAGATTCACTAGTAACCTCACCATCCTTATTTGTAGATAATAATAATAATAATAATAATACACAAGATGATTCAAATCATAGTCATCAACATCAACATCAACAACAACCTATTTATAATAATAATAATAATATTAGTAATCAAAGAATTTCAAATAACAATCACCGAAAGACACATCTACGTATTAGTTCATTATGCGCGGATCTATCACTGACAAAATCTCTAGAGAGATCATCACAGGTACTCGATTTCGATAGATCAATCAACAACAACAACAACAACAACAACAATAATAATAATAATAATAATAATTCTACTAACAACCACAGCCATCATAATCAATTTACACCAACACCTTTAACTACAACAACAACCAATAGTTCTAATATTAGCAAAGACTCTAATAATAATACAATAAAAAAATAAATTCTATATAGATATAGAAAATAGAAAGTTTATCTTAAAAGGGGATGTGCATATATATTCTTCAAAAAAAAAAAAAGCAATGATTAATTCGTTCAATTCCGATTGTTTTATTAATAAAACTAAAATACTACCAAAATCCGAAACTATCAAAAAATTGAAATGAAATGAAAATGAATGAATTGATTGACAATTTAATTGCGTGTGTTAAATTAAAGCAAGACTTAAAAAGTGTTGTGGTCTTTATTTCAAAAACCAATGTTATTTATTTTATTTTTTGTTATATGATATAAAAAAATGTTAAGATCAACTATAATTTCCAAGAAAAATAATTATAATTGTTTAAAAGTATTTACAAAACAACAACATAATCATGTGAGATAATATAATTGAATTTATAACTAAACTTTTTAATAGACAATTATAGGTTGTAAGCAATCAGTTGCTACGTTTCCTCAAACTAGTAGTAGCAGCATCAATACAAATAGTTGTATTAATAGTAACTTGAATTATAGTGGAATTAAATCGATTAAAACAGTTAATAATAGTCAATCCAATAGCTTAAATAGTTATTATTTCAATAGTTTAATGATATCAATTAATCAATCTAGATCTTTAAGATTATATTCGACATCTTCATCATCAACATCTTCTTATGTAAATAATAATAATAATAATAATAATGAAATGGAATTAAATGAAAATAGAGATGGAACAACATCAACATATGGATTTTCATCATCATCTTCAGATGTTCCACATGAACCTACACCTTTTTTATATGAAGATGTCAAACATCAACAATCTGGATTGGATCGAAAATTCAGGTTGTCAAACAACTTTGTGGAGACCTACAGGAAACGAGAGGCACCCTTTGGATTTGGTGTACTTGGTGAGCTGGTCTACAGAAGAACCTACTCACGTTTGAAACCGGATGGCACCAATGAGCAGTGGTTCGAGACGGTGGAGCGTGTCGTCAATGGAACGTTCAATATGCAACGCGACTGGATTGAAAAGCACGGTCTCATTTGGAATGCTTCGACTGCACAGCACTCGGCACAGCAGATGTACGAACGAATCTTCTCCATGAAGTTCTTGCCGCCCGGTCGTGGACTCTGGGCGATGGGTTCGCCACTCACCGAGGAAAAGGGACTGTATGCCGCTCTCAATAACTGTGCTTTCGTCTCGACGGAGCACATGAAGCGTTTTCCAGCGAAGCCTTTCATCTTCCTGATGGATGCATCGATGTTGGGTGTCGGTGTAGGATTCGACACAAAGGGTGCGGGTACCATGATTGTAAAGGGGCCAAAGGATAGATTGTCGTCTTCTTCGAAACCACAGATATTCGTCATACCGGATTGTCGTGAGGGTTGGGTAGAGTCGGTGCGATTGTTACTAGATACCTATTTCCTTGGAAAGTCGAGAGTGGAGTTTGACTACTCTCAGATCAGACCGTCGGGAACACCGATCAAGGGATTCGGAGGACACAGTTCCGGACCGGATTCCTTAAAGTTGTTGCATCGCTCGCTCTCAGAGACACTCGACAAGGAAGTTGGAAAGTATATCAGTGTCACGACCATCGTCGATCTTATGAATCATATTGGAAAGTGTGTTGTGTCTGCCAACACAAGACAGACTGCTGAGATTGCTTTCGGTGATCCTCACTCCACCGAGTATATCAATCTTAAGAATTACAAGGTGAATCCACATCGTGCTGACTTTGGTTGGACCAGTAACAACTCGGTGTTCGCACAGCTTGGAATGGACTACCAAGCGATCTCCGAGCGAATCATCGATAATGGTGAGCCTGGATTTGCATGGCTTCAGAATATGCAGCGATTCAGTAGAATGGACGCTGTCGAGGGTGACAACAAAGACAGTAGAGCTGTTGGTGGTAATCCTTGTTTGGAACAGACACTCGAGTCGTTCGAAGTGTGTTGTCTGGTGGAGACATTCCCAAACAACCACGACAGTCTGCAAGACTATCTTGAGACACTAAAGTATGCTTTCCTCTATGCCAAGACTGTAACTCTTGGCAAAACTCAGTGGCCAGATACCAACAGGGTGTTGCTTCGTAATCGTAGAATCGGTTGTTCCATGAGTGGAATTGCACAGTTTATTACATCGAAAGGTTTGGACCAGTTGAAGCACTGGTCGACCGAGGGTTACAAAGCGATCCAGCAATATGATAACCACTACTCTGAATGGCTGGCCATTCCAAAGTCCATTAAAACCACATCCATCAAGCCGAGTGGCACCGTTTCCCTGTTGGCTGGTGCCACACCAGGAATGCATTATCCCATCAGTGAGTATTATATCCGTCGTGTACGATTGCAACGTGATTCGCCACTGTTGAAACCATTGATAGAGGCAGGCTATCACGTAGAGCCAGCAGTAGAGAATAAATACAACATGGTCGTTGAGATTCCTATCCACTCTGGTCAAGGAATTAGAAAGGCCAAGTCGTTGACCATGTGGGAGCAACTCTCACTCGCTGCATTCCTTCAGAAATACTGGGCAGACAACCAAGTCAGCTGCACAGTTAGTTTCAACCCAGCCACCGAAGGATCTCAACTTCCCTACGCACTAGACTACTTCCAGTACCAATTGAAAGGTGTCAGCTTCCTACCGGTGGCCGAAGGAAGCGAACAAACCTACGCTCAAATGCCATACGAGGAAATCGATGCAGATACCTACCAAAAAATGATAAAAAATCTCAAACCTGTTAGTTTCAACGCCGAAGACATCGTTCCAACTGAACCTTCACCCGACAAATTCTGTGACTCTTCATCATGCCAAGTTTTATCGCCAGCTCCACCAAGCCCAGAGAATTTATCATAAATAATAATAAAATTTTAATTAGTAATTTTTTGAGCTAGATCAAAACCAAAGTTTATAATCATCTTTACTTCATATGTAATCTAGGTCATAGTGAATTTGTAACGACCATCTCTCGATGGATTTTAAATCTGTGACACTTTGTCTTTATGATGTTATATTTTTAAAAATTAATATTAAGATGGTCGTTACAAATTCACTATGATGTAGATTACATATGAAGTAAACATAGTTATCAACTTGGTTTTGATGTATTTTTTATTATAAATATATATTTGAAAAAAAATGATTGATTAAATATATGATACTGTCATATATTAATCTATAGTTATGTTTTATTTGATATTACAAAATGTTATTATTATTTTTAATTTTACTTTGGCTTGTGAGTGATGAATCTCAGCGCCAACAATGACAATAAATTGAAAATGGTTGAAATTGCCACTAGTACTGCACCGTTGACTCCTATGTTGTTGACTTTAAGTTCTAAACGATCGAGAATATCGTTACCATTGAAAAGTGAACACTCTGGAGTGCCAGGTGGATAGGGACATGGATAGCTGTTACCTTTGAATTCGTTGGCTGCCAGTCCACCATAGCTGTACTGGTAGAGCGAGGTGTAACCCACCCATGTCATATAGATAGGGAATGTCGCTGGATTGATAATGAATCCAGTGGTAATGGCCCAGAACGTCATGAGTAGATTTGCCATTAGCGAGGATGCCGCAAACGATCGTAGAATCGAGGCTGACATGAATCCGAGTGAAGCGGAACAATATTGAGCCAACATCATAAAGACAAAGAAAATGAAAAAGTGACCAGCCGATTGTCGGAGATCGGCCATCCAGTAGAAGATCGATGAGAAAATAAAAGCGGTGATCACTTCGAATGGCAAGGAAGCAGCTTTCGTTGCCAACCAATAGGGAAAAGTCATGTACATGCCGTCGTAGTACTCACGATCGTAAACCAACAGCTCCTCAGAGTACTGGAGAATATTGGCAATGATAATGAGGTATGGCTGGAGAATAACCACCACATAGAAAGCAGAGACACGTGACTTTATACCGGATTGATCCTCACCCAGCTTATAGAAGATTCCACCACATATCAGTGCGATCAATACGGTTTCAACAAGACGCGCAGTCACTACACTCTTGTCACGCACCATATTCACCATCGAGCGGTGATACAACAGCCATGTTTGTAACCAATAATTCGTATTTCTAATTTCGATCTCAAACTTTCTTGTGTCGTTCTGATAGGACTGCGTCGATTCCGTTACATTGGCCTGATAGATCGGTGAAGTTTGGAATCCAGTAATCAAATCACCCAATCTTGCTTTCGATTCATTCTCCAATTTATCGGTTTGATAATTTATAGTAATTAAATCAACTATATTGAATAATTAATAAAGATATTTCCTAAAGTTATTATAATAATTACTTACGGAAGAAATCGGATGGATTAACATCGAATGGACATTCATGACCAAGCGATGCGAAATGATCAACAATCGCTCTTGTTGGTCCAAAATAAACTACATTTCCTTTCGAGAGTAATAGTACATAGTCAAAGAGTTGGAAGATGTCGGCACGCGGCTGATGAATAGTACAGATGATTGTTTTGTTTTGTCTGGAGAGTGAAAGAAGTGTTTGTATGAGGTTGTGTGCAGTGAAGCTGTCGAGTCCACTCGTTGGCTCATCGAGAAACAAGACACCGGGATTCGAAAGCATCTGCACTCCAATGGAGACACGACGCATCTCACCACCGGAGATTCCACGCTTGCCATGTCCACCGACCAGCCGGTCTGCACAATCACGCAGTGCCAACTCTCCGATTAGCTCTTCGACAATCTCGAGTTTGCGCTCCTTCGATAGCGTGCCGGGCAGTCGGAGCATTCCACTGTATCGGAGAGTCTCACGAACCGTCAGATTTGGCAAGAGGTGATCGGATTGCATGACGTAACCGACCGACTTTTTCGCTTCGATCGGAGTCACTGCGTGTCCATTGAATAAAATCTGACCGGAAATATCCATCTCTTCACATCTTCCAGCGAGGGTGTTGAGCAGCGTCGTCTTTCCACTACCACTAGTTCCGAGAATCGCACAGAAACTGCCTGCTGGCACCTTGATATTCGAGAGATCCTTGAGAATATTGAGCTCATTCATCGGAGTGATGAATGGTACCGGTATCTTCCATTGCGGTACCTTTACATTTACATTTAAATCTTTAATCTCTACATCGAATGACATTGCTTTTCCCCATGATACTAAGATAATCAAAAATAATTATAGAAATTATTATTTATATTATTAATATTATACTATTTTATATTGTTTATTATTAATAATCATACAATTTACATGATTGTGATGTTTAATAGATGTAGAGTGACCACCAAGATCATTATCACTGTCATTTTCTATCATATTATTATTATTATTATTTCTATACTTTTATTTAAACAGATTTAATTTAATGATTTTTAATGATTTACACTATTGTTATTTTTTTTTTTATTGCAAAAGAGTGTTAAAAAAAACCCCAAGATATTATTTTTAGGAAATCAAAAGAAAAAAAAGAAATCGATTTCGGTGTTTTGTTATGTTGTGTCAGAAGAATTTTTTGAAAATCACCGCACCCCTCCAGACATTAAATATTTGTTTTTAAAAATACAATTTTGCTTTAGTAAAATAGTACCGTTAGCTCTATATGGGTTGTTGATTTTCAATGGTTCTTCTTCAAATGGTTGAAGAAAAAGTGAAGAGAATACTGAATTTGTTTACTCAGAAGATTGATTCCTGACAATGGTAAGTTTATTGCACACCACTTTTTTCATATCAAACTTCAATAACACTAAATATATATGTTGTTTGATAAATACCTTTATATTATAAGTCCAAATGATTGGAATAAACTCTTGCCAACATTTGTGGTATTACCTCCATAGAGAAGATAATCATCACCAATTCTCGATTGTGAGGTTCTCATGCGACATACTACACCTTTTCCAAAGAGTGACCTCACAAAACTACATATTGATTGTAATGTAGAGGTTTGGTTACATATCATTACTTGAAAAAATCTCAAACTGAGGGAGTTGATCAGATAATTTCCTATCAAAGAAAAGAACAATTTTGATATACTTTGGTTTGTTAAGATGCATTTAATGATCAAATCCTCTTAAAATAATGACTTAACCAAGAGTATTGGCATCTTGGAGAAAGTCCAGTTAGTTTTCGTTCTCTCATATCACAAAATCTGATATCAGATTTTTTGTCCAATGTTATATATAATGGTATGTTTATTTTTTACTATGTTATTTTATTTTTGAATCCTAAAATTATCTTTTAAAGTCAATCATTGAGATAATATTTTGCACTAACAAAAATAAATTTTGTGTGACATATTTTTTTAGAATTCAAATTTTGGCGGGTGACCTTTACCAATTTTTTTTAAATTAATTTGAATAGATAGTTATTTTTATTCATTTATCTTTTTTTTTTTAGATTTCTTTTTTTTTTTGATTAGTTGTTTATGTAATTTATAATGAATAAAAGTAATAGTTCAAGCAGAGGAGGTGGAGGTGGATCATATAGAGGTAGAGGTAAAGCAGCATCATCGACAACTACAACAACACAACAGAATGGTGCAACAACTGATGCCAACCAACGACAAGATAAATTCTATCTTCGAAAGATATACGATCAAGATTATCAGAAATGTTTGAAATTCCTACAAGAATTCAAATCTTCACCTTCAAAAGATGGTTCTATCTATGATAAATATATGATAATGATGGTATGTTTTGTATAAAATATCAATATAGTATGTGTGTGAAATTTCTCGACATTACATATTAATAATATTGGAAATTTGAAAAAAATATTATTATAGAAAGAAGTATTCGATAGGAAAAGAAAATTGTTTGAAATAGAATTGGAAGATGTATTTAGATTTACGAATGACCGTGATTTCGTTAGGAGAATAGAGACGAATACGATGAGCTATATTCGATTGTTTACCAGTGCACTCGAGGAGTTGATGCCAGAGCCAGACTTTACCACCGATTCGATACAGTCGACGATCGGTGAGTCCAGTGACTCGGTGATTGACTTGATCATGGCGCATCGTGCTAAAAACATGATGGCCAATATCGATGCTGCCGTGGGCGATCAACCGCCACGACCGAACCGGTCACTCGGAAAGGACGGTGGTGGCGCGACAACAGGTGGCGCCAACGCCAAGAAACGATCGGCCAAAAAGAATGAACATCTCAATGTGTTACCACCGGATTTGCTGAGGCGATTCGAGTTGTTGATAGTACCGCGTGTCGCGCAGCAGTTCAAACCAACAAAGATTCGTGAGATTAGAAGTGAACATATCGGTTGTTTGATTACACTCGAGGGAATTGTGACGCGTGTCACCGACGTCAAGCCAATGGTGACAGTGGCCGCCTACACCTGTGACACTTGCAATGCCGAGTGGTTCCAGGAGGTGACCTCACGTGAATTCATGCCGATTATCAAATGTAACTCGGCGGAATGCTACAACAACAGTCGCGACACCAACAAGATTGGCAGTCTCACACTTCAAAGTCGTGGTTCCAAGTATATCAAATTCCAAGAGATTAAAGTACAGGAAAAGTCAGAGAACGTTCCGATTGGACATACTCCACGAACTATCAAGGTGTTTGTGCGTGGTGACTTGACGCGTCAGACGTCGCCCGGTGACTTGGTCACTTTGTTTGGCGTGTTCTTGCCAACCCCGTACACCGGACACAAAGCAATACGTGCCGGTTTGCTCGCCGATACCTATGTGGAGGCAATGCGTATTGTACAGCACAAAAAGACATATGAACAGTATCAAATGACACCGGAAATGGAGGAAGCAATCAAGGAGATTGAGGATAGCGATATCTACGAGCGACTGGCGATGTCTATCGCACCGGAAATCTATGGACATCTCGATGTGAAGAAAGCGCTGTTGCTGCAGATGGTTGGTGCAGCCGTCAAGAAGATGCCCGATGGCATGAGCATTCGTGGCGATATCAATATTTGTTTGATGGGTGATCCTGGTGTCGCCAAAAGTCAGCTGCTGAAACACATTGCCAAGATCGCACCGAGAGGAATCTATACCTCTGGCAAAGGTTCTTCGGGTGTCGGTCTTACCGCTGCAGTAATCAAAGATTCCGTCACTGGTGACTACGTGCTGGAGGGAGGATCACTTGTTTTGGCCGACATGGGTATCTGTTGTATTGACGAGTTTGACAAGATGGAAGATGCCGATCGTACTGCCATTCACGAAGTGATGGAACAGCAAACGATCTCCATTGCTAAAGCCGGTATCACCACTACTTTGAATGCACGTACCTCCGTACTGGCAGCAGCGAATCCAGCATTTGGAAGATACAATTTCAATAAGAAACCGGATGAAAATTTCAATTTGCCACCATCGCTGCTCTCGAGATTTGATTTGTTGTTTTTGATTGTCGATCGTCCCGACTTGGAGTTGGATCGTCTGCTCTCGGAGCACGTAACCTTTGTGCATCAAAACAGTAAGCCGCCAGAATTGAAAACCGAAGTATACGAGCCAGAGTTTATTCGTTGTTTTGTCAGTCGTGCCAGGAAATACGAACCGTATGTACCACCTCAGTTGACGGAATTCATTGTGGAGTCGTATGTCACCATGCGAAAGCAAGAAGCCGACCAGAAAGTTCCACTTACCTATACTACGGCAAGAACCCTACTGGGAATACTCAGATTGGCACAGGCGCGTGCCAGATGTAGATTTAGTGAGACTGTCGCGCAATCCGATGTCGAAGAGGCAATGCGACTGATGTGGGTATCGAAGGCATCGATCCGTACCGACCAGAAGAAGAAGAGAGTCGATCCGATCACCTCTATCTACGCATTGATTCGTGACACCTGCAAGAAACATTCATCGAGTAAAATACAATTGCCTGACATGCTAAAGATGGTATTGACAGCTGGTTTCACTCAGAATCAATTCAACCGATGTCTTAGCGAGTATCAAGAAATGGGTCTACTCATGGTCAACGATGATAAATCATCAATCTCAGTTGTAGGAATGAGCAAACAAAAATAATATAAATCGATAAATAATAAAATAACATGTATTATTTATTCTCTTTTTAAAATAACAAACAAAGATATTCTTAATATCTCTATGTGATTATGAAGCATTAGGTTTCTTTGCTTTATTCTAGGAGAGAAGAGACAACTTAGATATCATCATCATCAGAATCGCAAATCTCCATGGAATCATTTCTATAATCTAGAACACATCTCTTGAGCATTCAGATTTGTGTGTGGTCTCAGCATATCTAACAGCTCCCAGATGCACATTAGAACATCCAATCTTCCAATCTTGGCAAGTCCATTCACAGTAAAAACATGTGTTTGTTACACAAAACAAAAACAATTATTTTTTTTAAAATAAAATTGATAGATTTCAAATTACATGTTTTAAACGTTATAAAATGAATCCCGAAAAAGTTTAATAAATTCAGCCTAAAGATCACCACCTTCAATTTCTCTTCTTCATTTATTGATTCTCTCAAACTAGTTTTTATTTATCTATTCTAAAAAAAATATGACTATTGTTTTGTTATTTGTAAAAGTCCATTAAATTCACTCTCAAAAATTCTTAGATTAATTTTCAATAATTTATTTATAAGATTTATTCCTTGTCTAGTAAAATAAAAGGAAAATCATTCTTTGTACCATTTACGACTTATATTCAGCTGTAACTATAGAATTTATATAGTTTTATAACTCAAGATTATACAGAGGTTGTTGGTGACACGAAGATTAATGAACTTTACTTCCCGTCTGCCTCTTCTAAAGAACAAGTATATGCCGAGGCAATTTTAGAGCATTCATACAGAGAAACTGTCTATTGTTTTCTTACAGATGGCAATTCTATATGTTTTTGGAAAGTCTATGAAAAAAATTAATATGTAAGACCATAAACAATTGTTTTATCAAAATAAGAATTGAAATACTTATTTTATTTTTTACTATTTAAAAACCAGGTTATAATCTGACCAACTCTATTAGATAATGATTTCAATTTTAAAAGAATTCTACTTAGAACATTGCAAGATTTGAGTCAAATCTAATGAATTTTTGAGAGTGACTATGATGAACTATTACAAATAAAAAAAATAATAGTTTTAAAATATAGTTTTGTTTTAATTTTATTATGTAGAAGTATTCATTTTTGATCAAATTGTGTGTGAAAATTATTTTTAATCAAATAATTTTGTTATTCTTTTGTTGTGAATCAAATCATTGTTAAAATCAATTAAAAATTAATGTAAACTATAGTATAGGGGGCAGGGTAAAATATTGAGATAATTTTTTCATTTTATCATTTTTTTATTTATTTCATACTTTGGAAAGTTCATTTGACAGACATTAATTTTGATTGTGATTTTTGCAGGTGCAAAAAATAAAAACAAAAAATCAAATCATTATTATGAACATCAAATTTCGAATCATTTTCCTATTTTTGATAATTTTACAATTTTATTACATAGAATTTATAGTTGGCCAATCGAAAATATGTCCGGATAAAGATACTCATTTCTATAGATGGTCGGATCCAGCGATATGGGGTGGACAGCTGCCACAAGCACATTATAGAATTACAATTAGCGAAAGGGTTTTATTGGATGTATCACCACCTCCACTCTTTGGCATTGAAATAGATAAGGGTGGTCTGTTGGTTTTCGAAGACGTTCCGGGAATCACTCTGACCACTGGCTATATAACGTTGTCGGATGGCGGTGCTCTGGTCATTGGAAGCGATACTTGTCCATACCAGAACAAGGTGACAATCACATTGACCGGTCACTCGGAATCGATTGCACCCAACATAACACTGAACGGGATTAGCTACGGACAGAAAGTGATTGCTGTCGCTGCCGGTGGAACGTTGGAACTACACGGAGCGATTCCGCCAATGACTAGAACGGTCCTAGTGAAAACAGCAATGCCCGGCAACAACTTCTTGGATGTATTGCACAGTGTTTGCAACTGGTGGAAACCTGGTGATCATCTTCTACTGGGAAGTACAGACTATGACGTTGGACAAACAGAGATGGTGGAGATCGACAGTTGTCTTGGTAGCCAAATCAAATTGACGAATCCACTGAAATACATGCATTATGGCGAGATTACTCTGGGATCGGACCAGCGTGCCGATGTTCTGCTATTCACTAGAAACATTGTGATTGAAGGCAGCCAGGAATCGCAGAGCTGCGTTTCCAATAGCGATTTGGTTTGTGCGTTCTTTCCATACTATACATTCGGTGGACATATCATGATCACCAGAGGATACACCAGTGTTAGTATCGATGGTGTTGAACTCTACAATATGGGACAGCAACACAGTGAATCTAAAAGATTCCCAATTCATTTCTACAAGGTTGGACAGCGAACAGCCACCTACGTTAGGAATTCCGTTATTCACAGATCGTTCAGTAGATGCATAGTATTGAGTGGCACCGATAGTCTAACCATTAAGAATAACTATGCATACGACCATATTGGTCATTGCTTTATGCTACACGACGGTATGGAGATGTGGAATAGCTTTGAAGGCAACGTTGGAGTACTCACCAAACATGGATTGCTAACGCCTTCCGACAGAAATTGTGAGATGTGTCTAAGAGTGAAACCCTATGATTTCAATGGAGAAACAACCAGTTGTAGTGAATGTAATAGTTTAGCAACATTTTGGTTTGCAAATCCATATAATATGGGTAAGTAATTAAACATAATTAAATGAGTTGATAACAACTCAACTCAACTCAACTAATAATAATATTGTTGTGCATTTTGAAAATCAGTGATTGGAAATACTGCAGGTGGATCAGAAAATATGGGAATTTCATATGTATTTCCAGAGTATCCAACTGGCGATTCTCGTGTCGACGGAAAAGAACGAAATATACGACCAATCTATTTGAGTATTTGGGTATTTGAGAACAATACTTGTCATAGCAATAGGATAGGTCTTCACGTGGATGGTGGATTGAAGTTGAGTGAACCATCCAAGTCGGAACCTCAACAGCTACTCTCCGCTATCAAAGCTCGTTACCGACCACAACTGGACCCCACCTCGAATAGCATGAGAATAGCTATGCTGAGAGGACTACATTGCTTCAAGAATCGATGGCGCGGTGCATGGGCACGCGGTGGCAATATGATTTTCAAAAGATGTGTTTTCGCTGACAATGCCGTTGGACTTACGGTGGCATCCGACGAGGTATACCCATATGATCAAGTCTACCAACAGGTTACCAATTGTCTATTCGTCGGCGAGACTCGTAATCTTGGACATGCGCTCTCGGTGTGGTGGAATCCATCGATTAGAAACAGAACGAATCCCTACGGTGACAATGGCAATATGCCGGTGAAGGGATTCGAATTCTATCAAGGACCTATATCGATGTGGAATTGTACGTTCCGATCGTTCGTAAAAGACAACAGCACTGCAGCGAGGAATATCAGTGCACTCTCGTGGTATCGATATCACGACGACCAGTTCTCACCGCTTTCCGTCATGAGCAATATCAACTATGAGAACGTAACTCATCGATTCCTACAGAATGCACAGGTTAAAGATGGTGACAAGTGTCAGAACATAAGAGATGGCGACGGTAGTTCAACAGGCATTGCCAACTCTGTCATTCTACCAAAGTCAGAGTTCTATCAGCACGATACATGCAGAGACTATCCGTTGTGGAACGCACAACTCTGTACAACACTGCTGTCCTATCTATACATAAAGAATGCCGATACCTATCATTCTCAATTCAACGGTAAAACAGGCTCAGCTGTCGTCGTCAAAGATTTCTTTGATTCCGAGTTGAAACTGACGGGTCTACCAAACAGCTACTATCACTACCATTTCCTGGCGTTGGTCTTCAAAGACTCTGACTATACCATTCACTTTGACACCCATCCAACACCGCCACTTTTAATCTTCGAGGCAATCGGTTGGGATGCCGCTGACTCTATGAACATAGGTGTCTGCATTGGTATCAATAACATTCAATCGATTCGGCTGGAGAAGATGAAAGGCGATAAGATTCTCTATGAATATCAACCATCGTCGATGGTACCAGTAGCAAACACATCGCCGATATTCGATCAATATCATTATAGCTACGATCGTAAACAAGGCATTGTTTATTTCAACTTGCATCAGAACAGCAGTAGACCGACATCGATGACCGTTTGTCCGATCGATGGTGGTTGTGAACAGGTACGTCTCAATGTTACGTATTCACCTGGCGTGGCAATGGCAACCGGTGATTGTCGTACACATCGCTACAAACAATTCTTGAGTGTCTACGATGAGAGTGTTACCTACCCACTTAGGATCAGTAACCAGAGTGTAGGTGTTACCGTTGTTAACGGCGATGCTGCTGCTGTCGGTAGTAACTTTGCATATCGCGGTAGAAACTATCTATCGTTGAACACAGAGCATCTGGGTAATCGACTGCGATTCGAATGTAAAGATAAGAAAGATTGTTTGTTCTCAGCTGCGCACAGTCACTTTGAAGTATGGATACGAGGTACACAACCAAGCAATTGGGATACACCAAACTATCTTTCCATATCGCTATTCAACAACAACAACAACAATAATTTTAATGAACAAACAATCGATTGTAAGAATATAATCAATAATCAATGGTCAATCTTTAGAATATCAATGAAAGATCTATTAAAAGTAAACAACGATCAAATCTATTTCGATGGTATACAATTCAATATTGTTAAACCTTACAAAGGTATCATCTATTTAGATGATATTAAATTACTTTATTTATATTAAAAAAAAAATATATTATTATTATAATTATTGTTTTTTTGTAAAATTTAAATTAAAAACAAATATTAGTTATCAATCTATCATCATCATCATTATATCTGTTACCAATCATTGAGCAATAACAATAACAATAACAGCAACACCATTATAAATATGGATAAAATCAAATTATTTAAAGAAAGAAAGAATAATTTAGAAAATGATAAAAATATTGAAAATGTTAGAAACAATATGAATAATAGTAGTATTAGTACAAGTTTAATGACCAATACCATATCTAATAGAATAGATAAAAAGAAATTTAAATCAAATACTATTTCAAATTCAAATGATAGTATGTATTATTATTTTAATTTTTATTAATTTGTTAATATATATGTAAAGAATAGATAGAGACTAATCTTTTACCTTTACTTACTTTTAAAAGGTAAAACTATTCAAAATAAAAAAGGATTATTTAGTACAGGAAAGAAATCAAAAACAATAACAAAAGATATAAATACAAATAGAAAAAGTAATATTTTTGATGAAAATAGTTTTTTATTAAACTATAAAGATTCCAACTTTGAAGATGCCTCAATAAATGATTATTCAACAACTCAACAAAATACAATTAATAATGGTATTAATAAACAACAATTTAATCAACAAAATCCAAGTAATATTCATAAACAACCACCAACAACTTTTAAATCACCTTCTATCGGATACAAGACAGCACCACCTCATATTATTCAAATTGAAAACCTGAAAAAACAAACGAATCAAGAGTATATCTCTATGAGAAAAGAAATGGAGGATTTCTATGTGGTAATAGAGAAACAAGGTCAAAACAAATACAACAAATCAGTTTCGAAATCTATTGAAATATCAGATGTTATCATTTCAACTTTGGACGAGATGATATACACCGTTCAAAATCAAAATGATTGTCTTGAAGAAATATGTAACTCTTCTGATCATTTATTTAAAGTATGTATCAATTTAATTAAATAATATTATATATAATAATGATATATATATTCATTGTTAATATTTTAAATAGTAAATTAATCGGCAATACTATTTATTATTAATATATTATAATTTTTTTGAAATTAATTATATTGATTTTTAAGATATAAATATGTGATTTCTAACATCTGATTCATTTTAAATAACAAACAGATGGTGAATAATTGGGTTTTAAATACTGGTTTATAAATATTACTATTATTATTATCATACTATTATTATTACTATACTATTATTATTATTATTATATATTTAATTTTAATGATAAGATTGTGGCTTGAGTGTAGAGTAGATAAAGTTTACAACAGAACCAAGAGTCAATCCAAGAATTAAAGTTGTAGTCATGAAAATACCAGCCAACTCTTTTTGATCTCTCTTTACCTTTCTTGGTCCTTCTGACACAACAACAGCTATAAAAAAAAAAAAAAATGTTTAATTAATATTAAATAAAGAAAATTATTATATTGCTATAATTAAAGACTTTAAAACTTACAACAAAGATAACCATTGGTGAATGAAAAGATAATTAAGAAAACAATTGGCCATGCAATGTGGTTGAACACTTGGGTGTAGACACAGAGGAAGAACAATGCAACAAACACAGTTCTACCAATGGTCAAAATCCAGAGGAACAAATACGATGGAACATTCTTTCCGTCTGGATGAATAAATACAGGAATTGTTTTACCAATGAAATCAAACAAATTATATGTTGCCTGAAAAATAAAATAGAATAAAACATTAATAATTCAAAAAGTAAAAGCTTGTGTTTATATCAATATAAACTTACTTGAAGAGTAATTGCAAACCATCCACCATCCATTTCAGTAGTTGAAATTCTTAGTACAACACCTGGGAAAATAAACATGGAAATGAAAAAGATCCAGAAATTCATCATACCTAGTTGGTAGGTTGCCTTGACGATTGGTTTCAATGCAATCTTTGGCTTCTCCTCTTCTCTATCGGATGAAGATTGAATCAATACTTTGGCAATTGGTAGTCTCAAAAGATAGACAAATGAGAGCAAACAGAACAAGATAATGGTTGCTGAAATCAAAAAGAACATCAATACACCATGTTTACCACTACCTGGAACGGAAACCTTTGAAATAGTTCTAGTGACAACCACAATAATACCTGCCAAACCAACACTTTACATTTTAGATTTATTTTTCATTTGTTAGATTAGAAGAAGAATAAATTAATTTTAAATAATAATTTTAATATAGTTACCCTGTTTGAGTGAATAAAGTATATCTTGGACCCATGATTCCTGCAATGGCATAGATGGTACCTTGGACAAAACCATCGACTACACCGGTGGCGGTGATGAGTAGCAGTGTAATGATATAGGCAGTGGTGGTTCCGGCGATACTGGTGAGATTTACAATGGGAACGAGCACCATAATCAACGCATAGAAAGAGAAACCAAACAGCATACGTCGTTTATGTGAACTGAAGTTTGGAAACTTTAGAAAGAAGAGAAAAGTAATACAGATGGCACCCATATAAATGAATGGGAAAGATGAATAGATATTGAACTGTGGATAGAGAATTGTGAAATAATCCATTGACAATAAGTAACTCTCAAATGGGAACAGGTAACCTGTACCTAAAATAACCATAATAATTGCAACTTTTATATCCTACATATATAATCATTCAAATTAAATAGAAAAATAAATTTTGGAATAATAATATTTGGAAAGAAAAAAAGGTTATTATATTTTGTTTTAAAAAAATTGATTGATTGACTGATTGAAACCTACAAGTTTTTCATGTATGATAGGCTTATATTCATCGTCATTTTCTTTACTATTTTTAATATTACCATCAGCGTCGTAGGTATCTAAAGTTGTATCTTTGAATGCCATATTTTTTTCACAAAAAAGGTTTAAAACTTTAAATAATATTAAATAGTCTTTTTGAGTTTAGAAAACGTGAAAGAATTGATTTAATTGTAATGTAGTATAACAATAATATTTATATTTATATAAATGAGTAATTATAAATAAATATAGATCTATCTATCTACTGCTAAAATAAAATAGATGAATGAAAATGTATAAACAACACACCTAACTATTTAAAAATAACAGAAATGAAAGAAAGCTGTGAGAGACGAACGAGAATTTTTTATTCACACAAACACACAGAATCTATTTGTTTTTATATATATGTATTTATTGAGTTGTCTAGTTGATTAAATGAAATTAAATGACACGAGATACTGAAAGAGTATTTATATCTGATTTGTAATGAGGGTTGAGAGGTTGATTTGTAACAACATCAGACATGTCACCAAAAACTATAAACAAATTGCATCAAAAATCGGTATTAAGCCTATATTATATTTAATTAAAAAAATAATCATGATAATCCTCTGGAATGTTTGTTGGGTTCTAGTTCTGAAGAGTGTGTGTTTTAATTTCAGTTTTGAGAGCGTTTTATTTTAATTTATTTTTGCAGAAATGGCGAATGTTGATTTTTTTGATTTGAAAAAAAAAAAAAATGTTAATGGGGATAACATAGGTAATGGTGCTGGGGCATAGGAGATCATTCTTGAACACCTCATTCTGCACAAAAATATTTGAACTTGTTATTTTATTTAGTTTTTTGATCAAAGTTTTTTTTTTGCATATTTATTTTTAATTTAAATAAACATTGGGGAATTCTAAACAGGGTGCTAACCCAATAATTGTATCTTTGGTTTTTTTGTTTTAGGTCGATCACCTCACTCATCATATTCTCTTTCTCAACTGGTGTAAGCTGATTGGATAGGTCTAAAAATTTGAAAATAATCATTTGCAGATGATTCAGAAAATCACCACATCGTTTATCAATTGACTAATGTTGATTTAACAATCAATAATCGTCTCTAACCATTAGAAACCACATCATGATCAAGCCCAAAAAAGAATTAATGATCTTCTAAATATATAACCCTACCCTGTCAAAACAAACAAACTATCTGTTTAAATAAATTTATTTAATTTTTTGAAAACCAAAAATGTTGTTTTGTCATAAATTACGCAATCAATTTTTGATTCTGTAACATTCTTTTGATTCATTTTCAAAAAATTTAACATTTTACAATTCACATTTATTCAACTTTTCTTTTCTTTTTCTTTCCCTTTATGTTAAGCTAGGCTAGTCCGGCCCCCCTTTTTTTAGTATAAGCTTAAGCAACAACAAAACATCAGACGTGTTCGATTTTTCTTTTCATCAAACTACACAAATCAAAGTTGAACATTTGCAGCAAATCAATATTGATTCGATCAAATCATTCATCGACAACCCTCTCTCTTTCTCAAACTAAATCCCAGTTACAACCTGATATATTCAACCAAAGATAGCAAAGAGATAGCATCAACACAGCAGCAACCCAATAATTTTGAACTTAATAGAATAACATTAAAAACCGAATCAGACGAAAAAAAGGTTGGTAATTGGTTATAATATAATAACATCAAGCTTGTAGTGCATATGTAACAAAGATGTCAGCACTATGAATCATAGAATGAAAGAACGAGTGTCAGGGAATCATTGTTGAACATTCTATTAATAATTAATATCTTAATAATAATGTTCTATATTCTATAGTCAACGAATTATACAGAGACACATAATGTATCAACAGTCAAGTACAAGTTATAGAACGCTTTCAAAAAAGGAAAAAGCAAAAAAAGATAAACATAAAGCTAACAAAGTTTTTGCATTTGGTAAGTTAAAATCGATCATAACATAGTTGAGCTAATCAAGATTGTATTAACATTAAACATCATACATATATATTAATAATAATATAGGTATAGGATTGGCATTAGGTAAAGTTTTGATATCTAGAAGTAAGTAGTATTATAAAATATTTTATCATAAAGTTATTATTCATAATTAACACACATTCAATTCGTTTCAATTCATTCAGTATTTAAGTTACTTAATTTCCCAGCAGAATTCTAATAAAAAAAGAATGTAAATATTTATATTAATTTAAATTAATTTAATTAATTTAACTTTTTAACTAAAATGATTTGAATGCTTTCTGTGATGGAAACTGGGTTCGCTGAGATTCGGGAAACAAAAAAAAAAAAAAACTTTTTTAAAAATTTGAAACATGTTTTTTTTTTTTTTAGATATTTAAGTTTGTTTTGAGATTTAAACTATGTATATATAATATGAATAAGAACAATGATTATGGTGAATCGTTAGATATGATCAATGAAGATACAGATATAGATGTAGTAGATAGAGTTGATAAAGATGGTGCCACTTTATTTGATTCTGATAATTTAAATAATAATAATAATAATAATCAATTAAATAATCAACAAGATAAACAACTACAACAACAGCAACAACTTCAACATAAACAAAAAGTAAAAGAAAAACAAAAACAAAAACAAATCAAAAATGTATATAAATTAGAATCAAAACAACAGCAGCAGCAACAACAAAAACAATCTATATTCAGTTGTTTCAAATCATTCTTGACAACTTTAGGTGGTTGTTTTGAATTGCTTTGTTTCGATTGTTGCTATGGCTCCAGTGCTGCCGATAGAAAAGAGAAAAGAAGACGTGGAAAGTACGGAAAGCTACCGACTGTCGGTGACTCTGACGAGCCAATGACCAGAGTGCGTCTTGGTTTCCAGGGTAAAGACATGTGGATCGAGACTAAAAACCTCAATTTTCATCAGACTTTTGGTCGCTATTGTGTACTGATGGACGAAAAAGATCGAATCATACCGTTCACAAAGAACGGTGAACTCGTCGAGCCACTAGATCCCAACAGCAAATACAAGATCGTTGCAAACTGCTACGGTACAGACAACAAAGACAAATGGAAACAATTTAAAGAAACTGAAAAAATTAAAATGGCAAAGCTTCAAAAACCACAAATCAAACAACAACAACAACAACAACAAAAGTCTACCAAAAGTAAAAGTAAAAATAAAAATAAAAATAATAACAATAACAATAATAATAATCATGTAACAATAATAAATTCAACTTCAACTACCATTAACAATAATAATAATAACAATATCACATCTAATAATAAAGAAGAAAAAGAAGAAGCTGCGGAAGATTGTGAGATAGTATCAAATCTATAAATAAAAATTATTATTTATATTGAAAACACTACAAACTAAGCTAGCTGTTTGATATCAAACAACAACCACTCACTCCATTTGTTTTTAATCAATTAATTCTTCCCAATGGTAATAAATCAAATCTTTAAAGTTGAATAGCAATGTAGTGTAGTGCAAGTTTTAAAGAAATCGCACCCTCTGATTTAATTAACAACAAGAGAAACACCACAATCCCATTATTCACCTCCTATTGTTAAAACCATCATCACCCCACAAAAAAATGTGAATCTAACGATTAAAAAAAAAAATTCCAACAAAAAAATGAGTCTAAAAATTGATGGCGATAAAAACAACTGATTTTTTTTTATTAAATTTTTTTTTACAAGCCTATTTTTTTTAAATTAATAAAATTTCTTATTAATCAAATTCAATATATTTTTTCATTACACCTTAAATATATATTGTTTTTATACTTTTACACTTAATTAATTATATTGTAGAAATTAGAAATCAGAAATAGAAAATGGGAATGGACATAGATCAATATCTTAGCCTACCTAGTTTACCAAAGAGTAGGATTAAACTCAGAATTATAGTGGAGGCCAATGGTGTACAATATGAAAAATCAATAGATGGTACTCAAGAACACTTGAAATCATTTATAAATAAAATAAATGTATGTATTATGTAATAAAAATTAGCTATTAGTATGGTTCTCTACAAATTTTTATTTTATTTTTTTTGTCACAACGTTGATATGGTGTTCATAGGAGTTACACTCAAACACACGTGTGTGCAATCAAATCAGATTTAAGTTTTTTTTGCTCAAGTGCTTTCTTGAAAAATTTCATTTTTTTTAATTAATTTAAATTGACTAAAAATTTATTTAGAGTAAAGCAAAGAAAGAAGAAGAATCGATTAAAAGGAATATGGTGCTGTCGACAGCGACTTCATCGACTACCAATGTATTGATTGCCAAGAATCTATCACAACTCAGTCTCAATCATCATATTCATGCTAGAAATCAGAGTAAAGAGGCATTGGCCGATCCAAGAATATTTGGTGTCAGTCTCGACACTTTAATGGAAAGACAGAAATCAGATACCACCACAAAAATTCCAATTTTTATGAAACATGCATTAAAGGTAAGAAAAAACAAAGACACCATAAACAGGAATATTAAAATATTTGAATGTTTCAAAACTAATTGGATATCCAATTATATTTTATTTTTTTAGCATTTATTTGTACATTCATTAGATGTAGAAGGATTATTCAGAATATCAAGTAGTCAAGCAGATTTAGTTGCCAGAAAGGTTTCAGTGGATAAAGGAGAGTTACAGTTTTCAAAGGATGACAATCCACATCTTGTCACTGGACTACTCAAGATATTTCTTAGAGAGTTACCAGAGCCAATTTGTACAGCTGATTTATATGATTTATTCTTGGCATCATCTGGTAATTTATTATTAATAGATAGATAGATATTAATCAAAGAGATACATTTAATTAATTAATTCCGCTGCCTTTTTAATATTTTAGATCAAATTACAAAATGTCAATCATTTGATATGATAAAGAAAACATTGTCAATGTTACCACCAAACAACAAACAGCTGTTTCAACATCTATGTCACTTTTTGACATTTGTCGCAGCGAACTCACATGTTAATCTCATGAACCACTCGAATCTCGGAAGAATTTTTGGACCAAATCTATTTTGGAAGAAGGAAGTTGGACAGTTGGACATGAATCAACTTCAGGCTACCAGTGAAAAGGTTAATGTATTGGCAGAGAATCTGATTACACATTACAACGATTTGTTTGAAGAACCCACACCAACTGCATTCAGCGGACGTCTCTATCTTCAAAGCAAGATGTTAGGACATAAAAAGTCTGTGCAATGGCTGGCATTGATCGATCAGGAGAGAAAGGTTTGCTCACTCGATACACTTGGACTGCTCAAAGTCTGGGACTCTCAGAGCGCTACACTCATCAATGAATTCAACGTCTGTGAACAGGGTGCGCTCATCTACTCGATGGTTTGTGCATCGAACGACACTATATGGGTGGCAACTTCACAATCGGTCTCAATTTGGTCACCCTCTGGAAAAATGATTGGTGAAGCACCGGGCGAAGCATACTCACTCACCGAGTCACAGCATGGCGACATCTGGGTAGGTGGCAATCAGGTGATGAACATCTACTCGCTCAAAGACATCCCAACAGAGGCTGGCGATCATCCAATCAAGCCAATCGGAACCGATCTCTTCAATCAAAACGTATTCATTTTGGCACTGTGCAAAGTCGGTAAAAACAGAATCTGGGGATGCTCCTCCAACAAACTCCTTTACATATACGACGCCAAGACCAAAGAAATTCTTCACAAAACAGAGATTCACGAGAAACGTCCAAAACGTATTGCCTACATTGAATTCGAGGACTATGAAGCTGTTTGGATCGGTGGTGATGAAGGTACTTTCCAAATTTTGAATGCAAATGTAAATATCAATATTATCAACGTTGACCTATTATTACTTCTCAAAGATACTAATATTGCAAATTTAATATTTAGACATATGAATTGGTACATAAAATAGAGAATGCAGGTTGGGATAAGATATTTGTTTTGGCACCTATTGGACGAGAGATGTGGACATCCACTTGGGATATAGTAGTGAGATCTTGGGAGCCGAGAACTCGTGATGTCACTGGTGAGATCAAAGGAAATCATTCCGATGCTATTTCAGCAATCTTAGAGGTACCTAATTTAAAGGGTACTGGTGATCCATTCATCTGGTTCGGATCGTTTGACAAATCTATTTCCACTTATATCAACAAAGGTGCTGCAGATCGTGAGAGTAAATGGTCCAACGCCAAAAGAAGTGTACCTAGAACCGTTAGAATTGGATTCTCTTCTAGAGGTTAAGAACTACTATAACAAAACACAAAACACAAAACAAAACATAACAAAACATTCCGCCATTTAGTTTTTTCAATGTATCATAGTCAAACAAATTTAAAAAAGACAATCTTAATATTAAATAAACCAACTTTAGTCTATAACTCTTTTTTTTTGGTTAAAAATGATAATAAATAATTAAAATAACCAAATTCTTTTGCTTTGAATGATTGACTGGTTTTTTAATTAATTAATTGTACAAAAATAAGATAAAGATATTATTAAGATTCGAATGTATTGGACCATAAACTTGGGAACCAATATAATGTTTCTTTTAATTCAGATTGATCGTCAATCCATGCCATACCCTCTGATAATAATACATCCTTTATAAGTAGTTAAAGTGTAATATATTAGTAACTAATAACAATGGTGATAGGTGTATTTTAATATATTAATATAATACATACTAGTACACTTTTTATTCTTTGTTGATCCCAACCCATCTTACTTAGATGTGATACCGCTATGAATCCACCTTGCGATTGTGCTTTTATCAGTACATCGGTATGATCTTTGTTCAATTCACAAGGCACCGATTGAACTATCTTTTTAGAATCTATCTTTAATATATTATAACCATTACCAAGTACCTTTATTTTTGAAATAGATACTTCAACATCGTCACTATATGAATGTATACGTGTTAATAAATGGTTCAATAACGTGTTTAAAACAATCATCTATTAGCTAGATAGTTACCTGCTAATTTCATTTGCAGTTTTTCCTCTCATTTTTCGGATATGATCTGTCAGAGTGGTTAACTCAATTAAACCACCATTGGTAGACCTATATTTCAAACAGATCTCAATGATTTGTACAGCCAATTGATAATAGAAATCACCAACACCCAATACCTGACACCAAAATCCTTTATTAGCTATTATTATTATTTATAGGTTTGAATTAGTAACAAATAATATATAGTATGATAGATAGAGAAACTTACAAGCAAGAGGATCAACACCAATAGTTGAACACATATCTTGAAAGTACTTTCTAAACTCTGGATTCTTTATGATATCTTTTTTGTGCTTGAGTGCAAACTCCTCGAGATTCGTCTTGAACGTTGTGAGCTGTTCACTGATCTTCTTCAAGTTATCCGAAGACAGTTGCTCACTTATATTCTGCAGTTGTTTCTGCTGTTGATTTTGCTTATGTATAGCTTGAATTCCTACACCTCTTCTCATCATTTAAATATATAATTATTGTAACAAACTAAATTAAAAATTAAATTAATTTGAACATATTTTTGTTTTTTTTTTTTTTGTTTTTCATTTTTTTTAAACTTTGTTGAATTAATCATATCGATATGGATAACTTTGATTTAGAGATTAAAGCAGCAATTGATGATATTTCATTTGGTGTTGAGAATGTAACAATATTAAGAGATCATCAGAAATCAGATGTAGGAAGTGGTGTTGTTATGTTGCAAGTGATATGCCATGAACAATTCATATTACTTATTAGAATGTCTATGATTGATGGTTTTCAAGTAAGTATTATTACTATTATTGTAAAAACACATTTGTTAAAATTCAATCATTATTATTATTATTTAGGTATTAGAATATATAGATAATAATAGTAACAATAATAGCAATAGTAAAGATATAAATCAATCATTTGATTCACTATCAAGTTTATTAATGAACTATAGTGACAAATATCAATTAGCATTTCAACAACAGCTCTTTAATAGATTATCAAAACTAAGTCAACAAAATTGATCAATAAAATAATTTATAAAAGATCAAGATATATGGATGTTGTAAAATAAAAAAATAAAAAACAAAACAAATGTAATTAATTAATCTTTAAAATTATCTTAAGATTGTTTTCGAACAAAACATAATAGGAGAAATGCTACCCACACTCACACTATGAATCATAATTCGATGATGTTATTATGAGGTTATTAATTTTTTTTTTTTTACTTTTTTTTTTTTGTTTTTTAACAATTTTTTTACACCAACGATTAATTTAATTGAATGAATGTTTCGTTTGTTCATTAATGACTCTTGTGTTCCCTTTTACATTATTTCACCCCACTCCATTCCATATTCAGTCAGTTTTGTTGTTTTTTATTTATTTTATTGTTTTTTTTTTTGTTTTTTTTTTCCAAACTTATAAGATTTATTTATTATATGTATATTCTCATTTAATCAGTTACATTTTCATCATCTCACACTCCACATTACACACACACACAAGAACAAACAAAACTTAACTATAACAATACTTTTAGTAAAAATCAATACAGTCAAAGTTACTTTATTATAAAAAAAGTAATTAAATATCATTACAATATTAAAAAATAAATTTGCGCAAATTTATCAATAACATTACTTTCCTCTCTATCTATTTTCATTTATATATTATTTATTATTTTACAAAAGATATCAATCATCGATCATTCATTATTCAAGTCAGTAATATCAAAGCTTAAATTCAACCCTCTACAATATTAATATTGGATTGTCTGTCAAAAATAAATAATTTGGCAATTCTGTAAGTTTATTTTTTTACATTCATTATGTCGCAGTCTAAAAGAGATGAAAATAAACAAATGTGTGGGTGTGAATAACAATGTTTACAATGAAAAAGTACCAACAGAATATAATGATTGATTAACACACTCACACCACACACCTTATATTGTCACAGAAGATTATGATGATGATGATGATGGAGAATCAGTCTAATTAAACCCAACAATAACAACTATAACAACAACAAAAACATTCAGTATCAATACCAAATCAAGAATAGTATATATAATAGTAGTAATAACAGCAATACTATAGTATAGAATAATAACAAATATACATTTTCATCTTCATTAATCTTCATCTCTTTTATCTTTTTATTTATGTTTTTTATGTCAAGATAAAATTTTAATTATAATTTAGATAATTAATTTATCATACCATTTTACTTCCAATATTATATAAATCTAGATTTTAGATAGGAAAAATAATAATAATAGATAAAAAAATTAATAAAACCAAAAAAAAATGACAATAGTTGAAGATCATTTACCACAATATAAACAATATTATTGGGGAATACCCGATTCACCGATCGATTGGTGCGAATTAAATTATGAAGTTTCCCCATATATATGCGAATTCTACAATACTATATCGAGTTTTGCCATCACTGCTTTCGCAGTGTATGGTATGTATCTTTTGGTGTATCCGTACGGCACCACCAAGTTGCTGCAGCACATCAAAATAGTAAAGGCACTCGATATACGCAATAAAGTGATGGTTGCCTACGTGGCACTGTCGACGGTCGGTGTCGGTTCAGCATTCTACCACGCAACACTCCTCTACAAACACCAGCTATTCGACGAATTCCCAATGATCATTTCGATCAGTTGTTTCCTCTACTGTTTTTTCACAATCAATCCGGTGAGCAAAGCCGACAGCAAGTACTACAAACTGTTCCGTTTCCTGCTGCCCTACGTGCTGACCCTCTACTTCCTGGTGGTGGCATCGACCATCTACGTCATTCGTAACATACCGACAATTTTGCAAGTCTCGTTTGGCATACTGGTCGTAACACTGGTAGTGGTTTCCTTCATAACGTCGCGCTCCATCACCGTGCCATTCCGGCAATCCAACTGCAAGAAGCTACTGCTGTTTTCGACAATCGCAATGCTAACGGCCTACTTTTCTTGGCTGATCGAACGTAAGCTTTGCGACAACGGATACGTCATCCCAGGTCTGCAGCTTCACGCCATCTGGCACATTCTGACAGGATTGGCCGGATTCTACTGGATGCAATTTTACATTTGTTACTGTTTGGAAAATAATAACTACAAGACACTGCTTCAATTTAATTGGTTAGGTATAGCTTCAATCCGGGGTTATATTAAAATATAAATTTATAAAGGTGGCGATAGATAGGTTTTTCAAATCTTAAACAAGTTCTCGTATGTCAGACAAACTTTACAAAGTTTTTGAAAAACTAATAAACAATTGTTTGATTTTTTTTTAAATTAAACCTTACAACAATTCATTCACTTCTTTATCTCTGATATCTCACCAAATTTAATCTTAAATTCAATTGATTAAATAAATATGTTACCCATCAGTCATCATTTTCAGTTTCAAATTTATAATAATCAATGATAAACAAACAAACTGGATAACGTTGCAAAAAAAACAAAAAAGTAACTGTAAATTGTTTTATGATAATTTTATTGGTGATAATTCAAGATCATTTTTGGATTCTCACACCACAGGAGTTTGTCTATCAAGTTTTTTTTTTTTTTAAATGTGTATTACCTTTATAAAGATTGTTTAGATGATTGTCTGGATGACAAAAACCTTTGCCCAAATTAATGAATAGAGTTTGAACCTTAGCGATTAGATGCAATTAATCAACTTGTGTTGATTCTTAACGACAAACAGTTTGAAGTTAACATTTGTTGACTTAATCCTCGATGGTACCTTTCTCTTTGGTTCGGTCGTATAGTGGAGCGGCGATTCGTGCATAATTTGGTACTCTATTTCTGTAGTAATTGGTTAGTCCTAGGAAACGTTTGAGGTTCTTGACGGTTGTTGGTAGTGGAAACGATACTATGGCGTCGATCTTGTTGGATTGTGCGAATGTTTTTCCATTACCGATCTTGAATCCTAAGAGCTCTACCTTTGTTTGGAACATTTGGCATTTGGATTTCTTAGATAAATCTGGTTTCTTCATAGCTTTTGTAGAAATCCTCGGATATCTTTTTCATGATGATCTATGTCTTCAGACCCTACGAACCTGGGATGGTGATCTTGGTCGCAGTTCATGGATAACTGGTTTTAGGTACTCATTGCAAGCTGTTGAAGACAATACCATAAAGAGTAGGCGATATGTATCAAGTAAAGTCACTTGTCACAGCACTTTTTTCTTCAGCGCATATCATTTCTTTTGCAGTATTGAGAGTGGTTAATGATAACATCGATTGTCTGGTTACTAATCACTACCTTGATGGATGTTACAGATGCATCCCATACCAGTCCATTCATTTCAACTTGACTTTTCGGTCTTCTTTTGGTGGTATCTTCCTAATATGTATCATGGACTGAGCCATAATAATACATGATTGGATGGCCAAAGACCAATCATTTCGGACTTCATGGTAGGACAAAAGTTTTTGTCATCTAGACATATCATCATCATTTAAATAATCATTAAAAAGTAATATTAATAATAATAAAAAGTAATTATTATAATAATAATAAGTTTGTTTTTTAATTAAATAATTTAAAAATTAAATATTTGTATATATTATATTTTATTTTGGTATTGTTGTAAATGGTGAATAATCAGTATTACATTTCTCCCATGCTTTCAAAACGGATAGTTCTGCATTTGCCTTGCATTTTGGATGAGCTTCAAGTGATTTTATGGCTCTTCGCTTTGTACAATCGGCCATGTGGTTGTAGATGTGCAGGTTACCTCTGCCCAGCTCCTGTGAAAACTTGCAATCGCCACTCAGATTGGCTGCTCTAATCTCTGTACATGCCAAATGAATGCAATTGTCTGTATCTAAATCGTATCTACAAGTATCGTATGCATGTATCATCTCATGCAATATCGTATTTCTCAATGTAACTGAATATGTTTTTATATTATTACAAATAGTTAACTAATGATGGTCATTACAACGATAATAATATGAAATTAATAAATTGATGTGATCATTTCAAATATTCGAATTCGAATTCAAACGACAACAATAATACATACACCACTTCCAGGTTCGAAATAACCGAATGATTCTTCTTTACATGGTTTACATTTGATGACAGGTGGTAGACAACCTAATTTTACCATTTCTTTCATAATATAATGTATTGATTCATCTTTTTTTTTTTTTTTTTGAATATTGTGTTAGATATGTTTTGTTTTTTCTTATTTTCACTAGCTACACACCTTCCATTAATGTCTTTGTTACAACTCTTTCACATTCTTTATTATTTGGTTCTATGAAAGCACTCTTTGTTGGTTTTAATAAATCATCTTTAGAAAAAAGTAATTTTTTATCATTATTATTATTTTCATCATTTTCTATAATTGTATTATTTAAAGATTGCTCTTTAATCAATCTTTTCTTAAGATGTTCAAATATCATAGTAATACACCTGACTAATATCTATCAAATTAGCAACGAAACGAATGATTGAAAAAATTAGATTCCCAAAAAAAAAAAAAAAAAAAAAACCAAAAATATCTGTAAAATATTTTTCAACAAAAAAAGACGATTAATTAGTTAAAATGGTGTAATAAATATGGAGGAGAGCGTTGACTAACAACTTAGATTAATTTAACTAGTTCCCAAAAAGATAAACAATATCTTTTTTAATCTGTCCCACACACCAAATCAAATCTTGATTTTTATTTGCTTTTTGACTTTGTTGATATTTTAATAAGATAAGGAGTTATTATAATCTTACTATTTACTATTTTTTATTTTTGTATTATAATAGAAGAACAGTTATAAATTTATATAAATAATGAATACTTTTCGATATCACTTGGTTAGTTTTTTCTCTGATATCCTTATTGCGATATTAGGAATATTTGGACATCTCTTGTTTATAGCACTCTCACCGATTCTCTTTGTTGCTGGATATTTCCAAAAGAAGAGATTCCCAAATCCAAAATCCATTGTTATGTATGTTGTGTGTTGAAAAATATAGAACAATACCACAAGTTCTAACTTTCAAATATATTAATCTGAAAATCAAAAAAATAACAGTACAGGAGCATCTAATGGAATTGGCAAGGAGTTAGCTATTGAATATGCTAGAACTGGTGTAACCAATATCTGTCTGACCGGACGTGATAAACTTCGTTTGGAGGAGGTCGCTGACATCTGTAAGGAAAAGGGTGCCAATGTAGATATCGGATTGATCGATGTTACCAACAAAGACGCTATGAAGCAATGGCTGGAGCAAATGGACAGAAAGTACACAATCGACTTGGTGATTGCCAATGCAGGTGTCACTGAAATCCTGTTGCCAAACAGCATGACCTACGAAGAGAAAGTCTACAAGGTTGGAGAGATCAATATGAATGGTATTCTAAACACTATCTTCCCGCTGTTGAATGCATTCAGAGAGAGAAAGAATGGCCAAATCGTACTTACCAGTAGTATATCTTCTTTGGTTCCATTTGTACTGCCAGCATACTGCGGATCCAAATACTGGGTCACTGGTTACGGTGCCTGTTTGAGACAGGAGTTAGCAAGCTGGGGAATTGGAGTTACCGTGTTGGTTCCAGGATTTGTCCGTACACAAATGGCCGACACCATTGAAATGGCTCAACCATTCGTTAAGAAGCCAGAGGTGTCCGCCAAGATATTCGTAGAGCACATCAAGCAGAATCCGGCACTGGCAACAGATAATCGTTCACTATTGTATTTGGTTAATGTTTTGAATAAGATTCAACAACCAAACTTTAGAGATGGATATATGTTCATTCAAAATGCACTCTGGAAGGATGGCGGAGGTGAAACCGATACCATTAAATATAGCTCCACAGCTGAGCTTCTAAAAAAGAATTTGTAATTTTATTCGGAATTAAACATCTCCTAAGCTTGATAGATCTATTACCCTTTTTGATCAAACAAATCGAGGGAAATCTGCAAACTTACAGCACGCTTAAAGATTCTAATGGATAGATGTGGAGATATTAATAATTATATTAATAGCAATAAAAAATGTTTTAGGTATATTCCCTTTAAAAGGAAAAATAAATGAATGGATCACATCCTATTATTATAAGTTTGAGGGAAGTAAAGTTAAAAACAAAAAAAAAAGTAAAGGGGTAACTAAAAATGAAATGTTGTTAATGTATTTTCATATTAAACTTTAGCTCGGTGATGTTGATGCAATGAAATGAAAAGTTGTGGTGCATTTGCAAAGTAGAGGGAATGTTCACGTGTATAATTGTTTTATCTTTATAAGATTCTTATCTAAATATTTTTATTTCTTACTAAATATAAATAACTCAATATCACCTTCTTGAAGCTTCATTTTTCATTGATGATGATGACAATGAAACACAGTTGATTCTAACTTTAGAGAAGACAGTGCAAATGATAAAAAATAAAATAAACACAAATCAAAAACACGTGGATCTTAAAGATACATCATTCATTGTTGCCTGTGGTAAAACATCTTCTACTACCTACTTGTGTGTGTGTGCGTGTGTGTTTTTATGGAGTGTGTGTTGAATCAAATAAACTCAATACATATAACTTTTAATTTTTTTTCATTCACACTTGTGGGGTGAGGTGTGGAATGTGGAAAGGTTGGTTTGTGTGAAATAAATATGTGGGATACATTCGTGATTATAGGACGAATCATATTCATTTTTGATGATTTTAATGATCATCAGTTTTTTCTAGAATTTGCAAAATATCTAATTGATTGATTAACTGTTAGTTAATAATGAAACTTTAATTTTGTCGATTGTAGATTTTTATTGCAATGAAAAACAAAAATGTAAAAGATATGGGTTTTCTATGGGTCTGAGACGACAAATGGTTTTTTTTTAGCTTAGATATTTTTGCATTTAACTAATTTTGTTATTTAATTCCTTTTATGTTCATTTTTTGTTTTCACAAACCATCGGCTGAATCAGTAAATGATTCAATTGATTAATTGATTGATTTTTTATTAAAAATTTTTCAAATGATTAGTTTTTTCTATTTTTTTGGTTTTTTTTGAAATATGAAAAAATATCTGGAATGGGTCGAAGTTTGTTGTTGACTTGCAACTCTTTTATTGACATTATAATTGATATTCTATTAGTCATTAGTTTTATTTTGTTTTGTGGTTGGTTCATCATTCCTTCATTCATCCAAAAGTTGGTCTACTTTACTAATTCACAATCAGATTATTTGAGATCAATTAATTAGAGAGTTGAATAATTTACATGTTGCTAGCAGTTAAAATGTAACAATAATTTATTGTGTCATCCTTTTGTTAAATATTCGGTTAATGTTTTTTCTTTTTCTTTTTAGCACCTGAATGCCAAGGGAGGTGTTGTAATAAGCAAAACTACCATCATCCTACAACATAACACAACACAATAACATATCTTACTTTTGTTTTGTGCTAAAGAATATATTTTTAGTTCGCATGTTTGAGGTTATTGGATTTTTATTTCCTACCATTAAAAATGCACTCTCTCCTCCTCATTGCTTTCTATTTGGTATTGTTGGTTTGTGAGGTTGCTTGAGCTTATGTTTTTTGGTCTAGACCACTCCACAATATATTGGTGAATATGTATTTTGTGGATATAGTATGTACAACCTTTTAAAAAGATCATATAATTGGGGGGATTCCAAATTGACTCTTGGAAGAGAACCATTTCAAAGAGGTGTGCTCCGCTTCTCATGCCAAGTGCCATTAGAGATCAAACAAAAAAATGAAAAGCCAGAAAATCATCTGAAAATTGCTTTTTGCAAAATTATTATTTTATAGATAGTTTGGTGCATCAGCAAAAACTATAAACAGATCTGAAACACCTGAGATCACCTACTAATTCCATCAAAGGTAAAAAAGACACTGTCTTAAATAACCTTTTATGGTATAGTCCAAATAAAAACATATGGTGTCGCATTTGTAAAAATAAACAATCTCCACTGGTGAAACAAAACGCTCCCGTTATGGTCAACATATTCAAACATAAATCTCTAATTTTGATAGGTTGTTGTGTCACCCCAATCTTACGGTTTCTCTTTGGGATATACCCCTACCTATAGATCAGCATCTCTTTTTTTGAAAATTAAAATTTACAAAAATACAAATAAATTGTTGGGCGGTGTGGGGATTGAATTTTGATTTGATTGATTTACACACCAACACACCAAAAACAAAAAAAGTACCACATACCATCAACAAAATTGTCTAATTTAAATCTTTTTTTTTGTCGTTTTAATTTTTCTTTTTTTTAAAACAAAAATTTCTTTTTTTCTTGGTTTCAGGCCAATTTTCTATACATCTAGCACCTTCTTGTCAACCTAAAAGTATATTTGCTTCATTTATTAAACGGTATGCACTACAATATTAAAAAAAGGAATAGATTAAGCTACATGCCCATACGACTCTGAACTTGCAGCAGCAGCATACCAAAAAAGAAAAAGTTTTCAGCTTGACTCTCATTCACCGATCACTATAAAAGGCATTATGTTTCAAGACGATTGTATAAACAACAACATCAATTACATTTCATTAAAGTATTTGTTATAAACAACATTTAACTTATTATATATCTCTTTTGTTTATATACATCTTGTAAATAAACAAACATTTTCAATTTCACCAACTCTTATTTGTTGTTCACATCATCATCCATCAAATTTCACACACACACACACAAAACCACTTATATAAACAATGTCATCACACTCTTTCAATCAAACAATAATATTATTTATTATTGTATCTGCTTTCGGTAAGTTATAACTATCTCATATGTTAATATATCATACATGTATTAACAATTGTTTTTTATCTTTTTTTCTCTCAAAAAAATTAGTTGTCATGGTAAATGGACAAGCTAGACCACCACCTGTTGTCACTCAACAATTGGTTATTGCACCATTCTCCAGTTCAGTCACTATTACAGGAGTTGACCTCGGTGGTACTGGATCAGATATTAAAATTTTACTAGGTTCTACAAAGACTGTATGCTCATCAAAGTCTGTTGGACAACTTTCTTTCCTCTCACAAAACACCTCCATCGTTTGCCAGAATTTCATGTATGACATGAACTGTCTTAATACTCTCCAAGCACTCGACGTCACCATCACAGTCGATGGAACCTCTCACGTCTCAAATCAAATGTTAATTTACACTCAATCATCAACCAGTTGTATTACTGGTCCATACAACAACGGATGTAATACAGGTGACACCTGCTCCTACGGTATCTGTCAATGTGGTACCAATCAAGTTGGTCCATTATGTAATTTAGGTAAATATTAATTAACAACATCAATTCTACATTGTAGATAACTAAATCATTATTACAAATACTGACAAACATTACAATTTTCTAGACCAAGTTTATTCAACCTATTCAAGCAGTTCAGTTCAACCAAAATTCAAATACATCTATCAAAACGGATTACTCGAGTGGAATATTGTTTTCAATAAATTGAATGTTTGGGATGCTGCCACCAGTCAATATGTCTTATTGAAGGACCTCACCACCGATGTCACATGGACTCAAGTCGTAAGTGGAACCGACACACTAATATATACTAGCAGTGCAATCGATACTGTCGCCAACGTCGGATCCGTCAAGGTCACCATGAAGTTTGCCAACAGTCTATTCACTCAGACCATCGGTGACTACTCCACCTACTTGCAGCCACGTTCTATGCAATTCAAAGTTCAAATTTTGAATCTTCCAAACTCCTACACCAAAACCTATCAAGTCGGATTCCAAATCTCCACCAACTACACCAACTCCTGTGACACTCAGACCGTCGCCTACAGCAACCACCTCTACAACAATGCCAACACCGACAATCGTTGGTTCTTCTTCACCAAAAACTCAGTGTCGCTCTACGGTCGTTACCCATCGCGTTGCCTCCAAGACGACGCACCCATCGTCCAGACTTGCTCGCTCGATTTGCTCGAGGATGCCGTCCAACAAAACATTGGAAACGGTCAATATGTCATCTCCTATCCAAAGTTCAACACCAACTCTCAAACCTTTTTCGATCTCCTCATTGTAAACTACACCAACTACCCAAGCTACCCACCACCAGTCTGCACCGAATCGATTCCAAGTGCCCACCCAGCACCATGGTTGCTCCCATCGATCATTCCTTTGATTTCATTGTGTTTGGCAAGTTTCTTGGTTGTCCTCCTCCTCATTTTCAAGGAGAACAAAAAGACTCTCCAATACGGATTCCTCCACGACTTTGAGGAGGTAGAGGATCCACTTATCGACATCAAAGTTGAAAAGGAAACCAAACCTGTTGATCATTTCGAAATTAATCAACAAGCACAAACATACTTCACAAACAACTATTAAAATCAACAAACCAACATGTTGATTAAATTGCCAATCAAAATTTTTCGAATAAAACATTTATTTATTAATAATTCTCTCTAGAACAAAAAACAAATTGTCCTATTTCTTTGAAAAAAAAAAATATGAATGTTTATTTTTAATAGTTATGTTCTATATCTATGTTTTGAGCTATTAATAATAAATTTTAATTAACAATTTAGTTGTGATTTATTTCTTATACATCCAATAGGAGAAAATTATGAAAAAAACATTTATTAATAATATGTTGTCAATTTTCATCTTCAGATTCGGTTGTGGTAGAATCTTCATAGTCATCTAAATCTTCATCGTCACTGGAAATAGTAATATCTGATCCACTATCTTCATATTCCGATTCGATTATTTGTTGTTGATCTTTTCCACCTTCGAAATGGTTGTTATTATTATTATTATCATTGTTTAATATTGTACATCTTCTAAGAATATCTGCTGCCGACAGTACGGAGCTGTCAGAATTACCACTATTAGTGTTAAAATTACTGGTTGTCGTTGAAGAATTCGTCGTAATCTGATTCCTTAATGATCTGGAATTTGCCAATAGCGACGTATTGCTGCCGTCTAGTGAACTGTTCAGGAAAGGAGTGTGTTTTGGTGATGTTGGACTGCTGGAAGCTTTTGGTGATGCCGACAGCCAGAGTTCACCTGCGGATTGTGACAGAGGTTTATTGGCACCCGAGAGGAATTGACTTTTGATTCGCTGGATGTTGGAAGTACGCTCATCAAAGAACTCTTGGATGACACGCAGCCAATCGCGCAAATCATCTTCGCTATCTGCAACCAGCATAAAAGTACGTCCTTTCGTGACAATATGAAACGATCTACTCTCGTAGCAAATCATCTCGATGTTGGAGCCAAGAATTGCGATGGTGCCAAGTTGTCGGTTCGACTCTTGGTGCTTCATGTAGAAAAGATATCCATTCTCCATGACAAACCAACGACGTTTCCAGTTCTTTACGATATGTCCGATCTTTGTGAGATAGCCTTGCTTCTTCACGTTGGTCCGCAGCATGATGATGTGATCGAGTCGATTCGGTTGTTCCTTGAAAAACGATTTCGCCGAGATCGACGATGGCATCGAGGTCGACAATGTTTTATACTTTTTGATTGCCGCCTGATTTTTCTTCTCGTTGTACTCAATCGATTTGAGGTAGAGATCGTCGAGAAGTTGATCGTCTTGATCGTAGTCGTCGTCGTAGTCCTGGTAGTTTCCAGTGTCACCACGATGTTCTCCGCTCGGTGCACCCTCCGAAGCATCCGCGCCCATACCCGCACGACCTTGATACTCGAGAATACTTCGCTTTTCAATGAGGAGTTGTTCAATCTGTTTCTTCCTATCGTTTACAATTCCACTCTCTATAATGCCGTTGAGATTGGCACGTGACTTTTGCTTCCTTATGTGTTTACCTTTGAGAGCCGAATTCTTTTGATGATGCAGCTGTTGTTGTGATGACTGTTGATTCACTGTATTTCCACTTAAAGAAGACAGTGACTCGAAAAAGAATTGTTTCTCCTCAAACGTTAGATCCTCTTGCTCCTGTATATTCTCCAGAATCTTCAATCGCTTCTCCTTGGCAGCTGCATCGTTTTCCAGAAGTGAGTTGATCGTATCTTCAATTAGCAGAGGCCATTCCATATTATTGTCATCCGATAAAAATATACAACTCAAACTTGGACTAAATATTTCAAATGTTACCAAACTTTTATATGCTAAAAAAAATTAAAAATTAATAACTATTTCAAAAATATATATTTTTGTTTATATTATTATTATTATTATTTATAAACATACATTCGTTTGTTCTTGATTTAATCCAAACTTCAGAAAGTTGCATCTGTCTCCAAAACTTGTTATTCACTGAATATATAATGATGTCATTGAAAAGATATACGATTAGCTTTCTCTTTTTGGGTACACCTTCAGAGTTGACAACCAAACGATCCAATTCACCTGATTTAACTAATTTTCTATGCGGTTGAATTAAATTCTAAGGAATAATATTATTAATTATTTTAGTCTTAAAGAACATATTAACAATTTAGTGAAACTTACAGCTGCCTTTGGACCTAAAAGTTGTTGAATATGTGCCAATGAAATTTGATCATTTCTCATTGTACCCTTTCTCTCTGTGGCTTGATTGACATAAGATGCCACTTCCTTCATTATTTGCTTTGCATCTATCAAATTCTGTTTCTCCTGTGAATTCTGTGTATATTGAGTCAACTCCTCCAACAATAAAATATATCTCTAAATTAATATTAAAAAACGGTTAATAATTGATAACTTTTTTGTTTAAAAATAAAATAGTTTTAAAATCAATTTAATTCTTACAGGTAATCTTTGTATTGGCATAATTAATAAATCATTTAAATCCAATTTCTTTGCTGATTGAGAATATTTACATTCCTAATAAAAAAATGAGATGTTAATATTAGCATTATTACTTTTGTAAAGTTTTAAAAACTAAATGGTTTGGAATTGACATACGTTTAAAAAAGTTTTAAATTTCTTATTGTTTGAGTTTTGATTCTTGATAAATTTGATTGCTTTACTATAGTAGTTGTTTACGAAAATGGAGTAGATCTTTAGGAATGGCCCGAGTTCAATGAAGATGTCAGAGACCACGACGATTTGACTGTTGTTTTCCTCTGGTGATTCTGAAGATCCTGAAGATGAGAGTGTAGATTGTGTTGGCATTTCGATGTTTTCCAGACGATCTTTGAGTCGATAGAGTATCTCGTCGTTGGCCGACTTGATTGCTTCGATGTTTGAAAAGATGGTGTCGATGTCCTCGCTGGAAAGCACCGATGAACCGCGAAGACCTGTCAAGTAGACATCGATCAGCACCGAAAGAAATGAATTGTACGCCTGCTCTGTGGAGAGAATCTCCTTGAGAATATTGAAGCGCTTCAGATTGGGATCTACTTTTTTAATGGTTGACATCAACGGTGATTGAAGTTGCTGTTGTCTATGTGAAGATGGAAGAGAATTGATCATCCTACGAGTGGACAAACTTTTTTTAATATTATAAATTAATGGATTATTTAAAACTGCAACATTATTATTATTATTGCTATCATTTGATATATTGTTATTGTTATTTAAAATGTCACCACCACTATTTTTCAATTTTGAATTCATTATAAAAGGTGTTGTTGAGTTTGAAAAAGTTGTTGTTGTTGAAGATGTTGAAATTGATGTGCTTTCCATTGCTGTAGATGATGAGATTGTGTTTTTTGATTGTTTGTTGTGATTGTCACTTCCAATACCACCTCCATCTGAATCTAATAATATACTCTCTGTTGTCATCATCCTTAATTATTATAAGAAAATAGATAAAAATATAATATGTTGCTAGCTAGTAAAGAAATATATCTTTGTAAGTTAAATAATTTAATTATAAAGGTGACATAAATTTAATGATTGTTGGGCATAATAATAATTTTTTTAATTAAGTGATAGATTTTTCAATCGGGTTTGAATCTGAGTATCAAGAAAAAAGTTGTTTTTATTTTTGATGATGGTTTTTTTAACTTTTAGTTTTTGGAAATGATTTTATCTAACTAAAAAAAATTAATAAAAAAATATCAAAATCATTTTACATTGTGTACACATTATCGAATCTACTCAAAGATATTTATTTTTTGCAAGCTTAAAAAAATCAAACACAAAAAAAAACTTTGAAAAAAAAAAACTGTAATTACTTTATTGCATATCTTACTTGCATTACTGAACACTGCAAATTTTTTGCATTCCATCAATAATAATTATACAAAAGAAGCAAATATTAAACCAGGATCAGTTACAACATTAATGAAATAAGAAAACACCACAATTGATCATATACTTAACTTACACAAATAATAAACCTGACATTCAGATGATTTTCTTACTTTAAACTATTTCGATTTTGATTTTTCGGAAATGCGTTTGGAATTTTCTTTCTCTTTATTTTTATTTTTATTTTTTTAAAAATCAATACCCCCCACCAAAATTTGATTTCTTTTAAAAATAAAGTAAATTAATAAAAAAAGAGAATAAATAAATATTTGATTCTTATCAAAGTGATAGACAAATATTACTTTTTATTTTTATTTTGAGAATCATCATCTCTCTTTTCTTTTTAAAATTTTTTTTTATTTTTTTTTAAAAAGACACAACGAAAAAGCACCTCATTAAACTTTTTACCCTGGTTTTAGATACCACGAGTTTTATTGCTCTAAAGTTAAATTTTGTGTGGTCATTTCAAAATTATATATAAAACAGACATCGACAATTCAAAAGAATTATTTGAATTCAAATTTATTGATTTTTTTATTGTTTTTGAATTTTTTTTTTTTTTTTAATTCAAAAGGATTCTGTGAAGTGTGTTAATTTTGAACTAATATTTTTTTAGTTTAAATTATTTATTTATTTAAATATCTGTTGTTGTAAAATCAACTATAGTTAGTATAGTCGGGTCAAATTTAAATATTTAGATTGGTCAGTAAACAACATATAAGATAATCTAGGTTATATTATCAAGACACATAATGTAAGTTGAAAATTGTGTGATAACAACAAGAGAGACTAGAGATTTTAATAAATAGATATAAACACACACTACACAATTTTCATACATATCATAAATTAATTGTAAAAAACAACACACAAAAAAAAAAAATAAATAAAAAAGCAAAAAGATATTCTCGCTTTGATATTATTTTTTAATTCCTTTTTTTTTTTTTATTTTTATTTTTCATTTTGTTCTTGGCTAATTAAAACAACAAAAAAAACCTACAAACATCCAATACTTACTACCTTTTTTTTTTAATCTTTTTATCATTTATCTTTTTATCCATCTTTTTTTTACAAACAACATTATAATTAGATCTTTCTTTTAAAGAAACTTTTGAATTCAAATTTGTACTTTTAATTAATAATTTAATAATTTAAACAAAAAATATTTAATAGCATATAGATTTGGATTACAAGATAACAGATATAGATAGTATAGATGATCAACTCTTCATCAGATACAAATAGAAAAGAAAAGCAAGAAGAATATAGTTTGTTTGGATTTTTATTAGTTTAATAGTAGTAGATATCAGTGAAAATAAAAGCTACACCATGTCATCAGGTGTCAAAGTAGCTGTTAGAGTCAGACCATTCAACTCTAGGTAAATATTGGAATAACAAATGGATGTGTGATCATCATTCATCATCATCATCATTCATCAAAGTTGATTAAGAAAGATGATGAATATGATGATGATCACTATTTTCTAGCGATATAGCAATTGATTGATATTGATATTGATTATTTGTTGGATGATAATATTATTTTTAGAGAAAAAGAAAGAAATGCAGAGTGTATTGTAAAGATGAATGGTAATACAACGCTGTTGGTTAGACCATCGGCGTTGCGTGCCAATCCCAATGCACCACCCACAGCAGAGGACGAAAAGTCATTTACATTCGATCACAGTTATTGGTCGTTCGATAGCGACGACCCCAATTTCGCATCGCAAACAACGGTGTTTGACGATCTCGGTCGTGAAGTGCTTCAGAATGCATGGGAGGGTTTCAATTGTACGATCTTTGCGTACGGACAGACAGGTTCAGGAAAGTCTTATTCTATGCTTGGTTACGGTGAGGACAAGGGTATCATCCCTCTGGTTTGCGAGGAAATGTTCAACCGTATCGGAAACACCGTATCGAACGAACGCGAACAAACCGTATTCAAAGTGGAAGTGAGTTTCATGGAGATCTACAACGAGCGTGTCAAAGATCTACTCAACCCCAAGAACAACAAGCCTGGAGGACTAAAAGTTCGTAACAACCCATCAACTGGTCCCTACGTAGAGGATCTTTCAAAGTATGTAAACTTTATTGTTATCTTTTTATTGTTGTTGTTGTTCTCTGTTTTTATTGTCATTGTTGTTTTAAACATGCATGTTTTTATAACAATAATTGGACATTGTTTTTAGTGAATTCATATATATAAAGAATTGGATTGATTTTATTCAACTCAACTTTAAAGTTGAGTTGATGGTCTGAATGTGAATATGAATATTTGAATGTTGGTTACACTGGATTGGATTCCATCATCCAAAAAGACAACCAACATTTCAATCAATCAATCAATCAATCAATCAGATATCAATATTCCAATTCCAAATTCAAATTCACAAGTTTAAACTCAACCAAAAACATGTTGTATTTTCTTGTTTGAAAAGGTTAACAATCTAACAAACTTTTTATTATATTTTAGGTTGGCAGTAAAGAGTTTTCAAGAGATTGAAATGTTGATGGACGAAGGTAGTAAAGCACGTACGGTGGCATCGACAAATATGAATGCGACATCTTCACGTTCGCATGCAGTGTTTACTATTGTGTTTACACAGTCAAAGATTGATAGAGTTCGTGGTGTTGCTATCGATCGTGTCAGTAAGATTTCACTGGTCGATCTGGCGGGTAGTGAGCGTGCTGCCAGTACCGGTGCGACCGGTGTTCGTTTGAAGGAGGGTGCCAACATCAACAAGTCGCTCTCCACCCTGGGAAAGGTAATTTCAGCGCTCGCCGAGAACTCGTCGACCACCAATCCAAAGAAACAGGTGTTCGTGCCGTATCGTGACTCGGTGTTGACGTACCTGCTGAAGGAGTCACTCGGTGGTAACAGTAAGACCATTATGATTGCAGCGATCAGTCCTGCCGATATCAATTTCGACGAGACACTCTCGACACTGCGTTATGCGGACAGCGCCAAGAAGATCAAGACAACCGCAACTGTCAACGAAGATCCACAATCCAAAGTAATCAGAGAGCTTCAAACCGAGGTGGAGCGTCTAAAGCAATTGCTCTCTGCCGGTGGACTTGGTGCTGCCGACACTGCCAAACTAATGGGATTAACAAACGATGGTAAAGTTTACCGAAAAATCTAACAACTTTTACCAATTGTTTATTAACATATTTTCATTTTTCGTTGAATACTTTCTAGATGATGGTGGATTAGTACTAAGTTTGAATGAAAAGATTGAACAATATGAAAAGTTGATGGCTGAACTAAACAAGTCATGGGAGGAAAAGTTAATTGATGCGGAAAAGATTAGAGAGGAAAGAATGTCTGCTCTAAAAGTAAGTTTGTTTAATTTTGCTTTGTTTTTGTTTTGTTTATCAAAGAATGTAAATTAATATTCATTATAATTTAATAGGATATGGGTGTGGCAATTAAAGTTGTTAGTTCAATCCCACATTTTATCAATTTGAATGAGGATCCTTTGATGTCGGAGTCGTTGATCTATTATCTAAAAGAAGGAACAACGAGAATTGGAAGATCCGATGCAGATACACCACAAGATATTATATTGAATGGATTGAACATTGCCAAAGAGCACTGTTTGATTGAGAATAATAATAGTGTGGTTACGATCACACCGATCACCGACGACAGTAGAACACACTCATCGATTTTTGTCAATGGTTTCGAGATCAGTGCACCCACAGTGCTTCAAACCGGTAATCGTGTCATCCTCGGAAACAATCATATCTTCCGTTTCAATCATCCCGAGGAAGCGGCCAAGATTGCGCGTGAACGTGAGCGTTCCGCCGACAGTCATGCGCTCGCCAAGAAAGATCAGATCATCGACTATGACTTTGCGCTGAATGAGCTGGCGTCGGCACAGGGCAACCTCGCCATCACCAAGCAGATTGGCGACAATCGTGAATTCCAAAAGCAGATGAAGGAGCAGATGAAGGTGCTCTACGGCCAGATGCGCTCACAATTGGAGCGTGACTTTGATCCAGAGACAAGAGAGCGTCGCGAGAACCTCGCACTCATTGCCATACGAAGATGGCGATCCAAAGTCTACCGAACACGTCTGCTCAACCGAATATCGCATCTCATACTCTCGCTCAACGAAGCCAACGCAATCTCTGACACATTCGCCAAGAATATCGATTTGTACTTGAAACTCTACTCGATCTATCCACAGGCCGACCAACTCAACGTCGTCGACGAAGTCGAAGTCGATTGGCGAATGACCCAGATCGGCGTCAAAGTAACCAAGAAGGATACTGGTGAAGTTACAATGATTTCCGTTGAAGAGTTTATAGATAGAGTTTATTCAATGAGAGAATTATATCAAAACGATGGAAAGGTAATTATTAATAACAAAGTTTGTTTTTTCAATTGAATTTCTTTTATATTAATTATATATGTTTTCTTTTCAATTATACAATTGTAGATTGAAAATGGTATTGAAGATCCATTTAATTTCAAATTTGATGGATCTAATTTAATTGGTGTTTCACATATGTACTTAAAGAATATATTATATTTGGTGGATATCAATAGACCGATTCCAATTCTGGACACTAATGGTTCACTCAAAGGTTATCTTAATGTCAGTGTAACAACACAGGTTGCCGATTTAACCGATGATGACCAACCATCATTACTATCTGGTGATCCATACATTCTCATTGGAAAATCAATGAATATAACCATTCAATTCAATGGAATCAATGACCTCAAAGATCAATACAACGATTTATATTCTAAATTCATATTCAATTCCGATAAACATCAAACAACAGTAAGTTGCTTAAACACAACAACAAACAACATCGATGAAGTGATCGTATCAAATCAAACTAACCAAACATTATTATTATTATTATTATTAGCATTCAAAACAACTTTTAGATAAAATAACTATAAATATCCCAAATATATCGGATGAATTGATTAATCATTTCGAAACCGATTATATTGCTTTTGAGATCTATGGAAAGAAGATCAATCAGTTGGAAAAGTCATTCGATGCATCGGAGGATCTCAAGAGACCGATGGTCGAATCCTATGAATTTATGGCATCGCTCAATATCTTGGAGCCAGAGCAATCCAAGCTTTTCAAACCTGTCCACGTACTTGAGGATTCCGACATTTCCAACAACGCACCTTCCGTTACCTTTAGATTGAAGAAAGAGATCTCCACTCGTCAGATTGTTCTCAAACTGATTAAATCTGACGCCACCAGTCAGAATCAGTTGGTGAAGATCAAGCAGTGCAAATCGGTCACTGTCAGTCATGCCCGTTCGATCGGCAAGCGTGAGCCACCCACCAATCTGGCGATGCTGAGTGCCGGCGCGCCAAACACCCCGTCGACACCATCCACCCCAAGCAACCCATCGCGTTCACAAGCCACTCCTTCCACACCCATCACACCATTCAACTACAACAACGGTATCTCAACACCACAGGGAACACCTTCGAACAGCTTCTACGGCTCGTCGAATCTCTTGTTCCAAAACGCTGCCAACACACCCACAACAAGCTCCAACTTTGCTGGCAAAGGCGGTGCATCTTCCTCTTCGGCCGGATCGTCTTCGTCCTCCTCGAGTTCCGACGAGTTTGAACTGCCTGTCATATCGGCGAGTGAAGACACTATCGTTGTGTCTTGGAATAACACTGATCCTTCGCATCTCTTCAATATCAAGACACGCAAGGGAAACAAGATTCTCTTTAAAATCTCATACGTTCTTTCGATTGTTGATTTCCCAAGTGACGTTGTCATTTCCAAGGATGTCTCTGTCAAGATTCTCTCTTCGGAGCTCGTCCAACAGCCAGAGGGAGCCAACTCGTCACTGAGTAACCTCCTCGATAAATTCAAGCCACACTTCAAGGGAGAGAGTATTCTACACGACAGCGAGTCGAGTATACTCCACTCTGGATCTGTATTTAATGTACATCTCACCAAGTCGCGTCATGTCGAACACCAAAACAAGATTGGCGATATGATTGACAATCACCAAGAGAACTTTGTAAAATTAGGATATGCCATGCGAATGGAAAAGTTGCGTCAAGAGTTGGATTTGCGACAGAAGCTGAGTGTTATTCGTGAGAAACAACCAGAGTCTGACGAGAGCAACAATGTCGATCGTATCGAAGCCGAGGAGATCGTCAAGAAGATGTCGTTGATGAACAACGCTTCCAATGCCAAGCGTGCTACCATCTCGAGAAAGAAGAGTACCACCTCGGTCATCGAGGTGAAGATCAATGAGATTGGCAGTAGTGCACTCATCAAGGAGGATGAACTACGTGGCTATCTCAAGAAGAAGTCGACCTACAAGGACGAGTGGAAGTCGCGATTCTTTGTTTGGAAGAAGCCATACCTCTATTACTCGCACTCTGAGAAGGACATTGGTCAAAAGTACAAGAAGATCGATCTTACCAATACTTCGATCGCTCCGATCCCTCAGGAGGAAGTACAGCATGGTTTTGCGGTGATTCAGTTGCGTCGTGTCTGGCTGTTGCAAGCGTCGAGCAATGAGCAGCGTGAACAATGGATGCAGACTCTCGATCCCACCAGAAAAATCAGTGAGATCAAGGACGAAGAACTTCGATCGGCTAAACAGCAATTGGAGTTGAGTTCGTCGCAGCTTGACTTGGTACGTCTGGAGCGTGAGAAGGAAATCACACAACTCAAAGCAAGCTTGGAACAAGCCAACAAGGAGCGCGACACTTTGAAGTCGGAGAACCAATCTCTCAAGTCAAAGATCAACCAGAGTGAATCGAATGTCAACCAGTTGAATGGACAGGTAAAGAATCTCGAGGACATCAATGAGAGTCGTGTTTCTCAGATTGAAAACCTTACTCAGACCGTAGAGAATACTTCGCATATCATGGAGTTGCTCACCGAGCAATCAAAGAACTACAAGAATGTCGCAGAGATGGAGATTGATGCACTCAGAGAGGAGACACTGCAGTTGCGTGATACAAGCATGACTGTCGGTGTCAAGCTGGCAGAGTGCAGAGATCTCATTGTTGCGCTCGAGCAAGACAAGCGTGAGAAAGATGAGCGTATTGCCCACTACAAACAAACGATCGAGGCAAACAACACCATCACCAGCTTCCAACAGAGAAACTTGAACACTTTGAAAGAGGATCAGAAATCAAAGCAATCGCATATCGATCAACTCTCGGAATCGGTTGAACGTTCGTCGAGAACGATCGCTGATATCAGTGAGCAGATTTCACAGACCAACTTGTTGGCATCGACCCAAAAGGATGAACTTCACAACAAGAGTCAGGAAATCACACAGATCAACTCTGCATACAAGAGCGAATCGACCAAACTCCAAGAGCAAACCACTCAATTGAATACATTGTCTGGTTTGCTTCGTACTCAGATGAAAGCATTCGAGAATAGTCAAGAGATGCAAAAGGAGCAATCGGCCAACGAGCAAAAGAAGTTGGTGTTGCTGCTTGGCGATTTGGAGGGTGGTCTCAACAAAGCGAGTCAAACCATCACAGAGCAAGGCAATCAGAATCTCATTTTGAAGAAGCAGCTGGAGGAAGCATCGAAATTCAAGGAGTTGAATGCTCAATCCGAAGTCAATTTGAATGCCATGAAAGACAGACTGGTCAGCTCGGAGAACAAGTTGATCGACCGTGAGTTTGAAAACACATTGTTGAGCGACAAACTAAAGTTGTGGGAGGAGGAGATCAAGATTAAAGATTCGAAACTCAGATCACTTGAGAACAGCGTAAAGGAGGTCAGAGCAGAGTACGAGAACGGTATGGCATTCTCCAGAGAGTTTGCCAACCCCGATACCAACGGAAAGAAGAACAATCGTAAATCAAAGATGCTCAGTCCAGAGGAGCAAATGGAGAATATGAGAGAGAGTTCAATTGCACATCAAACTCATAATGCTTTCCTTAATTTACAAGTAATTATCAATTATCAAGTAATAAAAAAAAAAAATACAGAGAACTAACTTTTTACAATTCTAAACTAAATTAATTAATTACAATAGTTACAAAGATTGGAATCAGATATGAAACAACAAGAAAAGGTTTATTACGATACCATTCAGAGATTAAAGAAAGATCTACAGACTAGAAATCAACAGAATATTGCTTTTATGAAACAACAGGCTGGTGAAGAGGTAACAAAGAAACTGGAGGATGTTTCATACAACTATGAACAATTGAAAAAGAAATATTTTGTTAGTTTGGTTTTGGCAACTAAACTTCAACATGTAATGTCTGGTAATATTTGTAATGTAGATGCCTATGATATGTATGACCAAGCGTCCAATGAGCATGTTTTAGATGTCGATGCATGGCCAAACTGGGTAGCCGAAAATATTGTTAAAAATAATAAATAAAATATAGATTTAAAGTGAATGTTATACATATATATTGAAAAAATACATCTTCAAGAGTTCAATTTTTTTATTATACATAGGAAGTAAGATTTGATGATCGTTGATTTAACTAACCTTAACACCAATATCCAATATGTCTCACCATTCAATGCAGTATGTACTCGCCATTGTCTTAGTCTTACCGCTATCCTCATTCTTATATTATTAGTGTAACCAACGGGTTTTCAGGCTCTGCCAAAAGGGAAGTTAACTAATTATGATCTACTCCACAAGCATCACACAGATGAACCTTCTTCATAGTGTAACCAATTGGTTTTCCCGCTATGCCAAAAGGGAAGTTAACTAATTATGATCTGTTCCACAAGCATCACACAGATAAACCTTCTTACACATAGATTCAAATTTACCGCAAGCGGACAAGGAATTTGTTCAGGTTATAAAATGCGTTGTCCGGGAATCGAACCCGGGTCTCCTGCTTGGAAGGCAAGAATTCTGCCACTAGACCAACAACGCTTTTGATTGGAAACAAAAAACAATGTAAATTCAAATATATAATTTAAATTTCTTAAAAACATTTTTTTTTTTTTTTATATTCAAAATTATATATCTTGTTATCTCAAATTTGAACAATAAAAAAACAATTAACTTATTGGCCTATCAATCTCCAATCTAAATGATCATCATTTCAAAACATAAAACACCTCATTTTTGGAAGGTGCTTAGCTCCAAAAAAAAAGTGAAATTTCTCAGATAAAAAAATAAGAAAAACAATCTTTTTTTTTTGACCACCTATGTTCGAATACAACTGTTGTGGTAACACGATGATTAATCAAATATATTAATAAGATGTTCACAATTACTATTCTTGGAAAAAGTTGTTGTTCTTTTAGTAGTTTTCAATTTCCCATTATTTTTATTTTGATCTTTATAAATATATCTTTTAATGTTTATACTTTCTTTCTTAAGTAACAAGTATAAATTCAACTACTTTTTTAATATTTTATCATCAGTCAATCAATTAAAAGATAATTCTTTTAATAAATAAATAGAAAAATGGTAAAAGTTTACTGTGTATCTGATATTCATACAGATTTTAAAGCAAATATGGCTTATATTCAAACCTTGCCTGTGGAGAGTGATAGTATTCTCATTGTTTGTGGTGATATCTCTGACAATATCAAAGTGATAGAAGACACACTCAATTTACTCAATATCAAATACCCTACAGGTGTATTCTTCATACCAGGTAATCATGAACTATGGTGTGGTAGATCTGATCAAGTATGTTAAATAAATTATTTTATAACTTTAAAACTTTTTAAAACTAACTTTATCAAAAAAAAAAAAAAATTGACAGTGTACCAGCTCAATGGAAAAGTTGGAAGTGATTTATGAGATTTGTAAAAAGACTGGTACTTTTATTAATCCTACTAAAATTAATAATGATGTAGGTATTTTTATAAATAAAATCAATTTATATATTATTTATTTATTTATTAATTATTATTTTGGATCTAGTTGGCAATTTTCCCAATGTTAGGATGGTATCATCCTTCTTTCGATGAAGACTGGTGTAAATTGAATGATGAACTAAAGGTGGCTACCTACGATGGATTGTATCATAAATGGGGTGATTTCCGTCATAGCAAATGGGACATCCCTCATATACAGGTGGCAGAAAGATTCCTTCAAGCCAATGAAAAGTTAATTCATGACTTTAAGCAGCAACATCAACAATCCTATCCAAGTAAAGTGATTTCATTCTCTCATTTCGTACCTAGAAGAGAACTGCTTCCTCCAAGATCACAACTACTTAAGGATTTCCTTCCTCTTGTGGTAGGTTCAGTAGAGCTCGATACACAACTTCGTTCGATAGGTTCTACTGTACATGTATTTGGACATACTCACATTGATTGTAAGTTCTCAACAAATTTTTTTAAAAGCAATAATAACTAATCTCTTAATACATCTTTATTCTTTAGATGATGTTGTTATTGATAACGTTCGATATGTTCAACATGCATTCAGCAGTCCACAAGAAAGACAGGGTTGGAAGAAACCATACATTACTGGACCCTACCTTCCAAAGCTTATCTATCAAGATGATATCAAAGTTAATTTGAAATAAATAAAAATATCTTTATTCAACAATTATATATTGATTTTTGTTTTGGATTTTGATTTTGATTTTGATTTTGATTTAATAATTTTATATGACGTTCAATAACTTCAATGGATTCTGTATATCTAGCTTTTCCACTATGTAGTAGTTCAAGAAATTCCAAAGAAACATCTAATTTTTCCAGCACCCATTCAATTATATCGAATTGATTTCTTGAGAGTTTATCGGCAAGTACTGAAATGTGGATTTTTGATAGATCTTTACATTCGGTTCTATTGTTATAGAGCCATTCAACCACTTCCAAGCTACTGTCAGTATCGAACAATGCTTTTTCCATAGCAAAGTGAGTGCATCCTTCACTACGGTTTTCATGTAACCATCTCAAGATTTGAATTTGGTTACTACCAGCAGCGTTGTCCATGGCACCGGTTGTACAAGTTTCACCCATTTCATCCAACCACATCAAAATCTCCATATGACCACGTTCAGCTGCGACATTCATCAATGAATCTGCTTCATCTGTCTGAGTTTTTGAATATAAATATTTCACAATATCAGTATATCCATTGAAAACAGCTTTGAACAATGCTTTCTTTGGTATCTTTGCTTTGGTGTTGTCACAAAGATACTGGACAACGTCGAGATAGCCATTTTCTATTGCACTCAGAATGGCATCGTCAGAAAATCCATTCGAATAGTTCTCGTTCAGAAATTGGACAACATCGAGATATCCATGTCGTGCTGCATAATCGATTGCTTTAGAGGAACATCCTTCAGTACGATTCAAATGCAACCAACGTGCCACATTGAAGTGGTTGTTTTTCACAGCAAGATCCATTGCTTCAGGAGTAAATAGTAAATCTGTTCTATTTTCATTCAGCCATTTCAAAATCGATAGTTGACCTTTCTCGGCTGTCAAGTTGATTGCACCTTCGAAATGGTCATGTAGTGGTGCACTCAGTAGTTTCACCAATTCCAAATTACCTTTAATAATGGCATTCTGTACAGCGAATTTCGTTCTCTCCATTGCGACTTTATCAAAGAGATAGTTCACCAATTCCATATTGCCAGAGTAACAGGCACAGTCGAATGCCGCCGGATTACACACACTAATCTGATTTTCAAATAGCCATTTTACGATATCCAAACTACCGATGAGTGCTGCCTTTTCGTATGGTGTAGAAGGTCTAGCGGTTGTACGGGCATGTACAAATTTCACTATCTCCAAGCTACCTGTATTAATAGCTAATTCATATGCTGTCACTCCATAGTAACCAGACTTTGTTGATAAAAGCTGTAGAATTTCCATGCTTTTGACTTTTATTGCAGCTTCTATCACCTCGAGAGGAATCATCGTTTCTTTGCCCTCCCTCAACAGATATTCGATGGTCGCCGCTTGTTTTGCATTGACCGCTGATAATAACATGTTACTGGTCTTTTTGTCAGCTGAACGATTACTGGACAACCATTTAATCATATCGATTCCACCTATCTTTGCAGCGTTATCAAATACCGTTGAATTATAACTTGAATAGTTAATAAATAATTTCGAAGAATTGACTCTCTCCACCAGGTATTTTACGATTTCAAAATCGCGTGAGAGCGGTGATTTTACCATAGCTTCGTAGTAGTTCCATTTGAATGGCGTTTGTTCACATAGATAACGAACGATCTCCAATCTTCCAGACTTGGCAGCATGATTCAGTATCTTGGTGACATTGTATCTCGATCGTTTGCCTTTGGTCTTTCGGATATCGATCTGTAGATCATCTAACAGGTATCGTAGGATATCGATGTTGTTGGTGTCGATGGCATTTCTAAATGATTTAATTTCACAATTGTTTGATACTGCATTCTCACTGAAATATTGCTTAAGTTGAGCAAGATATCCATAGGAAACCATGACGTGTGGCAAATTGATCACTTCCGACCACGGATAGCTTCTATATCTATGTAATGCTGGCACTATATGACCTCCACCAAAACGATTTAAATTTCTGACATGTGTAAATACTAATTTATTGATAACTATGTTATTAAAAACTTTGTTAAATATATCTTTGTTCATCGATTCTTTCTTTCTTTTAAATGATCAAAACTAAAAAGTTTTTTTTTTATCTCAAGAAATTTCCTTTTTTTTTTTGGGAACAGTTTATAGATATTTTTTAGAAATAGTTTAATAATTAAATAAAAAATATTTAAGATATTTTTAATTAATAGAATATTTATTATAGTTTTATAAATAACAAATAGAATTAATAGTTAAAAGTTTATTAATATTTTATAGATGTTGTTTGATAAAACTTTCCTATTTGCAGTTCAAATATTTGTACTAATAAATAATATTAAAAAGTTACTCTTTCTACATTAATAATTAATTTCATAAATGATAGGAATAGCCTGTTCCTTTAAAGATCGATTCCTTCTATTTGATATTATTGTCTTTGAGAGGAAAGACACTGTTAAATAGAACAATTTAATATATAAAATAATCAAATTAAATCAATTAAAATATATATTTATCAAATAAACAAACCAAATAAACATCACAAATATATAGTATTAAATTAGTTATTCTTTAGCTATTATATATAAAGAACCTTTTTTATTGTCTGTCCACATAGTTGAATATAAGAGTTGGTCACTTGTGAAATTACATTGTCAAATGTATTGGTTGGGATCAGATCCGTTATCGGACAAGTTGGCTTGGTTAGGCAATACAATACAATCACAAGAATATTGATTAGTTGCGGAGCTATATCCTCTGATAATCTTGGTATATATCTGTTATCTTTCCAGATTAGAATATGATTTCGTGTATTTATCTGACTTCTACTGGTGTTCAACACTTTTACCACTATTGGTATTAACTTCTTGTGTATCTTTAGTAAAGATTCTTTACTACTAGTACTCATATTTGTTACTATGTATTTTTGAATTAAAAAAAAATAAAAAAAAGTTTAAAAAGCAAACTTAAATTGTATACCATAAAAAAGGTTCTATAATATATATATAATAGCTAAAGAATAACTAATTTAATACTATAAGTAATGCTAAATTAGCATTGCTAATGATGATAAAATATAACAATGATATTTATTTGGTTTGTTTATTTGATAAATACATATTTTAATTGATTTAATTTGATTATTGTTTTTAACAAACCAAAAAAAGCAAAAAAAATGAACAATTTAAAGACTAAAAATATTAACGAATCCGCATGCGGACATGTTTTTAATAAAGGCTCCAACGAGATTCGAACTCGTGACCCCTTCCTAACTCTTCCTTTACTAGGGAAGTACAATAACCAACTATGCTATGGAGCCTTGGATGAAAATTTTTCTATTTATTTATTTTTATTTCATACCCAACCATACTAATGTTTTTTTTTATTTAAAATTTTAATTCAAAATTCATTATTTTAGTTTTCTGAATTTTTTTGATATTATTGTACTAATTTGAATAATAACAAAACATTACTTGTAAACATAAATGATTCAGATTATTGTCTATTTTTATTTCATTTTATTTGATCGATAGTGTTATTTATTTATTGATCATTTTTTTATTTTTATAGGAACAGAGATGATTGTAGTATTTGTAACATGATATCTATAACTTTTAAATATTTAAAAATATTATTTATTATATTTGTATTTATATTTAATTGTGGTAAGTAAAAGTAGTTAAAGATCTTAAAAGTTCATTACAGATCAAAAAAGAAATTTCATTTTTTGTGATCTGATTTTATGCCAAATTAATTAAATTAATCAATCATTTAACAATAATAATATTTTTTATTTTTTGCTAAATTTATATTCAATAAACAGTAAAAGTAGTTTCAAGTCAACCTTCGTTTAGATTATCAAACTATGGTGCAGATATACCGGGTTGTGGACCACCTGGCAGTACACCTTGTAAGACACTATCCTATATCTCCAAGGTGGTTCATACACAGCCGCGATCTTCAACCTACTCGAAATGTGATTCCTTTACGGCACCGTGTCAGCCGGTCGTTGTCTATCTCGAAGATCAGATCTATACAGACCCAGGAAATTTCAACCTAACCATAATCAACCAACAAATCTGGTTAATCGGTAAATCAATGAATACAACCATATTCGATTGTCAAAATAATAGTAAGTAATAAATAATTCATTGATATCATCAATCATATCTATCTATCTATCTATTATTATTATTATTGTTATTAATAAATAAATAAATACTTTTAGAATCATTTTTAGCATTGTCAAATTCATCATTTGTAAGATTAACAGATGTAACTATTCAGAGATGTAAATCGAACGATGGTGGTTCCGCCGTCTATATTTTGAATTCCAGTTATTTCGAGTGTGAGAGATGTCGGTTCATTCGCAATTCAAGTCCAACAGGTTCAGGTGGTGCAATTTCTTGTCTAAATGGTAATCATCAAATTAAAATGATCATATTTATATATTTTTTTTAATTAATTATTATTATTATTTTTTTAGCAATATTATTTATTAGAGATTCATTGTTTCAAGTTAATTCAGTAAGACAAAACGGAGGAGCGATTGCACTTGGATTCTCAATATGTCGAATACACAATACAAAGTTTATAAGTAATGCATCTTCCAATGGCAAAGGCGGTGCACTCTACAATTCATTTGGCAATATGACACTGTCCTACAGTCAATTCTACTATAATATTGCACCTACTTCTGGTGCTGTTGATTTAAGTAACTATATCTTTTTTTTTTTTTTTTTTGTTAGACTTTAATTTAACTTTGGTTTAAACTAAATATAGATGGTCTTGGTAATAGAATCATCAATTGTTTATTCATAAGGAATCATGCCAATGTAGGAGGTGCTCTCGGTTCTTATTATCTAACCTATTTGAAAGCTTTCAATTTGCGATTCTCTCATAACACTGCGAATCTTACGAGTGGTGCTGTATTCGTTGCAACTGAATCAATTGGAAGGTTTGTTATATTATATAATTGATTCAGTTTAATGATTTATACATTTTGATATTGATTGTATTTTATTTTGATATATAGCTTCTCAGTATGTATATTCAATGGAAACTATGCACCTAACAGTGGTATTCTAGAGAGTCACGCTTCACTGACGTTGAATGTCGAACTAACGATATTTGCAAACTCAACACAACTTGTAAATGCACAGATTGCACTCTACGATAGTTACAGTCGATTCAGACTCATCAATTGTGCATTCACCAACTTGACGGGTCCTGCTTTTCTATCGGATGCAATGTCAGTTACACTAATCTATTATTCTACATTTACAAGTAAGTAAATATAATATAGTTTATCTAAAAATTATGATAGCTTATATATATATATATAACTTTATTTATGAACTAACTAACGAATTCCTATTTATATCATGAATGTTAGATATAAGTAAAACAATATTATCATTTGTACATCAAGCTGCGCTGGCAATGGCAGGTTGTACATTTACAAACAATACAGTGACCGACTCGATTATCTATCAAGAGTTTAGTTCAGTAGCTGCCATATTCAATTGCACGTTTGCCAACAACTCTGCACCAAACATCATTAGAACGTTCTACGAATCACATCTGTTGATCTACAACAACATCTTTGCCTTCAATCAAGTTACCAATGCCGTAATCCTACTTAGATTCGAATATCTAACGATAGCACGTAGTAATCATTTCATTTCAAATAGAGGTAGTAATGTATGTATATAATAATATCAGTGCTCTGATAGCAATAATAATAACTAGAGATTTAATGTTATAACACATTTATTAACAACAATATTGTTGTATTATTATTATTATTATTATTATTATTATTATTATTATTATTATAATTTATTTATTTAGAGAGGATGTTGTTTTGAAGTAGATCAAACAGGATCGATTCAATCTTGTCTCTCAGAGTATAGGAATAACTCATCGCCTTGGGGACCTATCATTTTCTTGACGGCATCGAATATTATGGGTCCGAGTGGAAAATCGATCAGTCTAACCGGTGATCAATTCATCGATAACTATGCAAGTCAATCCGGTATCTTGTTTTACTACTATCACAATGTAACGAGTGCAATCTACTATAACAACAACTCTGATACACTGTCGACCAACACCGACGTCTACAACACCTCAAAGTACATACGTAGTGGCTACGAATACTTTACCGTAACGATGCCACAACAGATCTACCCGTTTGAACTACTCAACATAACGATCGACGTCTACGACTACTTTGGCAATCTGGTGGTTGGTCGTACCGATCTTGCATTCTTTGTGGTGCCATGCAGCAATATCTACGTGGAGGGTCAGACATCGGGTATTCTAAACACCGAGGGTCATGCTTATATTTCGGGCTTGCGATTCTCTGCCAATCCAGGTGACACCTGTAATCTGACGTTCGTATCGGTGCCGACCGGCTCGATATTCGGTCCGCTCAACTTCCCCATTAGCTTTACGGCGTGTCCCAGTGGCATGGTGCATCTAAAGACCTACGTCTACTACTGCTTGACAAGCATCAATATATCGATCATTCCCAAGATCATCGTTGGTGTCATCCTATGTATTCTACTGCTACTGCTCTTCCTTTGTTTAGCGATAACCATCATCTTTAGAAAGAAACGTGTCATCAAGTATTCCAACCCTCTGTTTCTCTGTATCATTTCCATTGGTTGTATAATGTGTATTCTAACAGCTGGTTCTTTCTTCTTACATAAAACAGATTTTGTGTAAGTAACAAACCTATCCAACTTAACAAACTAACAACCTTTACATTATAAACTAACAACAAAACTAAATTAATCATTATAGTTGTAGAATACCTCTTATATTCTTACCACTATCTATCTTCTTGGTAACGAATGCAGTGTTTGTTAAACAATTCAGTATGTGGAGATTAGTAGAAGATATTGAATACCTCAGAGAAACTATTGTAGAGAATAAGTATCTATTAAAGTTTGTTGCATTTTTAATGATATTCCCATGTGTAAGTATAATACCTTTATGTTTTATTAAACTAAACTAATTAATGTTGTTGTTATTATTATTATTATATTAGTTCCTTGTTTTATTAAGTAATATTATTCATAAAACAAAAGCATCGTATTCATATGACTTTGCAAAGTTTAATGCAATCTATTATTGTCAAACCAAGAATTTCTATATATTCTTTATTATCTATATCATCTATCAGGCTATCATTCTGTTGTTTGGTTGTTACTTGGTCGTTGTCTGTAGGAAGTTTAGAATGGTGCCTGGAACCTTTAACGAAGCGACGTACATCGGTATTTTGATCTACAACTACATGATCATTCTCATCACTTCGATACCGCTGATATTCAGTTTCACCTCGGACCCGACTGCTACGTTCCTCATCATCGAGCTAGCGATCATTTTGTTTGTGGCGAGTACCACCGTCTTGGTTTTCTTCCCAAAGTTTAACTTTCTCTGGCGTAACCGTGCCATTATCTCGTCGCTAAAGAAACACATCGAAGAGCAAGAGAATAGCATACAGAAGAACAAAGAGGTATTACAGTTCTACAATATGTATATGGATGACTCTGCCAGTCGCACCACCGAAGATAGCAGCAGCAGTAGCGTCGATATGAATCCCGATTCAAGTGGTGTATCTCACGATGAAGACGATGACGATTACATTGATTTTAATCAAAATATCAATAACACCAACAACAACAATAATAATAATACAAATAACAACAACAACAACAACAACAATAACAACAACAACAACAAATCAAAAAAGAAGAATGATAAACAACAACAACAGCAACAACAACAACAGTCATCTTCAAGTGGTGGAAAACCACCAATTGGTAATAATTCATCTGCAACAAGTAGACTCAATCAAAAGAGTGTCAGAGAATTGACTGTTGCCGATATTGAAGCAATCGTTGCCAATGCTAATAGAACATCCTCTAAAATGGATGATGATGATGAAGATGATTACCATACAAATAATAATAACAATAATAATAATAATGGTGAAGAAGGAGATGATGATATGATTGATTTCAACGAACATATTAGACATTTAGATGAGACACACCAAAAGAATGTAAGACCAAAAAAGAAAACATCAGTACGTCAAACAATCAAAGAACAACTACTAAGAAATAGAAAATCTAATTCTGAACCATCAACTCCACTATCAAATAAACATTACTGAAATAAATTAATAATTATAATAAATTAATAAACTGATAAATAATGCAAGGTATAATAATAATAAAACAACATTTTGTCAAAAAAAAAATATATATATTTTTTAAAATAACTTCGTTAGACTAGCAAAGAGCACAGCAAACTTTACCTCATGATAAATCAACGTTTAAATTTGCAGAAACACTAATTCTAAACCAGTTAAAAGTGATTTCATTCAATTTTACTTTTTAGACTTAACATTACACACGATTTTACCACAACTTTTCACCCCACCCAATAATATCTATTATTTGAATTTTGCAAAAAATTTAAAAAAAAAACAATCAAAAAAATCATCAATAATAAAACAACTACTACATTTTTTTTTAAATATATCTTTTTTAAAATCAAACAATCATAAAAGTTAGTTTTTTCTTTTTTTGATATATATTCTTATTTTTATTTATTTATATATTTAACCAATCATCATTTAATTAGGTTTTTTTAAATTTAATCAACATCATTCAATCAATCAATCAATACATAATCAGTCAAAAATAAGATAGAAAGAAAACAATATTAGATATAGGATATAATAGTAACAAAGCAAAGATAATTAGTTTTCCAATAATAATATGTCTAGAAAGAATTTGAATGTTGAAATAGGTAATCCATCGGGATTTCATCATGTTGGTGGCGCTGGTTCAGCATATAGCAATCAGACACCACCACCACCATTGTCACCACCACCAATGTTGACTACATCACCACCCAAGATAATAACTGTAGGTGCACAGCTACAACAGCAATCAACAACATCATCACGTGATCCAAAGTCAAGCGCAAAGTCAACGATCATCTCCAACAAACTCAGAAAGTTCTTCACACACCGACCATCACGTGATTCACTCTACGAACGTCACATATTAAACGCACCCTATGGATCGGGAAATCTTTCATTTTATAATATATTCAAGATTATAGTTGCATTGAAAAAAGCAAATGGTAAACATACAATACAAAATTGGAATATATATGAATGATCATGTCTTGTGACAAACTTAACTAATTCAAATTAAAATTAATTTTGATAGTTTTGGACCATGAAGGTATTTTTAGGGTAAATGGAAATTCAGAAACAATTAGATCTTTGTGGCTGTCGTTGAACACTCAGGATTTGAATCTTGCGATTGAACATACAGCACACGATTTGGCAGGTCTGCTAAAGTTATATCTCAGAGAATCGCGGTTCCCATTGATACCGATCGAACTATTCCCAAACAATTCGACACCCAACAAGATTGAAACGATAAGAGATTTCATTTCGAAACTTCCAAATGAGAATGTAAAGATTCTACACTATCTAATTGAATATTTGGAACAGGTAACCAGTAATTCAGCCGTAAATAAAATGAATCCAATTGCTTTAGGTGTATGTAGAGCTAGCTTATCATCATGCATGATGATAATTACACACACACAAAAAAAAAATTGACTGACTAATTTTTTGTCTACTTTACTTTTCCATAGGTTTGTTTTGGACCAAATATAATTAGATCTATTTCCAATAATCCACAACCGGATTCACTGACACAAATTCAAGGACAATGCAATATGATTACAGCGATGATTGAGAATAGAGAGTTTATTTTTGCGGATCAAGATGGATTGCTACATCAGGAGGTGGAGGAAGGCGAAGAGTCATATACGAGCGATAGAACTGTGGAGACTCTTCCATTGCCACCACCTCCCAACTCGATTGCTGGCGGACTCTACTCGTCGTCGCCATCCGACCTGTATATTAATGAACTACCACCACCCCCACCACCTACCATCGTCGACGAACAGATCGGCCACACACCAATATCACCGCTCTACGACGAACTCACCAACATCATGATCGAAGACATCACACAGGGCAACAAAGAGGATCTTATCAACAGAATCAAGAATCTCTTCCTAAACGATCCAGACAATTTCAAACTTTTCCTCAAAGAGATACTAGGAATCGATGGTTTAATTTCATTACTAGAAGTCATTTTAACATTGGAATAACTTTTATTTATTGTGAATAACAAACAATTTTTTACGAAACCAACCTGAATAATAATACGCTCATCCAATTATAATAATACAATCATAAACACAATCAACGAATCAAGTTTATCATTTTTCTCCGCTAAACAAAACAAAATAAAAACTATTTATTATTTATCAATTAATTGCTAGTTGTTGTAGTTGTTTCATGATTTCTTTTTCTCTTTTTTGTATTTCATTTTCCAATAATAAATGTAATTCCACTGATTTTGGATATTTTAGTTTTGTTTCATTTTGATAAAGTTTTAAATCTTGAGTTGAGATTGGTAAGCGTAGTGCCTTTTCCATTGTAACCAAGTCATTACTTGAAAATATCATGTCAAATCTATTCATATCGAATGGAATAACAGAGTTTCTTGTTTCAGTTCTATTTTCATAGAGCCACAATGACATATCGATTGAACAGCTATTGAGAATATCACTAGTGCATCCTTCCGTACGATTCTCATGAAGCCACTTTACCAAATCTAAGTGATCGTTGGTAGCAGCCAAATACATTGATTCTTCCGAGAAGTTGTATCGATTGTCAGGCCCATTCGTTTGATGAAGATGCCGCACGATATCGAGATTACCTAGCGCGATCATATTATCGAGAATATTATCGCTACAATGTACACCAGTGACAGTTTCGAACCACTCTAGTATTTCAAAGTGATTGTGCATCGCAAGTATATCTATAATTACAGTGTAGTCGACGATCGAATATTCTCTTTTGTGCTCTGTACGATTCTCGTATAGCCATCGCAACAATTCGAAACTACCATTTTCAGCACATGAAACAAATGCATCTGAGCTACATCCTTCACTACGATTCATATGTAGCCACTTTATCGCATCGATTCGATCGTAAAACGCTGCTTTATCCATTGCCGAAACCGTGCATTGATGAGTTGTGTTTTCATGCAGCCATGTTAGAAGCTCGATATTTCCACAACCAGCTGCAATATCCATGATGTCGTCCGGACATTTACACCTTGGATAAAGAAGCATGAATATATTGAAATGATAGCCATTGCCTAGAAGGTCTGCTGATTTCTCCAAATAATCAGTTGATTCAGGGTCTAAGAGATTGGCGTGTTCCTCCAAAAGATAAGTTAACATCTCCATGGAAGAGCCGGCTATAGCATGCTCAAACATTTGTGCACCAATCATACCGAAGGGGAAGCGCAATGTTAACCATCTAACCATTTCAATGTTATCCATGAATGCAGCATTATCATATGTAGAACAAATGTTCTCTTGAGGAATATCAGCCATATCTTCTAGTTTGCTGGCAAAGAATTGCAAAATCTCCAACTTATCAGAGTATGGAGAATATTTCAACGCTTCGGTGTAGTCCCATAATGTGTTTGGGTATCGATCTATCAAGTATTGAATTATATCCATACTTCCTTTCCCTGAGGCAGCAGCCAACAAAAGGTTTAATCTGCTATGTTGTGTTGTTGCTGTTTCTTTTTCATCTTTTTCCGATTCCTCTACGTGATCCAATAAGCACTTTAATATTTCAAAGTATCCATATTCAATGGCTAGGTCCAAAGACATGTGGCTGATCTGAATGTTTGTGAGTTTAAGATAGATTTTTATTTCTGATAGATATCCATATGAAACCATAGTTTCAAGTGATTGAACAACCTGGTTCCACTGTAACTGCTTTTTTCCACATAGTTTGTTAATCTCTATTATTTTATTAAATATTAATCTATTTAAAAATAAATTATTAAATATTTGTTTAAAATGGGAATTGATCATTTTGGGTAATTCGAAATTAATTTTGTTTTCATATATATTTGTTAATTTCTTTTGATCAAAAAAAGATTCATTTTTTTTTTTTTCATCATTTTTTTCTCGAATAAAAATAGAAATAGATTCACACAATTATAAATTAGGAAATAAATTGGATTATTATTATTTATTGATTATTATTAGTTTTTTTAAAAAAAGTTATTTATTAAAGAGAGGGATGAGTAATTACGCAATTAGTGATGCAGAGGCCGACAAGCTTATTGCAGCTCTCGAAGGTCCAAATGGCGATGCTGCTGCGTCTATCTTACCAATATAGGAGCTTCATACGACCACGGAACCGACTTGGAGTTTGCTGCACACTGCAGAGAGGCACAAGAATTCGTTAATGGATCTCGTTTCAATTTGGTCAACAATCCACAAGGTGGATTCCCAAACACTCCATTCCACACCAACAGTCGTATCATTCACAATCCTTCTTTCTTTGTCGATGAGGGTATAGTTAGACCAGGTTATTTCCTCAACATGAACAACCCAAATGCATGGTAATGAACACATCCTTTCATCTCGCCTTTTCATATCTGTATTTTTAAAGAATTACATTGTTTTAATATTTCCAAATTAAGCTTATTTTGACAAATTCGATCAATAAAAAAAAAACCATGAAAAAGATACAATTAAGATATGTTTTTTTATATGTATCTTTTTCGCAAAGTTTATTCAAATTTAAATTTGAATTGTTTTGATTTTTTTTGTCTGATCTGTGTGTTTTCATTCACATCATTTGAAATTGTTTCTTATATCTAATATATATCAATAATATAAGTACATGAATATTGAAAGAGATTTTGATGAATTTAAAGATGATTTTCAAGATCAATTTATAGAATATCATTTATATTTAGATAGCGATTCAGAGAGTATTGAAAGTGTTAAAGATGAGTTTATACAATTCATAAAACCAATCATTGGTGACTACATATGGCAATTAGATCCATTCTTTTTAAATATAGATAGAAATAAAAAGAGTAAGTTATTAATAATAGACTTTAGTAGTTTTATTATACTTAATAATAAGTGTGTATTTATTAATTTAATTAATCATAATCATCATCATTTATTAGATCATTTATATGGAAAGACAAGAGTAAATGATTCGATTGAAGATGAATGGTTCATTGTTTATCTATTGGTAAAGCTATCAGAGAGGTATAGGGAGATGTCACTTACGGTAAGAGATAACGATGGTGAATTTCTCTTGATAGAGGCTGCTGCCGTACTTCAGAAATGGATGAAGCCTGCAACCACTCATAACCGTGTGTTTATAAGAGCTGGACAGATCACTGTTTTACCGATGGCATCGTCACCAGCCGAGTTGGATATACTGCCCTACAAAATAGATGTCGATAGTGCATTGGCATTGATGAAGAGTAGCAACAGCAACAACATCAACAACATCAACAACAGTCAATATGCTAAGCCTTCCACACCCATTACCAACGCTATCAATCAACGGCTATCACGTTTCGCAAATGGAAAGTACCAAAAAGATCAACACCAAATCTCAGCGGTGAGTGTACCGCGTGAAGTTGCATATCTTTTATATTGTTATCCTCAGGTGATATCGGATTTGGTTAGAGTATTCTGTGACCGTGATCCAGAGGATATGGCATCGTTGGTGGCGATGAAACGATTCCCATACGATGCCGACAGTCATGTGGATTGTAAGATTCGATTCACCAGGTGTTTGTATGCACAGATAAAACAACAGAGATTTAACCAACCACGACAATTCAAAGCGTTGCCAAAGCCGTCTGCACCCAACTACTCAATGGCGGCACTCGGTGTGAAGTTGCACTGTGCAATGGAGATACTCTACAGCCGCAAAACAGACCATACTACAACCCTGGCATGGCAAAATCATCTTAATCATTTGAAGAGAAGCAATTACTTTGGTGAGGAAATCAAAGGATCGAAATTGTATAAAGAGAAATTAGAGAAAGCAAAGAAGGATTGGCAGGAGAAACAGAGAAGGAATGATAATGATATCAGCGGACAAAATATGCGTAGTAAGATAGCGATTTTAATAGACCAGTGTCTGGGTGATCCTAATCTATCAAGAGAATCAATGATGAATTTCATTCAGCAAAGTTCCAATGGAATGAAAGAAACCAGTGATAAGTGGATGGATAAGATTCCTACGAGATATGAAGATTTGTTGTCAGAGTTGGAGAATAAAGATAAAGACAGTGCGAACATGGATATCAATAACATAACCAAATCCTTCCAAAAGATGTTGAATACAACCTCCTCATTTGAAGGAATAGATTTTTCAAGTGGATTAGGTAGTGGTAGTAGTGGTAACAAAAATAATGGTGGTTTCGATCCAGAGAAATTCCTATCGATTCTAAAAGGTGTTGCTGGAATTGGAAATGAAGATCATGGAATGGATCTAGGTGGTGACGGATTTGAAGATGAAGATGATGATTTATATAAAAATATTGCAGATTATGATTTTGGAGAAGATGACGACGATTACGATAATGAAGAAGCTGAAGATAGTGATGATGAAGACAGATATTCGGATAGTGAACAAGATTCTCCACTGGAATTTGATTATGAAAATATTCATATGTCAAACCTGAAGGAAAATGGCAGTGGAGTCAACTCTAAGCAATCGATCGGCAAATATATGAAGCAAATGGATTTCGAATTGTCGAAAACAACTGTTGGTCAATCATTTGAGAAGGTACAGATGAAAGGTGACGACCTTATCAGCAAAGAACAACTCGAGCAAGAGAATATCAATAGACCTGTAGATTTGAATTTCAATCTCGTAAAGAATATCATTGGCTCACTTTCTTCACAACAAGGTTTGGCTGGTCCTGCTTCAACGTTATTAAAAGAATTTATTGAAAATAAAAAATAAATTACTACCAATTCATTCAATTCAATGAAACTAAACTATTCATACAATATTGATTTATTCCCATACTTGATATTTTCGCTTTCAATAATCTCTATCCACATCAACACGACAGTAATTTAATGAATCTTAAATTGATTAGATAATACTCAAAAATAAAGGAATTTACAAATAAAGTAGTTGCAAGAATCATCTCTTCTTTACTGAAATCAATCAAACAAATAATCATAAAAAGATACTCTTTATTTAAAATCTAAAATTTTTAATTTCTGTTAATAATTTTGGATTTTGAGCCTCATAATCATCCAATACTTTCTTTTTTCTCTCAGAGAAAAATGTTCTAGCTGTCAATTTTACACTTCTTCCAATTTGAGAATCGGTTCCGTTCCTTAACGCATAGAATCACAGAATAGTAAATGCTTCATCATCTAAAAGATACTTCTCTTCAACATAAACAATAAAATGAGTTGTTGTTTATCCTTTATTCTTTCTGAACCAAATCTTCGATTAATGTAAAATAACCCTAGTACATCTTGAACTTTCCAATAGCAATTACGAGACCACGGAGGATCATACTAATTCGACCAGCCATTGCAGCAGATTAAAGAAAACAAATAAACAATCCTATCATCGCTGCAGTTTCTATTCCAGATAAAATAGCCATTCCCCATTTGTTTTTTTTCACAGATTCCACCAGTGAGAAGTATGCCGAAATAAAGATAAATGGTGGAATAATATATTTGTATAAGATCATTGTTAGAGACGTGAACTTTTGAGTAATAAAGGGTATCTGCTTGAATACTTTGGTTGAAGATTTTGCTTATGGATTCTCCCAACTTGAATAAATCCTGTTATCAGTGACAGAATTGGCCAAATCTACGAGCTTCAAACCACATGATATCCAAAACAATTCTTTTTCTAATCCATTAAATAGTTCATAGCTCCGAATCCAATAGAAAGCAATTGACAACCGAGAAACAATCCATTAGCAACCCTTTGTTATTAAATCTTGGATGTGAAACAGGTGTTTGACCAATTTGAGTTTCTTTTTTCAACTTGGAGAGAAATTTAGAAGTGTTGATGCCGTATACATGCTTGTTGTTGATTCCACTAAAAATTATAGCTCCACCTGATGATGGAAATATGCTTAAGTTAGTTTGTTAGCTAGAGTAAAAATGTTTCCACCAACTAGACCTAGCTTACAATCAATTTGAGATTCTCCTTTGTTTAATACAATATATATCAATGCAATTGTATATTTAATCGAATAATCAGATAAGAAATTTAATGAATTCACTGAATTAATGAACAATATGAAAGGCCGACAATGAAAATAAAGTATTATAGTATTGCGAGGTCACTGAGGTGGAGAGTGAAAGAGTTGGATAAAGAATATCAGACTTTTGATCTCGTTGAAAATCCAAGTCATCTACATAAGTTTAATCGGTTTTATTATCCATTTAATAATTGGAGGCAGTATTAACAAAATTATTGGTATCTTGATCAGAGATCAAATACTCTTTGATTTTCGGAACCAATATTTTGGCATGGTAGATCAAACGCAAGAAAGCTGGAAGAGTGTCTCGGAGTGCAAAGAAATATAATTTCATTGTGACTGAACTGATCATCTTTTTTACTATTAATGTTGCTTGGAAATATTGTTTTTTCTCTGGAATAGTAAATCGATTGGAGAAGAGTGAGCTTGGCTTAGGCTTTAAAGAGTTCCTTTCCTTTGTCATCACCGACAATACCGAGAATCTCTTTACTGAGGGTTGGACGAACAGTTATTAACAAAGTCAAAGCAATGCCCAGTGTGATTGGTATTGACCCAAATTCATTCATTGTTTCTGACTGCCTCAAACTCACTCTCTTCAATATATCATTAGAGAAAAAGCAGACAAAACAATGACAGACATCATCAATTTCTAACAATCTGATCTCAATTTGAAAGCAACGGAGTACGAAACCCAAAAGCCATAATTATTATTATTAATACTGCAGAAAATGAAATGATTTATATTTAGAAATTTTGAAGCATATGGTAATTATATTAACAATAAAATCATTTTTTTGTTTTTTTTAACATTTGTGACATCAACCACCCCAGATTTGTTTTGATTTCATCGAAACAGATTTTTACATATCATGATAGATTGAGATGATTTTAAAAAAACATTGTGAAAATAATTCCAAATTGATTGGATTTGGTTGTTTGTGCTCTGAAGTCTAGTTTATTTTTTTAATTTTGAACCTTTGCAAATTGATTTGTCAATATACAGTAATAATTTTTTCGAAAAAAAGGAAACAATTGATAAGTTAACAAGAAAAAGAAAAACACTTTTTTTAGGATCTTTTGCCTCAGATTTGTGTTAATTTCAATGAAACTGAATTTTGGATATGATTCGCGGACTGCCTTTGTCATCGAGATTAATCTTTTTATTTGTTTCATTTTAAATATAGTACCAATGATTCTTTTGGCAAGTTATTAAAATTCAGATCTTTAATTGGTTTGTTTTATGGATATGAATAAAAAAAAGAGATAAATAAGTGATTCTTAAATTCTTTAGGTATATAGGATATGTAATCCTTCTACCGCAACCACCAAAAGAAAATTATATTACGAGTGTGAGTTCTTTAAGGTTAATTCTTTGCAAAGACCATATCATAATTTTGGTAAACTAAACAAATTGTGCCATATAAAATGAATCTTTAACTTTATTTAATTTTATGTTTATTTATTTTGAATACTTTTTAATTTCTGCCAATATTTTTGGATGTTTGGACTCATATTCTTTCAATAAGTCTTGTTCTCTTTTAGTATACACTAACAATCTCATAGTCAATAATGCACGCTTTCCAGTGGGAGATTTGGTTCCGTTCCAGAGTGCATAGAATCCCAGAATGAGAAATTCATCTTCACTGATACGATACTTCTCCTCGACTGAATAAATAAAATTGGATAATGGCGATCCTTTTTTAGCTTCCTCGATCATCTCTCCAATCATTGTAAAGAAATCATAGTACATCTTGAACATTCCAATGGCCAATAGCACCCCGCTGAAAATCAAAGCGGCTGGACCAGCGCATGCACTACCCGAAATCAATGATATAAACAAGCCAATAGCCGCACCGTATTCTACATAGGACACTGCAACCATTCCCCAATTTTGTTTTTTTGCATATTGCAAACAATCCACCAGTGAGAAGTATGCTGAAACCAAGGCAAGTACCGGACTAACATATCTGGCGATCGATACTGATACTTTCGTGAACAATTTAGCTGAATTGGATATTTGTGCTAATACTTTGCCTGAATTATTTGAAAGAATTTTACCAATGGATTCCCCAAGCTTTATGAAAATCTTGTTGTCACTGATAGCATTAGCCAAATCCAGGAGTGTCAAACCACATGATGTCCAAAACAATCCTTTTTCGAATCCATTCATTTTCTTGTAGTTGATTGCACCGTATCCAATTGCTAGTAATTGACAACCGAGAAGCAATCCATTAGCAACTCTGTGTAGATTTTTATCTCCCATAAGATTATTAAATTCTGGATGATTTAAAATGGATTTGCCTTTTGGTGTTTCTTTGTTCAACCTTTGGAGAAATTTGGCAGTGCTAACACCGTATACATGGTTGCTTTTGATTCCAAAAGAGAGAGTTGGTTCCAACTGAATATGGAAGAATGCTTGTGTGACTTTGGTGGATAGAGCAACAATGTTTCCACCAAACAAAGATTTAAGTGAATTGACAGTCTTGGAGATTTCACTGACTTTCTTATCTGCTTCTTCCAAAAAATGGATAATAGCGTTTTCAAAGATCTTTTCGAGCATTGGTGTTTTTTTCATTGATTGGGTGGTGGATACTAATAATAAAGTATTATAGTATTGTGAGGTGACTGAGGTGGAGAGTGAAAGAGTTGGGTCAATAATATCCAACTTGGCTTTGATCTCGTTGTAACGCCAAGAGTCATCTACCAACTTATCAGGTGTCGAATGGTCCGTTTGGAAATTGAAGGCATCACTAACGAATTTATTGGTAACTTCAGTGGCGAGCAAATACGCTTTGATTTTAGGAATCAAGGTTTTGGCATGGTAGATGAAAGGCAAGAAAGCTGGAAGAGTGTCTCGGAGTGCCAAGAAATATAATTTCATTGTTGCCAGGGCGACGTAGGTATTGGCAGTGAGGTCTTTGAGATCTTTCTCAACTTGTTTGGCGTAGATGTTGGTTGGATACATTGAATCTTTTCTGGAATTGTAAAGTGATAGGAGAAGAGAGAGTTTAGCATATTTTGGGAACAGTTCCTTTCCTTTGGCATCACCGACAAACTCGAGAATCTCTGGGCTGAGGGTTGGACGTTCCGCTGGCTCTTGGGTTGCTTGTGCCATTGCACTCAAACCGAGATCGGATTGGTAGAAATTGATGACATTGGTCATTAATTTATCGGTATTCTCTTTGACGATATCTATCTTGGCATCATTGAAGGTCGAGAGTTTGAGATAGTCGGCAACAGTCAACGAATTTGGATCGACAGTTGTCACACTGGGCATGAACTTTTTGATCTTTTCAATTCTCCAGGCTTCAAAGTCTTTGATGAATTGACCTGCTAACTTAGTTGTCATTTCTTGTTAGAAGTGATAATTATTATTATGATTGTTATTTTTGAAAATAAAATGATTGTTTAAATATTAAAGAATATGCACATGTTCGTTCTAATCAAGATGAAAATATTAAAAATGATTTTTTTTGTTTAAGTTAACAAAATTGTATTTTTGATGAATCTGTGACCACAAATGCTTCAGATTTGTTTTGATTTCATCGAAACTGGGGTTTCAGATATCTGATTGTAATTTGCATAAAACTGTTTGTTTTTGCAACAACGAAAAACAGATCCCAATGGATTGAAATTTCTCTAGGTCATGAACAAAAAAAAAAGTAAAAAATAGGGGTTACTTGCATTGGTCTAATGTTAAATTTGTTTTGTTTTCATTTTTGTGTTGGTGTACACTTTGGTCATGATTTATCATTCAACAAAAATTTTGTTTTTTTATTTTGAATAAATCAATAATAAATGAAAATCTTTTATATTTTGCAAATAAACCAACGATTAATTTTATTTATTGGAAAACAACAGTGTTTTTTAAGAAAAAATTTGATTGTACAGATAATTAATTCATTGTTAACCTTACATATAAATAAAATTTATTTTAGCAGCTTGAAAATTAATAACCTCATAAAAAATATCATCAAATAGTTGCCAAAATTTTTTCAATGATATTTTTGTGGTTGTGGCTGTTTTGATTTTTTGATTTTGATTGAAAAAGAATGATATTTAGTGCAACTCTGAGCTTTTGATCTTTAGTTTTGATTTGAAATTTGACTACTGATTACGAGGGCGACATAAATAGTTCCTTACTCGTAAAAATATAATTTATTATGAGAATATAAATTATTGTTTTTTACTTCAATAATTATTTATTAAATGCATCATTTGAATAACGAATTAGATACAGTTTAGCTAGTACCTTCCACTTCTAATGCAGAGTATTTAGCGAACGTGTTTGGCGATTTCCACCTTCCCCATTTTACCACTTCCATGAAATTAGAACCTGTGTTTTTGATGCTGGCGCAGTTCTCACTGAGTGTGCCGAATAAGTTGTAGTATCCACTCCAGCTTCTTGCATCAGTTCTAATGACAACTTAGCAATCCATTGTGCTGTAACACCTTGATGTGGTGGATCGACTGCCAAAATAACATTATCCAAATTCCCATTAGCTTTTGTTCTCCATAACTTGGTTCTTTCCAGATAAACTTGAAAGCATTCGAATGGATTGATGATAATTAGAATCTCATCTTATTTTTTTTAAAATTTAAAAAAAAAAAAAAATTTTTTTAATTTAATTTATATGAGTGTGTTGGTTTTTTTTTTTAATTTTTTTTATAAATTGATTATTATTTTGATCGATCAATCATTATCTAGTATAAAAGATAACTATATATTTTAAGTTTTTGTTGTTAACTAGTCATTTATTATAGTTATCTATAGTATAAAATATATATGTCATCACCTATAAATACTAATATGGGTATAGGTGGACAACCACAACCACAACCTCAGCAACAACAACATCATCCACATCCACAACAACATGTTGCCAAACCAATGGGTGTTATGTCACCAACCAATATACAACAGACACAATCACATGTATCTCCTACATCACCGCCAATCGGTAATACAGTAGTACCTCAACAAACAATGATAAGACAACAAACCATGGTATCGAATACACAACAGCAACAATATTATCCAACAACACCAACTACACCTTTAACATCACCTCCACAACAACAACAGCAACAACAACAGATTCATCATCAAACATCAAATTTACAGCAGCAACAACAGCAACAGCAGCATCATCATCAACAACCAATACATCATCAACCACAACAACAAACTTTACAACAGACATCAGGAATTATACAATCGAATCCAGTGTTGACTGCAGCAGCTGCGGCCAACAAAGTACCATCGCCAACCATCGCTTCTACACCACCTTCTTCCATTGAACAAGCAGTGGAATCGCTCTTTAGAAAGACATCGACTCTTGGAATGTTTGCTTCACCACCAGCCACCGGTGGAAATGCCAACACTCCACCTATCACTGGATCAACAATAATGGGTGGAATCAACCATGCTTTCAACTCGATCAATCCCGGTACACCGCCAACTATGAACACCGCCAGTGGTGGTTCAAGCGGTAACTTGCTGCAATCGAACAAATCAAACGAACAAAACACAGGCAACCCAATGAATACAGGTGTAAATAATCAGAGTACCGTTGGTGGACAATCATCGACTTCAAGTACCTCCGCAAGCGGCAGTGGAACTGGTGGTGGTGGTGCTGGTAGTGGATCGACAACCAAGACAGCCGAAGAGAAGCAACGTGACAAAGAAAGAAAAGAACGTGAAAAGAAAGAGAAAGAAGCAAAAGAGAAGGAAGCAAAAGAGAAAGAAGCAAGAGAGAAAGAAGCTAAAGAGAAAGAAGCTGCTGCCGCTGCTGCCGCTGCCGCTGCAGTCGTCGTCAAAGAACCGGAAACAGAAATCCTAGGCAAGAGAAAACTAACAGAATTACTACAACAGATATCTACAACTGAAAAGATGGATGAAGAAGTAGAAGATGTAAGTGGTTTTTAAATTAAACAACTGTGTTAACTATGTCGCTAACAAACTTTAATCTAGATATTGTCGGTATTAGCAGATGACTTTGTCGAATCTGTTGTATCGTTCGCATGTACACTAGCTAAACATAGAAATTCGAATTCATTGGAGGTAAAAGATCTGCAGTGTCATCTCGAGAGAAATTGGAATATTAGAGTGCCTGGTTTCGGCAATGTAGAACAGATTAAATCACATAAAAAGCAGAATCTACCAGAGAATCATAGACTGAGGCTACAACTCATGAGAAAGTCAATAATGTCACAATCTAGAAAATTAGCAAGTAGTACCGGTGGTGGTAGTAGTTCAACTTCTTCTTTATCTTCGACATCTACAGCAACAAACACATCAAGTACAACTGCACCAACATCCACAACAACAACATCTACAACAGCATCTACAACATCAGCAGCTCCACCATCTACCTCTTAAATTTAAGAAACAAACAAAACAAAACAAAAAACAAACAAAACAACAGTAAATAAAATTAAATTAAAAAAGTTTATAAAGTTTATTACTTTTATTAATTTATTGATTATTCATTCATTTATTCATTCATTCTTTCATTTAGATGGTCAAAGGTAGTAGTACTAGTAGTAGAGGAATAGTTTGTTTGTTGTTTCTCTGAAGTTGTTGGTTGTTGTACAATAGATGATTGTTTATCTGAATTCATTGATAAATTAAGTAAATCAATTGAATCATTGTTACCATTTAGATGGTTTGTAGGGAGAAGTAGTGGTTTTGTAGTATTATCTCTTTCATTTTTAATCCTATTTACATTGTCAACAACTATACTTGGTTTAATATCACTACTATGATTGTTATTTATAAAATATTGTTTCTGTATATTCTTCTTCTTAAATTTAATATCCTTTTTAATACAGACTTTCCTTGTATTACCCATCCAATTCTTATTCATGATAAATTGATTGTTTTCTAAATAAAAGAATAATAGATCAAGATAGATAGATGAATGATATTCAATAATATTTATTAATTTTGTTAAAATGTAAATTTATGTAATTTGTTTGCTTGGTGTTTTGAATCAAAATTAAGCATTCTATAGTTGTAGATGTTGTCTATGTTGATTAAATACATTGATAAATACTAACAAACAGTTTCATTTGTATTTAATCTGTTTTAACTCCTTGATTCAGAATGGAAAATCCAATTCTAAAAAATAATTTAAATTGGAACACTTTACAAATAGTATTGTATTTATTTGTAAAACGGAATTATCTCTTCAACTTATTCCTTGATTATTGGAACATACAAAAGCTTAAAATATAACTTTACTTTCAAAACAACGGATGGGGGTTTTTACTTGATCAAGTAATCTAAAAAATTTACAAGATTTGTAGGCAGAAGAGATGTGAATGAAATTCAATATTTATTTGGTTTTAAGAATTAAATTTATATATTTGTTTGATTGATGTTTCGAATCAAATTCTTTGATTTTTCCATGAATATTATATTTTAATGTGTATTCTGTTGTTAGTGCTTCATATGTAAAATTAAGCCTCCTATAGTAGTAGTTATTGTCAATGTTGATCAAATACATTTGTCGATAAACACTTTCAATCAGTTTCATTTGTATTTCATCAGTTATATGTGATTGGTCTAACTTTGGATAAAAATCTTGTATCATCTTATTAGCTATTGCTATTGTAATACTCTTGATATTATTGTTGAATTGTAAGATCGATGAAAACTCTGATGTAACATCTTCATAGAATGGAATGATTAAACTGATCGTCGAAATCGATTGATTTATCTTTAATGATTCAATTAGTTGTTTCATCAAGATGATTGAGTCTGATGAACGGAGAAGTGATTCACCAAGGTTAAGATTGGTGAGAGTTGAATTGATACCGATTGACTTGATAAATTCCAATGAAATAAAGTTAGCTCCTGCTATGCTAAGTATCTTTAATGTCTTGTTGTATAATAAAAAGTCTGAGAATCCAATATATAGCTGATGATTATGTTGCATTCTATAATGATCATCATTCTTACATAACTTCCTTAAATCCAAATACTCCATACTATCATTACTCTTTAATGCACTGATGAATTCATCTATTTCCAAATCATATCTACGAGATCTATTTGTCTTTTTATATCTTAAATTACATGGATTATCTTCATCTCCTAGATCCTCTTCATTGTCTTCAAAATCTTCTTCTTCAACATTTTCCTCTCTTTGTTCATTTGCTGCTTCATTATTATCTAACAATGGTCCATCAAGATCAAATAGATGATCTGGAAATACAACAGATAGAGACCGAAGTGATTTAGACTTTAATGCCAATGTCAGATCTGTAAACTCTGCAAAGTCTTCTTTGATCTTGAGACTGGTGAGTGATTCGATCTTGATAAACTGGGAGTATCTATGATGTAATGGGTTACTCTCGCTAGCCGCATCTATATATAGATTGGCAGGTTTCAATATCTGAACAAGTGTGACCAACTCCTTTGGAAACTTTGAATAACAATCTGAGATAATCAGAGAATGAACCTTAACTACAGGCAACGATGCTGATTCTTCATAGGTCTTTTGAATTTGAACAAGATACCTCAGTACAATGAGTGCCCTATCAGAAAAATTGATATTGACATTCAAGTTTATCGTACAAACCGGTTGTTGTCTTTGCTCCAGCAGTTCGATGATTTTCGAGATGAATGCCATTCCCTCCACTTCCAAATAGAGTTGTTGCAGTGACGTCATTCGAGAGAATAGCTCTTCAAATATGACAGAATTGTAGAAACCTGTAAAGTAGAATACTGTAATGTTTGAAAGATCTACAATTGAATAGTCGGAAAGTAACTTGTCAATGTTCAACGAAACTCTATCGAGAAACTTGTAGAGTATTTTGACCCGGTTCTGATTGGCATAAGTAGATATACTGTAGACTTTTAGACTAAGCGATTGAATTGAACACTTGATCTGTGTGAACCATCGATGACATACCAATGAAAGGTTTACTATTTCATGACATCCAAGTGAACTCTGACGCTTTCTCTCGAGTACTGATGAATCTACTATGAATTCTGATCGATAGTTTACTTGATTGACATTGACAAAACTATATGGGTCAATTAAAAATGACAAAACTCTTGATTGTAAAATCAGTGGTAAATGTGGTGTTATACTACTATTATTGTGATTTTTGTTGATTATATTTTCACCATTCATATTATATCTTCAAAATCTACAAATAAACTACACAATAATTAGCTATTATTCTCATGTTGCATTTAGTATAAAAATTGATTTTAAGTTTGAAAGTTTTTTCAAATAAAAATGAACTTCAAAAAAAAAACTGCCTTGATTAATCTATTTATTGTTAAATATTCATTGATTTTTCTATTTTTAATTATTTCAAATATAACTCTATGGAATTGGAAAACAATTTTTGATTTAAAAGATTTAATTTTTTTTTTTTTATAAATCATATCACAAATAAACTAATAAGTCTACTTCCCATAGAGTTATAAATTTAGAATCATTAAAGATTAAAAAGTAAAATAAATCAAATCAAAAAAAACAATGTTAATTTTTTTAAAAATTCTAGTAGAAAAATTAATCATTTATTCATCAAATTTTGAAAATAATTGTATGCTGGTAAAAAAAGAATAGTTAAATCAATAATTTTAAAACAATCTTATAATATATTTATTTAATTTTTTATTTTAATATTAAATGAGAACCAGCTTTAATAAAAATAATAGATATTATTTATAACTTTTAACTCGCAAATTATTAAATTTGCTCATGGTATTAAAGTTTGAAGAAGCTGGTTCATAATTACTCTGAGTTATTTTCGTTTTCGCCTGGTTTTTGCACGAAATTTAATTTTAATCATGAAATTTTTGTTGTAAATTTCAATATTTTAGATTCTAGTGCAAATATGGTCAACAAAAAACTATAAATATTGAAGATTTCTGGATCTTTAGAACATATTCAATTTAATAAAATCTAATCAAATAAATCAAACCAATAAAACAATGAAATTATTATTATCTCTTCTAGTTATCTTTGCCGTTATGGCATCAACTGCGAGTGCCTCCAACGATGGAGTAAAGGTAAATTTTAATACCTATAATAATTAACTTTAGAAATAAAAAATCAACTAATATATAAAAAAAATCTTAAATCTTAAAAAGTGTGACTTGTGTCAAATTATTGTAAAGCGTGCTGAAGTTATGATCTTGAAGAATGAAACTCAACAGCATATTATCAACTCTATGGAGAAGGCATGCGCTATGTTACCATCGAAATGGTCTCGTCCATGTGTTGCTTTGGTTGATTTCTACGGTCCACTCATCATCCAAAAGATTGTCGAGCGTGAGAACCCAAAGGTTGTCTGCCAGCAACTCCGTATCTGCAAGGTCGGCCAATGTGAAGAATCCGGTTTGGAAATTGAAGAAATGATTGAAGATCAAATCGAAGAGGAATTCTCATGGTTCGATGAAGATTTCGAAGAGGAACAAATGGACTTTGAATTGGAAGATGAAGATTTCGAAACTGTCGAGAACTTGCAAAAGTGGAAGCCACATATTCCAGGAAAGAATATTATCAAGAAGTACAAGTGCAAAGCATGTTCTTTTCTTGTCAAGGCAAGTATTATAATTTACTTAGTTTATCATATATATTTAATTCTAACAAAAATATTAATACTCTAGAAAGCTGAACACTTGGTAAAAGTTAACAAGACAGCCAAGGAGATCCAACACCACTTGGAAAGCTCATGTAAGACCTTCGGTATCAAGCCAGCAGTCAAAGTATGCAAGAAGATCGTCCACAAGGCAACCCACAAGATAATCAGCGAGCTCCAAAAGCAAACATCCCCACACCATGTTTGCAAGGTTATCCACATGTGTTAAGAAACCTATAGTATTTCCAGTTAAATCGATTAATTGTTAAATAAATACTATCTTATTTTGTTCTATATTAAAAATATATTTTCTATTTATTTATAGACAGAAGTTTTTCTTCGTGGATGATCAGTTAACCAAGAGTAAAATATGAGTTAGCTTGATTGAAGATCATATAAAAAAAATGAAAATGAAAAAAGAGCTAAGCTAGATAGAGAGGCAAAAGATGACACAGTTTACATACAATTATATGATGTATTTAAAAAGATTGAGGGTCATAGGTGTTTGCATTAACTACCAAATCTATAGCGAGTATCAAAGTTCTCTAAAGATTTGACTTTAACCTCACAGTGAAAAGTCGAGGCAGCCCTCTACTGAATGAAACAAAGGTAAAGCATTTAAAATTCAAGATGTATAATCTAATATAGTTGTTTCGAATGAATTAGTATCGGTTTCAGATTTAGATACTATGTATAACTCTCACCTTATACTTCTAGTCAACATTTAAAACTACAACCTTTAATATTAGATCACACAAGTTATAAATAATGATAATTTGTTATATTAAAAAATATTCTATTTATTTTATACTATTTGATTTAAAATTGGAAATATATCTTGGAATTGTAAACTTTGTATTGTTTTATGTTGCTTTTGTTTTGTATTGTTATGATAACAACAAATTAAATATTTAAATAATATTATTTATAAACTACTGTATGGAATACCAACACGATCGGCCATATGCTTAACATAATCCAAATCCTTTTTAGCCAATGGAATATTCAATGAATCCTCATGGAATTTATGTGAATCTAGAATTGAGAGTGCATAAGGTTTCAATGTGTTGCACAGTTCACCGACTGCCTCAGAGATGGCAAGTGCCTTTCCAGATGAAAGATAATTCCAATTACGATAGAATCCAACATCCTGTTCAATATTATACAATGCATATAATCTAACGATATCATTCAAAACGTGTCTAGTAATTGGATCTGTTACTTTTTGAATGGTTCTCTGAGCATTCTCTAAAATGAATAAATGTGTATATGTTTTAGCTAAATCAACAACTTGAATCACTAAATTAATTTAAAATTAAAGTAAATCAATTAGTTAGTTATTAAAATAATATTTAAAATTGTTAAAAACTTACATGAAGCATTCCAAGATTGTAAAAATGAAAGTCCTTTTCCTTTACATTGATTAAGATGATCGATTACGATGGATCTGGTCTTTTCAAATCTAAAGAGGAAAGCATGATGATGGAATTCATTCGATAGGAGATATGGCATCGAACGGTAGTGAGTGTGGATCGGATTGGAGGTTGTCAAGAATGTTTGTACCTCCTTCATGATGTAACCAGTCATACCTTGCTTCTTGTACCACTTCTTGTACTCGGAGAGCAGGAACTTGCTGAGCTGTTGGTATAGTACGGCACCATCACCCTCAGCAGTCTGGAAGACATCGAGATCGTTTCGCATGGCACCGAAATAATTGTACGAGGAAACACCGTTGCCACCACAGAATACACGAAGTTTAGAAACCGACTGGATGGTGAATTCACAGACCATCGCTTTGACACCACTGACAATCGAGTGATACTCCTCACGCTTCTCATCGCTTCTCGAAGATTCCTGTAAATTATCGATAATCCAATTACGAGAGAATTCAAACACCATGTTTGTAGCCAACATTGGAAGTAATACTCTATTATGAGTTGGATAATCAATAATCACTATGACAAATAAATTGAAAAAAATATATATTAAAATAAAAATTCTATCACTATTTCCGTTCGAAATAAAAACATACATTCTTCTGGTTTTCCTTTTTCTCCGAATTGTCTTCTACTGAATGCATATCTAATGGCGGTCTTCAATCCAATTGCTAAGAATATAGTTGGTCCGAAAATGTAAAGCAATCTACCAAATACCAATTGAGAAATAGTAATTTGGAAGAGTTTGTTTGGTGATGAAATATTTGTTAAATATTGTCCATCCTCTGTGATTGTTGCAAATCTATTCAAAAGATTCTCTCTTGGTACTCTATAATTTGTGAATCTAATCCAAGCTATTAAAAAAAAGATATTATTATTAATTTACTATCTTAAAATTAACAGAATATTAAATTTATGTAATATTACCATTGTCAATACCATTCCATCCAACTTTATGTCCACAATCACCAAGTTGAATACCTTTATATACTTCCATTGTTACTGGATCTCTAAGTGGTACGATAATGACATGAACACCTTTATCTTGACCTTGGAATATTAATTTAGTAAACAAAACAACATGAGTTCCAAACACTAAATATTAAATAGCAATATTAATTAGCTTGTGGGAGGATACAACTTTTATAATAAATTAATATTTACTTACTTGAAACATTTCCAATCCAAAACTTGGTACTTGATAATGATGGTGAATTGATAACGAATTCCTTGGTAGTTAAATCGTAGGTTGATGTTGTTTCGATCTGTCTGACGTTAGAACCATGTCCCATTTCGGTCATTGCGAAACCACCGACAATATTGAAATTGTTAATGTCGTTGAAATATTTCTGATGATGATAGTCGGTTCCAACCTCGAGGATGGTTCCACCAAACAACTGAAAGTGAATAACGATCTTTGCAATCGCAGAGAATTCAATTTGAGCAAACAAAGCATAGAGATAAGCCAACATCTTCTTTGGATCGTCTTTCAGAAGTTGGACTTGCATCTTTCCAAGCTTACAGATCTCCTTTACAGTGTCATTTGTCAATCGCTTCTGAGTTTTCATATCGACATCAAACATTTCATTATACTTTATTCTGTTGTCTGCAATCAACTTTTGAAATTCATCTATGTCCTAAAGGTATAGAAATAATAATGATAAAGTCAGATCCAAATTTCCAAAAAAAAAAACTATTGCTCTTTAAAATTTTATTTACACTTTGATAATCTTTAAGTGGACCATTTCTAATTCTATATAATACATTTATATCTATACTAGGTTTAAAATTCTGAGTCATTTTTATTTATTTATTATTATTATATTATTAAGAAAATATTATTTATTGATTATATTAAAATATGGATTTAGTACTCAGAGGTAATATTAAAAATGAAGTTAAGTATTGTTATTGTTGTTTTTGTTTTAAATATTAATATTTATTTTTAATTGAATATTCTGTTATATATATGTCAAAAAAATAATAAAACAATAACAAAGCAAATATATCTGTAATGAATTATCTGTAAAAACAAAAAAATATTTAAATAGGAAATATATGGTGATATATTTTATTTTATATATTAAACAATAATAATGATAGGACAGGATAAGATTTACAAATATACAGATAGTAAAGATAGATAAGTGTGCGTGTGAGGTAAATTAAGCTTTTACTTGTCAACCAATAACTAGTTTTTTTTGAAAATGAAAGAAATTAATTAAGATTGATTGCTATTTAAACGCAACACACATTAATATATATTACCTTTTTTAAACCGTTTAGCTGGCACCATCACCTAGGTATCATATGATTGAAAATTGATAAATAATTCATTTTAATATGCTCCTAGGAGATTGAAAAAAAAAAAAAAAAAAAAAAACACCCACTTAAATACCTATCACCCCATCATCATGCATTAAACATCATAACGAATCATCTATCAGGTGATAAAAAAGTTGTGAAATAATGTGAAAATTAATTTGCAAAAAAATAAATAGATCAAATTTTGATGAAATATATATGTGCAAAACTTTAATGAATTGCACAAATTCATTTGAATTAAAAGAATTATGTGACCTGGTTAAAAAAAGGTATTCTTTTTCGCTTTTTTTTTTTTTTTGTGCAAATTAAATAAAAATTATTATGCCTAAATATTGCAGTGTGGCTTTATTGTAATAAAAAGTAGTAATGTTTGCAAATTGAAGCCAACAAAAAACCCGGTTAGTTTGACGCTTGATTGAAATTTAGATGTTGTTGTTTGTTTAGAATCAAACCCATTTAAATCTAAAAATAGTAAACAATAGTGAAATTGAATTGCAAGAGAGAGTTCGTTAAGGACCTTTGGAGCAAGATTCATGATGATACCTTCGGATCATTTTCTATCCTTTTTGTTTTTATCGATAAAAACAATTTGGTGGTGGTTATTTGTTTAGATTCTTTGTGATTCGATTCGATCTGATTGATTATCCATTTTATTTATTGATTTATCATTCCTTATACAAAAGTCAATCTATCTATAGATATATTATAAATCTAAAATGAAAGTTAGAAAATATTTATAAATTAAATTGCAACCTCATTTAAAAATAACAAATTGAAAGATGAAGAATATTTGATGGCTTGGCTTTGTTGATATTCATTTGAGATATCTTTGCCAAAGAATTAATTTTGATCAAAAAAAAAAAAAAAAGAAAATATTAACTAAATCATTTTTTAGTTCTACTTTTAATCATACACCATTTTTTTTTAATAATACTCAAATATTTGAACAAACATAAAGCTCAAATGTTCAAAAAACAAATAGAGTAAAGTTAGCAATGCTATGTTATGCTCTTAAGTTTGTTATACATATATTTTTGCAGAAGAAGAACAAGAAGAAATATTACCTTTTTAGGAATATATTAACATCATTAAGTCAATCAACACACCCCTTTATAAATGATTGACAAAAAAACACACACTTCAATAAAACATTTATTTTTAAAAAAAAAAACAAAAACAAGCCAAAAAAATTAAATTAAAAATAAAAATAAATTCCGATCTTTAACTATTTTATTCCAATCAATTTTTGTGTGTGAGCAGATAAAAAAAAAGATTATTTTTGATCAAAAAATAAATTATCTATAGATAGTTTAGTCAAGATAGAGAGAGACACAGAGAGAAAAGATATATATCTATTTTTTTGTTTTTGTTTTTCTTTTCTTTTTTTTTTTTGAAAAATGGATGCTTTAACAACAACGAGTCCGTCTGGCAATGGCAATAGCAATGGAAATAGCAATGGCAATGGTAACAAAAAGTCAAATATCGATGCCAAAGAGTTTGAGATTGAACGAGTCAGAAACAGATTCATCTCACACGAAGTCAAAAAGATGGATCGTAATCAATCGAGAATCAATGCACCCAGCGTATCATCAGACACAGAGTCAGAGTCAGACTCTGAGTTCTTCTTGAACAATCCGCCTGCCACCACAGGAATTCACCATAGTCACCATCATCCAACGCAACGTGTTAACCTACAGCCAGGCGTTAAATTAAATAACACCAAACAGCAACAACAACAACAACAACAAAGACAACAAATTCAAAAGCAACAACAATTACAACAACAACAACCACTTAACACCGCCAGTGTAGTTTCAACTTCACCAACTGAAAAGCAACCAGTTGCATCCTCCACCGGAGTATCGTTGTCGTCGTCGGCACCAGCACCGGCAGCAACAGCAGCACTTGGTACAACAGCTTCACTTCCACGTGATGTCGGTCTGTTTGCACTCCGTCCATCTATACTCAGTAGTGAGTCAACGGGTGCCAGTTACAGAGGTTTCTTGAATCTCATGGTTTTATTACTTGTAAGTAACTTTCTAATTAACATTTCTATATTCATTCTAACAATTTAACTATTTAACTCAAGATATTGACAAGTTTTAGATTGGTTATTTTGAATCATTTGACATATGGTATCAGAATTGATTTGGGATTGTTGGCTATCTCTGAATGGCATAGATGGCCGGGTGCCATGATTGGTTTGAGTTTGAACTTCTTTATCATCATGGCCTACCTCATTGAGAAAGCCGCTTCACAGAATCTCTTGCCACACTCGATGTTCTACTCGTTGAGAATTCTCAACTGCTCCGGTATGGTCATCATCCCAAGTACCTCGATCGTTTTGTTCTCACCAAACCCAGCATCTGGTATCTTTGTCATGATCCTCGTCTGCACATTCAGTATGAAGATCATCTCCTACGCCTATGAGAACAACAAACAACGCCACATGCATCCAGACACCAAGAAGTTTGTACTCAACGGAGATACTTCTGTTTATCCAAACAATCTTTCATTATCCAGTATGTTATAACAACATATTGTTAAACTAACTAACTAACTAACTGATCCGCTTGATTATATATTCTAGATACATATTGGTATATGTTGATTCCAACTTTAGTTTATCAACTTTCATATCCAAGATCACCAAGAATTAGAAAAATGTTTTTATTAAGAAGAATTGTTGAAGCTGTAAGTAATTGTTTACAACAATAAGAATAGGATAATAATATTAATACTAATATAACTCTATATTATAGTTATTCTTATCAGCTTTGATTTTCTGGATGGTCGAGCAATACATGGTACCACTTGTTGAAAACAGTGTCTTGCCAATGGAACAATATGATTTCGTTAGAATTATTGAGAGAATTATGAAGTTATCTGTAAGCATATTAGATATGATATTATTATTATTACATTAGTTATTAACATCTAGTTTTCTGATTACTATTGTTAGTTACCAAATCTTTATGTTTGGTTATTAGGATTCTATGTATTTTTCCATTTATATTTGAATATTTGTGCAGAGCTTACAAGATTTGGTGACCGTGAGTTCTATAGAGATTGGTGGAATAGTACTGGATTAGATTATTTCTGGAGAACTTGGAATATGCCTGTACATCACTGGATGGTCGTTATGATTTACACACCAATGAGAAGACGTGGCTATTCAAAGAACGCTGGTTACTTTATGTGTTTCTTTGTCTCTGCCATCTTCCACGAGCTAGTTATCAGCGTACCTTTCCACACAATCAAGTTGTGGGCATTCTTTGGTATTATGAGTCAAGTAAGTAATAATTATTAGACTTATTATTATTATTATTATTATTATTGTTATCATTAGAGTAACTAACTATTGCTTTTTTAATTAGATGGTATTAATTGCACTTACAAAGAATTTATTGAATGGAATGAATCTTGGAAATGTTATATTTTGGTTTAGCATCGTCTTGGGACAACCAATGGTTGTTCTCTTGTACTATAGAAACTTCATTATCGAACATCCATATTTATATCCAAAGAATATCATTCACGATAATTCATAGATTATTTAATATATATATTATTCATTCTTTAGAATAAACTTTACAAAAAAAACAAAACAAAACAAAATAGCTATAGCTTAGCTTAGCTTAGCTTATAGATAGATTATAAATATGTCTGACTGACTGGCTGATTGATTATACAATTTTATTTTTAGTTTAGTTTATTTTTCTTTTTCTTTTCAATATATCTTGTTTGATTCCATTATTTTTCTGACTATGTGTTTAATCGTTTAACCATAGAGCTTCAAATGACAATCTTGACAGTATGGTTTATCACCTTGTCTCTTATATCTGTTTATTATAAATTAATTTATTAATATAAATTAAAAATCTAAATTTCCAATAATTGATCAACTTACCCTACACCAGATAAAGCAGTCTTACAGAATGAACAAAAGAAATGCTCTGGATGGAATCTCTTTGTTCCCATAACAATACATTTACCAGATAAAATTGGTTTTTCACAGTGTCCACATAAAAATCCTATGGTATCATAATAGTGTTTCTCACAATATGGTGTATTATCGTCTGTATGGAAAAAGTTACCTTGTAGTTGCATCTATACAACATGTTGAGTTTTGTTAAAATTTTGTGTAAACTGTTATGAATCTGCTGCAATATATATTTACTTGACATGTTTCACATGAGAAATGCTCTGGATGATAGGTTCTACCTAGGGCATTGGTGATTTGACCCAAAATAGCTTGATTACATTTGAAACATTTTGGTGCAAATTTATCAAGAAAATCTTTTGAACAATATGCAAATCCGTCTGGTCCTTCTTCGCATCTAGAACCATCTGAGAAATCCTAAACCAACAAAGATTAAGTGTAAGTCTTTTTTTTACTTTGTTGATATTATTTCTAAGCTAAAATACTCTATTTCTTAAATTTCCCTCTTCTATTCTCCTCTCCTCTCTTCTCAAACTAACTACTCTAATAATATTCTCTCTTATCTATCTATTATACCTTTCCACAAATATTACATCCAATGTGATAAGGATGCCATTGTAATCCGAAAGCTGATAGGCAGACATCTACAATAGGTTGTTTGCAACTGTAACAAACAGGTATACTGGTCATTTTATATATTAAGATTTATGATTTGATGATTTGACGATTTAATAGATTACACACAACACAACTTGTTGACTTCTTAATCAGATCACAGTAACAAAAAAATTTTTAAAAATTTAAAAATTAATTTTAAAAAAACCAAAAATGCCATTTTTTTTGAATGGTTTTTAAAATGAAGTCAGTTTTAATTCCCCCAAAAACTTGTTATTATTATAAAAATAAAAATATGTGATATACGGAAAGAGGCAAAAAGATATAGGAAATAATTTAGTTTAATGTATAGATGAATTTTTACAATATTAGTGTCCGCTTGCGTTGTCTTGCTCGCTAGATCTTTTGAGTTACTTATCAACAGCAAAGCTATCAATTATGATTTCGGTAAGTTGTGTTGGTACTTCAACTGAAAATGCATGTCCACATTCTAAAGTCGCTAGGGTTGCCTGTGGTAGATGATTCTTTAATAATGTTTGACTCTGCGTATATGGTATGATTGCATCTTTTGTACCCTAAAATAATAAATATATTATGATCAATTAATTAGTTCAAACAAAAGAGATCAAGAAATCAATTTGTAAAATATAAGTAACAAACATACCAAAATAATGGTTATTGATAAATTTGTTGGAATATTTGGTAGTAAATGAAGTTGTCCATTTGAAAAGGGAATACAATAAAGTGTGCTGTGGAATGAGTCCAAAAAACCTGGTTTTTCGTTGATCTGCCATTTAACTTTGGCAATTAAATCATCTATTATTCTTGGATCTATTTTAGATGGATCTGATACATCATTCTTAAATCTTTCACTATAAATAATGATGATTATGATTATGATGATGATGATGTTAGATTAACAATTACCAATAATTATCAACTATTGAATTATTGATTTTTAAACATACGTATCTAATCTATTAATCATTGATTTTGCACCAGCCAATTTAAAAAGAAATTTACCAATGTATGGCCATGTCACTAGTTTCGCCATGAATGGAACAGCTACCGGTATGATTGCCGGTGCCATTAGAAGAAGCTTTATGATTCTTTGTGGGTGTGTCGCTGCAAACAACGTAGCGACGGCACCACCCATCGAATATCCAATGAGATAAACACTCTCTATATTTAAATAATCAATCAAATCGATTGCCTGTCCCAAAAATGCATCCAAAGTATATTGTATATCTGGAGTATCACTTCTACCTCTTCCATAAAAATCTGCAGATCAATTAGTAAAGCAATAATAATAATAATAATATTAGAAATAGTTTGTAAATAAGGAGGAACTGAGAAACAAACATACCAAATAATAAAACAGTATAGCCTTGTTCAATTAATGGTTTAACAACGGGATGGAATGAAACGGACCACCATGTAATACCATGCATGCAAAGTACTACCTTTGTCTTCTTTACTGGCGACTGTTTATCTTCGAGCGATCGAATCAATCGTGGTTCGTAGGTGGTAGTGGTTGGTGAGGTAGTCGATGAAACAGGTTCGAATATCTGATAGAATGTCAGACCGTGTGTCAACTTTGTATAGAAACCATCTCTGTAAACCTCAATCGATCTCTCGCTATCCCAAGGTGGATTAAGTCCATTACCTATGATTTCTTTATCTACCACCATATTATTATTCTTTTTCTCTGAATCTTGTTGATGTTTTTGATCCTCTTCAATATTATTCATTTTATTCTACAATATATATATATTTTTTTCTTAATTAATTTAATATGTATAAAAAAAATTGTTAATTAATTAATTGAATGAATGCACATGTGCAATTATATTTAATAAAAATGGAATGGATTTGATAATTGGGGTGTGTTAAAATTTTGAGTGTGAATCAAATGTTATTATTAAAAATTTTCGGATTATTTTTTTTGCAATTTTTTTTTATTGATTCAAAAATTGCGATGCATTCTTTTTATTATTTTTTTTTGCAAAGAATCATGATCTAATATAATTTCCTTTTTTGGACTAATCTTTTGTTATGAATAGATATAATATATATAAACCTATTTTCAATAAATATTTATTAAAATAATTATAAAGTTATTTCTTTGGAGAAAAGATAGACATTGCCTTTTCTTTAACTTGTTTTGTTTTCAACCTTAAGGAAGATGGTGTTGATGAAGAACTCTTTGAAGAGGTGGATGATGCATTAGATGAAAGTGATGATGAAGATGTAGATTGTTGAATAGTTGATGGTTTTGATGATGATGATGAGGAAGATGTGGTAGTAGTTGTGGTTGTCTCTCTATTTAAAGTTGTAGATAATCTATTTGGATTACTACCACTTCCACTGGCACCATTATTGACACCCGTTGTTAAAGTAGTTGATCTTCTCTTTAGATTGTTTACATTTGATGAGGAATTATTACTAATATTAGTTGATGATGATGAGGATGATGATGTTGATCTTGGTGGTACATATGGGCTTGATGGTGAAGTTGGTTTGAGTCCTGCAAGTACTGCTTGGCTGTTACTGCTGCTGTTCTGTGGGGTTGAAGGTAGGTTACGACTGGGTGGCAAAGGAGGTGGAGCACGAGGTGATACTGCACCTGCTGGTTTCTTGTAGGGCGAGGGTGACGGTGCTCTCTTGTTGATGGAAGGTGAAACCTTTGGAATCGGTGGTGTTGGTCTAGATGGTGGTTTGGGTTTCTGATCGCTAGTAGGTGTAGAACCATTTGGATCTTGTTGTTCCGATGATGCTGATGCCGCTGCTGTTGCTCTCATTTGTTGAGATGGTGTAGGTGGTCTACTTACACGTGAAGGTGGTCTATAGCTTGTTGACAATCTCTTATTACCACTTCCATTTGAATTGGAATTTGAAGTAGAAGTAGAAGTAGTAGTATTAGTTGTTGTTGTTGTTGTTGTTTTTGGTGTTTGTTGTTGGTGTTGTTCATTTGAAGGAGTAGTAGAAATAGGTGGTATTATTACATTTGAATTTGTTGATGATGTAGTTGAATTTGATGGTGTTGAATTTGCTGTTGTTGTTGAATTTGTTGTTAAATTACTATTTACAGTATGACTAGAAAGTACAGGTGATCTTCTTAATTGAAGAGGTGGTTTGGAAAGTGAGGGTGAGATATGATTACTTGAAGGTGTCTTTTTAAGTTGAACGTTGAATGGTGATCCGTTGCCGCTGATCGGTGTGGAAGATGGCTTTGTAGCAGGTGGTGTCGGTAACTCTGTAATCATTCTATCGGTGATCATAATACCAATCTCTGTGACCATTTCACTCTTAAAGTGTTTCAACTCATTGGTTACATGTTGTTTCAACACACTCTGTAGCTCAGCGACATCATTCTTTAACTGAGCAATAGTAGATTCCAATTGAGCGATTTGTGAATTTGACACTGTTGCTGCTGCTGATGCTGATGCTGTTGTTGTTATTATTGAAGAAGAAGTTGTAGTTGTAGATGTATTTGTAATTGGAATTACTACTTTTGAATTGTTGCTATTGCTATTGTTATTGTTACTATTAGTTATACCACCACTTTCACTTAGTGTACGTTTAAGTGCAGCTATAAAGTCAGGTATGTTACTTTTGACATCGTCATCATTGTCGTCATCGTCGTGTACAACCATTGTACCGAATTGATTGGTATCGGTATCACTGTCGTTGTCGTTATCCGGTATAAGACTATCGTCATCGTGCATAATGAATGTACTGGCGGCTTCCGATTGTTCGTCATCCTCTTTAATAATCATCGTGCTCGATCCAACATACTTTTGATCTTTCTCTTTTGTCGATGACGATGAAGATGAAGAAGAAGATGATTTCTTCTCTTTCTCTTTCTCCTTCTCCTTGTTCTCTTTCTCCTTCTCTTTTCCTTTCTCTTTTAATGATACAGCGGCAGCAGCAGCTTGCCTCTTCTTTGCTCTCTTCTTTAAGCATTCTTCAATCAGTGGTTTCAAAGTCTCTGTTGATCCAGCCGCTGTATTTTGAATGAATGGATGCTGATTTATCAAACAACAATATTATGTTAATAACTATCAAAGAATTATATAAAAACAACAATCTATAGATAGATAGTTACAGCTAACAATTCTAATGCAGATGGACGTTTCTCTGGATCCTTTTGACAACAACATGCAATGAAATCATTCAATTCCTTCGAGTAGTGAGTTGGTTTCGAAAGAGTAGGTGGTGACTTGTTTGGTATCATTAGCATTGCACGTGTTGGTGCCATATTGAAATAGGGTGGATAACCCTCTGCCATCTCGATAATAGTGATACCAAGTGACCATATATCACATTTATTATCATACGGTTTTTTTTGTATGATTTCTGGTGGCATCCATAATGCTATCATTATCATAAATCATAGTTATAGTTATTATTAATACAACGACAAAGAAACAATCTAATTTTTATACAAATACAAATACATACGAGTACCAATGAATTCAGTTGATTTTGATAGTTCATCTTCGAGTTGTGCACTTACACCAAAGTCAGCTAGTTTTACAACGGAATCTTCATTCAAAAGAATGTTGGCTGCTTTGATATCTCTATGAATGATCTGGTTGGAGTGTAGATAATGCAGTCCTTTCAAGGCTTGCAATACAATAGCGGATATCTGTTTCTCACTCAGTGTCTTCTCTGTCAACTCCAACATATCTCTAATCGATCCCAAACTACAATAATCCATTAAAATCTATAACAAGTCATTGTTGTTGTTGTTGTTAGTTAGTATATATATTGTTTGTTTGACTGATTAACATATAAAACATACCCATAGATTATCACCGGAGTTACTACATCCATAATAAGAAACGATATTACTTGATTTACATTTCTTCAAGATGGTAATCTCTTTCTCGATCTCTGATGAATCTTTCAGAGGTATGACTTTCACCGCCAGTGTATAGTTGTTATCACGATGTTTGGCAAGATGCACTTCACCGTAGGAACCAGTTCCCAGCAGCTCTTGAAATTGAAATACCTTATCGATCGATTCCTCACCGGTCCACTTATAATCAATATCGACATGTACCTTGTGTTTAACATTGAAGGGTGTACCAACAACGACAACAGATCCATTATCTTCACTATCACTACTATTACTATTATTACTACTATTTACATTGAAAATTGATGCCGTAAGATTAACACCATTTCCATTTCCATTTCCATTTATATTTCCATTTACATTTCCTGTGCTGGCGATAAGCGATATCGATTTCTTTTCTTTTTTCTCTTTCTGTAGTTTCTCTGCTTTCTTTATGGCTTTGGCAATGTTTTTACCGATATTTGCACTGCCACTGCCAACACACTTTGAAAGACTGTCAAAGATGATCTTTCTCTCCTCTTCGAATTTCTCTTTCTCTTTCTCGAATCGTTCTCTCTCCTCTTTCAAAAGTAAGTTCATCGATTCTATCTCTCTCATTTGTTCATCCATTGATTTCTTATATGTTATTTGTGGTTTCATTTGCTGTTGTTGTTGTTGTTGTTGTTGTTGTTGTTGTTGTTGTTGTTGTTGACCACTAATATTGTTATTACTATTAGTTATCATTTTTCTTTATTTTATTATTTAAAAATATTAAAATAAATATTTTCAAAAAATTAAAACAAAAATAACAAAATAATAATAAGTTAAAGAATAAAAAATAAATAATAAAATTAAAACAAAAATAACAGTAACAATCAATCACGTGATTATCATAAAAACAACATTTTTTTTTAAAAGCAATCAAATCATTCCCAAAAAAAAGATTTAATTTTATTTTTTATTATTTCAAACAAAAAATTTTTCATTGAAAACTTTAGTAAGGGGAAAGGGTGCTTGATTTAAAATAAATTTAAATCGTATTTATTTTCGTAAAAAAAAATAAATAATTCCAATTGTTAACATTTAAAAGGAATTTTATTGATTAATTTTATTACATTTTAATTTGATTCAATAAAGATAAAAAAAGGTGTCTTTTCTTTGATTTGATTTTTAATTTAAATTATTTTATTTTTAATTTTATTTTATTTGTAATTTCAAACTGATGTTTACTGATGCCAGTTCTGCTATCAAGTATGTGAAAACGTATGGAAGTGCAATGTTGGTCAAATGTTCGTCGGTTTTGCATGTGATACAGGTGGAGCTTGTGAATTGGCTGTAGTTTGATTTCTGGATGGCAACGGATGTCGTCGATCCACACTGCTTGCAGACGGTGGCCTTGCAATAGTCGGAGCTCTTCATGAGACGATCGTTCAAACAGAACGATGTACCGTGTGCCAAGAGTGAATCACGCTCCATCTCACCGAAACGGATACCACCACCGACCTTTCTACCCTTGATCGGCTGACGTGTTATGTTGTTGACGCGACCAGTTGCACGCACCTGGTATTTGTCTTTGACCATATGACGCAGACGCTGGTAGTAACAGATACCAAAGAATATATTGGCGTGGAATTCCTCACCGGTCGTTCCACTGTACATCGGTTCGTTACCGTAGTAATTGAAACCGGCTTGTTTCAGTTGTTCACCAAAGAACTCGACGGCCGAATTCTTCTCGTTGAAGCGGAATGCTGTGGCGTCTTGGAACTTGCCGTGGATCGCTCCGGCTTTGGCCGCGAGAATCTCCACCAACATACCGATGGTCATACGTGATGGGAAAGCGTTTGGATTGATAATGACGTCGGGTTTCAGTCCGGATTCGGTGAATGGCATGTTGATCTCTGGCCAGAGCTGTGAGAGGACACCCTTCTGACCGTGACGCGACGAGAATTTGTCACCGATCACCGGGTTACGATCGAAACGCAGCTTCACTACGAATTTGGTGATCATCGTCGATGCACGAACCTGAGTGGATCCACCGAGAATCATAATCTCTTCGATCCAGGCATCCTCCTTACCCTTGTAGTTCTTTGTGACCTGTTTGTTCTCGATCGTTGAGAACACGGTGTAGTATGGTTCGCCAGGCTTGATGAGACGACCGATATAGGGAAGACCGTCGCGGTCAATCCATTGATCCAAATTGTCAGAGGTGTAGTTCGGACGAGAGATAGAGGTTTTACCCATTTCCAGACGCGATTTACCTTCATCGATATCTACGAATTCATTCTTGTAGACCGATCCATGACCGAATCCACGCTCGAACGCAGACTTGTTGATAATCATAGCGTCCTCCATATCGTAACCGGTGTTGGAGACGACAGCAATCACAGCGTTACAACCGTGTGGATAGTCATTGATGCGGTATTTCGATTGATTCTCAGTGGCGACAATCGGACGTTGGATGTTTTGAACTTTGTAGAGTTTGTTGTCGGTACGATACGCGTAGGAATGGAGTGGGGTACCCATAGTCTGTTTAGCCATCTGGCATTGATACATATTTCTTGGCGATTGATTGTAGTCGGAGAACGGAGTCAAGTTGGCTTCGACCGAGAACATGGCGGTTGGCGACAACTCGCAGTGAGTGGTCGAGTCACGAACTTCCTCTGGCATAATCGAGATATTCATGTAGAGTTGCTCTTGTGGACCGATCAACTCGTTCTTTCCGGACTTCAAATTGATAACGGTACGCATGAAACGTGCGCCAGTGGTGAACAAGAAGATACCTGGATACTGTCCACCCTTGGATTGCTCTTTGGGTGCGTAGGCAACCTCCATTGTCTGAGGTACGGCTTTTTCATCGCCTGTCGACTTGAGATAACGCAGAAGATCTACCAAATCCTGTGCCAAACCATCGTTGATTCTACCGATCAGTTTTCCATTGAGCATAACCGGTAGTGAATTCGGTTGGAAATTTGTAGTGACATCGATCGAAGTGACACCATGTGCCATTAAAAATGAAGGTAACAATCTAACACCTTCCTTTGATTTTTCATCTTGAGATGGATCTTTTGTGATCTGAGTATAATAACAATAGATGATTGAATTGTTGTTATTAGAAAATTGAATGAACAAATCATTTAAAGAATTCTCTAAATTAAATGTTACTTACTATACAGTTGGCGGACAAATGATTAAGTAGACCACATGGAGCACCGTCTGGTGTATGTACTGGACAGAGGAAACCAAAAGATTCTGGCATCAATTTACGAATACTGGTTGTTTTCATTGTTGCAAAGAAAGCACCTCTATGAATCGATCTAAAATGTGAAATATAACGAATGAAATTAAGTTTATCTGCAATAATTGCGAAACCAGAAGTCTATTATAATAGAAATAAAATATTAATATATATAATATTATAAGTTAAGAAGATAATAATAATAAGTTACTACTACTTACTTGTTGTAAATCTAAACCGGATGATGAAACTAAATTACCGGTTGCCAAGAAATAATTAAATTTCTCACCGATATTGAGTGATCTATCGAATGCTTTCTTGAATGCAAGATCTTCGTTGATTGTCTTTTGTGCATTGATTGCCTTTAAATACATGGCTCGACTCACTTCGAGATATTCGGTCAATCTCTCTCTTAAAATAGTTGAAAAAAATATGACCTGGAAGTAAAACTTCGTGGAAACTAGTTGCATCGATATTGTCACATCCATTCTTTCCTTGTACAACTGCATATAACTTTTGAATCATAACACTGTGTAAATAGTAATAATGATGATGATGATGATAATTGTCAATAAATGTATGAACTAATAAAAAATAATATTCAATTTGCTTACATTAAAATATTGAATTTATCTCTATAATCTGGAAGATGTACTAAGAAGAAATTGTCTATCATGTACTCGGCGATCTGTTGGTTGGTGAAGGAATCTGGCAGGTTGGCTTTGTGACGGTAACGCGAACCAATGTAGTCGAGAATTTCATCCTTTGTGTTGAGTCCTTTCACTTTCTGTTCACGCAGTGTCAGCTCGACACGATCGGTCAAGAAGGTGTTCTCAAAGTCACCCTGCACGATCTGTGTGAAAATCTCTTTGTCGGTGGTGTCCACCAACGCCTTGAGCAGGAGGGTGACCGGGATGAAGTACTCCTGACGTCTAAAGTAGAAACGGAAGGTGATTTGACCGTCAGAGATATAGTGGAGATTGTTGGTGAGCGAACTACGGTCGGGTCGCACCGAACGCAGTGTCACACCAAACTTGGTGTAACCTGGACCACGATTGGTCCAACCCTGACGCGTCAGGGCAATCGGGTGATTCGCCTTGTTCGCCACCAGCATTCTCATTACCTTCTCGTTACCGTTGATGATAAAGTAACCACCGACCTCCAGCTCCTCCTCGTGGTTCTTGACGAGCTGCGCCGAAGTGAGTCCGCGCAGGTGACAACGCGACGAGTTGACCATCACCGGAATGTTACCGAGTTGAACGTTGTAGGTTTCGTGCTCCTCGTCGGAAGTTGGCGACTTTAGGAGCGCGACGGTTCCAACCATTGGCGCGGAGTAGCTAGTACCGGACTGACGTGATTCCGTTGGGAAGAGTTGACGGTTGTCAGACTTGATTGGCTTTGAAATTGTGACATCCTTGAACTTCAGACGCCAGTGCTTCTGAGTGGAGTCGGCATTCTCTGCTCTGTTGTTGATGTAGACAGGTGGCAATCCTGCCACAATTATACTCAACGCTTTCTCAGCGAAGAAGTCATAACTGTCTATATGTGGTGTAACCAACTGTCTTAATTCTTCACTCATCCTTATATCTCTCTATCTTTTCTTCTTATCTAATCTATATCTATCTATCTATCTATATCTAAAGAGAATCTAAAAAAAAATATCTTAAAAAAAAAAACACCTTATTTATTTATTAAATTAAGAAATAGATATAGATATATAAAAAAAAAAAAAGATATATATTTAATCAAAAAATTAAATATTTGATGATTTAAAAAAAAAAAAAAAAAAAAAGTCGTTCGTAAAAATAAAAAAAAACAAAAATGAAAAAAAATTAAAATAAATAAAGTATTTTTTTTTCATTGTTTGATTGAAACGAACGAAAGTTTGAATTTTCATGATTTTTTGATTTTATTTTTAATCATTTTTTTTTTTTTTTTTTTTATTATTCAATTCATTTTAGAAATTCTTTTATTTTCTTTATAATTATTATTATAATTTAATTATTATACTAAACAGATAGATATATATTTATAAAATGCCTCATTTTTCATGTGATTCATGTGGACATGTCTTAAAGAAAGCACAAGTTTCAACACATACATGGAAGTGTAGATTTGCATCATATTCATGTACACAATGTGGTGAGAGATTCTCAAATCAAGACTACACTAAACACAGTGTTTGTATGACTGAAGTAAGTGAACATCAAACATGTTTGAAATATTTAGAATGATTACTAATCATTTTATTAATTTATAGGAAGAGAAAGTCATGGGTAAATACTATAAAGGACCTAAATATCAAGCCAATAACAAGAATAACAATAATGGAAATAATAATAGTAATAATAGTAATGGCAATGGAAATGGTAATCATAATAACTCAAATCACAATAATAATAAAAACAGTAATAATTATAATAATAACGGTAAACCAGATAACAATGATAGTATAACAAATAATAATGATAATAAAAGAAAATTAGAAACAAAAGAGAAAGAATCAAACAACGATAAAGAGAATAATAGTAATAAACAATTGAAATCAGATATTAAGCAAGATGTAAAGAGTAATAAAAAGAATAGTAATGATAGTGATAGTGATAGTGACAGCTCATCATCTTCATCTTCATCATCATCAGAAAGTGAAAAAGAAGATAAGAAGAAAAAAGTAGAATCATCATCAGACTCAAGCAGCAGCAGTGACAATGATAGTAGTTCAAGTAGCAGTGATAGCGATAGTAGTGATAGTGATAGTGATAGTAAAGCTAAAGCCAAGACAAAGAAAGAGTCAAAAGATAAATCAGATTCAGATTCAGATTCTTCATCATCAGACTCAAGCAGCAGCAGCAGCAGCGATAGTAGTGATAGTGATAGTGATAGTAGCAGTGAAAGTGAAGATAAAGTTAAAGTTAAAGAGCTAAAACCAATAAAGAAAGTAGATAGCAGTGATAGTAGTGATGAAAGTGATGCTGAGAAATCAAGTGATAGCAGTAGTGATAGTGATAGTGATAGTAGCAGTGAAAGTGAAAGTGAAAGTGAAAAGAAAACAAATACAAAGACAGTTGCCGAGTCAGATTCTTCATCCTCCGATAGTGATGATTCTTCATCATCCTCCGAGAGTGAAGAAGAAAAGAAAGATAGTGGTGCAAAAGATGACGATAGCAGTAGTAGCGATGATAGCAGTAGCAGTGAGAGTGATGATGAAGGTGGTAGCAGTAGCAGCAGCAGCAGCAGCGATAGCAGTGACAGTGAAAGTGAAAAAGATACTAAAGCCGACGTCGTTTCTATTAAAAAGAAAGATTCATCATCCTCATCGTCTTCATCTTCATCGTCGTCGAGCAGCGAAAGCGACAGTGATAGTGATAGTGACAGTGATTAATTTAATTTACAATATTAATTTAAAATAAAATAAAAAAACAACTTTAATCTAAATTCTTGACCAAAAAAGAATCTTCAAAATTATTTACATAATTATATCTTACTTATATATATGATCAGGTATACTAATTGAACCAAAGAAAGAATAAATTAGATTATTTTTTAGTTCAACAATGATTAACATAAATTGTTTAGCACCGATTTTTTTGTAAAAAAAAGAAGTTTTTAGTTTCTAAGTTTTTTTTTTAACAGTTTAAAAGATGACAACAAAAGAGATATTGGATAAACCAAAAATATATAAAAGATATGAGCTTAGCAAGTTAAAAAGAGATGAATTAGTTAAATTAATGGTTAAATATTCATTAAAACACGATGGATGGGAAACTTTTAGAAAAATACATATATTTTATTTTTTTTTTTTCCTTTTTTTTTTTTGGTCCCACCAGATTTTTTTTTGTAAAAACAACTATATTAATCTATTTTATCGTTTTTATACTTTGTATTAAACGATGACAACAAAAGAGATATTAGATAAACAACAAATATATAACAGAGATGAACTTAAGAAATTGAAAAGAGATGAATTGGTTAGTTTAATGGTTAAATATTCATTAAAACATAATAAATTAAAGAAAGATGTTCTAATCGATTCAATATTGGAATATCAAGAACATATCAATGATATCAAATCAACATTAGTTACAGACAATTCAATCGAACAATATCATCGTGGAACTGTTGAATATCGATTGCCAACACTGATCATCTATCGAATCATTCGTGATCTTTGGCATGAAGATATCGATTTTTGGTTGGACTTTGATCATCTACGTAACAAGTACCGATGGCTTCTCTCGATCAGTCTGGTTTCCAGAGAGTTCTTCAAGCTAATATCATCGTTATTCAGTCGTATCAAATATTTCCATCAAAAATCCAAGAAGCAACCTATATCTCTTCTTGCACAACAGTTTAAGAAAAGTGTTTTGAATCCACATTCAGTACTCAAGAATATCAGTGATCTCACGTTATCATCTGAAATCTTCAATGAAATCATCAAGAAATCCTCTTCGATTGAATTGGGACTGATCTTCAACAATGTCAGACATCTTTGTTTAGTGGCTAACAGTGGCGAATTCAAATTTGGTACTCTCACAACACAACAATATAAATCGATCGTCCAATACATGCCGAATATCGAATCATTGACACTCAACCAAATATCGATTACCAACCTCGAAGTATTTCCATTATTAAAAACATTACCACAACTGACTTCACTCGATCTCTCGGAATCTCTCATCAAAAAAGACCTGGCTTTCTCATCGGAACTAATATCTAGTTCCATCAAGAAGTTGATTCTACCTTTGAGTAGCGTTCATTCATACAAGAGTATACTGTGCGACCAGCATCAGATCACCACATTTGGCATTGGAAAAATCAATTTGCAACAAATTCAGATGTTCAGTGGACACTTTATGAATTTCACCAAACTTGTTATCCAAAATATTACTAAGGATGTCGGTGCCAAATTCGAGGAGTTGTTGTGTTCGCCAGAATGTAAAGTTCGCACTATCCGAACTGATTTGGATTATGGTTGGCTCTATCGAGTGTTCAACAAAAATAAAACGATAACTACATTCGATACTAGTTTTCAGCTGTGGGAGATGTCATTTATGTTATTTAAACTACCATCGATCAAGAGAATAGGTTTCGACAAATGTGTTGATGAAGATGTAATAGATTACTATAAGTTGGAATCTGGTAATCAAGCAACAGGTTTCGCACATACCAAATCGAAATATCGAAATTCAACACAAGTCAACTACGCAGTAAGGATCTATAGCGTTTCCGAGAACACCGCTGAAAATGAAGCAATGGAGTCTACCTATCCTCATCTCAAGTTTCTATACACTCCTGCGATTTTGGCATCACCGTCCTTCGATCAAAATATCGATTCTTCTGATTCCGATTTATTATAAATAATTCAAAAGTTAACTTATTGTTGGCCAGACATTGCTTTTGAACAAAAAAAGTAAAAAAATAAACAGAATTAAACTTTTTTAATTTAAACAAAACTTCAATTATTTCCTAACCATCATGATAATAACACCCACTTGTATCAATAAAAATTCAATAACAATAACTAAATTATTTAAATAATTTAAACCAGGGTGATTTGATTCGATACGATAACACTTTTAATATATTTCTTTTTTATTAAAGTTTTTATCTTTATCCAAAGAGATCGTTTTTCTTTTTGATATGATCTTGTAATAGTTGATTTGAAATATCTGAATATTCCTTAGATTGTATAGATCGTTGATACTTATTTAGTTTATTCAATGGGAAATTTATGTTTTCCAAAAGGAATTCAATCATCTCGATATCATCATTTTTAAAGTAATGTTCTAGATGTCTCTTTGGTTTTGATAATTGATTGGCAAACTCTGGATGTTTACCCAATAGATAATGGATCATCTCCGTATATCCAGTTTCAATAGCGACCACAAAACCATCAATAGTACATTGACATTCACTTCTATTCTCATAGAGCCACTTTACTAATGGAAATTGAATTCCTTTGATTGCACTCTCCATTGACTTGTCATTGAATATACCTTGTATATTATTATCGTGGAGCCATTTGATGGTTTTTATGTCTCCTTGGTAAAATGAATGTATGATAAATTGATCTTGCCAAACATAGTTGGGATTCCGTTTGATAATTATCTCCACTACTTCTAATTTATCCAATTTACTTGAATGGTTTACCATTTCATCCAAATCGATTGCAAAGTTATCCAATGCCCAATTGATGGTCTCTGCACCACCTGAATAAATTCCATGTTTTAGTTTTTTCAAACAGGAAATCTCAGTTCTGTTCTCTCGAAGCCACTTCATGATTTCCAGTCGACCACGACTTGCAGCACTATATAGAGCTCTTTCTGTACATCCTACACTTGGATCATATTCATTCAACCATTTTATCATTTGAAGATTGTCACTTCTTGATAGGATATCGATTGCTGTTGTTGAAAATGAGAATAATGAATTATCTACCAGCCATTTGATCATATGAATGTGGTTATTGACTGCAGCATTATTCATTGCCGCTGTGGATGGTCGTTGATTTAGAGTTGTAAACAACCATTTGGCGAGTTCTAAATGACCATTGCCAACGGCTGCATTGATTGCATCATTAGGTTCATATATTATCGTTTGATTCCGATATAACCATTGTGCAACTTCGATATAACCTTCTCTACACACATCTACAAATGCATTATGACTGCAACCTTCAGTTCGATGTTGTTTTAACCATTTGAGAACTTCCATGTTGTTTTTCAATGCCGCATTGTCCACGACTCTCTCACTGGCAGTAACAGTCGTGTTTGCAGAGAGCCACGCTAACATTTCGATATTTTCATTTAAGGATGCAAAATCTATTGGAGTATCGAGTGATTCTCTGATGTTATGTTGGTGTAGTAGTTTTGCTATTGCCAATTGATTGTACAAGATCGAATAGTCAAATAATGTACCATGTTCTTCGTGTGGCTCTTGTCTGATTGGCTCATTGATATCGAGAAGGTATTGAACGACATGAAGATGTCCACCTTCAATGGCACCGTAATACATGCTGCTAAACTCTCTGTCTTGCGATCTATGTTCTGCCAACCATTCAATCATGTCGATTCGACCCATCTTGGCAGCATTATCAAAAGATCCATACGTATCGTAATCTTTTTTTCTAATCTTTGAATATTCACAACTGGCAAGTTTATCAGCCAAGTACTTTACTATTTCGATGTCTCCAGACAACGGTGCCACCGCCAAAGCAAAATAGTAATTCAATCTCTTCTTTGAGAATTCTTCACAAATGTATTTGATTTTTTCCAAACTACAATGCTCGCTTGCTTCATATAAGAGACCATTGAAATCGATTAGCTGGGAACTCGATCTTGCTATTGGTTTGATCATATCGACCATATATTTCAATGTCTCAAAGTTTCCATATTTGATTGCCGCATCAAACGTTTGATACAAATAAAGACGGATCGAATGCTCGGTATAATATAGTTTAAGTTCATTTAAATAAGAGTTACAAGCCATTACATAAGAATTCCTAACTACTTGTGACCAACTTAGTTTATTTGCATATTTATTAACAACTTTGTGTATGCTATGAACATGTTTGAATATTAATTTTATTTAATACAATATTATTAAATATCTGTAAAAATTTATCTTTTTTCATTTAAGATTCTTTTTTTATTAAAAATTAAAATCTTTTTCTTATGTTTTAAAATGGAGTCCACTTCACTGATTAACGTTATCTTTTTTTTTTATAAAAATTTAACAAAATATAAAACGAGTGAAAATATCTTGATAAATCTAGTCTATTTTATTTGTAACATTTTAAAAAAGATGACAACAAAAGAGATATTAGATAAACAACAAATATTTAGCAGAGATGAACTTGAGAAGTTGAAAAGAGATGAATTGGTTCAATTAAGTGTTAAATATTCATTAAAACATAATGGATTAAGAAAAGATGTTCTAATCGATTCAATATTGAAATATCAAGAACATATCAATGATATCAAATCAAAGTTGGTTACAAACAACCCAATCGAACAATATCATCGTGGAACTGTTGAATATCGATTGCCAACACTGATCATTAATAGAATCATTCGTGATCTTTGGCATGAAGATATCGACTTGTGTTTGAACACTGATAATCTACGTAGAAACTACCGATGGTTACTCTCGATTGCTCTCGTTTCCAAAGAGTTTTTCAAATTGATATCATCATTGTTTAGCAGCTTCAAAACCAAACCTAACAACAGAATCGAAAATGCAGATACATTTTATTTAGCACATCATCTTAGAAGTAGTGTTCTGAGTCCACATTCAGTACTCAAGAATATCGGCGATCTTACAATATCAATTCAAGTGTTTAGTGCTATCACCAAGAAATCGGTCTGTGCTCCGATCGAATTAGGACTGATCTTCAATAATGTCAGACGTTTCTGTATGTCTAACGACAATGGAAATTGGAGACCAAGTCCAATACAAGCACAACAATGTAAATCGATCGTCCAATATATGCCGAATATCGAATCATTGGTATTCCTTCAGGCATATATTGGTCTTGATCTACTTCAATCGATAAAAACATTGCCACGACTGACATCACTCGACATCTCCAAATCAGAATTCCCCAAAATCGCACAATTCACATCAGATCTACTATCTCATTCCATCAAGAAGTTGAAACTACCAATGAGATACAATAGTCCATACAAGAGTATACTTTCTGATCAGCACCAACTTACAACGTTTGGAATTGGAAGAATCACTTTGGCACAAATTCAAATGATAAGTGGTCACTTTATGCATTTCACCAAACTTATTATTAAAAAATTAAATGAAGAGATGATAGCCAAATTCGAGAAACTGCTGTGTTTACCAGATTGTAAAGTTCGCACTCTAATCACAGACACCATATATGTATGGATTGAACGAGTGCTCAACCAAAATCAATTAATCGACACAATCGATGTCAACTGCGATCTAGACGATACCTTTGCTTTAGTATCGAAATCGCCATCGATCAAACGATTCATTTTCAGCCACAATAAAGATATTACGACAGATCAGTATAAGTTGGGAATAGATAATCACGCCACAGGATTTGCACACGTCAAATCAAAGAGTTTTATTTATAGAGCAGTTGGCTACGCAGCTAAGATCTACAACGTTTCAGAGAATCAAGATGACAATACAGCTGTGGAATCGACATATCCTCATCTCAAGTTTTTATACTATAGAATCGAGTCAGTTTCATCTTACTCTCGCTCTGACGAATATTCAGAATCAGATATCGATGATTTCGATTTTAATGATGACTCTGATGAATAATGACTTTTCTGATAATCGATTCTCTTAATTATATAAATAAAATTCATTTAAACATATACTTCCTTTTCACTATCTTCTTTTGAAAGCTATTAATAAATGTGTTGATTATTTTTATATTAGTATTCTCTTTGATCGAACTATCTTTTACAAACAAAAAGAAAAAATATTCAAAAACTATTAATAAATGTGATAGAATAATAAAATAAAAAATTTAGATATGTCTATTAAAATAAAATCTTTATTATAATCGTTGTTGCAAAAATTGTATTATTTACTATGTCAAGAAGAACAATATTAATTCATTCCGAAAAGATACCGATACAATTATCTCCAAAGCTTAAAGTTTCCACACCCAATGGAATATCTCTCAATATCGATCCATATTTGATAAATCCAGATGCAATTCCTTGATCTTCAGATTGTCAAGTGATTATTGTTTGGTTACACTTACAGATAGTCTATCAAAATGATATTGTTATCGATCCTTGAATATCATACTCATTGAAAAAAATCGGGCATTTATTTAACAAAACAAAAAAATCATACTTTAATATCATGATATCTAAATTATTTGAAATAATCTTCCTAATAGGAAGAATTAAATAAAATGAAATTTAAATCTGTACTTTTTATCGTATTATTTGTTTGTTTTAAGCAAAATATTCTTTAAAGACACAACGCTTTAAAAGACCTAAAAAAAAAAATCAAAAAAATTGTTAATTTTTGTTATCATAACGTTATTTATTTATTTTTTTTGTGATTAATTAAGTTATAGTTTAAAAGATGGCAACAAAAGAGATATTAGATAAACGACAAATATATAACAGAGATGAACTTGAGAAGTTGAAAAGAGATGAGTTAGTTAAATTAAGTGTTAAATATTCATTAAAACATGGTGGTAAAACGAAAGATGTTCTAATCGATTCAATATTGGAATATCAAGAACATATCAATGATATCAAATCAAAGTTGGTTACAAACAACCCAATCGAACAATATCATCGTGGAACTGTTGAATATCGATTGCCAACATTGATCATCTATCGAATCATTCGTGATCTTTGGCATGAAGATACCCACTTGTGGTTGGACGTTAACGATCTACCTAACATCTACCGATGGCTATTATCAATTTCACTCGTTTCCAAAGAGTTTTTCAAATTGATATCATCATTGTATAATCGATTCTCAAACAACCGTAATGCCCTACAGACAGACAAACAAGCAGTTTCCATAGCACAACATCTTAGAAGTAGTTTTTTTAGTCCATATTCAGTACTCAAGAATATCGGTGGTCTCAAATTATCAGCTATGGTATTTAATGAGATAACCAAGAAAACTATCTGTGCTCCGTTTGAATTGGGACTGATCTTCAACAATGTCAGACGTTTGTGTATCTATACCATCAATGGGGGTTGGAAAACAAATTCAATGCAAACACAACAATATAAATTGATCGTCCAATACATGCCTAATATCGAATCATTGTTATTTAATGAGTTGTCAATTAGTTACGAGCATTTAAAATTGTTAAAAACATTACCACGATTGACTTCACTCGACATTTCCAACTCTGATATCTTCACTATCAAGAGTTTCACATCAGATCTACTCTCGAACTCCATTAAGAAGTTGAAACTTCCATTATCAGACCATTGTCCTTACGAGAGTATACTTTCAGATCAACATCAACTCACCACTTTTGGAATTGGAAGAATCAGTCCACAACAAATTCAAAAGATAAGTGGTCACTTTATGCATTTCACCAAACTGATTATCAAAAGAATCGATAAAAGAATGGCAGCCATGTTCGAAGAACTATTGTATTTACCAGATTGTAAAGTTCGAACACTAATCACAAACTACAGGAATGGATGGATCAAAAGAGTGGTCAACAAAAATCAAACAATCGAAACAATCGATATCAATTATAGTCTAGACGATACTTTCAGTTTGATATCGAAATCAGCAACGATCAAACGATTCATTTTCAACACCTCTTACCATTTCTCAAAAGATGAATATAAGTTGGTAACAGAGAATCAAGCCACTGGATTTGCACACATCAAATCAAAGATTCATCATTTGAGAACAACCAGCTACGCAGTGAAGATCTACAACGTTTCAAAGAATCAAGAAGACAATGCAGCTGTGGAGTCGAGATATCCTCATCTCAAGTTTTTTTATACAGATTCACAGTTCTCTGGCCCTAGCTTTATCGATTCAGACTTCGATTCAGATTTCGATTCAGATTTTGATTCAGATTCAGATTCAGATTCAGATATAAATAATTAATTCCATTATAGGGTCATTGAATGTGATGACTCTAACATGTGATTATTTGTCCATTCGATTTTCCTTCTTGTACATTTTTTAAAAATAAATAATAACAGTGTTTAAACACTAATTAATAGATAATAATCATTTCTTTGAAAATAACACATTTTTCAAAGCGAAATTAACAAGTTGTTGGAATCGTAGTTCCAAGATACCAATCAACCGACTACTCCACAACCGACAAATTAACAAGATTATATAAGCGCAACAAGAACTCAATAAACAACAGATTATATTCATTATTTTACAATCATCTTTTAAACATATAACTATTTATTTATAACATCATTTTATACCACTACATTATGTCGTTACTACCACAGTTTAACGATGTCTCTAACTCAAGTATAAATAAAATCTCAGTTGGAAGGATTTAAAAAAAAAAAAACAGATATTTTTTATAAAATTGATCATTTCTCCAAAAAAGAAACAGTTTAATTATTTTACAATTAATAGTTTAAAAGATGACAACAAAAAAGATATTAGATAAACAGCAAATATATAACAGAGATGAACTTAAGAAGTTGAATAGAGATGAATTAGTTCAAATAATGGTTAAATATTCATTAAAACACAAGGGATTTAGGAAAGATGTTCTAATCGATTCAATATTGGAATATCAAGAACATATCAATGATATCAAATCAAAGTTGGTTACAAACAACTCAATCGAACAATATCATCGTGGAACTGTTGAATATCGATTGCCAACATTGATCATCTATCGAATCATTCGTGATCTTTGGCATGAAGATACCTACTTGTGGTTGGACGTTAACGATCTACCTAACAAGTACCGATGGTTATTATCGATTGCTCTCGTTTCCAAAGAGTTTTTCAAGTTGATATCATCATTGTTCAATCGATTCGCTATAATGCCTAATTCCCAACAGGCAATCAAACAAACAATTTCATTTGCAAAACTACTCCGAATCAGTGTTTTAAATCCACATTCAGTACTCAAGAATATCAGTGATCTCACATTTTCAACTAAATTGTTAAGTGAAATCACCAAGAAATCTATTTCTTCTCCGATCGAATTGGGATTGATCTTCAATAATGTCAGACGCTTTTGTATGTTCAATGAAAGCTGGAAAGAAAATGGAATAACTTTACAACAATGTAGATCGATTATAGAATATATTCCGAATATCGAATCATTGGTATTCTATCAGATGTACTTTATTTGCGATATATTTCTATTGTTAAAAACATTACCACGACTGACTTCACTCGACATTTCCTCCAGTGAGATCTCTAGAGAAAGGAATTTCACATCAGATCTACTATCTCATTCCATCAAGAAGTTAAAACTACCTACCGAATACAGTTATCCATACAAGAGTATACTTTCCGATCAACATAAACTTACCACATTTGGAATTGGAAGAATCACTTTGGAACAATTTCAAATGATAAGTGGTCACTTTATGCATATCACCAAAATGATTATCAAAAGAGTAATTGAAAGTGTGGCAGTCAAGTTCGAGGAGCTGCTGTGTTCACCAGATTGTAAAGTTCGTACTCTAATCACAGACACCACAAATGAATGGATCAAAAGAGTGCTCAACAAAAATCAATTGATCGACACAATCGATATCAATTATAGTCTAGACGAGACATTCAATTTTATATCTAAATCAGCATCGATCAAAAGATTCATCTTCAATACCTATAGTATTATTCCTACAGATCAGTATATGTTAAGATTATATAACCAAGCCACTGGATTTGCACACATCAAATCAAAGAATTCTAATTTTAGATCCGTCACCTACGCAGTGAAGATCTACGAAGTTTCAGAGAATCAAAATGAAAATGAAGCTGTGGAATCAACTTATCCTCATCTCAAGTTTTTATACGCTGATATCTCGAAAGATTCATTGGTATCTGGAAATTTTTTTGAAAATTCTTTTAGGTATTGATAATTTTTTTAAATTTTATTAAAAGTCTGATCGACTATGACAAATCTGTCCAATCGATTCTCCTAAATGGGAACTTTGTGTCAGATTTTTTTATATAATATTATCATCGTCATCCTGCTCATTTCAGGGTCAGAGACAGATTAATAAAATCTATTTAAAAAATAAACATTTTATTTATCATTAATGTTTGACTTTTGTTCTTATTTTGTTTTTCAAAAGCGAGAATACAAAAAAAGCGTAGCAAAAAAACCTATCAAATTTTTTCATGATTTAAATTTAACAAGGATCAAAAATATTTTTCCTTCGTAATTTAATAATGGTTAAATTTTTTTTTACTTTTTAATTATTGTTATAATTTAGAAAGATGACAACAAAAGAGATATTAGATAAACAACAAATATATAGCAAAGATGAACTTGTAAAGTGGAAAAACGATGATTTAGTTAAATTAATGTCTAAATATTCATTAAAAGGTAGAAGTAAAAAGAAAGATTCTCTGATCGATTCAATATTGAAGTATCAAGAACATATCAATGATATCAAATCAAAGTTGGTTACAGACAACCCAATCGAACAATATCATCGTGGAACTGTTGAATATCGATTGCCAACATTGATCATCTATCGAATCATTCGTGATCTTTGGCATGAAGATACCCGCTATTGGTTGAATGTTGATCAACTACACAGAAACTACCGATGGCTATTATCGATTGCAAGTGTTTCCAAAGAGTATTTCAAGTTGATATCATCATTGTTCAATCGATTCGCAATCAACCCTAATCCCCAACAGACCAATAAACTAACAGTTTCTTTATCACAACAACTAAGAGGTAGTGTACTGAGTCCACCTTCAGTACTCAAGAATATCAGTCACCTCACACTATCAACTAAAGTATTCAATGAAATCACCCAGAAATCGGTATGTGCTCCAATCGAATTGGGACTGATCTTCAATAATGTCAGACGCTTTTGTATGTTCAACAATGTTGGGAGTTGGAGAACAAATTCAATACAAGCACAACAATGTAAATTGATCATAGAATACATGCCGAATATCGAATCGTTAGGACTCATTAATTTGTTGGTTAATCGCAAAGAATTTCTATTGTTAATATCATTGCCATCACTGACTTCACTTGACCTTTCAGAAGCTGAATTCTTCAAAGTTGAAAAGGGTTTCAATTCAGATCTACTATCTCATTCCATCAAGAAGTTGAAACTACCTATGTCAGACAATAAACCATACAAGAGTACAGTTTCATATAATCAATACAAGAGAATACTTTCAGATCAACATCAACTTACCACATTTGGAATTGGAAGAATCACTTTAGAACAAATTCAAAAGATAAGTGGTCACTTTATTCATATCACCAAATTGATTATCAAAAGAGTACATAGAAGGGTGGCACCCAAGTTCGAGGAACTGTTATGTTCACCAGATTGCAAAGTTCGCACTCTAATCACAGACAGCAAGTATGGATGGATCAAAAGTGTGCTCAGCAACAATCAAACGATCGACACGATCGATTTCAATAATGATCTTGACGAGACATTCAATTTTATATCGAAATTTCCGTCGATCAAACGATTCATTTTCAACACTGATAAAGATAATTCATATCATTATACGATGGAAGATAGATCGAAACTAGCCACTGGATTTGCGCACGTCAAATCAAAGAGTCAAAATTTTAGAATGGCAGGCTACGCAGAGAAGATCTACAACGTTTCAAAGAATGAACATGACAATTTGGCGGTGGAATCGACCTATTCTCATCTCAAGTTTTTATATGCTGGAGTCGCAGACACCCCGATATATTCATCGGACTCTGACTCTGGTTCTAGCAGCCGCCATTCAGATTCAGATTCAGATGATAATGACTCTGATGACTCTGACATGTGAATATTCTATCCAATCGATTCTCCTTTGTAAAAGAAAAAAGATAATAATAGTTTAGCTTTATCATTAATATATAAATATATATATATATGAGTAATTTCATTTTATGCCTCCCCTAAAAAATGAAATAATTTTGTAAAGCTTTTCTGTGCAAAAATAATGCGAAAATACAAAAAAGCTGTGCAAAAAAAACCCAACCTATAAAATGAAATTACACATATTTAAACTTTTTGTTTAATTAAAGTTACTTATTTGTTTAAAATAGATTCTAAATTATGTATTCTACTCCAAAAAAAGTTGATATAGAATAGATTCGATTATCAACAACAGTTCTATATCTGTAAAAAATATTTTAAAATTTTAATAAAATAAAATTAAAAATTGGGGATAAAAAAAAACAAATTCAAACACTA